>NC_068437.1:21867912-23067912 GCF_023373465.1 Oncorhynchus keta | reverse complement strand
CTTCGATAACAGCCTCCACTCTTCTGGGAAGGCTTTCCACTAGATGCTGGAACATTACTGCTATAACAGCCTCCACTCTTCTGGGAAGGCTTTCCACTAGATGTTGGAACATTGCTGCGGGGACTTGCTTCCATTCAGCCACAAGCATTAGTGAGGGCGTGTACTGATGTTGAGCGTTCCAATGGGGTTGAGGTCAGGGTTCTGTCATGGTGAAACAGGAAAGGGCCTTCCCCAAACTTGCCACAAAGTTGGAAGCACAGGATCATGTAGAATGTCATTGTATGTTGTAGCATTAAGATTTCCCTTCGCTGGAACTAAGGGGCCTAGCCCGAACCATGAAAAACATCCCAGACCATTATTTGTCCTCCACCAAACTTTACAGTTGGCACTGCATTGGGGCAGGTAGCGTTCTCCTGGCATCCGCCAAACCCAGATTTGTCCATCCAGATGGTGAAGCATGATCCACCACTCAAGACAACACGTTTCCACTGATCCAGAGCCAATGGCGGCGAGCTTTACACCACTCCAGCCGACGCTTGGCATTGCGCATGGTGATCTTAGACTTGTGTGCGGCTGCTCGGCCATGGAAACCCATTTCATGAAGCTCCCGACGAACAGTTATTGTGCTGACGTTGCTTCCAGAAGCAGTTTGGAACTCTGTAGTGAGTGTTGCAACAGAGGACATCCTATGACGGTGCCATGTTCAAAGTCACTGAGCTCTTCAGTAAGGCCATTCTACTGCTAATGTTTGTCTATGGAGATTGCATAGCTGTGTGCTCAATTGTATACACCTGTCAGCAATGGGTGTGGTTGAAATAGCTGAATCCGCTCATTTGAAGACGTGTCCATACTTTTGTGTATATATAGTGTATGTTCATATAGGTAGGGGTAAAGTGACCATTTTATTTATTTCACCTTTATTTAAGCCAACAAGGCAGATAATAGACAGTAGCAGCAGCAGCAGCGTGTGGTCAAAAGGAGAGTCCGAGTAGCTATTTGGTTAACTGCACTGAACAAAAATATAAACGCAACATGCACCGATTACAGTTTATATAAGGAAATTGATCAATGGAAA
Source organism: Oncorhynchus keta (assembly GCF_023373465.1). Taxonomy (NCBI): domain Eukaryota; kingdom Metazoa; phylum Chordata; class Actinopteri; order Salmoniformes; family Salmonidae; genus Oncorhynchus; species Oncorhynchus keta. Next base: position 23,066,837 of record NC_068437.1, on the reverse strand, counting down.
TTAATGTATTAGGCCCTTATCTATGGATTTCACATGACTGGGAATACAGATATGCATCTGTTGGTCACAGATACCTTAAAAAAAGAAAGGTAGGGGCGTGGATCAGAAAACCAGTCAGTATCTGGTGTAACCACCATTTGCCTCATGCAGCACAACTCATCTCCTTCACATAGAGTTGATCAGGCTGTTGATTGTGGAATGTTGTCCCACTCTTCAATGGCTGTGTGAAGTTGTTGGATATTGGCGGGAACTGAAACGCAGTATGTCGTACACGTCGATCCAGAGCATCCCTAACATGCTCAATGGGTGACATGCAGGCCGTGGAAGAACTGCAACCTTTTCAGCTTCTAGGAATTGTGTACAGATCCTTGCGACATGGGGCCGTGCCTCATCATAATGAAACATGAGATGACGGCGGCGGATGAATGGTACAACAATGTGGCTCAGGATCTCATCACGGTATCTCTGTGCATTCAAATTGCCATCGATAAAATGCAATTGTGTTCATTGTCCATAGCTTATAGCCATACCATAACTCCACTGTCACCATGGGGCACTCTGATCACCAGGTTGACATCAGCAAACTGCTCGCCCACACGACGCCATACACACTGTCCTGCCTTCTGCCCGGTAAAGTTGAAACCGGGATTCAAACCAGGGAAGAGCACGCTTCTCCAGCGTGCCAGTGGCCATCAAAGGTTAGCCTTTGCCCACAGTATGTCGCCTAACTTCAGTCAGGTCATGACCCTGGTGAGGCTGATGAGCACACAGATGAGCTTCCCTGAGATGGTTTCTGACAGTTTGTGCAGAAATTCTTTGGTTTCATCAGCTGCCCGGGTGGCTGGTCTCAGACGATCCTGCAGGTGAAGAAGCTGGATGTGGAGGTCCTGGGCTGACATGGTTACATGTGGTCTGCGGTTGTGAGGCCAGTTGGACGTACTGCCAAATTCTTTAAAAAGATGTTGAAGGTGGCTTATGGTAGAGAAATGAACAAATTATCTGGCAACAGCTCATGTCAATCCCATGCTCCCTCAACCTGAGATATCTGTGGCATTGTGTTGTGTGACAAACCTGCACATTGTAGTGGCATTTTATTGTCCCCAGAACAAGGTGCACCTGTGTAATGATCATGCTGTTTAATCAGCTTCTTGATATGCCTTGAGAAATTCTCCCTAACAGGGATGAAACAAATGTATGCACAAAATCTGAGAGAAATAAGCTTTTTGTATGTATGTATGAAACATTTCTGGGTTATTTTATTTCAGCTCATGAAACATGGGACCAACACTTTACATGTTGCATTTTATATTTTTGTTCAGTGTATTTAGCAGTCTTATGGTTTGGGGGTAGAAGCTGTTCAGGAGCCTTTTGGTCCTAGACTTAGCGCTAAAGTACCATTTTTGCTGTGCGGTGGCAGAGAACAGTCTATGACTTGGGTGGCTGGAGTCTGACAATTTTTAGGGCGTTTCTCTGACACCGCCTGGTATTGAGGTCCTAGATGGCAGGGAGTTCGACCCCAGTGATGTACTGGGCCGTACGCATTACCCTCTGTAGCGTATCTTGATGCAGCCAGTCAAGATGCTCTCAATGGTGCAGCTGTGGAACCTTTTGAGAATCTGAGGGCCCATGCCAAATATTTTCAGTCTCCTGAGGGGGAAGAGGCGTTGTCGTGCCCTCTTTACGACTGTGTTGGTGTGTTTGGACCAAATCAAATTCAAATCAAATCGTATTTGTCACATACACATGGTTAGCAGATGTTAATGTGAGTGTAGCGAAATGCTTGTGCTTCTAGTTCCGACAATGCAGTAATAACCAACAAGTAATCTAGCTAACAATTCCAGAACTACTACCTTATAGACACAAGTGTAAGGGGATAAAGAATATGTACATAAAGATATATGAATGAGTGATGGTACAGAACAGCATAGGCAAGATACAGTAGATGGTATTGAGTACAGTATATACATATGAGATGAGTATGTAAACAAAGTGGCATAGTTAAAGTGGCTAGTGATACATGTATTACATAAAGATGCAGTAGATGATATAGAGTACAGTAGGACCATGATAGATCCTTAGTGTTGTGGACATCAGAGCATGCTGCAGATGGGGCCAGCACCTAACAGCATGGCCAGGGGGGAGATTGTGATGTCTCAAACAGTCACACTGTCATTTTAACCATCATGGTTGATGATAGCGGAACTGTGTGTGTGTGTGTGTGTGTGTGTGTGTGTGTGTGTGTGTGTGTGTGTGTGTGTGTGTGTGTGTGTGTGTGTGTGTGTGTGTGTGTGTGTGTGTGTGTGTGTGTGTGTGTGTGTGTGTGTGTGTGTGCGCGCACACGCAGGTACACTCGTGAGGCCGGTGTCCGGTCCCTGGAGAGGAAGATCGGTGCGATATGTCGAGCAGTGGCAGTGAAGGTCGCAGAGGGTCACAATGTTACCAAATCAGAGGCCACGCCTGCTGAGAGTGCCCCCCAGGGAGCTGAGCACGGAGGTAGAAAAACCAGCAGGGGAAAACCACTCTCTGTGTGGCAGGAGGGAGGACTGACTGACTGGCACAGCTACAGTATCAGGCCCTGCCCTCAAACATACTGCAGTGGTGAGCTGGTCTCAGCAGTGCCTCAGTGGCTTGCTGTATACAGACTAGCACTCCCCACAGACAAGCTGTGAAATCACAATATCTGCCCCTGGAGGCTGGAGCTAATTGAGTTGTTAGGAACAGACATGGCTATATCATACTATGTACACTACCAGGTGCTCCCTCCTTCCCTCCAGTGAGCACCGTCACCTCACACACATTCACACCGCCGGTTGGTTGTGCAGTCCCTGACTTATTATTATATTATAAATCTGCTGACCAATGCACAATGCCCTCTCAAACATAAAGGCACGCATGCTCACACACCGTACACACACACACACACACACACACACACGTCATCCCCCTTCTGAAGGGTATGGGGGGATAATCCTGCTAACAGACGGCCTCACGACCACATGCCCCCTGCCTTCCCTCCCCCAGTGTCTCTGTGCAGCAGCTCTTGTGTAACAGGAGAGATCACCCTGGCAGTTAACACGGCCTGAGCCGAGAGAGAGGAGGGGGGGGGGGGGCAGAACAGAGGGGTTTTATGGCTCTGTTGCCCTATTGAAACAGATTTGGACTGCCCCCCCCTGCCCCCTCGCTTCTGTGTAACCACTCCCACTGCAAAACAGCAGCAGATGAAAAGAGAGAATGACACTCTTCCTCTGCTCTTTGTGTAAATGGCTGTCTGTTGCCAGGTAACGGTGACATTATTGGCAGACCGAACAAAGAGTTGTGAGGAGGAGTGTGTGCGTGCTGTGTCTTTCTTTTCTCTACCAGCTGCTCAATGACTGGCGGCTCATGACAGCTGTCACATGACCAGTTAGGAGCACGGCTGTTGTTCCTTTGCCCACCTCTCTCCCCTGGTTGTATCCTTCCTTTCATCCCTCTCTTTGTTTTGTCTTTCATGGCACTAGACAGCTCAAAGAGGGACTGTCAGAGCTGATTTATATTACACATTCACTCACTACATAGATATGTCAGTCCATAAAGACTGCCCTCAGTTATCCCCCCTCTTTAACTATCCATTAAGTGTTTGTAAAATAGTGTTGTGCTGCAGTGTAGTGTTGCCACTGAATGGACTAGCTTTGTTGAGGGGAACACCATGCTCCTCATCCACTTTGCATTGGTAGTCAGGTCACATGACCAGTGATCAGCATGTGCATAATAAGAGGTCTGGGGAAGCTGTGTTGTGTACAAGAACATCCACTCAGACATGCACTATGTGCACACACACACACACACACCTTGTTGTTTTACATCCTCCTCCAACCTCTCAAATGAACTTTTGCTGTTGCTAATATTTCTATTAATCTCTATAATTTGCTCACCTGCTTTCTATGTTCTCATTCTCTCTGACCTCTCTCTCTCTGTGTGTGTGTGTGTGTGTGTGTGTGTGTGTGTGTGTGTGTGTGTGTGTGTGTGTGTGTGTGTGTGTGTGTGTGTGTGTGTGTGTGTGTGTGTGTGTGTGTGTGTGTCAGAGGGGAAGCAAGGGAGGAGGGCAGAGGAGCCTGACGGTGACATGGCAGCGCCCCCAGATATGCCCATCGTCATGGACCACATCGCGTTGAAAGACATCCTGGGGCCGCACGTCTTTGAGATGGAGGTGAGAGAGGGTAGGGGTTGGCACTGTCTGGCCCAACACACTGCTCTGAGAAGACTGATGCACTGTCTTTGAGATGGAGGTGAGAGAGGGTAGGGGTTGGCACTGTCTGGCCCAACACACTGCTCTGAGAAGACTGATGCACTGTCTTTGAGATGGAGGTGAGAGAGGGCACTGTCTGGCCCAACACACTGCTCTGAGAAGACTGATGCACTGGAGAGAGAATGATGACATTGCAGATTGCAGCAAATACAGCAGGATGATTCTCTACTGTGGGAAGCACATGTATAGAAAAGCCTTGTCATGCAGAATTAAAGCCAAAGTGTTCTTATGTACCCATAACATTGGTCCTCTTGAGCGAGTGAGAGACAACTATAAACATGCACTTCTAACCGTACTAGTTTGCAGACTTGAAGGGTGCAACTTTAAAACAGTACTCTAGTGTACTATAGATGCACCTAAATGTGCCAACTTGTGATTAGGATGATGTTGCTTTGCAGTCTTAAAGCAGTGTAGCTGTGCTGCAGAAAGTACACACTTATGTTACTAATGTAGCTTAGCATTCCATTCATACCCATGGGATTTGGGGGAGAGAGGGGGTTGGGGTGAGGGGCTCTCGAGCTCTCACAGGGGGACTGGAATGTGCCTGTGTTGTGTGTACAGCAGGGAGAGCAGAAGGAGGGTTATTTGGAGGGAAGGCAGACCACAGCATTCTTCTAGTCCTCACTGAGCATAGGATACTGAGGACTACAACTAGTTTTAAAACATAGTAAACCCCATACTCTTACTCTCACCTCAGTGTTATTGACTAATATAGCAGTGATGTGTAGATGACTACAGATCCAGTACCTAGGTGTCTGTATATACTGAGTGTACAAAACATTAACAACACCTTCCTAATATTGAGTTGCACTCCCCTTTGCCCTTAGAACAACCTAAATTTGTTGCGGCATGGATTCTACAAGGTGTCGAAAGCGTTCCACAGGGATGCTGGCCCATGTTGACTCCAATGCTTCCCACAGTTGTATCAAGTTGGCTGGATGTCCTTTGGGTGGTGGATCATTCTTGATACACATGGGAAACTGTTGTGTGAAATTCAGCAGCATTGCAGTTCTTGACACACAAAAAAACAAAACTTATTTAATCTGTCCTCCTTCCTTTCATCATTTCACTGATTTGAAGTGGATTTAACAGGTGAACTCAATAAGGGATCATAGTTTTTACCTGGATTCACCTGGTCAGTCTAGGTCATGGAAAGAGCAGGTGTTCCTGTTTTGTACACTCAGTGTAGATGATTGTGTTCCTCTCCCTGGTCGTGTCCAGGTGTCGGAACGTCTGACACTGCCGGGCGTGGCCGTCGGCCTGGCCTGGACCCCCCTGGGAGGGGAGATCATGTTTGTGGAGGCCAGCCGCATGGAGGGTGAGGGCCAGCTGACCCTGACTGGACAACTGGGTGACGTTATGAAGGAATCTGCCCACCTGGCCATGAGCTGGCTGCGCAGCAATGCCAAGACCTACCAGCTGACCAATCGTGAGTGAAGACACACAACAAAACGCATTTTGCCTTAGCTTTGCTACTCATTTACATCCATATCAAAGCAATACACAATGACGGCTGAAGGACTGTGTGTCTGTCTGTCTGATGTAGTGGTCGGTGGTTCAGATCCTCTTGAGGGGACAGACATCCATCTGCACTTCCCAGCAGGAGCAGTCACAAAGGACGGCCCATCGGCTGGAGTCACCATGGTAACGGTCCTGGCCTCGCTGTTCAGTGGGCGCCTGGTACGGTCCGATGTGGCCATGACTGGAGAGATCACTCTGAGAGGCCTGGTGCTGCCGGTGAGACACAACTACACATCCTTTCCTCCGCTCCAGACTGCATGTGCTACAGTAGAAATAGAATGAAAAGAATGGGCGTCCCCATTCAAGTCAATGACGGCATAATGGGTGGACTGGCGGCCATTGCGAGTGTACCCATATGAACAAAGCAGGAAGTGTACCCATCAATATGTGCCGTGATTTGTTGATTCAACTCAACTGACATTACAAAATACATTCCATTGCATGAGCAGTTAACTAGTGGTGGGTTGTCTACTACAAAATAATAGATTGCTTGCCCGTCAACTCCAATTTCTGGGTGTCATGCATAGTGGAATCGACCCCTAAGATTCAGTATTATTATATAACGGAGGAGACTGATTAGGCTAGTTTCCGTAGGCTACTTCAGAGAACACAAACTCGCATCTTTCACAGCAAAGAAAGGTCGAGCTAGCGAAGGAGAGCGAGGGGAAGGGCACAGCCAGACATAGGTAGGCAGGTCGGCCACCAGGAAGTCAGAGCTATGCATCGGTAATCTAAAGCTGTATCTCGCAGTACTGTGTAGGTGTATCTCACAATTTCTTGCATATTTACTAAAGTAGGGGCTATCAATGAGTAGGCTAAGCTACAAACATGCAACAGACCGGAGACTGAACACACACACAGGCATCTTTCATAGTGAAGAGAAAGAGCAGGCGAGCCAGCAAGAGGGGCAGGCAAACAGTCAGAACCGTGCGCATAGGCTATGTCTTGATAATCTGTATCTCGCAATGTTTTGTCTTGAAATAGCTCTAATTCACCAAAAGCTTATTCAAGTATAGTTTACAGTCGTGGCCAAAAGTTTTGAGAATGACACAAATATAAATTTTCACAAAGTCTGCTGCCCAAGTTTGTATGATGGCAAATTTGCATATACTCCAGAATGTTATGAAGAGTGGTCAGATGAATTGCAATTAATTGCATAGTCCCTCTTTGCCATGTAAATGAACTGAATCCCCCAAAAACATTTCCACTGCATTTCAGCCCTGCCACAAAAGGACCAGCGGACATCATGTCAGTGATTCTCTCGTTAACACGGCTGTGCGTGTTGACAAGGACAAGGCTGGAGATCACACTGTCCTGCTGATTGAGTTCAAATAACAGACTGGAAGCTTCAAAAGGAGGGTGGTGCTTGGAATCATTGTTCTTTCTCTGTCAACCATGGTTGCCTGCAAGGAAACACATGCCGTCATCATTGCTTTGCACAAAAAGGGCTTCACAGGCAAGAATATTGCTGCCAGTAAGATTGCACCTAAATCAACCATTTATCGGATCATCAAGAATTTCAAGGAGAGCGGTTCAATTGTTGTGAAGAAGGCTTCAGGACGCCCAAGAAAGTCCAGCAAGCGCCAGGACCGTCTCCTAAAGTTGATTCAGCTGCGGATTCGGGGCACCACTAGTACAGAGCTTGCTCAGGAATGGCAGCAGGCAGGTGTGAGTGCATCTGCACGCACAGTGAGGCGAAGACTTTTGGAGGATGTCCTGGTGTCAAGAAGGGCAGCAAAGAAGCCACTTCTCTCCAGGAAAAACATCAGGGACAGACTGATATTCTGCAAAAGGTACAGGGATTGGACTGCTGAGGACTGGGGTAAAGTCATTTTCTCGGAATCCCCTTTCCGATTGTTTGGGGCATCCGGAAAAAGCTTGTCCAGAGAAGACAAGGTGAGCGCTACCCTCAGTCCTGTGTCATGCCAACAGTAAAGCATCTTGAGACCATTCATGGGTGGTGTTGCTTCTCAGCCAAGGCTCACTCACAATTTTTCCTAAGAACACATCCTCCAAGAGAAACTTCTCCCAACCATCCAGGAACAGTTTGGTGACGAACAATGCCTTTTCCAGCATGATGGAGCACCTTGCCATAAGGCAAAAGTGATAACTAAGTGGCTCAGGGAACAAAACATCAATATTTTAGGTCAGGAATGGCCAGGAAACTTCCCAGACCTTAATCCCATTGAGAACTTGTGGTCAATCCTCAAGAGGCGGGTGGACAAACAAAAACCCACATATTCTGACAAACTCCAAGCATTGATTATTCAAGAATGGGCTGCCATCAGTCAGGATGTGGCCCAGAAGTTAATTGACAGCATGCCAAGGCGGATTGCAGAGGTCTTGAAAAAGAAGGGGCAACACTGCAAATATTGACTCTTTGCATCAACTACATGTAATTGTCAATAAAATATATATTTTTAAATTACACTTCAGTGTACCATAGTAACATCTGACAAAAATATCTAAAGACACTGAGGCAGCAGTGAAAATTAATATTTGTGTCATTCTCAAAACTTTTGTTCACGACTGTACATCAATGAGTTGGCCTAGGGCAAAACTATTCTAAATTGTGCCAGTGAATTGAAGTTGAACATCGCCAAAACGTCAGTTTAATTCAATCTAAATGGGCGATGAAAGGTATTGTGCCTATAGCTTATTTAATGAAACCCTGGCTGTTGATGTCCTAGTTAGTCAATAGATCCAAAGCAGAGCATCCCCGATTCCCCACTGAGCTAAACTTTTTGGAAATGGCAAGTTCACTTTCTCATGCAAATACTGTCCAGTAGCTCAAATCAGCAGAATCTGGGGCATTTTTATTAGGAGGGAAGTCTACCATGGATTGCTAAAATAAGGATTATGATCACACTTCAATGTAAATATGATGGGGAGACCTATACATTTGGCATTCATGCATGACTTATCAGTGTAGCCTATTATCGTTTAGACATGACGTTGACATTTCTTCACTGCTAGAATACAAACCTCAGCTTCAGTCATAAGTCAATTGAATATATATATATATTTGTAAAAATTTTAAAAATGAATCCTGTGTGAATCGTCCTCTGGAATAACGCATATGCTTGGATAATAATTACATGACTAACGTCTCTATCAATACTAGTCCCGTCCGAATAGGGGCATACAACACATCAAAGAATAGGCTTATCAGCGTGGAGAGTGTGCCATATCATCCCATGGGAATCTGTCAAGGCTGCACACAGCTGAATTATCTCTGAAATAATCTACTTCCTACACATCTTCTATATTCAAACAAAATAGGCAAATGGGCAGCAGTATGCTCATGCCAGTCCTCTTTAGAATACAACATTTGTGTTCCTAGTAGGACTCTGCAATAATGTGGTGCGCAGCCAAAGATGACGACTCAAAATCCTGGAGTCGTTCACCCCTATAGTTATCATTTGAATGAGCATTCTACTTTACCATGGAAATGATTGCATCACAATACCAGGAAGACATTGCGAGTTTACCAGTCAAATTGCCAGGGTTAGAGGTTCCAAGCCCATTCTATTAATTGTTTGCTACAACACCTTACTTGTTTCGGCAAGGGGCAACAAAGTTTCATCGCGTTATCTCAGAAACTGACTCAACCGCACGAATGCCCGGCCAGCAGTTTGTCCCCAAAAACCCCTAAGGTTATTTGATTTTCATAATTGTCTTCATCCATAATCGTCAGTTATACGGTAATTGTGCCAGCCCTGATTCTGTCTGCAGGTGGGAGGGATCAAGGACAAGGTCCTGGCAGCTCACAGGGCTGGGGTGAAGCGTGTCATCATCCCAAAGCGCAATGAGAAGGACCTGGAGGAGATCCCAGCTAACGTCCGGAAGGAGCTGGACTTTGTAACAGCCAGCAACCTGGACGAGGTCCTGAACGCAGCCTTCGATGGGGGGTTCCCCGGAATGTCCAACCCTCTCACTCTACCACACATTGTCAGCAAACTGTGAGACAGTCCCTGTAATATTACCACTCAGAGACGGTCTATGTCACACTCTGACTAACATACAGGAACTCCCATTCATCTTCCTGGTGGATATGGAAAGCTCATAGCACATTGTCACTTCCATATATTAATTTGTATGAGGCAGAAACACACTGACCACATTATCTTTGTGGTGGATGCATAAACAGGCAGTTATCAAAGAGGGTGTGGGTGTTACTGATCTGTTAGTAAGGAGGCTTCTGTGATGCAAACATGTTCTTTATCTACTTCAACACTTTCCTTAAGTTCACACAAAGCGGACAGGTTGAAATGTAGTGCCCTCTCTTGTAACACCTGTTGCGTTTCCTTCATGCTGTTGCGGATTTGGATCTGACATTCAACATTTATGACCTGACTGGTCTGATCCTGGTGGAGTTCAGACCGAGTTAGGACCATCAATCACTTAGTTCTATTGTCTCTGCTGCATACTGGGTTGTTCTGGGAACTGGCTGAAGAATCCACAGTGTGGGGCTTATGTGGATTGTAACAGTACTAGTTGTTCCAGTTGCTCTGCTGTAAAAGCTCCTGCTACGAACATTTAAAAAATAACAAGACCGGTGACCTTGACCATGCTGTTCATGTCCCTCAGATTTAACATGACTGAATGAATGAGGTTTACAGAGGCTTCATAATTGGCATCAGCATCAGAGGTCTGCTCAATATCCAGTTAATTCTGCTGGTATGGCTTTACACATGATTTTATGTGTAGATACAGGATGAGCGTGATTGCACAGTAGCTATACTGTTAAGATGCAGTACTATGTCATACCCCTAAGGGATACAGTCTCACTAAATAGCTCTGTAACAGTTGCATAATGAAAATAAAGAATTTCAATACAAATATTAAATTGCATAATTTGCGTGTGTGACGTACTGAAAGTACTGTTGAATGTGGTTGAGAATCAGCAGAGCGCGATGCAGCCGTCTTACCAACAGCAGGGTGTGGATCATCATTCTACAACGATGATGAGCCAAGACAAGCTCCACCACAGCATGCCTGCTGCTTCCAGCATCTAGGCTATATGCCTTCCTTTGGGCCCAACGGGAGAAAGCTACTAAAATATGACTAGAAACCAACTACAGACAATAGTAGCATCCTGTAAATATTAACACTATGACGCCATCACGAGAGGCTTACAGACGGTAGGCAATTAAGGTCACAGTTATGAAAACTTAGGACACCAAGAGGCCTTTCTACTGATTCTGAAATACACAAAAAGAAAGATGGGAGGAGGCATGAGGACTGCAGATGTGGCCAGGGAAATAAATTGCAATGTCTGTACTATGAGACGCATAAGACAGCGCTACAGGGAGACGGGACAGACAGCTGAACGTCCTCGCAGTGGCAGACCACATGTAACAACAAAGGTACAGGATGGCAACAACAACTGACCAAGTTACACCAGGAACGCACAATCCCTCTATCAGTGCTCAGACTGTCTGCAATAGGCTGAGAGGCTGGACTGAGGGCTTGTAGGCCTATTGTAAGGCAGGTCCTCACCAGACATCAACGGCAACAACCTCGCCTATGGGCACAAACCCACCGTCACTGGACCAGACAGGACTGGCAAAAAGTGCTCTTCACTGACGAGTCGCGGTTTAGTCTCACCAGGGGGTGATGGTCGGATTCTGGTTTATCGTCGAAGGAATGCGCGTTACACCGAGGCCTGTACTCTGGAGCGGGATTTGGAGGTGGAGGTCCGTCATGGTCTGGGACGGTGAGTCACAGCATCATCGGACTGAGCATTACAGAGAAGACATCCCGCTCCCTCATGTGGTACCCTTCCTGCAGGTTCATCCCGACATGACCCTCCAGCATGACAATGCCACCAGCCATACTGCTCATTCTGTGAGTTATTTCCTGCAAGACAGGAATGTCAGTGTTCTGCCATGGCCAGCAAAGAGACTGGATCTCAATCCCATTGAGCACGTCTGGGACCTGTTGGATCGGAGGGTGAGGGCTAGGGCCATTCCCCCCAGAAATGTCCAGGAACTTGCAGGTGCCTTGGTGGAAGAGTGGGGTAACATCTCACAGCAAGAACTGGCTAATCTGGTGCAGTCCATGAGGAGGAGATGCACTGCAGTACTTAATGCAGCTGGTGGCCACACCAGATACTGACTGTTACTTTTGATTTGAACCCCCTTTGTTCAAGGACACATTCCATTTCTGTTAGTCACATGCCTGTGGAACTTGTTCAGTTTGTCTCAGTTGTTGAATCTTATGTTCATATAAATATACACGTTAAGTTTGCTGAAAATAAACGCAGTTGACAGTGACGTTTATTTTTTGCTGAGTTCATGACTAGCCGTTCCTGTTAGGGCCATTGCTGGAGGGAGATAATGCTTGAGGGAAGTGGTGTGAAGACAAAGCAGCAGCAGGGTCAGAGAAGGAGTGGTCTGTGTTCCCCAGTGGAGTGGGCTGGCAGGGTGCCAAGGTTCCTGGGGGCCTCTGGTAATTATGATCCTACAGAGCTAACCCTTTTTTTTTTACCTTTATTTAACCAGGCAAGTCAGTTAAGAACATATTCTTATTTTCAATGACGGCCTGGGAACAGTGGGTTAACTGCCTGTTCAGGGGCAGAACGACAGATTTGTACCTTGTCAGCTCGGGGGTTTGAACTCGCAACCTTCCGGTTACTAGTCCAACGCTCTAACCACTAGGCTACGCTGCCGCCCCTTCATTCACCAGCCAGAACACTGACGCCCCAGAGCCTCCAAACTGTACAGGGCTTCAGCTGGGGCGGCATGGGACTGGGAAGCGCACACACGACGTACCATACTTAAAAATGCACCTCGCAGCACACACACACACAACCCTAAAGACAATGACAGACCAGTAGGATTGCTGGCCGAGAGTACCAAGCACTTCTGAACAGTTTAGGCTGAAATCTGCAAACCAGTGGTGGTCGGTGCCGTTTAAGATGAGGGAGGACGATCATTTTTTTATGAGTATGGCCTTATTTCTATTACAACATATTGGATGACTGTCATTCATATTCCATTCACCCAGTTCATTGTAACATTGATAGGTTTAGGCTACTACATGATACTCAAATTTTCCCTATACACATGACGTTGCTACAACTTAGCCAATAAATGAAAGTTTACAACATAAGTGCACACAGGTTCGAAAGAAAGATTTAAGGTGACACATTCAATACCACCTTGCACACTCTTGCCTGCATCAAGCTGATTTAGGGTGTAATCATTAGTCCAACAGTTGCAAACAAGTTTCTATTGGACAAATTCAGGTATGTTTATCCCCATTTAAGAAACATTTTAACAGAATCGGTGGAATGAATACACCCCTGATCACACGCAAACAGTTCCCTTTCATAGCCACATACAACCAGCTTGTATTCCTTCTCACATCTACGAGCTCTCACACCTTTGCCCTTCTCTTGTGGACTTCAATGCACAACACAGCTGTCTGACTAGGCAAAACAACCATTCCAAGCCAAACCTTCATATCATAACCCCTTTACACAGCCTTTATCGTTGTCACCATATTAGCTAAAGTAACATCCTAGTCAACATAGCAAAAAGAACTAACACATTAGTGAACCCACTACAATCATGCAGTAGTCAGTAAGCAGTTACACCGGCGGCATTAAATTAGTAAAACCAAAGGCTTACTTTGCCTTCTAAGAATTCCAGTGTTGGATAGTCGTAGCTAGCTAACATAGCATCCCCATGTTTGAGCCGGGTATTTGAGTTGGCTAAACTAGCTAGCTGCATTTGCTAGCTAAGTGAGAAAAAAAAAGTATATAGAGCTAGCTCTCACTCCCTCTTGCTACTCCATTTGGAAGAAATTTGTTCAAAATGTTTAACTGTTTCTCTCGCTTTGAGTCAACTACTCACCACATTTCATGCACTGCACTGCTAGCTAGCTGTAGCTTATACTTTCAGTACTAGATTCATTATCTGATCCTTTGATTGGGTGGACATGTCAGTTCGTGCTGCAAGACCTCTGATAACTTTGGGAGGACGTCCTCCAACCTTTCATAATTACTGTGGAAGTCTATGGAAGGGGGTGAGAACCATGAGCTTCCTAGGTTTTGTATTAAAGTCAATGTACCCAGAGGATGGAAGCTAGCTTGTCCTCTGGCTACACCATGGTGCTACCCTACAGAGTGCTGTTGAGGCTATAGTAGACCATTAAGTGTTTTTGTCAATTGTTTGGTGATGTGAATATATTTGGTATAGTTTTATCTAGAAAGGATAACTTAATGTTACTGTTTTTATGAAATTCCCTGAGGATGGTCCTCCCCTTCCTCCTCTGAGGAGCCTCCACTGTTGCAAACCGATTCTACATGTAGAAACAATGGGTGGTCCCTATAACACACAGCGCCTACAACAAGCGAACGAACAAAGAAACGGTCAGTCTAGTAGTGAGAATTGTCCTTAAGCCTTTGATCAGCCATGTATTCAGTTTTTTTTCTGGATCAAAATGGGCCTTAGGTGGTGGGCGTGGCCATTTGTGCAGATACCAACCTACGATTTTGGAAGCCCTCTTGGCTACAGAATTTTAAAAAGGTAATTTCTTGCAATTACACACATTTGGTCATGGGTGGAGAGAAAATGTGCAGTATAAAAGCCAAATTTATGCTATGGGTTATGCCATGTTCTTATGCTGAGTGAGTAACAAAAACCATCAATGGGGCCCCACGCTATGACAAAAATGCATAATTTTTAGGTTCTACATGACTGTCTAGCTTTTAGTTCTCAAAGATGATCTTTTAAAAAAAAAATATCCATTATCTTTTATACATACTTTATTTGGCGTTCGTCAAAGTTCACACTGAAGTTACCATTCCCCCTCCCCATTTTTCTTTTTTTTACACGGGTAAAGCCATTGGACAAGGATAACGTGGTAAGATGGGAGGGATAAGTGTGTGGTTGGAGTAAACCCCTGCCAAGAAATGTTGTTGCCTATAGCAGGTCGAGTGCTACAATGATACTGTCCTCCCATTACCCAAATTAAGAGGAAAGTGTGTGACTATAGATGTCTTGTCCTAACTCAGGGCCCACCTCCCACATGCCCAGGGAGCACTTTGGGTCCCAACCCATAGTTAAACCCTGGCCAAGAGAAAAATCACAGGGAAAGGGGAAATTGCACAAGGTATGAAAAAGATAGATTTATTTAATGACAAAATAAAACAAAATAATGATGGGACCAGCAATAGTTCTACGTATCCAGAGATGTTTGGCTTTGCGTCACCCACTCCTCAAACAGAATGTAGACAAGGACTGACAAAACAAAGAGAAATCTAACTTACAAAATAAAATACATTGAAGTCTTCGAAAGAACGACACAATTTATCTACAAACACTGAAGATTAGCCACAAGGTTACAGCCTTTTTCATTAAAAGTCCTTACAAAAAAATGATAATGATAAATCTCCATTGAATAATAATAATAATATAACTGTAGAAATTGTCCCCATTCCTGGTCAGATATTCAGTGGTTTAGGCTAAAACTGTTAGACTCCAGAGAGAGAACAAACTAGCTTCGTCTCAGCCAATGTCTGTGCACACAATATCAGGACCTTCTCTTCTCATCCAATGGGGGGGGGACAGAACTAAAAACCAAAACAATAATGAACCGAAAGAAGTTAGTTTCACTTTGACTAAGCTGAAAAATGCAACATCTTCAAAAAATAAGTTGTTTTTATTCCCCATCCTCCCTCAAATTGACTCCTCCTACCATCCCCTGAGCCCCTTCTGCCAGCTTCCCACTGCAAACTGAGCCCACCTGTTGAAGTGTGTGCTCTGGGTTCAAGGGGCTGGATTATTCTCATAACATTAAGGTAAAAAAAAGGATACCTTTACTTTAGTTATAGAACTAATATTGTAATGAAGCTTCAAATTGAATCCCAGGGATAGAGTTCCATCTAACCGATCTGAACATTCTAAATCACATTGTTCGAAGACAACAGGTTCCCTGGGAAAGATCTTGCCCCCCTCCAAACCCCCCAGGTACAACTTCAGGTGTCCTGTAGTGTCTGAAATGTGTCCGAGTATGTGTGTGTGATAGAGTGTGAGAGAGAAAGTGTGTGTGTGTTAGTGGCTGTCCACTTGACAGTCCTCAGCACATGGATATGGTGACGTTGATGCCCAGGTTTCCGTTCTCAGCGAACAGCTGCGCGATGGAGGTGTCAAACACTAGGCAGTCGCTGTTCATAATGGCAGTGGCGATGCCCTCATGGATGGAGCGGGGCGTGGCCTCCCAGGTGAGCCGTCGCCGGTGCCCGTTGAGCTCCAGGCGGTAGGCAAAGTTTTCTGCCTGCTTCCGCGTGCCGATCAGCTGCACAATGGCAAAGAACTGCTGGTGACCGTCGTACTTCTCCTGCTTCTCCAGGACCAGCATGAAGTGGAAACCGAAGCAGGACTGCATCATGACCCAGTCCACTGCCCCAGGCAGGTTAATGTCTGTGGCAAGGAACACGATGTCCTCGCCCTGCAGCGTGGTGATGGATTTGTGCTGGTGCATGAGGTGGGGCATGACCGCGTCCAACGAGCCCTGCCACTTACAGGAGGCCCCTGGGCAGGGGCAGGAGTATGGCCGGAACTCACACAGCTCCTCGTGCTCTGCCTTGTCTGTGTGGGGCAGCGTCACCTCACAGCCCGACGACGCATACTTGCAGGGGAAGAGCACAGAGTTGGCCACCTTCTCCATGGCCAGGTTCCTGATGGAGCCCAGCGGGCCCCGGCAGGTGGGGCAGCAGGTGAGCTTGGGCCGGCAGTTGCTGCACACCAGGTGGCCGCTCTGGCACTGCAGGATGGGGGGCAACACATAGTCGAAGCAGACAGGGCACTCAAACAGGCTGGCCAGGTCGCTGTTAGAGGCCGTAGTGCCGGACAAGGTGGGGACGCGCTGGGAGGGGGCGCACTTGGAGGTTCCTGTGGGCAGCGCTGTGGCGGTCTGGCGACTCATTTCTGTAGAGAAACAGGGAGAACACGGGTTAGACACAACGGGATAATAAATTAACTATACATTTGGTGTGGAGACAGGAGAATAGGTGAATGTAGTGAGGAAAACATAATGGTTTCCATGAGGCTTGACCAATCACAGATTCTTAAAACAATAGTCATGGTTCATTCACATGCAAAGGTCATGTGGGCTATATGTTCTGAAGAATATCATGTAACAACCTCAAACGGAATGGAAGTGTGTGTAAAACAACGATCTAGTACAGGAACTCTGACCATACGAGGTCCAGACAACTGCTGCTTTTCTGTTCTACCTGATAATTAAATTGCACCCACCTGGTGTGCCAGGTCTAAAACTCAGTACCTGGTTTCATGCAGTGGAACTGGCTTCAAGGTCCAGATTTGAATTTGAGGGGTCTAGTATCTTGGAAAGACTAACAGAATGCTTTACTTTGTTTTTTTACTGTTCATGTGTGCCGGTAGTTTACTGGCAACTGCCTTCTATTCATACAGGAAGAGCGGGTAGGGTAAAAATAGTTACTCAGTGCAAAGGAGTCTAAAAAGAAGAGTACATAATGTACATGCAGCAGACAAAGTATTCAGACCTCATCTTTCTCACATTTTGTTATGTTACAGCCTTATTCTAAAATGGAGTAAATCGTTTTCCACCTCAATCTACCCACAACACCCCATAATGACAAAGCAAAAATAGATTTAGAAATGTTTGCTAATGTATAAATAAAAACATTTGACATAAGTATGCAGACCCTTTACTCAGTACTTTGTTGAAACACCTTCAGAAAGTATTACAGGTTTTCATCAAGGATCTCTGTACTTAGCTCAGTTTATTTTTCCCTTTACCCTGACTAGTCTCCCAGTCCCTGCTACTGAAAAAACAGGTTCTCCCATCTCCACAGAGGAACTCTGGAGCTCTGTCAGAGTGACCATCGGGCTCTTGGTCACCTCCCTGACCATGGCCCCTCTCCTCGATTGCTCAGTTTAGCCGGCGGTTTTTGCTCTGACATGCACTGTCAACTATAGGGACCATTATATAGACTAGAGGTCGGCCGATTAATTAGGGTCGATTTCAAGTTTTCATAACAATCGGAAATCTGTATTTTTGGGCGCCGATTTCCGATTTAAAAAATATATTTAAAAAACATTTTTATACCTTTCATTTAACTAGGCAAGTCTAGTAAGAACACATTCTTATTTTCAATGACTGCCTAGGAACTGTGGGTTAACTGCCTTGTTCAGGGACAGATTTTCACCTTGTCAGCTCAGGGGACCCAATCTTGCAACCGCACAGTTAACTAGTCCAACGCTCTAACCATTGCACTCCACGAGTAGCCTGCCTGTTACTCAAATTCAGTAGAAGCCAAGGTAAATTGCTAGCAAGCATTAAACTAATCTTTAAAAAAAAAACTAGCAATCATAAATCACTAGTTATAACTACTGATCCAGTTGAGCAGGCAATATTAACCAGGTGAAATTGTGTAATTTCTCTTGCGTTCATTGCATGCAGAGTCAGGGTATATGCAACAGTTTGGGCTGCCTGGCTCATTGCGAACTAATTTGCCAGAATTTTGACATAACATTGAAGGTTGTGCAATGTAACTGGAATATTTAGACTTATGGATGCCACCCGTTAGATAAAACACCGAACGTTTCCGTATTTCACTGAAATAATAAACGTTTTGTTTTCGAAATGATGGGTAAAGCAGCAGGCCCATAATCATTCATTCAAACAGCACTTTCGTAGGTTTTGCCAGCCGCTCTTCGCAAGCACAGCGGTGTTTATGACTTCAAGCCTATCAGCCTAATGGCTGGTGTAACCAATGTGAAATGGCTAGCTAGTTAGCTGGGTGTGCGCTAATACTGTTTCAAACGTCACTCGCTTTTAGATTTGGAGTAGTTATTCCCCTTGCGCTGCAAGGGCCGCGGCTTCTGTGGAGCGATGGGTAACGATGCTTTGAGTGTGGCTCTTGTCGATGTGTTCCTGGTTCGAGCCCAGGTAGGGGCGAGGGGGGAGACGGAAGCTATACTGTTACACTGGCAATACTATAGTGCCTATAAGAACATCCAATAGTCAAAGGTATACGAAATACAAATGGTAGAGAGAAAAATAGTCCTATAAATACTATATTAACGACAACCTAAAACCTCTTACCTTGGAATATTGAAGTCTCATGTTAAAAGGAACCACCAACTTTCATATGTTCTCATGTTCTGAGCAAGGAACTCAAACGTTAGCTTTTTTTTACATGGCACATATGACTTTCTTCTCCAACACTTTGTTTTTGCATTATTTAAACCAAATTGAACAAGTTTCATTATTTATTTTAGGCTAAATAGATTATTGATGTTTTATATTAAGTTAAAATAAGTGTTAATTTAGTATTGTTGTAATTGTAATTATCACAAATAAAAAAATATAATCCGATTAATCGTTATGAGCTTTTTTGGTCCTCAAATAAATCGGTATCGGCGTGGGGAAAAAAATCATAAAAATCGGTCAACCTCTATAGACAGGTGTGTGCCTTTCCAAATCATGTACAATCAATTGAATTTACCATGGGTGGACTCCAATTAAGTTGTAGAAACATCAAGGATGCTCAATGGAAACAGGATTCATCTGGGCTCAATTTCAAGTCTCATAGCAAAGGGTCTGAATAATTATGTAAATAAGGTATTTCTATATTTATACATTTGCAAACATCTCTAAAAACCTGTTTTCTAAAAAAACATACTCTAATCAATTTTAGAATAAGGCTGTAACGTAACTCAAAATGTTGAAAAAGTCAAGGGGCCTTTCGATGTTCTCTGTTGACAACCAGAGAGAGAATGGCATGTTCCTCTTTGCACAGCCCCAGTACAGTGGGCTGAGTGGGACGTCCAGGCAGGCAGCCCTATACACTGATTGGCCTTTCCCTTCCTCTCGCTGAGGGTCAGCCTAGAGGTTCTGTGATATGCCCATCTGTCTATAAAGCCTGACCAGCGAAGGGCAAGCACGGAGCTTGGATGCTATTTTTGGCACGGGAGAGCAACACAGATTCATGGTTGCATAATTATTTTTTTTTAAGACTCCATACAGCAATGTGGACTAGGATGGATGCGAGAGCAGAGCACTAGTTTGCTTCCTGTCAGTTGTTCCCATGGTAACAGGCTGCGGTTGAGGCCTTTGTGGATGGACTCGGCCCGCCGAGTGGAGGGAGGGCTGGATTTTCCCTGGGCCTGGCAGGAGCTGGGTGTGACCCACCCCTGGCCCTGCTGCTTTATATAACCCACAGCACAGCTCAGAGACAGGCAGGAAGACAGCCATGAGGCACTGTGCTCCAGACAAAAAAAATACATGTGAAATGGAGGGAAATGACTGCTGGGAAGCAGAGAGAGGGGGTAGACTGGGCAGCAGAGCTGTGCATGTACAGTTTGAAGTTGGACATTTACATACACTTACGTTTGAGTCATTAAAACGGGTTTTTCAACCACTCCACAAAAGTCTTGTTAAAACGAGTTTTGGCAAGTTGGTTAGGACATCTACTTTGTGCATGACAATTCATTTTTCCCAACAATTGTTTACAGACAGATTATTTCACTGTATCACAATTCCAGTGGGTCATAAGTTTACATACACTAAGTTGACTGCCTTTAAACAGCTTGGAATTTTCCAGAAAATGATGTTATGGCTTTAGAAGCTTCTGTTAGGCTAATTGACATCATTTGAGTCAATGGTAGGTGTACCTGTGGATGTATTTCAAGGCCTACCTTCAAACTCAATGCCCATTTTGCTTGACATCATGGGAAAATCAAAAGAAATCAGCCAAGACCCCGGAAACAAAATTGTCGACCTCCACAAGTCTGATTCATCCTTGGAAGCAATTTCCAAACCCCTGAAGGTACCATGTTCATCTGTACAAACAATAGCATGCAAGTATAAACACCATGGGACGACACAGCCGCCATACCGCTCAGGAATGAGATGCGTTCTGTCTCCTAGAGATGAACATACTTTGGTGCAAAAAGTGCAAATCAATCCCAGAACAACAGCAAAAGGACCGTGTGAAGATGCTGGAGTAAACGGGTACAAAAGTACCTATATCCACAGTGAAACAAGTCCTATATCGACATAACCTGAAAGTCAGCTCAGCAAGGAAGAAGCCACTGCTCCAAAACTGCCATAAAGCCAGACTACGGTTTGCAACTGCACTTGGGAACAAAGATCGTACTTTTTGGAGAAATGTCCTCTGGTCTGATGAAAAAAAAATAGAACTGTTTGGCCATAATGACCATCGTTACGTTTTGGAGGAAAAAGGGGGGAGGTTTGCAAGCCGGAGAACACCTTCCAAACCGTGAAGCATGGGGGTGGCAGCATGTTGTGGGGGCACTTTGCTGCAGGAGGGTCTGGTGCACTTCACAAAATAGATGGCATCACGAGCAAAGAAAATGATGGGGATATATTGAAGCAACATCCAGACATCAGTCAAGAAGTTAAAGTTCGGTCGCAAATGGGTCTTCCAAATGGACATTGACCCCAAACATACTTCCAAAGTTGTGGCAAAATGGATTAAGGACAACAAAGTCAAGATATTGGAGTGGCCATCACAAAGCCCTGACCTCAAGCCTATAGAAAGTGTGTGTGCAGAACTGAAAAAGCATGTGCGAGCAAGGAAGCCTACAAACCTGACTGAGTTACACCAGCTCTGTCAGGAGGATTGGGCCAAAATTCACCCAACTTATTGTGGGAAGCTTGTGGAAGGCTACCCAAAATTTTTGACCCAAGTTAAACAATTTAACTTATTTGGGCTGGGGGCAGTATTGAGTAGCTTGGATGAATAAGGTGCCCAGAGTAAACCGTCTGCTTCTCAGGCCCAGTTGCTAATATATGCATATTATTATTGGATAGAAAACACTCTGAAGTTTCTAAAACTGTTTGAATGATGTCTGAGTGTAACAGAACTCACATGGCAGGCAAAAACCTGAGAAAGAATCCAACCTGGAAGTGGGAAATCTGAGGTTTGTAGTTTTTTCAAATCTTGGCCTATCGAATACAGTGTCTATGGGGTCAAATTGCACTTCCTAGGGCTTCCACTAGATGTCAACAGTCTTTAGAACCTTGTTTGATGCTTCTACTGTGAGGTGGGGGCAAATGAGAAGGGAATGAGTCAGAGGTCTGCCAGAGAGCCACGAGCTGGTGACGCACGTTCACGTGAGAGTTAGCTTGAGTTCCATTGCATTTCTGAAGACAAAAGGAATTCTCCGGTTGGAACATCATTGAAGATTTGTTAAAAACATCCTAAAGATTGATTCTATACATTGTTTGACATGGTTCTACGGACTGTAACGGAACTTTGACTTGATCGCGCATCATGAATTTGGAATACTGGGCTAAACGCGCGAACAAAAAGGAGGTATTTGGACATTATCGAACAAAACAAACATTTATTGTGGAACTGGGATTCCTGGGAGTACATTCTGATGAAGATCAAAGGTAAGTGAATATATATAATGCTATTTCTGACTTCTGTTGACTACACATTGCGGATATCGGTTTGGGTTGTTTTGGTCTCTGAGCGCTGTATTCAGATTATAGCATGGTGTGCTTTTTCCGTAAAGTTTTTAAAAAATCTGACACAGCGGTTGCATTAAGGAGAAGTGTATCTATTTATTATTCTATTATTCCGTGCATAATAGTTGTATCTTTTATCAATCTTATCAATGAGTATTACTGTAAATTGATGTGGCTCTTTGCAAAATCACTAGATGTTTTGGAACTACTGAACGTAACGCACCAATGTAAACAGATCTTTTGATATAAATATGAACTTTATCGAACAAAACATACATGTATTGTGTAACATGAAGTCCTATGAGTATCATTGATGAAGATCAAAGGTAAGGGATTCATTTCTCTTTCTGCTTTTTGTGACTACTCTTCGGCTGGAAAAATGGCTGTTTTTCTGTGACTTGGCTCTGACCTAACATAATCGTTTGGTTTGCTTTCGCTGTAAAGCCTTTTTGAAATCGGACACTGCGGTGGGATTAAAAGGCAACGCTACCAAATACTCATTGAGTGTATGTAAACTTCTGACCCACTGGGAACGTGATGAAATAAATAAATAATTCTCTACTATTATTCTGACATTTCACATTCTTAAAATAACGTGGTGATCCTAACTGACCTAAGACAGGGATTTATTTGACTAGGATTGAATGTCAGGAATTGTGAAAAACTTAGTTTAAATGCATTTGGCTAAGGTGTATGTAAACTTCCGACTTAAACTGTAGGTGTCATTAAGGCTGCCTGTGACCACATCTGCTTGGATAAAGCTCCACCTATTGATGGGCCTCTTTGCAAGCTGCTCTGGACACACAAGCAACATCTGTGGACCAAATTAGCACAGAACACAACAGGGCAAAGCCAAGACGAGCAGGGCTAAAACAAGAGCTGTGTGGGTGCTGAGAAAGCAGCTTGTTGAAATGGAACAGTTGCACTTGGTGGCTGCTGTCTGGGCTATAAGTGTGTGAGGTTTAGTATGTGTGTGGGCGTGAGTGAGTGAGCACTTTAGTAGGAATAGTCTGCAGTGACGGTAACAGTATCTGCCTGTGTGTGTGTGTGGGTTGCTGCAGCCTGGATGAAGGCAGTGATGTGCTCTAGAGCAACGGGGAAAAGGGAGATGCAGACAGCTCTTCAATCTGTCTCCAGGAGGCTTTGGCATCAGCAGCCTCTATTTTACTCCCTCGTCCCAGAGTCTGTACTGCCTCCCACAGTGTCTGGCTGGATGCAGACTAGTGTTGTCACAATACCAGAATTTTGACTTCGATACTGATCCCAGGTTTAGTATCACAAAAAAAGCCATATTAGCCAGTCACAGAATGGTACTTGATCCAGCCCATAAAATACTCTGTTCAATCATTGGGCATCTTGAGTTCAGTATCATTACATTTTTATATATAAATTACTTTTTACACCAGTCAAATACAATGAAGGATAATTAACATTGACATCTAAAAAGGTCAGATTCTGGCAACATAGCCGACTCGAGGCACGGTACGTTCAGATTAAATAGTCACAAGACCGGAGAGTTAAGGACAGTGCCTGTTGCGCACCACACAGCAATCACCTTGAATCTGAGCAGAGGCGGTCATCATTTGGGAGCTATTTATTTATCTATACTTGTTTAAAACTTGGACATTTGTAATTTCAAAGTAGCCAAAATACAACCATAGAACTGTTGAGGTAATTATTTTGCAAGCAATTATTATCCCATTGTAACCAGTAATTTCTTCATTGTCTATTTATTTTAAAAATCAAAGTTATTTTATTGCCCAGCTGCCAAAGACTAGTATTAATGTCAGTCATTAGTAACCCATGCTAGGTGATGCATCTTTTGATCTCCCCACGCTCTTAATTTCTAAGGGATATTTTTCATCTCGGTCAAATGAAAACACTCACGCATGCAGTGGACTTTTGAGACCGATGTTCTCAATAATGGCATTTTGGAACATGTGCAGCACATTGTAGAGCTTTATAATATGAAGAAATAAAACTATCAACATTAAGCTAAAGGGTCTGCTCGGTTGCATCAGCCTCATTGCTTTTTTTTTATGTGCAGTGGTTGTATGAATTTTGGCTCTGCTATCTGTTTTGAACGTATATATTGTTTTTATTGTTCTAGGGACGACCTTAACTTAGATCCCTAGAGGGAATCATTGCGTATAAAGTATTTGGCTGTAATTTTAATGTTGCAATATTTTACAGGCTATCAAGGGTGGCCAACCATAAATTAGGTAAATCAAAAAACAACCTGGGCCCATCTACAATACAGGTGAATGAATATTTACTTTAAGGAGTGTGCATGCATTGAGTTGAGCTTGTTTGGCTGATTTTGTGTGACTACAAATGACAAGGCAACAGTAAACATGTCGTCCCCCATGATGCAGCAGCCTTCGGGAGAGACATGAGAGAGACAGAATAAGTGAATGAACGTTTTTGGTGGCTAACAGCATATTTCACATTATGGTTTGCACATTGTCACAAAGTACTAGGGCAGTGAACTGAGGTTAGCTTTAGCTGTCAGCCAGCAAAGGAAGTTTGCCTACAAAGCTGGAAGCTACCGGTATCTTCTTGCGTTGTAAAGTGTTTTAGCGTGTATGGACATTGTTTTGCGAACAGTATAAGAAAGCTGTTTCAAAATGTCTACATGCCATGTTGCAATCATTATTCAAGTGTTAACCCAGACTCCCAGTGCAGGTTAGCAATAATTCGGCTGCGCTGATACACAGGCTTGACCCGTGCGACACATTTGACAGAAGTATCAAAATAAACTAATTCTAGTAGCGAACCATATTTCATGTTCTAGTATCGGAAAAATAACCAAATTTTGATATACCGTGCAACACTAATGCAGACACCCATGGGACTGGTGCCATAATGAGCATAAACAACACTGCTCTGAGAGTGCGCACATTGGTGTGCCTGCAGTGATTCCCATTGGAGGAACCGGCTGCATGAGTATTTCTCCTACTGAGGAAGAGGATAGACATTCATGATTTAGAACTAGGGCGTACAGGCCAGAGTAAGAGCAGCTGAGCGGAGGCCACTGCAGAGATCAGAACAAAGCACGTTCACCATAAATAGTGGAAATTATCCCAAGACTTTAGGGCTCAATGAACACTTGAAACAACCAGGTCTTGTGCCTCATTAAACATAACGTCTAAAGAACCATTTGACATAGTTATCATGCTTTTCTCATGCTAATGGTTAAGAGGGCAGAATGATTTTTGCTGAAACGAGCAGTACACATGGTATCTTAAGAGGAGAGCAGGCTAGCTACTAGACCTCTGGTAGGACTAGATGCGCAGTCAGAAGTGTTTGTGTCCACCGTGTTCTTTGTTGTAGGATGGGCTGACTTGTGGTGCTAGTGGAGGTCATGTCTTTACACAGGACACACAAGCGGTTGTACCTGAATCACTTCAAGAGATGGGTCAAGCATTCCACCATATTTGAATTTCTTATTTATGTTCATATGTAGTAGGAACTACGTTTAGGAGGGGGGCAGGTTCTGGTCAGGCACATGTGAGAAATTGTGCGGCAATCAAACAAGAGGGAGGTACAGACAGTAGGTTGGGATTAGGCTGTGTTAGGACTCTCTCCTCCCGACCCGTGAAGCTGGGGTGAATGGCACACGAGGACGAGATGCTCAATATGTCCCTCCAGATGGAGAGGAGTTGATTACTAAACCAGCTCAGGGTGATGACCTCTCCTCCATTTACCAATCACACTCACTGAACCTTCATTAGATGACCTCTACAATCCTCCAAACACCTCCTCTGCTTTATCAAACAAGCTGCTTCCCCTGGGTTAACCCAAACATGGACACAGACAAACACACAAGAAAGAAAATGTTGCTTGCCTTCGTCCATAAGATTCCCAAATAAGGCTTTCTTCTTCTCTTGAAAAATGGGTAACTCTGAAAGGGGAGAGAGAAGAGAGGTTAACTAGTGGAGTAAAAACAATTCTTAAAAAGTAAGTCAAATGGAGCTGAGGTAGCCATAGAAACACATCAATCAACACCACTGCAGTCTCAGAGTTCTGTAAAGGCCCATATGCCCACCTTCTGTTCTCTGCAGGGTGACCATTCAGGGCTGGTCATAGTCAACAGTTCTAGCTATAGTATGAAGGTGGACATGTGTTGGGGACTGACTCAGGCCTCCCCAAACAGCACAGATACAAATTAAGTGTTAGTGAGTTGTGGAAACAAAAATGTAATGGCTAGAGCCATATTAGCTAGAGTGCCAATACTGAGCGCTCTTGGCCTCACATTCCACTGGAAACCCACTGCTTCCATCATGCAATGGGTTAACACTACTAATGCAAAGTACATTACATGGAGCATCGATTTCCCTCTTCAGTCTGTTCTCAGCACAACCTTTAGGCCTACTATCACATTACAACAACTGGCTACATCCTGACTGACACTAACATGGAAATATTTGACGAAATCAGTCCACTGATTGAGGTTTTGATTGTGGTCCTCTGTCGCTCAGTTGGTAGAGTGTGGCGCTTGCAATGCCAGGACAGTGGGTTCTAGAGGTCGACCGATTAACTTCTTATGGCTGGGGGGGGGGTAGGGGGCAGTATTGAGTAGCTTGGATGAATACGGTGCCTAAAGTAAACGGCCTGCTCCTCAGTCTCAGTTGCTAATATATGCATATTATAATCAGTATTGGATAGAAAACACTGAAGTTCCTAAAACTGTTTGAATGATGTCTGAATATAAACAGAACTCACATGGCAGGCAAAATCCTGAGTTGAAATCAAAACAGGAAGTAAAATCTGAGCATTGTATGTATTCACCAGTCCCCAATGAAATCCCCTTGAGATATTAATGATGTTGCACTGCCTAGGGGTTCCACTAGATGTCTCATAATTTCTATTGATGGTTGACTATGGTGTTGTGGGAGCGAATGATAGCAGAATCAGTCAGGTGTCTGGCAGTCAGCCATTTTTTGATCATGCTTATTCCTCATGGCAGTCACTTGCGTTCCATTGCTCACGAAGACCAGAAGGAGTACTCCGGTTGGAACTTTATTGAAGCTATATGTTAAAAACATCCTAATGATCGATTCTGTACTTAGTTTGAAATGTTTCTTCGACCGGTAATGTAACTTTTTTGAAGTTGTCTGATATAACGCTGACCAGAATGAGCGTTTGGATATGTATACCAAACGCACTAACAAAAGAAGGTATTTGGACATAAATAACAGGCATTTTTGAACAAAACAAACATTTATTGTGGACCCGGGATTCCTGGAGTGCTTTCTGATGTAGATCAAAGGTAAGGGAATATTTGTGTCATTTGTTTATGTTCTTGTTTATGTTCTGAGCGCCGTCTCAGATTATTGCATGGCTGGCTTATTCCGTAAAGTTTTTTAAAAAATCAGACACAGCGGTTGCATTAAGGAGAGGTATATCTATAATTCCATGTGTATAACTTGTATTATCATCTACATTTATGATGAGTATTTCTGTTGAATGATGTGGCTATGCAAAATCTCTGGATGTTTTTGGAACTAGTGAATGTAACGCGCCAATGTAAACTCATATTTTGATAAATATGAACTTTATCAATCAAAAGATAATACATGCATTGTGTGACATGATGTCCTATTAGTGTCATCTGATGAAGATCAAAGGTTAGTGATTAATTTTAACTCCTCTCTTTAGCTGGAAAAAAAATGGCTGTGATTTTCTGTGGCTATGTGGTGACCTAACAATCGTGTGTGGTGCTTTTGCTGTAAAGCATATTTGAAATCCGACACTGGTGGGATTAACGAGAATAGCTTTAAAATGGTATGAGATACATGGATGTTTTACCTTGTCAGCCCAGGGATTCAATCTTGCAACCTTACGGTTAACTAGTCCAACGCTCTAACCACCTACCTCACGAGGACTGCCTGTTACGTGAATGCAGTAAGAAGCCAAGTTGCTAGCTAGCATTAAACTCATCTTATTAAAAAAACAAATCAATCATAATCACTAGTGATAACTACACATGGTTGATGGTATTACTAGTTTATCTAGCGTGTCCTGCGTTGCATATAATCGATGCGATGCACATTCGCGATGCTCCAACGTGTACCTAGCCATAAACATCAATGCCTTTCTTAAAATCAATACACAGAAGTATATATTTTTAAATCTGCATATTTAGCTAAAATAAATCCAGGTTAGCAGGCAATATTAACCATGTGAAATTGTGTCACTTCTCTTGCGTTCATTGCACGCAGTCAGGGTATATGCAACAGTTTGGGCAGCCTGGCTCATTGCGAACTAATTTGCCAGAATTTTATGTAATTATGACATAACATTGAAGGTTGTGCAATGTAACTGGAATATTTAGACTGATGGAAGGCACGCGTTAGATAAGGTACCGAACTGTTTATATTTCACTGAAAGAATAAATGTTTTGTTTTTGAAATGATCATTTCATTTCAGCGTCCTGCTACTCATGCCAGGAATATAGTATATGCATATGATTAGTATGTATGGATAGAAAACACTGACGTTTTTAAAACTGGTTAAATCACGGCTGTGACTATAACAGAGCCTGTGTTTCATCGAAACGCGCAAGAAAAACTGATCACTGAAAACTGGAAAAAGTATCAATGCGCCACTTGCATGTATCGTTTATGGGAAACCAAATTACATGGGGCTGAGATTGCAAGTCCTACAGCTTCCACACGATGTCGCCAGTCTTGTCAATTGCCTGGGCTTTGTTTCTTGGTCAAACGAGTAAGAGAGAGCCCATTCCTTCCGGTCTCCGACAGGATGTTTTTGATGAGAAATTTTCGACCATGAGTTCAAGACGTGGAGCTATTGAATACACATCGCCTCGTGATCAATTTGATAGATTATTAACGTTTACTAATACCTAAAGTTGGATTACAAAAGTATTTCGTAGTGTTTTGTGAAAGTTTATCGTCGACTTTTTTACTTTTAAAAAATGACGTTGCGTTTTAAAACGGTCTTTTTTCCTGTATCACACACTTTTCATAGATCAATATTTAGGGTATATATGGACCGATTTAATCGAAAAAAAAAGACCCAATAGTGATGTTTATGGGACATCTAGGAGTGCCAACAAAGAAGATCGTCAAAAGTAATGAATGTTTTATATTTTATTTCTGAGTTGTGTAGCGCCGGCTATGCTAATTATTTTGTTTACGTCCCCTTCGGGTATTTCGGGGTGTTGCATGCTATCAGATAGCTTCTCATGCTGTCGCCGAAAAGCATTTTAAAAATCTGACTTGTTGGCTGGATTCACAACGAGTGTAGCTTTAATTCAGTACGCTGCATGTGTGTTTTAATGAACGTTTGAGTTTTAACGAGTGCTATTAGCATTTAGCGTAGCACATTTGCATT
Organism: Oncorhynchus keta; assembly: GCF_023373465.1. Classification (NCBI taxonomy): domain Eukaryota; kingdom Metazoa; phylum Chordata; class Actinopteri; order Salmoniformes; family Salmonidae; genus Oncorhynchus; species Oncorhynchus keta. The sequence continues at coordinate 23,037,172 of NC_068437.1, read as the reverse complement.
TCCAGATGGCTAGATGGGACGCCTGCGTGTCGGGTGGAGTTAAGAGGTTAATGACCAAAGGCTCGTATTTCTGTGTGTTATTATGTTATAATTAAGTCTGATTTTATAGAGCAGTCCGACTGAGCGATGGTAGGCACCAGCAGGCTAGTAAGCATTCATTCAAACAGCACTTCCGTGCGTTTTGCCAGAAACTCTTCATTGTGCTTCAAGCCTATCAACTCCCGAGATTAGGCTGGTGTAACCGATGTGAAATGGCTAGCTAGTTAACGGGGTGCGCGCTAATAGCTTTTGAAACCTCACTCGCTCTGAGACTTGGAGTAGTTGTTCCCCTTGCTCTGCATGGGTAACGCTACTTCGATGGTGTCTGTTGTCGATGTGTTCCTGGTTCGAGCCCAGGTAGCAGCGAGGAGAGGGATGGAAGCTATACTGTTACACTGGCAATACTAAAGTACCTATAAGAACATCCAATAGTCAAAAGGTATATGAAATACAAATCGTATAGAGAGAAATAGTCCTATAATTCCTATAATAACTACAACCTAAAACTTCTTACCTGGGAATATTGAAGACTCATGTTAAAAAGGAACCACCAGCTTTCATATGTTCTGAGCAAGAAACTTAAACGTTAGCTTTTTTACATGGCACATATTGCACTTTTACTTTCTCCAACACTTTGTGTTTGCATTATTTAAACAGGTTTCATTATTTATTAGAGGCTAAATAGATTTTATTGATGTATTATATCAAGTTAAAAGTGTTCATTCAGTATTGTTGGAATGGTCATTACAAAAAATTTAATGTTTTTATTTTATTTTTTAATTAAAATTGTTTTTAATTTTAAATCGGCATCGACTTTTTTTGATCCTCCAATAAATCGGTATTGGCGTTAAAATCATAATCAACCTAGTGGGTTCAATGCACAGGAGCATCTGCACGAATAATGTATGCACAAGTCTGTAAGCCACATTGGATAAAAGCTTCTGCTAAATGGCATATAGTCTTAATATGGATCCAAATCTCTGCACAGAACTCATGTCAGATTGGTTGTTTTATCATTTAAACTTCTTCCGGTCTAGCACATTTGTTGAATCATGTAGTCTTTGTGTAGGGTAAATCTATGAATTCACGTCACTACCTCGTTAAAATATGACTTCTCTACGATGACGGCCGGTAAGGAGCACCAGAATCTAGCAGATGTAGGCTAAACCCAAAACAAACACTATCATGTGTATCAGCAGCTGCCTCCATGTAGGTGCCTGGCTTTGAGTAAGCGTGGCCTAGTAGAGGCGGCGAGTCTCTGCCTGTCCCCTTTCTGTAAACTCTGGCTGCTGTTTACTATCAAACACGCCATCTGCATGTGCCCTCCACACTGCTGCAGAGGAGAGGAACACCACTTCAAAAGCAGCATAACATCCAAAACATAACAGAGGGAGACAACGACAACGTTGGCAACCATGACAATTGTTCAGTATGTTTGTACAGAGGGTCAGCAAAACAAAAGCATTTCTACTTAACAAAACATGCCATTCTTTGTTCTCCACTCATGTCCAGTCTCTCTCACACCCCTGCATATACAAAGTATATAAAAAAAATGCCCTGCCATTCTTAGGACCTGCAGTGCCTTGCAGAAAACAAAGTCATTACTGGACAGAAGTGAACACCAGTAGGTATTTATGACACCACAGTTGCACCTCGGGTATAGGAGGCGCAAGGGGAAAGGGGGCAAACATTCCAACAGACATTCTCACAGAAAATGAGCAGAGCAATATTTATGAGCCACCGAGTGTGCAAATAGGACATTTTACCTTTAGGTTTGTTGGCAGTTGTTCTAGAAGCTATGCATGTGAAGAGCTTGAGCACCCCCTTCCATGAGTTCATGGGCTGAAGATTAGCTCTGCCCGACATAGGGAGAGTGTGAGGGAACTCTTCATCGCGGTTTTTCCATAGGAACAAAAACAGCCCATAACAGAGGGCAGGCAGATCCTTTCCCGTCGCTCTCCCTAGGTCTCTACTTAAACTCCCATCAGAAAACAGATGTACTACTGCAGTCAGAGCCTGGGGGTCCAGGGCCAGACACCTTGGCGGGCTGGACGCCTCAAACAGAGCCAGAGACTCCGATTCAGGCACTTCTTTCACCAGCACGGCAGAGGGCAGGAGGCTGGAGTCTTAATCCTCTTTAAAGTGCAGCCCAGGAAAAGGCCACAAGGAAGGGTGGAGGAGCCACGGGTAGGAGGGGCCCAAATAGAGAATTTAAATTTAAAAAAATATATATATATACATACACATTTAAAAAATATATAAAAAATATATATATAAATATATATATTTCTTTTTTTAAATAACACGTAGCTGTAATCCAGGAATGTTACACAAGTATATCCAGCTCCGTGGCAAGCAGGCAGCCCAGCCAGAGAGACAGGGAAAGAAATGGAGCACGTTGAAGAGGAAGCTAAGGAAACACTGGCAGTGTTCTTCTGCTGAAAGCCCTAGTCTAGGTAACCACTCCCTGCTCGGTCACTATCTTCTGAGTGATCCAGTCAGTCAGTGGAGAAGGCGGCGAGAGGCAGGTATTAGGGGTGAAACAGACAGTCCTGGCTGAGCACCATAGAGCAGTCCCACTTGCCTGACGCCTGCACTGCTCCCTGTAGGCTAAGGAGTCCAATGTCAGACTGGAGAGCGCATGCTCACGCTCTCCCCCACCCTCTTTCTGGGGAGTGGGGCCCTTCTCAGATTACAGCTCTGGCAGCTCCACCTCCAGCTGGGCTAACAGTCCTGCCTGCTTCCCTCCCTTCCCCTGACCATGCAGACGAGACAAAGAAACTGGAGAGAGTTGCGAGCTGGAGAACACACAAGTACCCTTACTTCCACTCAGTGACACAGTCCCAAAAACAGCCTCACAGTGGAGTAGACACCCTAATCACAAACAAAGGTCAGAGTATACATTACAAATGCACAGCACAATATTCAGAGTTGATACCAAAAATACTTCATAACCTCACACACTCACTCTCTGAGCATGGACAGGGCAGTGACAGTCATGGAATTTTGGATGACTTATTGGTCATTTCCGCAGTCACCGTTCCAGTCACCGTTCCAACCATTTTCTCCTCTGTTCCTGAATGCATGTGCTACTGCTGCAGGGAGGGGGATGTTACCCAGGCAACTATAGACTCATTTGCTACAACACCTTGCTTGTTTCAGGCAAGGAGCAACAAAGTTTGATCACGTTATAGAGTCTGTTACAGCAGAAACAGACTCAAACCGCACAAATGCCTGGGTATCCAGTCTTCAGTTCGTTCCAAACACACACACAAAAAATGGTTCTGCCGGTTATGTTATTCTCATGATGGTCTGCACCCATAACTGTCGGTCGGGTACAGTTCTACGGGAATTGTGCCATCCCTAGTCATGGATTGTGGCAATGTAACCGTTGAAGCTACTACTGTATCTTTTCTAATCCAAATAGACTTCCAATGAAATTATTCCCGGTCTTTGAGAACAATCCTTAGAAGTTAAAGTACAGGTATTATAGAGGCCATTGGTCTCAATCATTCAGACAAACTTAGACCAAATGTGTCAAAATAGGTTTCAGCAACAGGTATGATGGTATATCGTAAAATCTCATTAAGTGCTAGAACAGCAACAATACTTTACCATGTATTCTATACTGACCTCATTACCAACCTAACGATACTAATAAACTATCAATAGACTAGGCAGAAAGCACATTCACTGCCCTTCCCTCCCTGAGTAACATTCGAAAGTAATGTACTTGCTAGATTGTGATAAGATTACTAGGTGAGACAATGTCAGATGAATGCACGAATGTAAGTCGCTCTGGATAAGAGTACTTGCTAAAATGTACAGACAGACATCCTTTTTTCATTTCCCCCCTTTTCTCCCCCATTTTGTGGTATATAATTGTAACTACCAGTCTTGTCCCATCGCTGCGACTCCCGTACGGACTCAGGAGAGGCGAAGGTCGAGAGCCGGGCATCCTCCGAAACAGGACCCAGCCAAGCCGCACTGCTCCGTGACACAACAACCTGGAAGCCAGCCGCACCAATGCGTCAGAGGAAACACTGTACACCTGGCGACCGTGTCAGCATGCATTGTGCCCGGCCCGCCACAGGAGTCGCTAGTGCGTGATGGGACAAGAACATCCCTGCCGGCCAAACCCTCCCCTAACCCAGACAACGCTGGGCCAATTGCGCACCGCCCCGTGGGTCTCCCGGTCGAGCCTGGACTCCGAACCAGGATCTCTAGTGTCACAGCGATACAGTGCCTTAGACCACTGCGCCACTCAGGAGGCCAGACAGAGGAATTCTAACTACTAAAAGCAGGAGCATATTCTTTGGCATCCTTTAACAGGCTGGTGAACAAAAGGTTACTCAAAGAGTCAGGTGCCAGGCAGAGCACAAAACAGCAGGCAAAAGGGTAGCTCTTACAGTTGTTCTTACAGTATAATGACTATTAAATCCACATTTATAGTCATTTGGATATAGCCTACCTCTTAGTTTAAAAGAATATTAATTTTAAAAACCTTGTCAAGCTTATTACTAAAAGGGGAGGGAAGTGGCACATGCATTTCCATCTTAAATGTGTCATAATATTTAGGCTACATCCAAGCTGTAGACACCGGAAAAAGGACAGGATGCATAGAACTCACAGCCAGCAGGATGCAAAACAGGTAGCCCAGTGGAAATGTACCATGGGTCTACCACAAAGAACACACCTTGACAATAAGTGAAAGACACTGACAAAGGCATTGCAGTAGTCTGATCAGACAGAGTGGACTAGCCTATTTTCACTCTTGAATGCATCCATAGAAACACACCTTCCATGTAAACAGCTGCAGTGACAACCCACTCCACCTACTCAAAGAAAGCACAGGCAAACCTCCTTCCATGGCAGAGTAAACCAACACAACTCTCCTCACCTCACAAGAGGGAAAAATAACTCATCTAGAAGCAAGAACACAAATGAACTAATCGTTTTACTGACAGGGCAGGAAACTATGCCGCCCACAAACACAGTTTTAGATAGCGCTACGGTAACATTTTGACTGCAAAAAAAGTAGCCTGCTTTGTGACACCCCCTTCGCAAAAATATAATAATAGTTTGCTATATACAGAAGTTTGCTCAACCCCAGAAACAGAGTATTTATTCACTCAACTTCCTGGTATAGAAGAGCAGCCTGGGCAAAGCAGCCAACTCACCCTGGGCAGAAGAGCATTATAAGCAGAAGCATGTGTTGCCATGGAAAAGTTACATTGAGGGTTGGAATCTGAAGGAAGAAACACCCACCTTCAAACATCCAGCCCGCGCTTCTGCAAAACACACATCCAGTAGCATGTTCATTAAGCCAATCTATGATGCAGGAGAGGGGGGATTCTGATTTAGAGAGAATTAAAAGAGGAGGCAGACAGAGCACTTTCAAAGTATATAGAATTCCCTCACTGTTTGAGAGCCAGTGAGTGAGTTACCAAACTGGACCTCCTGCTGCTAGAGACAGCTGTCCACCTGTCACTATGTTCAATTCACTATACATGTGCAGCTGCCAGCAAGTCAGGGAGCAACAGGACAAGCTACTCTACAGTCATGAACCAGGCAGTCAGCCATTTCATTTATTAAACCCAGGCCAGTCATAAGACACTATCAATACTGGCAGTTTTTGGTGCATTGTTTCCAACCAACAGATGCCTGAAACAGTAGTCCTAAAAATAAGGTTATGCTTTGGCTAACTAAATCACACAAACATTACACAAGGAAACGGTTCTCTGTCGTAGTTGATACATTGGACATGAGATGGATGCAGTGCACAATTACATCCAAAATCAAGGACCTAAGGAAATCAGAAACAATTCTGCAAGTAGTTTATCAACAAACCACAACATACCTACCTACACTAGCTCGATTTGCAAACAGCTCCTTTGAACAACCAGTTTTCTTGAAATACATAGACATGTAGCTACAGAATGTACACCTGATAATGTGATATAACCAAAGATTTTTGGTATCCCTTACTGGGCATACAGGTTGGCCTATACAAAACCTCGGTATTGGAGATACCATATTCGTTCGATTCAGCCAAACATGCATCTTAAAATGTCAGTGTCCCGTTGCATGTAGTTTGTTTTCACTTAGAAAATGCGCCATTACTAAAATAAAATAGGGTTCTTCATGGCACGGCCATCTTGTCGATTTAAAATATTCTATCACTGATCGACATAGGTCAGTGTCAAGACATGCAACACTTTGGGGTGGACCCACCTGTCTCAATCAATGAGAGAAGACGTGAAAATACAAGATGGCGACATGCATACTTTGGGATTACGTCAAAGCAAAAAATAGAATTCAATAAAGTAGCTTTTTTTATACAAACGATCCACCTTCAACTGGACATTTTAGAAGATACTTTTGGCCATGTAGGGTATGTGGAAACCCATTCAAATTTGTGGATTTGGCTACTTCGGCCACCCCCGTTGCTGACAGGTGTATACAATTGAGCACACAGCCACTCAATCTCCGTAGACAAACATTGACAGCAGAATAGCCTGTACTGAAGAGTTCTGTGACTTTCAATATGGCACCATCATAGAATGCCATCTTTCCAACAAGTCAGTTCGTCACATTCCTGCCCTGCTAGAGCTGCCCCAGTCAGTACTGTTATTGTGGAAACGTCAAGGAGCAACAACTGCTCAGCCACGACGTGGTAGGCCACACAAGCTCACAGAACCGGACTGCGAAGTGCTGAATTGCATTTTTTTTTAAATGTTTAAATCAAATATGCCTTCCCTTGGATGCAACACTCACTACAGTTCCAAACTGACTCTTGAAGCAATGTCAGCACAAGAACTGTTCGTCTGGAGCGTCATGAAATGGGTTTCCATGGCAGAACAGCCACACAAAAGCCTAAGATCACTGTGTGCAATGCCAAGCGTTGGCTGGAGTGGTGTAAAGCTCGCCGCCATTGGTCTCTGGAGAAGTGGAAACGTGTTCTCTGGAGTGATGAATCACTCTTCATCTGGCAGTGCACAAAGCGAGGTCCATACAGAAGTGGTTTGTCAAGAATGGTGTGGAAGAACTTGACTGGTCTGCACAGAGCCCTGATCGCAACCCCATCGAACACCTTTGGGATGAATTGGGACGACTGTGAGCCAGGCCTAATCGCCCAACAGTAGTGCCTGACTCCACTAATGCTTGTCCTTGCAGAAATGTTCCAACATGTAGTGCAAAGTCTTCCCAGAAGGGTGGAGCCTGTTATAACAAAGGGGGGGGACCAACTCCATTTTAATGCCCATGATTTTGGAATGGGATGTTCGACAAGCAGGTGGCCAAACATGTAGTGTACATGTTTGGCCGAGTCGAGAACGAAGACCGTATCACCAAGTTAAGGTTGGTAGTACATGGTCTGTGCTACACCAAACAGTACCTATCCTTTAATGCCCAGTATTGGATACCAATTGTTTTTGGTTAAATCACATTATCAGGTGTAACAATCTGTAGCTAGTTGACATGTAGGACTTGATAAAGTAGCCCGAGTTACCTTCTTAATTTTAAAATAAAATCAGCAGCCAGGTAAGATGCAGACCGCCAGGACACCGCATTGTCACATTCAGCAAATCTGATCTAACAAAGTGGATATTCGTCAAATCTGTCATGATTGATGCATTGTAACAGGCCCAAAATGTGATTACTAATGTCTGATTTGGATAGTTGGCTGCATAACATTTAGAAGTCGTCCCTTTTCTGATTTAGAAGAAATGCTTGCTAAATGCTAACTCCCATTAGTATAAGTTGGTAGCATAGCTAGCATACAGAAATCAGGTGGTGGTAGTCAGTAATTTCTAACTGTAATGAACTTGATTGGTGACAACATGAACATGTATTGGGGTTGACTGTCATACAAACATTATACTATATTTTTACCTCAACTACAGCCTACATGTTGGTTGGTTAATTGTGCTGGGGGAGCATGAGGAGATTCAGGATCTTTCCTCCACGCATTTCCATTGTTTTGGTCGACCTCGATCGCATCCATTTTACTTGGCCATTATCAATACAGAGTTAGATTTGGTTTGTAGTTGTCAATGGTTTTTGCAGAGCTGGGGTTCTCCTTGCCCCCCAAATACTGCTAAAAACCCATTGACACTATGTGCCATTCAAGGGATTGTTAAATGAAGGTTATAACTATTTGGTCTTAACGTCACCCCTCGATGAGCATAGTAAGAAGAACTACACATGAACCATTATTCCACATTTAACCATCTCAGAGTTATACAGCAAGCAACTGCATGCTTTTCACAATCAGTAAACATCAACTGATCATGTAACTTCAGAAACCTATCTAGCTAAGCAAACAAGGTGTCATTTAGCTTGCTTCATCAGAGATTAGGCTTTTGGAAAGGGCTTGACCTCAGCAAGTCTTCCTTCTGGTCAAAGTTGTCAGTTGGACTACTGCCATCACCACTATAAATAGCAAGCAAATCAAACAATATTTGGATATAGCCATCTAATTTATCCCCTGAAAGTGAGCTTGTTAACTAGCCATATTGACGTGATCTGTTATCAGCTAGCTATCCAATCTGATGTGGTCCATCAATGTGGCCTATCATGTCTGTCAGCACCGATTCAACACTTAAAAACAATGTTGACAGGATGGGAAATGAACCTAAACCACTCGTACTTTCCAGGTATAGTTGATTTTTATATCACTCAAATATCAAATTAATCGTGGCATTTGAGAGAGATATCGTGAGGCTCCACTCACCTACTGTATCTGAAATGACATAATATTTACTTATTGAAATCATGCTAAATCTGCGCTACTGTTTTGCATGTGATTATCAGAAATGTGTAGTTCTGACTACGCTCTTCAAGAGATGATGATATACAAAACTGATAATATAGCCTGTTTTCCTTTGAAAATATAGAGATATGTTCAAAGGAAAACAGGCTATATTATCAGTTTAAGATTTATGGAGAAACATGAGAGTATGAATATAAAGTAAAGGTTGACAGAGGTGATGCAGAACCTGACACATATGATTGGCACAACTAGTCTACAATCAAATCAGGCTCATTCATGTCAGCGTAGCACCGACATCCCTAACTTCAGACATGTTTGACATTCAAAGACAGCGCTTTAGCAAAGTGCAGAGTTGCAAGGTATGTATATTCAACTCGGTAGCTACGGAGGCCCAGACTATGCGAACAAATCTGCTGAGACGATGTCGTCACCATAGCAAACGAATGCGCTAACGGTTAGCGTAGCTAACGTTACTACATAAACAAATCAATGTCCGCTAGCAGCTAGTTATCCAACATTGCTTCACAAAACCGCAAAATGTTCACTTGCTGTGTAAACTAGGTAAAGTTAACGTTAGCTGACAAATTCCGTAAATTGCATGAGTTGAGACAATTTTGTCTCGACATGGGAGCCAGCAATCTTACTAGCCAGTTACTGTAACGTTAGCTAGTTGCTTAGTAGAGAGCGCGGCCTACCCGAATCCTGTAGCTAGCCAACATCAGTTAGGTATTCTGACCTAGCTACAGTAGGTACAACAAAGCCTCCGATGTGGTGACCGGAATTATCACTTAACCATCCACATATCTAGTTAGATAGTTTACCAGATAATTTAACGTTAGCCAGGATATATCTAGTTTACGACGTGAAGTAGCTAACGGTAGCTATCTAACGTTAACACAGTTAGCTGAACATGCTATTATGAAGATGGCTATGTAACAACGTTAGCATCGGTGTTGTTTTTCGAGTACATCCCGGTAAAACATCCGCACTACTTACCTTTGATGAAATGTCCTTTTTATATTGTAGGTAGCTACTGCGACGTAATCCACAAGGGATTCCACTCCAATTATACAGTCCTTCACTCTTTACCTACAGTGTTTCCACATTCGCGTTGTACTGGAGACGAGACGACTGTCGTCCAAGTACTCACCGGTCTCGTGACCGCGCACGGTTGTTGAAATAGTTTCTCACCAGAGCGGCGCAAAGGAGCACGCGCTTTAACTACATGAACGCACTAATGGTTGTAGTAGGCGTCATGAAAAAATATTTTCAATATCCAAACAGTAGCAGCTAACATGGTATTCTGCTTTATTTGTGTAATTTACCACACTCTGAATTTACTTGGGCTACTAAACAACTCATTCTCCTGTAATGGAACCACAGTCATTTAAATTGAAAAGTGGAAATGGAAGAAGAAAAAAATAGGCCTATGGCTATGCTGTGTTAAGGTTGGGTAGGCTACTTTCTAAATGTAATCCGTTACAGTTACTAGTTACCTGTCCAAAATTGTAATCAGCAACGTAACTTTTGGATTACCCAAACTCAGTAATGTAATACGATTACTTTCCCCTGAAAAACTGTTACAGACCTATATCTATCCTACCCTGCCTTTCTAAGGTCTTCGAAAGCCAAGTTAACAAACAGATCACCGACCATTTTGAATCCCACCGTACCTTCTCCGCTATGCAATCTGGTTTCCTAGCCACACTCAAGGTCCTAAACGATATCATAACCTCCATCGATAAAAGACAATACTGTGCAGCCGTGTTCATCAACCTGGCCAAGGCGTTCGACTCTGTCAATCACCGCATTCTTATCGGCAGACTCAACAGCCTTGGTTTCTCAAATGACAGCCTCGCCTGGTTCACCAACTACTTCTCAGACAGAGTTCTGTGGGTCAAATCGGAGGGCCTGTTGTCCGGACCTCTGGCAGTCTCTATGGGGGTGCCACAGTGTTCAATTCTCGGGCCGACTCTTTTCTCTGTATACATCAATGATGTCGCTCTTGCTGCTGGTGATTCTCTGATTCACCTCTACGCAGACGACACCATTCTGTATACTTCTGGCCCTTCTGTGTTAACTAACCTCCAGACAAGCTTCAATGCCATACAACTCTCCTTCCGTGGCTCTTAAATGCAAGAAAAACTAAATGCATGTTCTTAAACCGATCGCTGCCCGCACCTGCCCACCCGTCTAGCATCACTACTCTGGACGGTTCTGGCTTAGAACATGTGGACAACTACATATACCTAGGTCTCTGGATACACTGTAAACTCTCCTTCCAGACTCACATTAAGCATCTCCAATCCAAAATCAAATCTAGAATTGGCTTCCTATTTCGCAACAAAGCATCCTTCACTCATGCTGTCAAACATACCCTCGTAAAACTGACTATCCTACCGATCCTTGACTTTGGCGATGTTATTTACACAATAGCCTCCAACACTCTACTCAGAAAACTGGATGCAGTCTATCACAGTGCCATCCGTTTTGCCACCAAAGCCCTATGTACTACCCACCACTGCGACCTGTATGCTCTCGTTGGCTGGACCTCGCTTCATATTCGTCGCCAAACCCACTGGCTCCAGGTCATCTATACGTCTTTGCTAGGTAAAGCCCCACCTTATCTCAGCTCATTGGTCACCATTGCAGCACCCACCGATAGCATGCACTCCAGCAGGTATATTTCACTGGTCACCCCCAAAGCCAATTCCTCCTTTGGCCGCCTTTCCTTCCAGTTCTCTGCTGCCAATGACTGGAACGAATTGCAAAAATCAATGAAGCTGGAGACTCATATCTCCCTCACTAACTTTAAGCATCAGCTGTCAGAGCGGCTCACAGATCAATGCACCTGTACATAGCCCATCTGTAAATAGCCCATTAAACTACCTCATCCCCATATTGTTATTATTTTTTTTTTGCTCCTTTGCACCGCCCTATCTCTACTTGCACATTCATCTTCTGCACATCTATCACTCCAGTGTTTAATTGCTATATTGTAATTATTTGGCCACTACGGCCTATTTATTGCCTTACCTTCCTAATCTTACCTCATTTGCACACACTGTATATAGACTTTTCTATTGTGTTATTGACCATACGTTTGTTTATTCCATGTGTATCTCTGTGTTGTTGTTTGTGTCGCACTGCTTTGCTTTATCTTTGCCAGGTAGCAGTTGTAAATGAGAAGTTGTTCTCAACTAGCCTACCTGGTTATATAAAGGTGGAAAAAAAAGGAGGACAAAAAGGATCCATCAAACACATTTGATGTGTCATCATAGTGGTCTCTGACTTGTGGTCAGACTCGCTCAGGTGCAACATACTTAAACTTGGGGCTTTTTTCAATGTTGAATTGAATGTCATTGAGAAAACCGAAAGATGTCAATCAATTTTTTTGACAAACATTCTTTCTGAATTTGAAAGTAATCCAATGGGTAATCAATCAATCAAATATATTTATAACGCCCTTTTTACATCAGCCAATGTCACAAAGTGCTATACAGAAACCCAACCTTAAACCCCAAACAGCAAGCAATGCAGATGTAAAAGCACAGTGGCTTGGAAAAACTCCCTAGAAAGGCAGGAACGTAGGAAGAAACCTAGAGAGGAACCAGGCTCTGAGGGGTGGCCAGTCCTCTTCTGGCTGTGCCGGGTTGAGATAGTTACCTGTCCAAAATAATCATCTAGTTTTTCAAAAGTATCTGTAATACATTACAGCTAAAATATTGTAATCCGATTACAGATAAGTTTGAAAAACGAGATGATTACTTATTGTATTTCTTTTAAATTCAGAAAAGATGTATACGGGGAAAAAATGACACCTTCCACTATGCTGACACACCAAATACGTTTGATGGATCATTTTGGTCTTCTTCTAATGCCTCTTCAGAGCAACGAAGTCCAAAAGTAACTGAAAGTAATCTGATTATATTATTGAGTTTGGGTAATTCAAAAGTTACATTACTGATTAACATTTTGGACAGGTAACTAGTAAGTAATGGATTACATTTAGAAAGTAACCTACCCAACCCTGTCAGTTAGCCTATTATGACTCATCTCAACCGGACTTCGCCTACATGTTCAGAACACAAAGGACATTAGAGTCCAAGGTCAACAAAGACAGGTGGACTGACCCCCCCCTTTATTGCCCTCTCTCTCTGTCTTGTTTACTTGGTTTCAAGGACATGCAAATGATGTACAAGTTTACTTCAAACAAAACATTAGCCTCTGCAAGTGCAATTACAAGTCCTGTTATTTAATGGAAGTTGGAACTCTTGGATCTGGAATTCATTGCACACTCTCATTTTATACATTATTTCTGTGCACTTTCCAGCTGAACAATATGCCTGCTCAGCCACTGACAGGATATTACATCAGTGTTGGCAGCTTTGCAGCAGATGGAGGGACTACAGTCTGAGGCTTTGTAACCCCTCCCTTGGCTTTAAAACCAGGTCATGAAGTGAGGATAATACATGTATTGTTCATAGCCCTTTTAATCTGAATGAAGTGACACACAACAACAAAGATAATGAATAGCTTACTGTAAAATACAAATCTGGTGACCTGGGGACAACGGTGGCTAGTCTAGAGAATCTAAATATTCTTATTCGATCCAAGTTTACTCTGTGCATACAGTGCTGCTGCAAATACTTTTGGTTGTCTGCAACAACAAAAGAATCTGAACTGTGATGTTCCCCTCTGCATCCAATTTCTACTACTAAACCTCTGGCCAAACAATGATCGCTGCAGTTTACCATAAACGCGACATGGTCAATCCGAGGTCTGCATAGGCCATACAGCATTTACTGTGATACAGCCTCTGGAGAAGTCAGGCCATTTATACTTCTTGCGCTTCGCTGGGCAGATCAGAGCGATTGTGAAGGAAGTTATGGAAGAGAGGAAGAGAGCTTGTGTTTATACTGGACATCCCGCCCCCACCTACCCTCAACCAATTATATCAATGCGGTGCAATACAGAGCCCTCCATATTGTTACAACATTTGAGAAGCGCACAGCGATGCGGTACAGAGCTCAGTTTGGACTCTGCGTGACATCTGGATGCTCCGCAATTGCGTCACACGATTTATCCATATCGTGCCTCCAACAACAATTTCGGATCAAGCATAAATGGTCTCTTAGTAGCCTGTTATCAGTTTTAATACCAGGTTTGCATCTTATATCATGCTTCCCTTTTTTGCCTTCAAGTTGACTATTTTTCAAAAACGGAATCTATGGCATTATTTAGGATGCGTAAGACAGAAGCTTATACTATACGAAATAAAGCAAATTATTTCAACAACGGTGCAGAAAGAACGTTTAGTGAGCCTTCAACGGGAGGGTAACGGGGGAGATAGTAGAACCGCTGGAAAGCACCACATGGTCAATCTAACGTCTGCATTGGTCGTGCATCATTTACGGGGATACGATCTATGAAGAAATCAGGGCATTCATACTTCTTGCGCGTCACCGAGCAGCGCGGAGAAGTTGTCAAGGAATTGGGTTTGTGTTTACACAGTACTTCCCGCCCTCACCTACGGTCAACCAATTATATCAATTCGGAGCGAAACAGGGCCCCCCATATTGTTACAAAATTTGAGAAGCGCTCAGAGCTCAGTTTGGATTCTGCGTGCCTCCAGAGGTTCCGCTATTGCTTCACACCCTCCATACGGAGCCTCCGACCAAATGTTTTAATCAAGCATAAATAGGCTTTTAGAATATTTTACTGTTCTTAGATTAATTTGGATTTAAGATGCATTTGGGAAACCAGGCCCTGGAATGTTGATGGTATTTGAACATTCCTCTCTGGACAGAACAATGCTTTTTTCTTGCCATGGTCAGGGCAGAACGGGAAGGAAGGAATGGGGAGGGGTTTTATTGAGTAAAATAATGGTCTTATTTCTTTCCATACTCCAGCCTGGTGCTAATTTCATACCCTGGTCATGCTAGGTGGGAATTGGGGAGTAGAGGGTAAAGTGCAGCATCAGTTGAGTGGTTCCATTCAAGACCTTGAATAACTTTTTATAGTGTGATAGTGTTAATGTTGACATGTTACTCCTCCTCGAGTCTGTAAGTAGGGCCTAGTTACTCTAACTCTGCTTGTAAACAGAAACCACACAAGTTTGCATAATTAAGTTGCTGTTTGCATAATGAAGATGGTTGAGTAAAATATGTTTCTTACATAACTATGACCTTTGAGGGCAAGTGCATCCCTGAAGAACTAGCCTATGAGGAAACCACTACACCTCCTGGCATTTAAAACAGGGATTTTGAATTTAGTACTTGACAACCCACATCTTAGCAAAACTGTTGCTTGTGGGAACAATGAGGCAATTATCCACACTAATGAGCCACACAATGCATTCATGGTTCTCATCCAATTATTATTATTATTTATTATTATAATGACAACTAAATTCCTACCTGATGATGTTTAGACAAACTCTGATGCTCAAATTCACCAGGCTTGATGAACCACCAAGACTGAATTAGCATTCTCGTGAAGAAAAGTTTTGTAGAAATGAATTGTTTCTTACTCCATTGACTGTTCCCTGATCAGCAGTCAGTAAAGGATTCTGAATATGACAGAATTAACCTGGACTCAGGGATAGAAATATAAATCTGTCTCCCTCCATTTAGTGTAATATGTTACGTTTCGTATGGTATGTATTAATTTGTGAATGTCGATCATTAATTTCATATGATATCACAAATTACAATTCGCTTATGTTACGAATGGCAGTTTTTACAATATGTTACGAATTTGCAATACGTATGATATGTTATGAATTCCAATTTGTTGAGGCTAACGTTAGCTAGGTGGCTATCACTAGCTTGGTTAAGGTTAGGGTTAAGTTAAAGGGTTAAAGTTAGAAGAAAGGTTAGTTAACATTCTAAAGGTATTGCAAATTAGTGAAAAAAAGTAGTAAGTAGTTGCAAAGTTGCCAATTAGTTAAAATGCCAAAGGTTTTCTTAATGAGATTTGAACACACAACCTTTGGGTTGCTAGATATTCGTGTTATAAGCCAACCCATCCACCCTTATTTTGTTTTTGCCTCAAGTAACTTTCTGTCTTATGCAACCATACCAAATGTAACATATTCATTTGAGTGTGCTGGATTGATGTTTACTATGTTACATCTAGTAGGGTTTAATATTTTTCTGATATTTTACAAATTATTCATCCCGAGAATAAATCACTTTTCTCCCAGGTAACCCGGTATTTCCTGCCAAAACCAGAAGTCTCATTCAAAAGCACTATAAATCATATAAATAGGCCTACATCTGGATTTGATTAGAGGTTTGATGGAAAATTCAAGCCTGATGCTACTGATGCCTGATGAGCCCTACATTAAATACATTTTATGAGCACTACATTAAAGACATTTAATGAGCCCAAGCGCAAAAATCCCAAATGATTGTGCTGTTATCCAATACATATATACAGTGCCTTTGGAAAATATTCAGAGCCCTTGACTTTTTCCACATTTTGTTACATTGCTGCCTTATTCTAAAATGGATTTTAAAAATCCTCAGCAATCTACACACAATACCTCAACATGACAAACTCAAAAACAGGTTTTTAGATTTTTTGCAAATGTATTAAAAATAAAAAACATTCACTCCTCAGTAAAAGGCACATGACAGCCCACTTGGAGTTTGCCAAAAGGCACTTAAAGACTCTCTGGTCTGACGAAACCAAGATTGAACTCTTTGGCCTGAATGCCAAGCGTCACGTCTGGAGGAAACCTGGCACCATCCCTACTGTGAAGCATGGTGGTGGCAGTATCATGCTGTGTGATGTTTTTCTGCGGCACGTCCACTTCAGTCAGGATCGAGGCAAAGATGAACGGAGCAAAGTACAGAGAGATCCTTGATGAAAACCTGCTCCGGAGTGCTCAGGACCTCAGACTGGGGCGAAGATTCACCTTCCAACAGGACGACGACCCTAAGCACACAGCCAAGACCACGCAAGAGTGGCTTTGGGACAATTCTCTGGCCCAGCCAGAGCCTGGACTGGAACTCGATCCAACATCTCTGGAGAGACCTGCAAATAGCTGTGCAGCAACACTCCCCATCCAACCTGACAGAGCTTGAGAGGATCTGCAGCGAAGAATGGGAGAAATCCCCAAATACAGGTGTGCCAAGCTTGTAGCGTCATACCCAAGTAGACTTGAGGCTGTAATCATTGCCAACGGTGCTTCAACAAAGTACTGAGTAAAGTTTCTGAATACTTACAGTACCAGTCAAAAGTTTGGACACACCTACTAATTTAAGGAGTTTTATTTTTGTGAACTATTTTCTACATTGTATAATCGTGAAGACATCAAAACCTTGAAATAACACATATGGAATCATGTAGTAAACAATAAAGTGTTCAACAAATCAAAATACATTTTAGATTCTTCAAAGTTGCCACCCTTTTCCTTAATGACAGCTTTGCACACTCTTGGCATTCTCTCAAACAGCTTCATGAGTAATGCTTTTCCAACAGTCTTGAAGGAGTTCCCACATATGCTGAGCACTTGTTGGCTGCTTTTCCTTCATCACTCTCCTTTGGTGAAATAGCCCTTACACAGCCTGGAGGTGTGTTTTGGGTCATTGTCCTGTTGAAAAACAAATTATAGTCCCATATCCCAAACCAGATGATGGCGTATCACTGCAGAATGCTGTGGTAGCCATGCTGGTTAAGTGTTCCTTGAATTCTAAATAAATCTCCAACAGTGTCACCACACATGGGGATACCTTGTCAGTTGTACAACTGAATGCCCTCAACTGAAATGTGTCTTCCGCATTTAACCCAACCCCTCTGAATCAGAGAGGTGTGGGGGGCTTCCTTAACCGACATCCACAGTGCCCGAGGAACAGTGGCTTAACTGCCTTGCACAGGGGAAGAACAACAGATTTTTACGTTGTCAGCTCTGGGATTTGATTCAGCAACCTTTTGTTTACTGGCCCAACACTCTAACCACTAGGCTACCTGCCACCCCAATATGTGCGGAGATCATCCGTTCACCTACTCTGCGTCTCACAAAGACAGCGATTGGAACCAAAAATCTTACATTTGGACTCATCAGACCAAAGGACATATTTCCACCTGTCTAATGTCCATTGTTCGTGTTTCTTGGTGTCCTTTAGTAGTGGTTTCTTTGCAGCATTTCGACCATGAAGGCCTGATTCACGCAGTTTCCTCTGAACAGTTGATGCTGAGATGTGTCTGTTACTTGAACTCTGTGAAGCATTTATTTGTGCTGCAATCTGAGGTGCAGTTTAGTCTAATAAACTTATCCTCTCCAGAAGAGGTAACTCTGGGTCTTCCTTTCCTGTGGCGGTCCTCATGAGAACCAATTTCATCATAGCGCTTGATGGTTTTTGCTACTGCACTTGAAGAAACGTTCAAAGTTCTTGTCATTGTCCGTATTGACTGACCTTCATGTCTTAAAGTAATGATGGACTGTCGTTTCTCTTTGCTTATTTGAGCTGTTCTTGCCATAATATGGACTCTTTTACCAAATATATACCACCCCTAACTTGTCACAACACAACTGATTAGCTCAAACGCATTAAGGAAAGACATTCCACAACTATACTTTTAACAAGGCACACCTGTTAATTGAAATGCATTCCAGTTGACTACCTCATGAAGCTGGTTGAGAGCATGCCAAGAGTGTGCAAAGCTGTCATCAAGGTAAAGGGTGGTGTCACAAAGCCTGGAGTGGTGGGTGCGGAGTCAAGCACAGAGAGCAGAGGAGAATGGGGAAACCAGACTTTATTTCGGCCTCCAAAATTAACGCCCAAAACAACAGGCGAATAATCAAAAATTGTCCAACCCAACACAGGGCACAAACAGACAGGAACTCTACAAACAACCTCGACTGACACAAAACAAGCCCGCACAAAAACAGGCGGGCATAACAGGCTTAAATATTCCTGAATCAAAACAAAATAAGAGACAGGTGCAACCAATAAGACATAACAAACAGAAAAGGAAAAGGGGATCGTTGGCAGCTAGTAGACCGGTGACGACGACCGCCGAGCACCGCCCGAACAGGCAGGGGAGCCACCTTCGGTGGAAGTTGTGACAGGTGGCTACTTTGAAGTATCTTAAATATAAAATATATTTTGATTTCTTTAACACTTTTTTGGTTACTAGATGATTCCATATGTGTTATTTCATAGTTTTGATGTCTTCACTATAATTCCACAATGCAGAAAATAGTACAAATAGAGAAACTCTGGAATGAGTAGGTTTGTCCAAACTTTTGACTGGTACTGTATGTAAATGTGATATTTCAGTTAATTATATTTTATTAGCACACATTTCTCATAACCCGTTTTTGCTTCATCATTATGGGGTATTGTGTGTAGATTTGATGAGGGAAAAAAACGATAATACATTTTAGAATAAGGCTGTAACCTAACAAAATGTGGAAAAAGTCAAGGGGTCTAAATACTTTCCGAATACACTATGTGCTACTGCACATTATGCACAACAGAAAAATATCAAATGCAATAGATGTAAACTAGCTGTATTCTCTCTTGGGTAAATAAATTCAATTAGGCTCCAGGCAACGTTGTACCGGTAACCAAAAAGTCGCTGGTTCAAATCCCTCAGCCAACTAGGTGAAAAATCTGTCGATTTGCCTTTGAGCAAAGGACTTAACCATAATCTGTCTGGATAAGAGCGTCTGCTAAATGACTAAAATGTAAATCTTATTGTATGGACTGGAATTATGCACATTGTTCAAACCATGATAAAG
This sequence comes from Oncorhynchus keta, assembly GCF_023373465.1. Taxonomy (NCBI): domain Eukaryota; kingdom Metazoa; phylum Chordata; class Actinopteri; order Salmoniformes; family Salmonidae; genus Oncorhynchus; species Oncorhynchus keta. The sequence continues at coordinate 23,017,604 of NC_068437.1, read as the reverse complement.
CATGGAGAGAACAGGCAATTCTGGTGCAGCACATGCGGCCAACAAAGTTACAAGTATATGGTAGCGAATTTGGGCCTATTTTTATAAATAGTAGGCTGACACATATGTACCTTTCATAATATTTCCTCTCATGTTATTAGCTTACCTCTTTCTCTGTTGTTGCTTCATCCCTTCCATGCTTTCAACAGTGAAATGAAACAAGTTTAGTTGTCCTTATCTTCATCCTTCTAATGACATCCCTGAATAATTTAGGACTAGAATTAGATTCAGAAAGATTTCACTTCTCATCATGAAGATTGAATGGTTATGGGTCTGAATAAATAACTGCTATCACGTGTGTTCGCTCTTCTTTCAAACTACCAGTTCTATTGGCTGCTGTATTTAACATTCAGCAAACAAGAGCTTGCATCCCTCTTCAAATAGTCTGTTGGTTTAAGAAATACAAAAAAAATGTCCAGCAAGCTATTCGAGTTGAGCTTTTTCTGCATGGGACTCCAAGAGCTATGGAGCGTTTTTTAAGGAGAGGCGCCAGCGGAGCACAGGTGCTTGCATATTGTGGAAGAGACAGAAGCTAAAAGTTACAACCTTATTATGCATAAACCATCATTAATTAGCTAAATATAAGGCTAATATTGCATTGAATTTATTACCTGAAAGAGGTAGGCTAGGTTAGGACATCTATCTATATATTTTTTAATTGAACCTTTATTTAAACAGGGAGGGCGATACAGTTGAAGTCGGAAGTTTACATACACCTTTGCCAAATACATTTAAACTCAGTTTTTCACAATTCCTGACATTTAATCCTAGTAAAAGTTCTCTGTCTTAGGTCAGTTAGGATCACTAATTTATTTTAAGAATTTGAAATAACAGAATAATAGTAGAGAGAATGATTTATTTATTTAAGCTTTTATTTCTTTCATCACATTCCCAGTGGGTCAGAAGTTTACATACACTCAATTAGTATTTGGTAGCATTGCCTTTAGATTTGTGTAACTTGGGTCAAACATTTTGGGTAGCCTTCCACAAGCTTCTGACAATAAGTTGGGTGAATTTTGGCCCATTCCTCCTGACAGAGCTGGTGTAACTGAGTCAGGTTTGTAGGCCTCCTTGCTCGCACACGCTTTTTCAGTTCTGCACACAAATTTTCTATAGGATTGAGGTCAGGGCTTTGTGATGGCCACTCCCATACCTTGACTTTGTTGTCTTTAAGCCATTTTGCCACAACTTTGGAAGTATGCTTGGGGTCAATGTCCATTTGGAAGACCCATTTGCAACCAAGCTTTAACTTCCTGACTGATGTCTTGAGATGTTGCTTCAATATATCCACATAATTGTCTTTCCTCATGATGCCATCTATTTTGTGAAGTGCGCCAGTCCCTCCTGCAGCAAAGCACCCCCACAACATGACGTTGCCACCCCCGTGCTTCACGGATGGAATGGTGTTCTTCGGCTTGCAAGCAACCCCCTTTTTCCTCCAAACATAACGATGATCATTATGGCCAAACAGTTCTATTTTTGTTTCATCATACCAGAGGACATTTCTCCAAAAAGTACAATCTTTGTCCCCATGTGCAGTTGCAAACCGTAGTCTGGCTTTTTTTTATGGCAGTTTTGGAGCAGTGGCTTCTTCCTTGCTTAGCGGCCTTTCAGGTAACGTCGATATAGGACTCATTTTACTGTGGATATAGATACTTTTGTACCTGTTTCCTCCAGCATCTTCACAAGGTCCTTTGCTGTAATTATGGGATTGATTTGCACTTTTCACAACAAAGTACATTGATCTCTAGGAGACAGAACGCGTCTCCTTCCTGAACGGTATGACGGCTGCGTGGTTCCATGCTGTTTATACTTGTGTACTATTGTTTGTACAGATGAACGTGGTACCTTCAGACGTTTGGAAATTGCTCCCAAGGATGAACTAGACTTGTGGAGGTCTACAATTTTGTTTCTGGGGTCTTGGCTGATTTCTTTTGATTTTCATGATGCCAAGCAAATAGGCACTGAGTTTGAAGGTAGGCCTTGAAATACATCCACAGGCACACCTCCAATTGACTCAAATGATGTCAACTAGCCTATCAGAAGCTTCTAAAGCCATGACAACATTTTCTGGAATTTTCCAAGCTGTTTAAAGGCAGTCTACTTAGTGTATGTAAACTTCTGACCCACTGGAATTGTGATACAGTGAATTATAAGGTAAATAATCTGTCTGTAAACAACTGTTGGAAAAATTACTTGTGTCTTGCACAAAGGTAGATGTTCTAACCGACTTGCCAAAACTATGGTTTGTTAACAAGCAATTTGTGAAACGAGTTTTAATGAGTCCAACCTAAGTGTATGTAAACTTCCAACTTCAACTGTATATCAATCTAGAACAGGATGATCTATTTTGGATGCAATTTGAATGGAGTTGATGGAGAGAGAAAAAGATTGCGAGAGTGCTCGCGCATGCACTGATTTAAAGCAATGATATTTGAGTGATAGACTGTTTTAAAACTGCACCTGCAATTGAAAAATATATATCTTTAAAAAGAAAAAACAAGGTGACCCCCGTAAAATCCGATGGATATGGGTAAATTTGACACGCATTTGGTCTTTATATTACTGTAGCATAAACTATGCTGCAGCAAATGCAGAACTACCTGTCGCAATAAAACATTTTTTACCATGAGATGATAGGTCTGTCTACATGCATTGTGAACTGCGCTCCATGCTGAGATGGGCTGTCTGATTCATCATGCAGAAGCAGTAGAGAAGCCAGATTTAGATATCGCATATCATTTAACAGTTCCAATTCACGCCATGCTGTTTATTTAAATAACTTATTATAATTGACTGGTTTCTTACAGTTATTTATCTCGGGAAAAGGGAGTGGTTTTTGGCTGTAAATCTCGGTAACCGGGTTCCCGCCCTTCAACCCTCATGTCTAGTCTATGAGACCAGGCTGGCCAGTTGTCTCTCCCTTCAGACATTTGGTAAGTTACTCAGCCTGAATACATTTATTTGAGCAAATGCCTCACAGCTTTACCCTTCTGCATTCACTCTTTCTCTTATAATGTATATGGCTATTTTTAGTTTTCAGTCCATGTCTACACACCCCAACAAAACAGCTCATAAATGTATGGTAAGAACAAAGACGGCAACATACAGAATAAGAAAATTAATTATTGTTTATGACAAAAACATAGCCTTAAATTTACCAGCCTGTGGAGATCATATACATACCCTGTATTTAACTGTGAGATACCCACAAAATGTCTGTACCCTGGTGATACCACAGCATTTCCCTTCTCATAGAAATCTGAAAATGTTTTTAATTTTTTTTCTTTTTAAACCAAACATCAGTGACTGACATCCATTGCATTTAGTTGAGAGTAAACAAATGGGGACTTGGAGACATAGACCAAAGTTTTACCTCACTGGTAGAATACACTGACAAAAATATCAAAAAATAGTTGAATATTACTATTATACAGGGGTGGGAATTGCCAGGGTCCTCACGATATGATGCTGATACAATATGTCTTGCAATTCTATGTGTATTGCAATTCAATACTGTGATTTTATTGTGATTCCATGGTTCAAACATTGCTCACTATATGGCTGCTGCAGAGAGATGAGAGAGCATGAGAAAACAAGTTTTGATCAGTAATATAAAAGTGCTGAAAACAAATTGTCTCCCTATTTAAAAAGATGGAAAATAAGCTATTAAGGAAAAACACTTGAGTTTTGGTGCAGTTATAGCCAACTAGTGCAAAAATAATATTGCGATATTGTCAAACCGATACGATATATCGTGAAATATAATATCCCAATCTGTAACTGTATCGATTTCCCCCCATCACTACTGTTATACAAAACCGAAGTTATATACAACTGAAGCAAATTAATTTATTCATAATAGACACTTCTGTTTGTGGTAATGAGGAAGTGATTCAGTAGCAACTAGCCCCTGACAGCTTAGTGTATAGTGACCTCTGGTGGCCATAGCTGGTGACTGGGGTCTTATCCTATTGACCAACCATGAACTCCAGGTTTGCTATGTGTTACCATTACAAGGTAGTGACTTGCAAAAGAGAATGGCCAGGGTGTGCCAGATCATTGAGTAACATGGGTAAATTGTCTCTTCTGGCATCCGAGTCAGTCTGGGACTCTCCCGAAGATACAATGGTTATGTCCTCAGTGAGTGTAGTGGAGATTCAGTACTGGAAGATGAGAGGCAGCCAGACTGACGTGTAGTAGGTAAGAAATATAATTTACTCATATTTTAGATAAAATATTAATATAAGATATAATTAACCTCAGCACAGGAGTGTGCTAGGACAGGGCACTGGGTCCTCCAGACCCTGCCAACCTGGTACTAAAGCACTGTTTTGTGATTCACTGGAGCAATTAGGTAGATTGAAGTTTTTTTTTTTTTAAATCATCTTTATGGGCTGCTGTATTTTTCGTAGATGTTCACATAAAACAATATCTACACATGTCACAATTTTCATATTTGCTCAATCAAATAATATAAACTGTAAATATATTACATCATGAACAAAATAAATTTTCCTTCAGCAGTTATAACAGCAATTTCAACACAATTTTGGTTTCACACTTTAAAGACCTAAGTACTCAGAACAAATATGTGCACATCATATGCCAGCTGGACAGTTTCTCCCCACATTCCATGGTTTCACTAGAAAGCAAACTATTGAGAAATGTCATAGAAGTGCATTTGTGCTAGTGGATATGTTCCATGGACACTGTTGAACTTAAACAAAATGTGGAGAAAATGGAGACTGATGCCTTCCAAACAAATAGCCATCCCCAATAGCAGTGCAGTTGATCATCGTCTTTAATAAAAAAACATCTCAGTTTTCCGTACATAGGCCTACTCTTGGCGCCATTATTCGACAGACAGACTTTTAAGTGTATCTGTGTGTGAGTGGCTGAGTACTGTATGTGAGCTTGGTTTCATCCCAGCAGAAGGCCTGACAGTGCGTTCAGGTCCCTCATGTAGGGGTTGTCACACAGGATACGGTCAATGCGCTGATTCTGGCCGGGGAAGATATCGTACAGCTTACTTTTGAGCTCTATGGTTTCCGAGGGTGACCGCTGTGGAGGGGGGGACGGTGTTGGGGGAGGGGGGTGCGACCGCTGGAGAAGGGGTGAGGGTGTAGGGCAAGGGCGGTGCCACCCAGGGGCCCCAGAGTGCGGCCATTGGGAGGGGTGGCCTCATCAAGGGGGTAGCTGAGGGATGGGGGGTAGCTGAGGGGCAGGGAGCAGACTGCATAGCGTGGACATGCTGCGGGGTGGCTTGGGGGTCCGGCCTCAGAAGAGGTGCAACTGGGCTCGGTCTGTGAGAGACACATGTTTGGTCAATATTCACACATACATGCCGTGTGTGCATGCATGTACGCACACATTACAGTCAGGACATAGTGTATGAACAATACCATCATCTCCTTTCTTTCACACACACCTTTTGTCCTTCCGTAAGAAAACATCCAGGTGGGGGCCATGTTTCCCCAGGGGGTCATCTGGGATCATAAAGTGGTCCTCCACAAAGGTAAACTGCAAAAGCCTTGAAAAAGGGGACAATCAGTGTTAGGGGAGAAGGATTCTTAACATAATGTGTCCATGGATGATATATATATATATATATATATATATATATATATATATATGTCTGTGGAGAAATTAGTGCATGTCTGATGATTGGTTAAAAGGCCTTCACCTCTCTTGGATGATCTTCAACCATGCCTGTGATGTATTTACAAAGTCCCGCAGGTTGTCATTGGTGACGATAACCCCTCCTGTCTTCTCTGCTAGATGGAGCAGAAACCTGCAGGGGAGAGAGTGAAAGGACCGAGTCACCTGACAGTGAGTCAGTATGGATGAGGTGGCAGTAGAGAATGTGGGCAAGGCTCCCGAGGGGCAGAGCGGTCTAAGGCATTGCATCTCAGTGCAAGAGGCATCACTACAGTCCCTGGTTCGAATCCAGGCTGTATCACATCCGACCGCGATAGGGAGTCCCATAGGGCGGCGCACAATTGGCCATCGTCCGGGTTTGGCCAGGGTAGGTCGTCATTGTAAATAAGAATTTGTTCCAACTTGCCTAGTTAAATAAAGTTTCAATACATTTTTTTAAATAAAAGGTGAGCAAGGACCACCATCATGTTAGCAAAAAAAACATTAATACTTCAATCAGTGTAGATGAAGGAGAGGAGGCAGGTTAAAGAAGGATTTTTAAGCCTCGAGACAATTGACACATGGATTGTGTATGTGAGCGCTTCAGAGGGTGAATGGGCAAGACAAAAGATTTAAGTACCTTTGAATAGGGTATGGCGCACCGGTTTGTGTCAAGAACTACAACACTGCTGGTGTTTTCACACTCAACAGTTTCCTGTGTTTATCAAGAATGATCCAACACCCAAAGGACATCCAGCCAACTTAACACAACTGTGGGAAGCATTGGAGTCAATATGGGCCAGCATCCCTGTGGAACGCTTTTGACACCTTGTCGTCCACATGACATGTGACTGGGGACTAAAATAAACTTCATAATAATGTGATAATAATGTGACGCAATGTTCTTTATCGCCAAACATATTGCACAAGTTGACTGCAAGCATTTACTTAAACTAGCTACAAATATTAAACTTAACAAAAAATAGTTTTTTTTCTTCTCCAAATACCCCAGTATATGGTATACTGCCCGAGCCTAGAAGGTATTCTTAATGTTTTGTACATTAAGGAGGGGGGACACCGGGTTGAATATACAGAGGGTGGGCAGGCTGTATGACGAGGTGAGATGTGTGACTTAGCAGTACCTGTCATCATGTGAGGAAATCCACTTTCCACAGACCTCTCTGGAAGGAGTGAAGGAGAGCAGACGCAGGTCTTCCAGTTGATTCAGGTAATGTTGTTCTGTTGAGACACGTGGAGGAAATACACACATTTACACCGTGATGACCCGTTTTTTTAAAGAAAAACATGTTTTGTCCATTAACCTCTCTAGGGTAGGGGGCAGCATTTGGAATTTTGGATGAAAAGCATGTCCAAATTAAACTGCCTTCTACTCAGGCCCAGAAGATGGATTTTTTGTTTTGTTTGTAATTTTCTATTCAATGCCATTACAGTATCCATTGACTTAGGCAGTTCCTATGCCTTCCACTAGATGTCAAGTCTTTAGAAATGGTTTCAGGCTTGTATTCTGAAAAATGAGGGAGTAAGAGAAGTCTGAATGAGTAGACCCTGCCGTGTCACAGAGCTTTTTCATGCGCACGACCGAGAGAGTGCATTTCTTGTTTACCTTTTATATTGACAACGTTTTTATTTATCCGTTATTTTACCAGGTAAGTTGACTGAGAACACATTCTCATTTGCAGCAACGACCTGGGGAATAGTTACAGGGGAGAGGAGGGGGATGAATGAGCCAATTGTAAACTGGGGACTGTTAGGTGACCGTGATGGTTTGATGGCCAGATTGGGAATTTAGCCAGGACACCGGGGTTAACACCCCTACTCTTACGATAAGTGCCATGGGAACTTTAATGACCGCAGAGAGTCAGGACACCAGTTTAACGTCCCATCCGAAAGACGGCACCCTACACAGGGCAGTGTCCCCAATCACTGGCCTGGGGCATTGGGATATTTTTTAGACCAGAGGAAAGAGTGCCTCCTACTGGCCCTCCAACACCACTTCCAGCAGCATCTGGTCTCCCAACCAGGGACTGACCAGGACCAACCCTGCTTAGCTTCAGAAGCAATTTGGATTTTTTTGTCTGCCTGTTGGGACTGCGTTTGAGCCTGTGGATTACTGAAGAAAAAGCGCAAACAAAACGGAGGTTTTCGGATATAAAGAGACTTTATCGAACAACAGGAACATTTATTGAATAAATGAATGTCTTCTGAGTGCAAACATATGAAGATCATCAAAGGTAAGTGATTAATTTTATTTTCTAATTTCTGACTTGTGCAACTCTTCTACTTGGCTAGTTACGGTTTGTAAATTATTTGTCTGCTGGGCTATGTTCTCAAATAATTGTAAGGTATGCTTTTGCCGTAAAGCATTTTTAAATCTGACACCTATGTAAAATAGTTGTATCTATTCTGAATCTATTCTGAGTATTTCTATATTTGAATTTGGTGCTCTGCAATCTCACTGGATGTTGGCAGGTGGGCTAGTGTCCCACATACCCTAGAGATGTTAAAATAACACAAATTGATCAGAAATACAGTGTAGACATTGTTAATGTTGTAAATGACTATTGTAGCTGGCAACGGCAATTTTTTTATGGAATATCTACAGCGATGGACATTAGACCAGTGGAAATCTGTCCTTTGGTCTGATGAGTTCAAATGTAAGATTTCTGGTTCCAACCGCCGTGTCTTTGTGAGACACAGAATAGGTGAACGGATGATCTCCGCATGTGTGGTTCCCACTGTGAAGCATGGAGTAGGAGGTGTGATGGTGCTTTGCTGGTGACACCGTCTGTGATTTTATTTGGAATTCAAGGCACACTTAACCAGCAAGGCTATCACAGTATTCTGCAGAGATACACCATCCCATCTGGTTTGCACTTAGTGGGACTATAATTTATTTTTTAACAGGACAATGACCCAACACACCTCCAGGCTGTGTAAGGGCTATTTGACCAAGAAGGAGAGTGATGGAGTGCTGCATCAGATGACCTGGCCTCCACAAAACCGACCTCAACCCAATTGAGATGGTTTGGGATAAGTTGGACCAGAGTGAATAAAAAGCAACCAACAAGTGCTCAGCATATGTGGGAATTTCTTCAAGACTGTTGGAAAAACATTCCAGGTGAAGATGGTTGAGAGAATGCCAAGAGTGTGCAAAGCTGTCATCAAGGCTACTTTGAAGAATCTAAAATATATTTTGATTTGTTTAACACTTTTTTGGTTACTACATGATTCATGATTGTGTTATTTCATAGTTTATGTAGAAAATATTAAAAATAAATAAAAAACCCTTGAATGAGTAGGTGTCTTCAAACTTTTGACTGGTACTGTACGTCTGTCCGACCTCGCTCATTAATGTCTTAAATCAAAATGACAGATTGCTTCTTATCTGCTCGTCGTCCCCTTATGCCATAGTTTGTACATCTCAATTGTCAGTAGAAGCCACATTTGTTCAAGCAAGTCAGCCATATCAGCTGTTTAAAAAAAAGGCTGTAAATGAGGCTGAATTAACTTTCGCTGTCAGACAAGGCTCCGCTGAAAGCCAGGTGTAGCACTGGTAAGGATTCACTCCATGGTGCTGAAAAGAAAGCACTGCTGTTGCGACATCTCTATATAGGACCTAACAGTTTGTGGGCACCGTTTGTCACCGTTATGGTGAAATTAATGTATTGTTTAGTGTTGTATCTTTGCTGGCATGCATTAAACATTTTTGGGAGTTTACCCCACCAAGATTTACATGCTAAAATCACCACTGCATTTAAACATATCCTTAACAGAGCACACATGGAGCACATTATAACTATTCAAACATGAATCCTCCCAACTATTTTCCAATCGTCTTTCAACTGACCAAAGCCTTGGATGGCTTTCCTACCGGTACATTTCATGTACATTTTTTACCACCCAAAACCAGAAGGATGAGATTTAGCACAGGTTGAGGTGACCAGTGCTGTGGCGTGTCTGTTCTGACCTGTGGTATAGCGGTCTCTCTTCTGCCTCCACTGAGGCACAAAGACGGTGATCTCCCGGTGGCCCCGACTCCAAAAGGTCTCAACAGCAATGGCTATCCCCCGGCAGGAGAAGAAACGGTGGAGACCGTGCCTAAAGAGGAGCAGGAGGAAGACGGGGAGGAAGGGTTATTTAGCAGTGATTAGGTTTAGAGACCATACAAACGCTCCACACCGCGTGGCCGCGACCACCCTAACCTGGTGGTCCCAGCGCGTACGACCCACGTGGAGTTCCAGGTCTCTGGTAGCCTCTGGAACTGCCAATCTGCGGCCAACAAGGCAGAGTTCATCTCAGCCTATGCCTCCCTCCAGTCCCTTGACTTCTTGGCACTGACGGAAACATGGATCACCACAGATAACACTGCTACTCCTACTGCTCTCTCCTCGTCCGCCCACGTGTTCTCGCACACCCCGAGAGCTTCTGGTCAGCGGGGTGGTGGCACCGGGATCCTCATCTCTCCCAAGTGGTCTTTCTCTCTTTCTCCCCTTACCCATCTGTCTATTGCCTCCTTTGAATTCCATGCTGTCACAGTTACCAGCCCTTTCAAGCTTAACATCCTTATCATTTATCGCCCTCCAGGTTCCCTCGGAGAGTTCATCAATGAGCTTGATGCCTTGATAAGCTCCTTTCCTGAGGACGGCTCACCTCTCACAGTTCTGGGCGACTTTAACCTCCCCACGTCTACCTTTGACTCATTCCTCTCTGCCTCCTTCTTTCCACTCCTCTCCTCTTTTGACCTCACCCTCTCACCTTCCCCCCTACTCACAAGGCAGGCAATACGCTTGACCTCATCTTTACTAGATGCTGTTCTTCCACTAACCTCATTGCAACTCCCTCCAAGTCTCCGACCACTACCTTGTATCCTTTTCCCTCTCGCTCTCATCCAACACTTCCCACACTGCCCCTACTCGGATGGTATCGCGCCGTCCCAACCTTCGCTCTCTCTCCCCCGCTACTCTCTCCTCTTCCATCCTATCTTCTCTTCCCTCTGCTCAAACTTTCTCCAACCTATCTCCTGATTCTGCCTCCTCAACCCTCCTCTCCTCCCTTACTGCATCCTTTGACTCCCTATGTCCCCTATCCTCCAGGCCGGCTCGGTCCTCCCTCCCGCTCCGTGGCTCGACGACTCATTGCAGCTCACAGAACAGGGCTCCGGGCAGCCGAGCGGAAATGGAGGAAAACTCGCCTCCCTGCGGACCTGGCATCCTTTCACTCCCTCCTCTCTACATTTTCCTCCTCTGTCTCTGCTGCTAAAGCCACTTTCTACCATTCTAAATTCCAAGCATCTGCCTCTAACCCTAGGAAGCTCTTTGCCACCTTCTCCTCCCTCCTGAATCCCCCCCCCTCCTCCTCCCTCTCTGCAGATGACTTTGTTAACCATTTTGAAAAGAAGGTCGACGACATCCGATCCTCGTTTGCTAAGTCAAACGACACCGCTGGTTCTGCTCACACTGCCCTACCCTATGCTCTGACCTCTTTCTCCCCTCTCTCCAGATGAAATCTCGCGTCTTGTGACGGCCGGCCGCCCAACAACCTGCCCGCTTGACCCTATCCCCTCCTCTCTTCTCCAGACCATTTCCGGAGACCTTCTCCCTTACCTCACCTCGCTCATCAACTCATCCCTGACCGCTGGCTACGTCCCCCGTCTTCAAGAGAGCGAGAGTTGCACCCTTCTGAAAAAACCTACACTCGATCCCTCCGATGTCAACAACTACAGACCAGTATCCCTTCTCTCTTTCTCTCCAAAACTCTTGAGCGTGCCGTCCTTGGCCAGCTCTACCGCTATCTCTCTCAGAATGACCTTCTTGATCCAAATCAGTCAGGTTTCAAGACTAGTCATTCAACTGAGACTGCTCTTCTCTCTGTATCACGGAGGCGCTCCGCACTGCTAAAGCTAACTCTCTCTCCTCTGCTCTCATCCTTCTAGACCTATCGGCTGCCTTCGATACTGTGAACCATCAGATCCTCCTCTCCACCCTCTCCGAGTTGGGCATCTCCGGCGCGGCCCACGCTTGATTGCGTCCTACCTGACAGGTCGCTCCTACCAGGTGGCGTGGCGAGAATCTGTCTCCTCACCACGCGCTCTCACCACTGGTGTCCCCAGGGCTCTGTTCTAGGCCCTCTCTTATTCTCGCTATACACCAAGTCACTTGGCTCTGTCATAACCTCACATGGTCTCTCCTATCATTGCTATGCAGACGACACACAATTAATCTTCCCTTTCCCCTTCTGATGACCAGGTGGCGAATCGCATCTCTGCATGTCTGGCAGACATATCAGTGTGGATGACGGATCACCACCTCAAGCTGAACCTCAGCAAGACGGAGCTCCTCTTCCTCCCGGGAAGGACTGCCCGTCCATGATCTCGCCATCACGGTTGACAACTCCATTGTGTCCTCCTCCCAGAGCGCTAAGAACCTTGGCGTGATCCTGGACAACACCCTGACGTTCTCAACTAACATCAAGGCGGTGTCCCGTTCCTGTAGGTTCATGCTCTACAACATCCGCAGAGTACGACCCTGCCTCACACAGGAAGCGGCGCAGGTCCTAATCCAGGCACTTGTCATCTCCCGTCTTGATTACTGCAACTCGCTGTTGGCTGGGCTCCCTGCCTGTGCCATTAAACCCTACAACTCATCCAGAACGCCGCAGCCCGTCTGGTGTTCAACCTTCCCAAGTTCTCTCACGTCACCCCGCTCCTCCGCTCTCTCCACTGGCTTCCAGTTGAAGCTCGCATCCGCTACAAGACCATGGTGCTCGCCTACGGAGCTGTGAGGGGAACGGCACCTCAGTACCTCCAGGCTCTGATCAGGCCCTACACCCAAACAAGGGCACTGCGTTCATCCACCTCTGGCCTGCTCGCCTCCCTACCACTGAGGAAGTACAGTTCCCGCTCAGCCCAGTCAAAACTGTTCGCTGCTCTGGCCCCCAATGGTGGAACAAACTCCTCACGACGCCAGGACAGCGGAGTCAATCACCACCTTCCGGAGACACCTGAAACCCCACCTCTTCAAGGAATACCTAGGATAGGGTAAGTAAGGGTAGGTAATCCTTCTCCCCCCCAACAAGATTTAGATGCAAGTGGCTGTTCCACTGGTTGTCATAAGGTGTATGCACCAATTTGGCCTTATAACTAATACATCAAGTGATTGTTCTATTTCAGATTGCCAAATTGATGACTGCCTTCAAACGATATTGTCACAAATGCCAAGCGTCGGCTGGAGTAGTGTAAAGCTCGCTGCCATTGTACTCTGGAGCAGTGGAAACAAGTTCTCTTGAGTGATGATTCATGCTTCACCATCTGGCAGTCCAACAGACAAATCTGGGTTTGGTGGATGACAGGAGAACTCTACCTGCTGGAGGAGGAATAATGGTCTGGGGCTGTTCATGGGTCAGGCTAGGCCCCTTAGTTCCAATGAAGATAAATCTTAACACTACAGTGTACAATGACATTCTAAACGATTCTGTGCTTCCAACTTTGTGGCAACAGTTTGGGGAAGGCAAGACCATTTCCCTGTGTACAAAGCAAGGTCTATACAGATATGGTTTGTCGAGATCGGTGTGGAAGAACTTGACTGGCCTGCACAGAGCCCTGACGTCATCCCATCAAACACCTTTGGGATTGGAATTGGAACGCCGACTGCGAGCCAGGCCTATTCACTCCAACATCAGTGCCGACCTCGCTAATGCTCTAGTGGCTGAATGGAAGCAAGTCCCTGCAGCAATGTTCTAGCATCTGGTGGAAAACCTTCCCAGAAGAGTGGAGGCTGTTATAGTAGGAAAGGGGGGATCAACACCGTATTAATGCCCATGATTTTGGAATGAGATTTGAGACAAGCATGTAGTGTATGAGGTAAATCCATTTTCATCACTTTTTGACAGCATCCCTTTTAATTGAAACAAACGTTCAATACACGTTTGCCCATGGAACAATTGGTCAGAAAGTGACATTTTGGACCTGAATGCCAAAACATTCAGGAGATAAAGCTGCTCAAAGTTGACCCATTTGTCATACCCCACCATACCATGAGACATGCATGTCTTCATCACTAGGAAAGATAAACGGTTGAGTGTATCATTTAAAAGCGTACAAACAGTGTTGTCAAATTACTTGTTTATTTCTTGAGAAGAAAACACATCAATTGTCATTTTTAAACCATTAACATCAATGATCTAAAAATGCGTAAACTCAGATTTTCTTCTTTTTTGCGTACACTACAGTTTAAAGGTTTGGGGTCACTTAGAAATGTCCTTGTTTTTTAAATTAAAGCACATGTTATGTCCATTAAAATAACGTCAAATTGATCAGAAGTACAGTGTAGACACGGTTAACGTTGTAAATGACTATTGTAGCAGGAAACGGCTGATTTTTAAAGGAATATCTACATAGGCGTACAGAGGCCCATTATCAGCAACCATGACTCCTGTGTTCCAATGGCACGTTGTGTTGTTTTTTTCCCCTCTTCTTTTTTTTAAGGTGTGGATCAGCTTAATATTGTGGAAAGATTTTTGCTTCCATCAATGTCATTGTTTGTATCATTTCCAATTCCCCATATCTATATTTTTTTGTAAATATATCCATATACATACGCATACATATACACATACAGTGGGGAGAACAAGTATTTGATACACTGACGATTTTGCAGGTTTTCCTACTTACAAAGTATGTAGAGGTCTGTAATTTTTATCATAGGTACACTTCAACTGTGAGAGACTGAATCTAAAAAAATCCAGAAAATCACATTGCATGATTTTTTAAAGTAACTAATTAGCATTTTATTGCATGACATAACAATTTGATCACCTACCAAACAGTAAGAATTCCAGCTCTCACAGACCTGTTAGTTTTTCTTTAAGAAGCCCTCCTGTTCTCCACTCATTACCTGTATTAAATGCACCTGTTTGAAAGTGTTACCTGTATAAAAGACACCTGTCCACACACTCAATCAAACAGACTCCAACCTCTCCACAATGGTTGGCGAGCAGGGTAGCCTAGTGGTTAGAGCGGTGGACTAGCAACCGGAAGGTTGCAAGTTCAAACCCCTGAGCCGACAAGGTACAAATCTGTCGTTCTGCCCCTGAACAGGCAGTTAACCCACTGTTCCTAGGCCGTCATTGAAAATAAGAATTTGTTCTTAACTGACTTGCCTAGTAAAATAAATAAAAATTCAGAAAGCCATGACACCCACCATTTCAGTTTGTTCTGAAATTTTTTCTGTAGTTAAATCTGCTGTCTTTTTTTAACAGGGGAAGAAACCCATCAGATTCACAGGGAATACATTACATAGATTGGAAAAGCAATACTCCAAGAAACAGCTTCATACTACTTGTCAAACAGAGAATTGTTACTGTATACTGGTTATTGGGGAGGGATTGGCATGGGGTGTGGGGGGTTTGTGAATGGCTGTTGTTTTCCCCCCCGGGATTCCTCATGTCTTACTCATTGGTCGGAACAAGTTTGGTCCAAATCGGATGTTGGGTACTATATTTATTGAATATTTTGTGAATCCTATAAATAAAGAAATTGCCAATTTAGGTGCAATCAATTAGCTTAATTTCTCAGAGATCAAATTATATTTTAACAAAATATTTTCAGGAAAGCTAGTTGTATATGTTACTAACTACAGAAACTATTTCAGAATAAGTGGACCTCCAACCATCTTTGTGGTACCATTTGAATGTTGAAAATTGTATTCCCATTTTAGTACATTTATCAACCAAAGCATGACATCCACCCTGTATTCAAGAGCATGCTCTGTCTGAACCGATGGCGGGCATAACACAAAAACCTTATATCAGGGATGGGCAACTTTAAAACTAATTTCATGCAATTCTACACCTTTGCCAGAGGTTGGAGGCAAATGTTTGCAGTTAACGGATGATCAATGGGCCCCTCCCCGGTGGGTAATTCGACCATGCTTACTACAAGTTTAGATAGCTGGCCGCGGGGCCTACAAAAGGGGGTCGCCAGTTGCCAATTCCTGCCTTAGATTATGTAAAATAGAGTATAAGCTACAACATATGTGAATATGAAAAAAGCTAGATCATTGACATTAAATGGTTAAAAAAAAAACATTTTTTATGCAAAACTTTTTTTTCCAGATAAAAAAAAATAAAAAATGACAACCCTGTTTGTCAGCTTTTAAATAAAAATCAATCTCAACTGGTTTTCTTTTCCAGTGATGAAGATGTGGCTGTCTCATGGTATGGTATGCAAAATGGTCAACTTTGAGCACCCGTATCTCTTGAATGTTTTGGCATTCAGGTCCGAAATGTCACTTTCTGAAAGTTGTACAATTATACATCAAATTCTACCCTGAGTTGTTGATCCTTCACAATACATTAATCTAATTACTAGGGATGCGCGATA
This sequence comes from Oncorhynchus keta, assembly GCF_023373465.1. Lineage (NCBI taxonomy): Eukaryota > Metazoa > Chordata > Actinopteri > Salmoniformes > Salmonidae > Oncorhynchus > Oncorhynchus keta. Next base: position 23,001,526 of record NC_068437.1, on the reverse strand, counting down.
TAATCAGTGAACATATCGGAATCAGACGATATTAGCTAAAAATGCCAACATGATTTGAACATCGGTATTGGCCAATGCTTAGTTTAACGCCTGTTGTGCAAAACCGATGTCACAGCTGACATGCATATAACGAAGGTACATGATGTAATCATGGAGGTGTGTTGGGTCATTGTCCTGTTGAAAAACAAGTGATAGTCCCACTAAGCGCAAACCAGATGGGATGGCGCATCGCTGCAGAATGCTGGTTAAGTGTGCCTTGAATACTAAATAAATCACAGACAGTGTCACCAACAAAGCACACCATCACACCTCCTCTATGCTTTATGGTGGGAACCACACATGCGGAGATCATCTGTTCACCTACTCTGCGTCTCAGGAAAGATTTCCACCTGTCTAATGTCCATTCGACCATGAAGGCCTGATTCACTCAGTCTCCTCTGAACAGTTGATGTTGAGATGTGTCTGTTACTTGAACTCTGAAGCATTTATTTGGGCTGTGATTTCTGAGGCTGATAACTTTAATGAACTTATCCTCTACAGCAGAGGTAACTCTGGGTCTTCCTATCCTTTGGCAGTTTCATCATAGCACTTGATGGTTTTTGAAAGATGTCGTAAATTCCTGAGGATCTCCTCATGGACACACAGTATAGAGAGTACATTTTCATAGAGAACAAAGGAATTCCTTCCACCTCACGGAACTTGAGGTACGAACAAATTTCATGTTCCAGAGAAAGTACAAGATCGGTGAAGAATCCAGCTACAAACTGGTCTGTTTGTTACAACTTGGGGAAGATCATGGGAGACGGTGTGGCCACATTACCATGACGCTGTTTATATAATAGCCTCAGATATGAGGTTTACATCTAATTGTGGTATAAGATGAATGAGTGAGTATGATACTGTTTACACAATTTTACAATGTGATTTTGGACTGTTTAATGAAGGAAAACTCAAAAAGGAAATTGGAGTTAACTAAATCAGAGGACCACCCCTGAGCCCAGTTAGGGTCAGACATCCCGGGACAGCCCCTTTCTGCAATTCGGAATAAGACCCAACTTTGAGAAATTATCACCAGACCATGTTTTTCTCCATTAGGAGGGGAGAAAGGTTGTAGACAATTGCTGAATCTTTTAACCATACCACGTGGTTAAACTCTTAGACCATCGATACCAACAGAATAAGAACAAGTCTTTGATATCAATTACTAGTCTGCGGCTAGGAATTTGTTATCATTGAACGCGAAGAACGACAACTGCCAAAACATCCATTCTATAACAAATGAATGAATGTCACTCTGAACTATCCCTTCTAACCAAGAGAGAGAGAGAGAGAGAGAGCGCGAGGACGAAACTCTCCAACAGAAACAAACTTTTCACCAGCGATCAAGACGACACACTGAGCATAAATATATATATTGATTGCAATTGTTCCCGAATGAGTGAGCGTTCATGTGCAAAGGATTAGCATTTCAATTGTTATAATTATCACTCTGTCGTTGACCCCCACTTCCCACCATGCCGGTTTTAATGTGATATTTCAGTTTTGTGCAAAAATCTGTTTTTGCTTTTGCATTTTGGGGTATTGTGTGTAGATTGATAGGGGGGAAAAACAAGTTAATCAATTTTAGAAAAGGCTGTAAAGTAACAAAATGTGGAAAAAGTCAAGGGGTTTGAATACTTTCCGAATGCAATGTTTATCTAAAAATAAGATTGACATAGGGTTAGTTTATATTACTTGGAGTCCAAGTAAAAATAGTGAGAGTGCTGAGCAATATGGGCAGACACCGTTTTAAGTAGAAACCATAACAGGCCTTGCAAACAAACTTCCAGAAAGCATGATGAACACATACACACAAAAGCTCAAAACACACAAATCTCAATTTTTGTGAGGCAATACAAAGTTACTGGGAAGTTCCCTCTTAAAGAGAAAGTGAGTTCAAACAGGATGTGCAACTAACCCCAGTACCATTGACGTGGATAGTAAAATCACCTTGAAATATGCAAAAAAAAAAAAAAAAAAAAAAAAAAAAAATTCCCCCTTGTAGTTTTCTAAAATAAAACCCCCATACTTGTTCATACTTCCAGTAATGACTTCAGTAGACAGAATAAAATTGCTTAGGGCAAGAAGGAAGAAACAGGAAAACTGACAAGTTTTTATTATTATTATTATTATTATTATTATTATTATAAGAAAGAGAGTTTATATTAGGCCATTTCCATGTAAAAGGACCCATGAGCACCAATGTGACGTTCATAGGAGCATATCCAATTGGGTGTCAAATAAAAGCTAAGAGTCTATATTTCTGAGAAATTTCAGCATAGATACATTTTTCAACCATCTTGCATTCTAAAAATTAGGAATAAGCTAAGGCTTTGATTTCTGGTCAAACAGATGGGAAAGGGGTCTACCAGAAAAAGTCTTAAAAAGTATTAGAAATATATCAAAACACATTCATGTTGATGTAAAGACCCATGCCAACTAATATCAACACATACTTAGTTTTGGAGAAAAATGTCTGCCTTCTGTACATTTAAGAAACATTGCCGTGCGATTTGAAATTCCATTACCCAAACCCCACATATCTTTATGATATTTTCTAATTTCTCTCCCTCCTGATGAGACAGGATAATAAAAGTTCACATAAGTAACAAGGTAGGCCTATCAATTAGTTAGTGTTTTTACTGGTATAATTTTGTTTATGCAAGTGATTAGAACTCAGAATTCTGTTACGAAATCGTTAACAGATTTTCAGCAATTGAATTGGCTACAATGGGAAATCAAAGTAGTCACAAACCACAGTTGGTTTCACAACTACAGTACAGTAAAGAAGTAGAGTATAGTTCATTATAAACTGGGTGGTTTGAGCCCTGAATGCTGATTGGCTGACAGAGGTGGTATATCAGACCGTATACCACAGGTATGACAAATAATTTATTTTTACTGCTCTAATTATATTGATAATCATTAAGGCACCTCTCTGGGGTTTGTGATATAACAGCTAAGTGCTGTTTCCAGGCACTCTGCATTGCATCGTGCATAAGAACAGCCCTTAGCCGTGGTATATTGACCATATACCACACCCCCTCGGGCCTTATTGCTTAATTATGGTGTGGAATTCCCATTGTTAGAGTCTATCCTGCCCATGATATACTAAATATACACATAACCACATTCATAAAAAAGTGCCATCGTTTACGTTGTCACCTAGCAACGCACTACTACTTTTACAGATCCACTGTCTCATCTGCCCAGCCATGCAACTTATAAACTTGATCTCCACTGTAAAAAGTATCTATACATTATCTTCGACATTTGCAACATCGCGGCAATATTGAAATTCGATCTCCACCGTGTTCCATAATAATAAACGTGTCAGGAGTCGAGACAGGCAGCTTTGTTCTCAGCCAGTCGAAATCATGAAACAGCATAATTTTCTATGGATATATACAAAGAAATTTCAATAGAAAACAGGTGAACCTAAACTAAATGCAGCTCGTTTGCTGACTTTCCAGCTTCAATCTGAAGTGATTGTGTTAGCTATGTAGTTGGCTAGCTAGCAAAGGGGCTAGGACAGCGTTTCCTAAACTCGGTCCTCGGGATCCCGAGGGGTGCATGTTTTGGGTTTTGCCCTAGAATTATACAGCTGATTCAAATAATCAACTAATCGTCAAGCTGTGATAATTTCAATCAGCTGTGTAAAACCAAAACCTGCACCCCTTGGGGTCCCGAGGACTGAGTTTGGGAAACGCTGGGCTAGGAACATACAAAGAAGGAACTGCCAGATGTGTAATAATAGCACGGGAGTAAAGGCGCATTGGTAGCCACGTTTGAAATGAATACATTGAATACATGGAGGGTGGGAGAAAAAAATTATTGCATTAACACGATTTAAATGTTTTTTTCAGAAGGGCTGTAGTCACCATTAAACATATCTCATGGTAGTGGTATAGCTTGGTTAGCATGCACTGCGCCCAGCCCGCCACAAGAGTCGCTGGTGCGCGATGAGACAATGATATCCCTACTGGCCAAACCCTCCCTAACCTGGACGACGCTAGGCCAATTGTGCATCGCCACACATACCTCCCGGTCGCGGCCGGCTGCGACAGAGCTTGGGCGCGAACCCAGAGTCTCTGGTGGCACAGGTATAGCTTTTTAAAAATAGTTTTCACAAGTCCATTATTTTCCCATTTACGTCTTATAGCAACCCTATATTCTTGGCAGCCGTGGTGTCAAGTGGAGGAATGTCAGAGTAGACCATCAATATGACCCTAAATATTTATTTAGATGTGCAACTTGTAATTAGATTTTAAGAGGACCAGTGCTTCTATAGCGAAAAAAAAAAAACCTCACATCTGTGCCATTTGGGAGTGATGTTGTTAGACTACATTGTTATTTCCACTTCAGAGTGCGCAAGTGATATATTGTATAATTTAACTTTACTTTGAAAACCACAAGTTCTTTCAAGTTTCGCACTGTATGTTCTGAAGGTTTGCATAAAAGTGTATAGATTATTTCATATCACTGGAGTAGGCCTACTATTTAATTTTTTTCACGGCATCTAAACTGATTGGATCCCCCTCACCTACTGAACAAAAGCAATATACAGTGCAATGCCCAACACATGATCTCCAGCCCAGACCACCCACACCACCACTGCTTTGATCTCCCATCAGGTCAGAGAAATCAGACAATTACATTTCCTCCCAGGTGCTATCACTAGAGAGTAACACAGTATGTTATAGTGTTTTTTTACTGTAACACTGTAGCGGTCAAACAGGGAAATGTTTTTCCACGGGGGATTTTTAAAATAATGGTTGTCTTACTGGCATGACGTTTTAATAACCTTGTAAATCTCTCCTGGACAGGCAGACGTTTTTTTTGTTGGGGGGTAGCCCCTTTTCTCCCCTTATTTCGTGATATCCAATTGTAATCCAATCTCATCACTGCAACTCCCCAACGGGCTCGGGAGAGGCGAAGGTCGAGTCATGCATCCTCCGAAACATGAGCCCCCACTTACGCGCTTCTTGACACCCACTTCTGAACACAATTGACAACTGAAGTCAGCCTGCAGAAGTCCAGACCACCACAAGGAGTCACTAGAGCGCGATGAGCCAAGTAAAGCCCCCCCCCCGGCCAAGCCCTGCCCTCACCCGGACAAAACTGGGCCAATTGAAGTGACGCCTCAAGCACTGCGATGCCGTGCCTTAGACCACTGCGCCACTCAGGAGGCCTTGACAAGGTGACTTTTATCAATATATTTGCCTGTACTTGCCCCCAAAAATAAAATGCTAATTATTAGCTGATCGTCTACTTTAATTTTTAATTATCATTTTTAAATCTGAGAATAAATAGAGCCCAATATATTAAAAGTCACCTTGTCCGAGATTTACAGTTATCAAAACATCACGCCAGGGTAAGCCTACACAAAACGCAGCCCTTATTTGAAGTGTTTATAAAATCCCCTATGGGAAAAATGAATGGTGGAAAAAACGGTTGGAATCATTTCCCTGTTTGACCGCAAGGTTTTGTGGGTATTATGACATGTCCACTGTGGGGTTCTATTATGAACAACTCCCCATATGGGCAGGTATGGGGTGGGGTCAGATGGGAGGGTATCTGCTGGGTTTTCTATGTTTTGTTGAGGCCTATGTGATGTGTGAGAAGTGCTAAGATTCTCTTGTAGAACAAACGTGAATCTGAATCGGAATTGTTTTGTCTTTTCCATCATATGACCTTCATGATTCAAATGCATTGATATAGTTTCATTCAATCAATGAATCAGTTTAATGCTGGTGTAATTTTCTCTGAGTGATCGCTCATAAAATGTTGAGAACTTGTACAATAAGATTGATTGGCTTCTTTCTCTCTGTGATACGTTTCACACCTTCCCAATCCAGCCCTAAATACACATTTGAGTTCTCTGTATGTTCCTAGGCAAGGGGTAGGGGGGGCCTCCATAGCAGCTTTTTTTTGCCATATGAACCTGCAACCAGTGCTTGGGTAGTTTTGCTTTACATGGCAGTCAATACGAATAGAATTAACGACTAGAGAACGCCTAAAATTGCACTTGACAACCAGGGTTAGGATTAGAGGTCGACCGATTAATCGGAATGGCTGATTAATTAGGGCCGATTTCAAGTTTTCATAACAATCGGTAATCGTTATTTTTGGGCGCCGATTTTTTAAATATTTTTTTTATACCTTTATTTAACTAGGCAAGTCAGTTAAGAACACATTCTTATTTTCAATGACTGCCTAGGAACGGTATGTTAACTGCCTTGTTCAGGGGCAGAACGACAGATTTTCACCTTGTCAGCTCGGGGGATCCAATCTTGCCACCTTACAGTTAACCAGTCGAAACGCTATAACCACCTGCCTCTCATTGCACTCCACGAGGAGCCTGCTTGTTACGCGAATACAGTAGGTAAGCCAAGGTAAGTTGCTAGCTTGCATTAAACTTATCTTATAAAAATAATCAATCAATCATAATCACTAGTTATCACTAGTTACACATGGTTGATGATATTACTAGTTTATCTAGCGTGTCCTGCGTTGCATATAATCGATGCAACGCTGGGGGAAGATTTAACAAAAGCGCATTTGCAAAAAAAGCACAATCTTGGACGACTGTACCTAACCATAAACACTCATGCCTTTCTTAAAATCAATACACAGAAGTATATATTTTTAAACCTGCATATTTAGCTAAAATAAATCCAGGTTACCAGGCAATATTAACCAGGTGAAATTGTGTCACTTCTCTTGCGTTCATTGCACGCAGAGTCAGGGTATATGCAACAGTTTGGGCCGCCTGGCTCATTGCGAACTAATTTGCCAGAATTTTATGTAATTTTTTACATTTATTTTATTTCACCTTTATTTAACCAGGTAGGCTAGTTGAGAACAAGTTTTCATTTGCAACTGCGACCTGGCCAAGATAAAGCATAGCAGTGTGAACAGACAACAGAGTTACAAATGGAGTAAACAATTAACAAATCAATAACACAGTAGAAAAAAAAGAGTCTATATACATTGTGTGCAAAAGGCATGGAGGTAGGCGAATAATTCCAATTTTGCAGATTAACACTGGAGTGATAAATGATCAGATGGTCATGTACAGGTAGAGATATTGGTGTGCAAAAGAGCAGAAAAGTAAATAAATAAAAACAGTATGGGGATGAGGTAGGTCAAATTGGGTGGGCTATTTACCGATAGACTATGTACAGCTGCAGCAATCAGTTAGCTGCTCAGATAGCAGATGTTTGAAATTGGTGAGGGAGATAAAAGTCTCCAACTTCAGCGATTTTTGCAATTCGTTCCAGTCACAGGCAGGTTGAAGGTTGTGCAATGTAACAAGAATATTTAGACTTCGGGATGCTACCCTTTAGATAAAATACCGAACGGTTCAGTATTTCACTGGAATAATAAACGTTTTGTTTTCGAAATGATCGTTTCCGGATTCGACCATATTAATGACCAAAGGCTCGTATTTCTGTGTGTTATTATGTTATAATTAAGTCTATGATTTGATAGAGCAGTCTGACTGAGCGATGGTAGGCAGCAGCAGGCTCGTAAGCATTCATTCAAACAGCACTTTGTGCATTTTGCCAGAGGCTCTTCGCAAGCACAGCGCTGTTTATGACTTCAAGCCTATTAGCCTAATGGCTGGTGTAAACAATGTGAAATGGCTAGCTAGTTAGCGGGGTACGCGCTAATAGTGTTTCAAACGTCACTCGCTCTGAGACTTAGAGTAGTTGTTCCCCTTGCTCTGCAAAGGCCGCAGCTTTTGTGGAGTGATGGGTAACGCTGCTTCGAGTGTGGCTGTTGTCGATGTGTTCCTGGTTCGAGCCCAGGTAGGGGCGAGGAGAGGGACGGAAGCTATACTGTTACACTGGCAATACTAAAGTGCCTATAATAACATCCAATAGTCAAAGGTATATGAAATACAAATGGTATAGAGAGAAATAGTCCTATAAATACTATATTAACTACAACCTAAAACCTCTTACCTGGGAATATTGAAGTCTCATGTTAAAAGGAACCATCAACTTTCATATGTTCTCATGTTCTGAGCAAGGAACTCGAACGTTAGCTTTTTTACATGGCACATATTTCACTTTTACTTCTCCAAGACTTTGTTTTTGCATTATTTAAAACAAATTGAACATGTTTCATTATTTATTTGAGGATAAATAGATTTTTATTTATGTATTAAGTTAAAATAAGTGTTCATTCAGTATTGTTGTAATTGTCACTATTACAAATACATGATAAAAAAATAAAAAATAAAATGAATCGCCTCTTAATGTGTAATGGCTTTTTTTGGTCCTCCAATAATCGGTATTGAAAAATCATAAATCGGTAAACCTCTAGTTAGGATATGGCCACGTCACAGCCATGATAAAAATGTCATAGCACATGGCCTCATGTATTATTAAGTACAGTACAGCACAGTAAAATAATATCAGCGTATTGTTCAGTACAGTACTGTAGAGACCAGTCAGTAAAGAAAAGTAGAGTATAGTTCAGTACACAGTAAAGCACACTAGAGTACACTATAATTACTGTATTGTACTGTAATCTACATTATTGTATATACTCCACTGTACTGTTCTGTACGGTACTCTACTGAGCTGTACTTTGATGTCCAAAGTTGTGAAACATAGATGTCTTGATTTGTTCAGATTTGGTCTGAACCAACCAAATTTGGTCTTACTTAGGGGCAGAGCTCATTAAATAAATGTGTTTTTGTAAAATGTTCAGTGTAAATTGTTCAAAGTAGTCATTGTGCAGAGAGTTGTATGGTTGGTTAAACTTTGAAACCAATGGTTTTTGCTTATATTTTAAGTGAAACATTTGAGTCTCAGCGCAATTCCGTTACTGTGGAATTGCCCATTACTATTACTTATTTCATAGTCAGAGAAAGATTTTCCCATCTGGAAAGCCACTTAGACGCCCCTCACTGCAGCCATGTGCTAGGCCTATCTACTCATATATATACACACATACATTTACAGTGGGTTACTGGAAGAGCTCTCAGCTATGAGCATTTACAATGTTACCCATGAGAAAGTCCTGACTGAGGGTTACACTCTTGCTTTCACTCACACACCAGAGCTCACATAGGCCTACACACAGGTGGTCCAGACAAAGTCTTATCTGATGATGACAAAATGTGTGTGGGCACAGTAAGAGGGGGGATTACTCACGCCATGGCCACGTTGCTGCCGTCGATGATGATGTGGCGGAGGTCAGGGTGTCCAGGCTCGTTCTTTAGGGTCAGGGAGTAGGGGGTTCTTAGGGACTCATGGAAGCGGGTCGTGGCAGTCAGGGGTGGTGGAGGGAGCTCTGTGCGGGGTGGAGGGACCCTGGCTGACAGGGTCTGGTAGGAGCAGCCTGGCCCTGTACCTGCTGGCTGGGTCGGACACTGTGGTGTGCTCCGCAGTGCCGTCACACTCTCCACATGTACCGGCCCCATGGTCTGAGCCCCTCCCCGGGAAAAGTAGTCCACCCTGGACCCCGTTGGAGGATCCAGCTGCTCTGCCGTCCTGGCCTTAACGCCAGTCATAGTGTCGGAACTGTCCTCGTCATCATCAATGGTGATGATATTGTAAGCAGCCCCCTGACCAGTGCTGCTCCTCTTTAGTATCACTGTCTGCAGCATGCTGCTACACTGTCCCCTCTGTCCCACAGCATTGCTGCTGAGTGGCTTAATGTTCTCCTTGGACTTTACATCCAGGGCTCTGTTTGGTATTCTATCTGTCCCTCTGTCCTTATCCCTGGAGAAAGTAGTGGAGGAGGAAGATGAAGACTCAGGGTTGTGGGTTGAGGACGCCCCACCTCGCTGCCCCTCTGTTCTCTGGCTCTCCTCCACAATGCGCTCCAGCAGCAGGAAGGTGTCCTCTGTCTGGCCCGTCTCCCTCACCACCCTCTCCACCACCTCCTGCTGGTAGCCCATGGTCCCGAAGAAGTTCACCAGGCACCGCAGGTTGGTCTCAGGGGCCACAGCTTCCCGGTCATCCGCACTATCAGTGGAGTCCAGCACCATAAGCCTCATGTTGGCCTTGGAGGGAGTCTTAGCTCGGCTGTCACTGGTTACAGTGTGGCACTCATTCTCAATCGACTCACCCCTCCTCTCTAGGGAGAACTGCCTCTTGGTGTCCCTCAGCTCGCTCTCTGACGACCGCCGCTTGTGGGAGGGTCGGATGCCATTCAGCAACCCCGCTTCGGCCCCGGCTGGAGCCCCAGCCGCCTTCTCCTCAAAGCTGGTGTCCACGATGCGGTTGGAGAGGTCAGTGACAGGGGTGCTGCTTTGGGAGCGATCCTGGTCCACGTCTATAACCCCACCAGGCTGAGTGGGGCTCTGGGCAAGACCTAACAGCTCCTCCTTCAGGGCACTGGGTAGCAAGAGCAGCTCCATGGCGTACTTATCGTCTCGCTCCTCCACAAACATCTTGAAGGTGCGTTTGACGGTCTGCTCCCTGTCTCCGGGCAGGCTCCGCTTCTCTTGGAAGAGAGCAACAAACTGCTGCACACGGCTCTGTGCCATGACGACAGACTCAACGCAGCCCAGCAGGCGCAATCGCCCCGGCTCCAGCACCACAACCTCAGCGCTGGTGTCCCGCAGCAGCCGATCCAGGAACAAACCCCGGGCACCGGCAAAGATGCAGTGGATGTCCACAGGGTAGCGCTCCACCTGCTGCAGCTCTGGGTCACAGAGACCTTTCAGGTACTCCTGTAACAACACAGAGTCAACACCAGTTAGAGAAGTAGACATGCCAACAACATAAAATTATTTGTCCAACATCAACTTACACAGATGTAGGCAACACACCTAGTTCATAAAGTACCATGGATGGGGATCTAGACTACATCAGTGTCAGTGTCTCCTGACCCCTCTTGTCTCAGCCTCCAGTATTTATGCTGCAGTAGTTTGTGTCGGGGGGGCTAGGGTCAGTTTGTTATATCTGGAGTACTTCTCCTGTCCTATCCGGTGTCCTGTGTGAATTTAAGTATGCTCTCTCTTATTCTCTCTTTCTCTCTCTCTCTCAAGAGGACCTGAGCCCTAGGACCATGCCTCAGGACTACCTGACATTATGACTCCTTGCTGTCCCCAGTCCACCTGGCTGTGCTGCTGCTCCAGTTTCAACTGTTCTGCCTGTGATTATTATTATTTTACCATGCTGGTCATTTATGAACATTTGAACATCTTGGCCATGTTCTGTTATAATCTCCACCCGGCACAGCCAGAAGAGGACTGGCCACCCCACATAGCCTGGTTCCTCTCTAGGTTTCTTCCTAGGTTTTGGCCTTTCTAGGAAGTTTTTCCTAGCCACCTTGCTTCTACACCTGCATTGCTTGCTGTTTGGGGTTTTAGGCTGGGTTTCTGTACAGCTCTTTGAAATATCAGCTGATGTAAGAAGGGCTATATAAATCAATTTGATTTGATTAAATAATTTCACATGAGAAGGTCCATGTTCAAAGCTTTTTGAAACTGATAATAGGATGCTCAGGGATACCCCCTCTCCGCCTGCCCAAGAAAACGTCACTCATCATCTTCAATGACAACTCGGCCATCATCACATTGACTGTAAATTGGTAAGATTGAAAAGTGGAAGATGGGAAGTTGTAAGAAATCAACTGAAACCCAATGAGGAAATCTCAAAATCTCAACAGTTTCCTGAAATATTTGATGAATCAGCCTCAAGTTTGAGATGCCCTGGCTGTCACAATACATACGTGTGTCTCCTCTCCATAGAGTGCACATGGTTTCCTGATGACTATGTACACCAGGGAGAAAAATGACATGGCAAGGAATAAATATGTTGGGGCTTCCGTTTTCTGTGTTCTCAATCGGGTTGAAAGGGATTCCAGGTTTACTGGCACAAAAGTGTAATTGACACCCATCATGCAGTCGGGATCTTATGTAATGATGTTGTAAACCTGGCACCCAGATGGACTAGTTTTATAATATTTACTAATATAATCTGTACAGTTAGCTAGAAAGAAGATTACACAAAGCCTTATATTATGAAACGCAAAAAACTTTTCATATCAGCATTTTTACATTGGTCATATCATACCTATTCCAATTAGGTACCTCTTATTTTATTACCACCACATAACATTTAAGGATGGACCTTTGCTCTACCAACGAAAGGTATTTGCTATTGAACTGCATAACTGACAAAAATAAATAAACACTTGAAGAATGGGCCTTTCATTAATCACAGTCAATGTTTACCTTTGCCTTCGACACGTCGTCTCTCTTTCCCTTGAGTTTAAGCCATATCTGCCTTGATGCTGTACTACAGTGGGCTCCAGTATGGTCCAAAAGGCCGATAATTGTGAAAGCTACCTGGAAAACCTGTTCTACTTTGCGTTTAGCGCAATTCAGTTCTTCTTCCTTGTTTTCAAGGACCGCAAATTCGTCCACTGTCAGGACCTCTTTCTGTTGTTTACTCGCTACTGGTGATAGCCTGTTTTCGGGCGGTTCCGAACAGGTTACCTCGGTGACTCGCTTCATATCAAGGAGGGGCCGCGTTGTTGACATTCTGTTCATGAATATCTGTCCCTATTGACAACGGAGAGTTTTAATATTTTAACCATTCGGTGTCATGTCGATCTTTACCCTCATTCCTGGTTTCCTGTGATCTATATTCCTCTTCCCTGCGGTGATATATTACCTAGAGTAATCCTATTTTAAAACAACTTTTTACACGACAATCCCAAAGCATCCGGAAAGTCCCAGTGATGATGTCATCAAAAGAAGACAATGTGTACTACGGAACGTACGGAAATGAAGATGGCGGAGGCGGATGTTTTGTTTGAAACTGATGGCGCGTCGAGTGGAGTAGACTGTTAAGAGTGAAAAGGAATTGACTGTAGTGGCGAACAAAAGGGGAAATAAGAGAAGTGGTTTTGGAATATGTAAAGCCAAGCCTTGCTCTGACTCTTTCTAGTTGGAGCGAGGGTGGCGTTATCTGGATATGGTTGCGTCAAGTGAGGATAACAAGAAGTGGACTTATTTCGTTTTTTGTATCCGAGGAGCAGAAGGTGCTAGCCCTTGATCATGACTCAGTTAGTTCCATTACACATAACATTAATTGGAATTAAGGCATATTCTGTACTGGGGAGTTTTGCTCAGTCTGAACAAACATGCATCGCTTACGGTACGGTTTAGGAAGCAGGAGGAGCTGCTTTTCTGTCATATCAGCGATAAATAATAATTCCAAAATGTTGAATTGAAACACACCTTTTTATAGTAATGTTCCAACACGCCATATCTCCAGGTTACAGCACTTTTTGCAGAAGACCGGCTGAAGACAAATCACATTTCATTGGTTGTACAATAATTTTGCAGATGTTATTATGGGCGGAGCCGAAATGCTTATGGTCCTAACTCCAACAGAGCAACAAGACAATACATGCAAATCCCCAAAATAAAAATTAATGAATTAAGAAATATTAGAATGAACAATGTCAGAATATGAAATATAAATATACACTTCATGACCAAAGGTATGTGGACATCTGCTTGTCGAACATCGCATTCCAAAATCATGGGCATTAATATGGAGTAGGTCCCCCACTTTGCTGCTATAACAGCCTCCACTCTTCTGGGAAGACTTTCCACTAGATGTTGGAATATTGTTGCAGGGATTTGCTTCCATTCAGCCACAAGTGCATTAATCAATCAGAATTTGGGTTTAATACTTTTTATGGAAAAGTTTGATCTTACTGATATATGGAGAGAGGTTTCCAGCTGACAGATGATTCACTTGGAGTAACAAAACAGGTTCCAGACAATCCAGAATAGATTTTTGGCTTATATCCAAATGTATTAATAGTGAGTGTGTTACTACAAATATTTGTACTACTCCCCTCACAGACCATAGGGCCATTTACATTGATATCAAAATATTTGGCCATGATACTAACCTTGGTAGAGCATCCTACTGGAAGCTAAATAGCTCATTATTAAATAATGATATAGTTAAGTTTGAGGTTAAAGATCTGCTTTCACACTTTTGGGAAAGGGCTTGTGAAGAAAAATCTTATTGCAAGAACTGGGAGCTCTTTAAATTTGAGGTGTCCAAATACTTTAGAAAATATGGTAGTAATCTTGCTAAGACCAGAAGAGCTGAGGAGGAAAAGGTGATCATTAAGATAACTTCCTTTTCTCAGAGGTCCCCAGCCGGCCTCTTGGGGGAGGAGAAGATGGCACTAATTGAGTTACAAAATAAACTGGATAATATATATAGATTAAAAGCAGAAGAAGCCTTTATTAGATATAGGAAAAAATTGATTGAGGAGGGAGAACAGATTTCATCCTCTTTCTTTAGACTTGAGAAATTTCACTCTAAAAATAACACTATCCATAAGTTAAACATTGATGGTGTTATTACAGATGACCAAAAATGAATCGCTAAATACTGTAGTAATTTTTTCAGGAAATTGTATAGCTCTACTGTAACGGATCTCGTCCTCCTCTTCTGAGGAGGAGTGGCGAGAAGGATCGGAGGACCAATGCGTAGCGTGGTAAGTGTCCATAATGTTAAATCAAACACAACAGAACACCGGAACAAAACAATAAACGTGAATAAACAAAACAGTCCCGTGTGGCAACAAACACTGATACGGAAGACAAACATCCACAACTCAAAAGTGAAACCAGGCTACCTAAGTATGATTCTCAATCAGGGACAACGATTGACAGCTGCCTCTGATTGAGAACTATACTAGGCCGAACACAGAAATCCCAAATTATAGAAAAACGAACATAGACAACCCACCCAAGTCAGGCCCTGACCATACTAAAACAAAGACATAACAAAGGAACTAAGGTCAGACAGAACGTGACATCTACTTACTGTCAGGAATCCCCAGATGTTTTTTGACTCACTGAATAATGTTCACTCTATCAGTGATATATAATCAAAACAGTTTGATGAACCCATCAAAATTTAAGAGATTATAGAGTCTATCAAACATCGAAAGAACAATAAATCGGCAGGTGTTGATGTGATACAATCCTTTTCCCAAGAGTCTGGTCTATATCTTAACATTAATAAATGTGAACTCATGGCTGTCAAACATTGTGTGACACCTTCATATTATGTTATTCCAGTAAAAGAAGAACTTACATATTTAGGCATAACTGTTACAAAAGATCAGAAGTCTAGACACTTACTACATTTTAACCCTCTTATTAAGAAACCCAGAAGAAGTTAAATCAATGGCTACAGAGGGACTTATCTTTACAAGGAAGAGTCCTAATAACCAAGGCTGAAGGTTTCTCTAGACTAACATATGGAGCTCTATCTTTATATCTTGACAGTAAAATAAGCAAGGAGATAGACCAGATGCTTTTCAACTTTCTGTGGAGAAACCGTACCCATTATACTGTATTAGAAAAACTGTTGTAAATGAAAACTTATGAGAATGGTGGGCTGAATTTTCTGGACTTTACTACCTTAAATAATACTTTTAAGATCAATTGGATAAATCAATTTCTAAGAAGACCCACTTCTATGTGGAATTGTATTCCTCATCATAACTTCTCTACTTTGGTGGCCTTAACTTCATGTTGGTTTGCAATTATAATATTGGAAAAGTTCCAGTGAAACTTTCTGCTTTTCATCAGCAGGTTTTCTTGTCATGGTCCTTAATTTATAAGCATACTTTTTATCCACAAAGATATTATACATGGAATTATCGGGATGTATTGTGTAAAAATACTTCTTTGTTTTTAGAATATTGGTTTCTGAAATAATATCATATTGGTGAGCCAACTGGTGAATGCAGAGGGTCTTTTACTCAGTAATAACGAATTCCTATCACTTTACAAGGTCCCTGTAACACCTAAAGATTTTGCAATTGTTTTAGATGCCATTCCCTCAGGTGTTGCTTTATTATTCAGGAATGTGTCAAGACCTGACCCTCAGAGCCTACCTTCCATTGACTCTGTTGACTCATCAGTAGGAAAGACCTGACCCTCAGAGCATACCTTCCATTGACTCTGTTAACTCATCAGTAGGAAAGACCTGACCCTCAGAGCCTACCTTCCATTGACTCTGTTAACTCATCAGTAGGAAAGACCTGACCCTCAGAGCCTACCTTCCATTGACTCTGTTGACTCATCAGTAGGAAAGACCTGACCCTCAGAGCCTACCTTCCATTGACTCTGTTGACTCATCAGTAGGAAAGACCTGACCCTCAGAGCCTACCTTCCATTGACTCTGTTGACTCATCAGTAGGAAAGACCTGACCCTCAGAGCCTACCTTCCATTGACTCTGTTGACTAATCAGTAGGAAAGACCTGACCCTCAGAGCCTACCTTCCATTGACTCTGTTAACTCATCAGTAGGAAAGACCTAACCCTCAGAGCCTACCTTCCATTGACTCTGTTAACTCATCAGTAGGAAAGACCTGACCCTCAGAGCCTACCTTCCATTGACTCTGTTGACTCATCAGTAGGAAAGACCTGACCCTCAGAGCCTACCTTCCATTGACTCTGTTGACTCATCAGTAGGAAAGACCTGACCCTCAGAACCTACCTTCCATTGACTCTGTTGACTCATCAGTAGGAAAGACCTGACCCTCAGAGCCTACCTTCCATTGACTCTGTTGACTCATCAGTAGGAAATACTTGTTTCTCTTTTGGTCCATTCAACAACAGAGCGATACGAACCTTGTTTCAGCAGGATGTTGTATGTCATGCCTTATTGGAATGAATGTATTGATAATATCTGTTGGAAAAAAGTTTGGATGTTGCCACACACATACCTACTTGTTAACAAAATGAAGGAAGTTTCCTTTAAAATTATTCATAAATATTATCCTGCCAACCACTATATGAATAAGTTTAAGGAAAACATAAACTCAAATGGCTCCTTTTGTAATGACCACCCAGAAACAGTGTTGCACCTTTTTTGGAATTGTATTAATGTAAGAAAAATGGCAAGAGTGGCAAGACATCAGTAGATTTATAATTGAACACATTTATGAAGATCTTATACTATTGTGGAGAGATGTACTGCTTGGATTCTTTACCTATGATAGAAATAAGCTGACATTTTTATGTAATTAATTTCATTATTCTTTTGGCCATATTTCATATTCACAAATGTAAATTTACAAACAAAAAACAAATTTTCTTCCCTTACAAAAATAATTGAACTATATTGAACTATATTTTAAGACAATTAAATACTCTACTAACAAAAAAGCTGTTAGAATTACAAGTGTATGTATGTCCCTTAAGGCCCTTGTGAAATGTGATATTGTACCCCCTAGCCCAATTGTCCATTGTATATTATTCATATATACTTGTGTTCCCACATGTACTCCCTGTATTGATTTGTTGTTAATAAAAAAAAGAGAGAAAAAAAGGAATGGGCCTTCCCCTAACTGTTACCACAAAGTTGGAAGCACAGAATCATCTAGAATGTCATTGTTTGTTGTTGAGTTAAGATTTCCCTTCACTAGAACTATGGAGCCTGAACTATGAAAAACAGCCCCAGACAATTATTCCTCCTCCACCAAACTTTACAGTGTGCACTATGTATTGGGGCATTTGACAAATATACTTGTTGGAAAGGTGGCATCCTATGACGGTGTCATGTTGAAAGTTACTGAGCTTTTCAGTACGGCCATTCTACTGCTAATGTTTGTCTATGGAGATCACATGGCTGTGTGCTCAATTTTATACATCTGTCAGCATCAGGTGCGGCTGAAATAGCAGAATCCACTAATTTGAATGGGTATTCACATACTTTTGTATATATAGTGTATACAGTGCATTCGGAAAGTATTCAGACCCCTTGACTTTTTCCACATTTTGTTACGTTACTTATTTATAATGGATGAAATTGTTTTTTTCCCTCATCAATCTACACACAATACCCCATAATGACAAAGCAAAAAAAGGTTTTTAGAAATGTTGATAAATGTATAAAAAGAAAACTGAAATATCACATTTAAATAAGTATTTAGACCATTTAATCAGTACTTTGTTGAAGCACCTTTGGCAGCGATTACAGTCTTGAGTCTTGGGGATGACACTACAAGCTTGGTACACCTGTATTTAGGGAGTTTCTCCCATTCTTCTCTGCAGATCCTTTCAAAATCTGTCAGGTAGGATGGGGAGCGTCACTGCACAGCTATTTTCAAGTATCTCCAGAGATGTTCGATCGGGTTCCAGTCCAGGCTCTGGCTGGGCCACTCAAGGACATTCAGAGACTTGTCCTGAAGCCACTCCTGCGTTGTCTTGGCTGTGTGCTTAGGGTCATTGTCCTGTTGGAATGTGAACCTTCGCCCCAGTCTGAGGTTCTAAGCACTCTGGAGCAGGTTTTCGTCAAGGATCTCTCTGTACTATGCGCCGTTCATCTTTCCCTCGATCCTGACTAGTTTCCCAGTCCCTGCCACTGAAAAACATTCCCACAGCACGATACTGCTACCACCATGCTTCACAGTAGGGATGCTACCAGGTTTCCTCCAGACGTGATGCTTGGCATTCAGGCCAAAGAGTTCAATCTTGGTTTCATCAGACCAAAGAATCTTGTTTCTCATGGTGTGTGATATATCAAAAAACTATTGAATCCATTTTAGAATAAGGCTGTAACTTAACACAATGTGGAAAAAGTCAAGGGGTCTGAATACTTTCCGAATGCACTGTATGAATGGAAAAGGTGTGTACAGTGTAGTTGTCATGGCTTAATTTGAGGGAGAGGTACCGGATCCGGCCAAAAAGGTTCCGGAACAAAACAAATCCCCAAATTGTGCAAAGCTGTCGTCAAGGCAAAGGGTGGCTACTTTGAAGAATCTCAAAGATAATGTTTTTTTTTAATTTGTTTAACACTTTTCTTCGGTTACTACTTTATTCCATGTGTTATTTCATGGTTTCTACAATGTAGAAAATAGAATATATGAATAAAGGGGGCCGCCAGAAACGTGTTACTGAAAAATACTGTTGGCTGCTACTGTAATAAAGCTGGTTATAACAGTAAACATTGTGTATTTTGCATTTGTGAACTTATTTTTTATGTGACATTAAAGTAAAGGGCTTTATGTTTCTAGAACTGTAGCGTAAGTGAGAGTTGATTCTTGTTTCGATGAAGTATTTGGCTGTTTTGGCTGCCAGTCTACAGATAAGGTCCTTAGAACTTACGGAGTAATGGTAGGCCCCTTCAGAGAATCAAATCAAATCAAAGTTTATTTGTCACGTGCGCCGAATACAACAGGTGTAAACCTTACATTGAAATGCTTACTTACAGGCTCTAACCAATGGTGCCAAAAAAAAGGTATATGTGTGTGTGTGTGTGTGTGTGTGTGTGTGTATGTGTGTGTAGGTAAGTAAAGAAATAAAACAACAGTAGAAAGACATTGTCAGGACCCGGTTACGAACCCGGGTCTCCGGAGTGAGAAACAGTCACTTAACCAACTGAGCCACGAATAGTCGGCAGAACCCAGAACATGAGGCAGACACAGCAGTACTTGAGACGGTGTATTTAATGAAGTAAAAATTGAAGTCCTTCAGGAAAATAATATATAATAATAATAATAGGAAAACATGTAACTCCACAACCTCAAAAGGAATTCCACAAGAACAAAGGTAATCCTCCAAGACAAAAAGGTAAATCCACAAGGTGGTAGGTATAGCACAAAAAGCCTCAAAAGATACTCAAAAATAAATAAACAAGAACAAAAAACAGAATTCCACAAGAGTCCACCGAGATCAACAAGAGTTCACAGAATACTAGGGCTGGGTACTAACATACAAACACAGAGCAAAGAACTGAGGAAAACTAAGGGTTTAAATACAATCAGGGGAAACGAGGCACAGGTGCAAATAATAATGGGGGATCAAGGGAAACAAAAGGTCAAAAAAGCACAATGGGGGCATCTAGTGACCAAAAACCGGAACAACCCTGGCCAAAACCTGACAGAATCCCCCCCCTAGGAACGGCTTCTGACGTTCCTACCAGCTCTCTCGGGGTGGAGGGCCCTGAACTGACGAATGAGGTCAGGGTCCAGTATGTCTTTGGCAGGAACCCAGGAGCGCTCCTCGGGACCGTAGCCTTCCCAGTCCACCAGATACTGCCAGGACTGCTGCACCCGGCGGGAATCCAGTATCCGATGGACGGTATAAGCCGGCTGGCCTCCAATGACACGAGGTGGAGGGGGAGGTCTGTCTGCCGGGACAAGGGAGAAAAAACAACAGGTTTTAATAAGGAAATGTGAAACGTGGGATTAATCTTAAGGGATCTGGGTAAGTGTAGGCGATAAGAAACTGGGTTAACTCTCCTGGCAACCTTAAAGGGACCAATGTATTTTTGGGACAGCTTGCGAGACTACACCCGTAGTGGTAAGTCTCTTGTGGAGAGCCAGACTCTCTGGCCGGGGCGCAGGGTAGGCCCGGGACGGCGACGTCTGTTGGCTTGTTGTTGGTACCTCTGTGAGGAACGCATAAGATTAAGACGGGTCTTCCTCCACATAAGCCGACAGCGTCTGACGAACTTCAAGGCTGAAGGCACTCTGACTTCTGCCTCCTGGTCCGGGAACAATGGAGGGGCATAGCCAAACTGACACTCGTGCGGGGACATACCAGTGGAGGAGGAGCGCAAGGTGTTGTGCGCATATTCGGCCCAAACAATGAAGGACGACCATGTGGACGGGTTGTTACGAGTCATACATCGGAGGGTGGTTTCCAGCTCTTGATTCATCCTCTGTTTGGCCGTTGGACTCCGGATGGTACCCTGAAGATAGACTGGCAGAAGCCCCCATGAGTTGGCAGAAGGCCTTCCAAAACCTTGAGGCGAACTGGGGACCTCTGTCAGAAACCATATCTTGAGGAATGCCGAAGACTCGGAACACATGATTAATTACCAACTCAGCCGTTTCCTTGGCAGAAGGTAACTTAGTCAGAGGGACGAACCTGGCCGCCTTTAAAAACCTGTCGATTATGACTAGGATAGTAGTATTGCCATGGGATGGAGGAAGGCCAGTAATAAAGTCCAACGAGATATGGGACCAGGGTCTGTGGGGAACAGGTAAAGGGTGAAGGAGTCCTTGAGGGCGGAGGTGAGAAGATTTGCCCTGGCAGCACACGGGGCAGGCATTGACGAAAGTGGCAACGTCTTCTCTTATGGTAGGCCACCAGAACTTACGCTGGATGAACTCCAAGGTGCGACCTACGCCCGGGTGACAGGTGAGGCGAGAGGAGTGCCCCCACAGAAGGACCTGAGTCCTCACTGCCTTGGGGACAAACAACCGATTGGCAGGACCTCCTTTCGGGTCCGGTTCGATAGCTTGAGCTCGTCTCACGGTATCCTCAACTTGCCACGAGATCGGAGCCACGATCTTAGCAGCAGGAAGGACAGGCATGTCCATGTCATCTCGAATGGCAGGAGCGTAGACTCGGGACAGGGCATCCGGTTTGAGATTCTTCGACCCGGGCCGATAGGTGAGGATAAACTGGAATCGATTGAAGAAAAGAGACCATCTAGCTTGTCTAGAGTTCAACCGCTTCGCCTGCTGGATATACTCCAGATTTTTGTGGTCCGTAAGCACTTGAAAAGGGTGAGAAGCCCCCTCGAGCCAGTGTCTCCATTCCTTCAATGCCATCTTAACCGCTAGGAGTTCACGATCCCCCACATCGTAGTTCCTCTCAGCCGGGGTAAGCCGGTGTGAGAAGAAAGCGCACGGATGAAGCTTCTTGTCTTCACCCCTCTGAGACAGGACAGCTCCAACACCAACCTCTGAGGCGTCTACCTCCACCACAAACGGTTCATCCGTAGTCGGTAGTATCGGGATGGGAGCAGAGAGGACGCGCTGCTTGAATCCTTGGAAGGCCGTCTCAGCTTCTCTTCCCCACAAAAACCTTGCATTGCCACCCTTGGTTAAAGCTGAGAGAGGGGCTGCCACCAAGCTGAAGTTCTTGATGAACTTGCGGTAAAAGTTTGTGAAGCCCAGGAAACGCTGAACTTCCTTAACGGATTTGGGGGTGGGCCAATCCGCTACCGCCCCTACCTTCCTGGGGTCCATTTGGACTCGACCGGGTTCCACTACAAATCCCAGGAATTGTACTCGGGATGAATGGAATTCACATTTTTCCGGCTTAACGTACAGATGGCTGTCTAGGAGGCGTTTGAGTACTTGTCTGACATGCTTTGTGTGTTCTTGAAGAGAGCTCGAAAAGATGAGGATGTCATCCAAGTAAACAAACACAAATATGTTAAGCATATCCCTAAGCACATCGTTTATGAGTGCTTGGAACACCGCTGGGGCGTTGGTCAGGCCGAAGGGCATCACCAAGTATTCATAGTGACCAGTAGGCGTGTTGAAAGCGGTCTTCCACTCGTCACCAGGTCTGATCCGCACAAGATGGTATGCGTTCCGCAGGTCAAGCTTAGTGAAAACAACTGCTTCCTGGAGCAGCTCGAAGGCTGTGGCCATAAGGGGTAGCGGGTAACGGTTACGGACGGTTATGGCATTGAGTCCCCGGTAGTCGATGCAAGGACGTAATCCACCGTCTTTCTTGGCCACAAAGAAAAACCCTGCTCCTGCCGGAGAGGTGGATGGACGCATGAGGCCTGCTTCCAGAGCGTCCTTGATGTAGGTATCCATAGCAGCTCGTTCGGGTGGAGATCCGACCCCTGGGGGGGCAAGTGCCCGGAAACAGTTCGATGGGGCAATCATAAGGTCTATGGGGTGGTAGCATGGTGGCCCTCTGTTTGCTAAATACCAGTTTGAGGTCATGGTAACACTCGGGAACTCGGGTCAGGTCGATGGATTCTAAAGACTCGGGAGTAGAACTTCGGGGAATTTGGGAAAATACAAGTAGCTTGGCACGTAGGACCCCACTGCTTGATAGTGCCCACAGACCAGTCGATGTGAGGGTTATGGCTGTGAAGCCAGGGGTATCCAAGGACGAGAGGGAACTCGGAACAGGAGATCAAATGAAAGTTCATCAATTCCTGGTGTTGTGAAACTGAAAGTCGCAAAGAGGTAGTGACATGAGTGACAAGTCCAGATCCCAAAGGGCTTCCATCCAATGTAGTAACCCTCATGGGGTCACTTAGAGGTTCAGAGGGAACGCCATTCTCCTTCGCCCAGACACCATCCATGAAGTTACCTGCGGCTCCAGAGTCTACCAAGACTTGAAGGTGAAGCTTGTGGTTGTCCCAGGAAAGGGTGACTGGAATGAGCAGACGGGAGTTGGACGGATGGGAGGAGGTTATGTTTCCCGTTACAGTTCCCCCCGGTCTGTACGGGACAGAGCGTTTCCCTGGAGCCCGGGACACGTGGAACGGAAATGGCCCGGTTTGCCGCAATATAGACAGCGTCGCTCCCTCATCCGGCGGTCTCTCTCAGCCTGGGAGATGCGTCCAATCTGCATGGGTTCCGGTGGAGCCAGCGAGGATAAAGGTGGGGACTCGGAGCTGGGACTGATAGGGGCTAGAGGTCTACGGTTGAGTTCTCTCTCTCAGACGCTGGTCAATGCGTGAGGCCAACTTGATCAGGGACTCGAGATTGTCCGGTGGTTCCCGAGTAGCCAGTTCATCTTGGATAGTGTCGGAAAGGCCTTTCAGAAAGCACACCGTGAGCGCCTCGTTGTTCCAGCCACTCGCTGCTGCCACCGTGCGGAACTGGATGGCATAGTCCGTCACGCTGCGCCGACCTTGGTGGAGAGTCAGGAGCTGTTTGGCTGAGTCAGGACCACTGCTTGGGCCTTGAAACATTCGTTTGAATTCCTCAGCAAAGGCAGAGTAGCTTCCCACACAGCAGTAGCCCAGGCCAGGGCTTTTTCCGACAGCAGGGTGATGATATATGCGATCTTAGACCGGTCGGTGGGGAACAACGAGGGTTGCAGCTCGAAGGAGAGAGAACATTGGGTGAGAAACCCTTTACAAGCACTTGGATCACCTGAGAACCGCTGGGGAGGTGGAAGACGAGGTTCAGCCAGGGGGTTAACTGCCATGGGTACGTGAATCTGAGGTACTGGGACGGGAACTGTTGCCGGGGTAAGTCGATCAGATATCTGCTTTATGGAAGTCAGCATCTCCGACAGAAGATGAGAATGTCTAGCCATTAAGGCCTCTTGCTGAACCAGGGCGGCTTCGTGGCGTTGGACAGTCTCCTGGTGGTGGGACAGCATGGCAACAAGGTCCTGGGAACTGGCTGCCTCTGGGTTCATTTTTGGCTCTGTGTTTCTGTCAGGACCCGGTTACGAACCCGGGTCTCCGGAGTGAGAAACAGTCACTTAACCAACTGAGCCACGAATAGTCGGCAGAACCCAGAACATGAGGCAGACACAGCAGTACTTGAGACAGTGTATTTAATGAAGTAAAAAGTGAAGTCCTTCAGGAAAACATGTAACTCCACAACCTCAAAAGGAATTCCACAAGAACAAAGGTAATCCTCCAAGACAAAAAGGTAAATACACAAGGTGGTAGGTATAGCATAAAAAGCCTCAAAAGATACTCAAAAATAAATAAACAAGAACAAAAAACAGAATTCCACAAGAGTCCACCGGGATCAACAAGAGTTCACAGAATACTAGGGCTGGGTGCTAACATACAGAGCAAAGAACTGAGGAAAACTAAGGGTTTAAATACAATCAGGGGAAACGAGGCACAGGTCCAAATAATAATGGGGATCAAGGGAAAACAAAAGGTCAAAAAAGCACAATGGGGGCATCTAGTGAGCAAAAACCGGAACAACCCTGGCCAAAACCTGACAGACATTTGAAAAAAGAGTAGCAAGGCTTTATACAGACATCTGTTAGTCAGGCTTATTGAGGTAGTATGTACATGTAGGTATCGTTAAAGTGATTGTGCATATATGATGAACAGAGAGTAGCAGAAGCGTAAAAAGAGGGATTGGCAGGTGATGGGACACAATGCAAATAGTCCGGGTAACCATTACCTGTTCGGGAGTCTTATGGCTTGGGGGTAAAAACTGTTGAGAAGCCTTTTTTGTTCTAGACTTGGCACTCCGGTACCACTTGCCATGCGTTTTTAGGGCCTTCCTGTCACGCCCTGGCCTTAGTTATCTTTGTTTTCTTTATTATTTTGGTTAGGTCAGGGTCTGACATGGGGGATTTATGTGTTTTGTCTGGTCTAGGGGTTTTGTATGTTTATGGGGTGTTGTCTAGTCTAGGTGTAAGTATATGGTTGCCTAGATTGGTTCTCAATTAGAGGCAGGTGTTTATCGTTGTCTCTGATTGGGAACCAGATTTAGGCAGCCATGTTCTTTGGGTATTTTGTGGGTGATTGTTTCCTGTGTCAGTGTTTGTGCCACACGGGACTGTTTCGTTGCCAGTTCACTTTGTTGTTTTGTATTGGTGTTCATGTTGAGTTTTCATATTAAATACCATGGACACTTACCACGCCGCATATTGGTCCGATCCTTTTTTCACCTCTTCAGAGGAAGAGGAGGAAATCAGCCGTAACACTTCCTCTGTAGATGTCCTGGATGGCAGGCAGCTTTGCCCCAGTGATGTACTGGGCCGTACGCACTACCCTCTGAAGTGCCTTGTGGACAGAGGCCGAGCAATTGCCGTACCAGGCAGTGATGCAACCATGCTCTCGATGTTGCAGCTGTAGAACCTTTTGAGGATCTCAGGACCCATGCCAAATCTTTTTAGTTTCCCGAGGGGGAATAGGCTTTGTCGTGCCCTCTTCACGACCTTGGTGTGTTTGGACAAATCTAGTTTGTTGTTGATGTGTACACCAAGGAATTTGTAGCTCTCCACCTGGTCCACTACAGCCCCGTCGATGGGAATGGGGACGTGCTCGGTGCTCCTTTCCTGTAGTCCACAATCATCTCATTAGTCTTGGTTACATTGAGGGATAGGTTGTTATTCTGGCACCACCCGGCCAGGTCTCTGACCTCCTCCCTATAGGCTGTCTCGCTGTTGTCGGTGATCAGGCCTACTACCACTGTTGTGTCGTCAGCAAACTTAATGATGGTGTTGGAGTCGTGGCTGGCCATGCAGTCGTGGGTGAACAGGGAGTACAGGAGGGGACTGAGCATGCACCCCTGGGGAGCTCCAGTGTTGAGGGTCAGCATGGCAGATGTGTTGCTGCCTACCCTCACCACCTGGGGGCGGCCTGTCAGGAAGTCCAGGATCCAGCTGTAGAGGGAGGTGTTTAGTCCCAGGATCCTTAGCTTAGTGATGAGCTTTGAGGGTACTATGGTGTTGAACGCTGAGCTGTAGTCAATGAACAGCATTCTCACATACTGTAGGTGTTCCTTGGGAAAGGGCAGTGTGGAGTGCAATAGAGATTGCATCATCTGTGGATCTGTTTGGGTGGTATGCAAATTGGAGTGGGTCTAGGATTTCTGGGATAATGGTGTTGATGTGAGCCATTACCAGCCTTTCAAAGCACTTCATGGCTACGGACATGAGTGCTACGGGTCTGTAGTCATTTAGGCAGGTTGCCTTTGTGTGATTGGGCACATGGACTATGGTGGTCTGCTTGAAGCATGTTGGTATTACAGATTCAATCAGGGACATGTTGAAAATGTCAGTGAAGACACCTGCCAGTTGGTCAGCACATGCCCGGAGCACAAATCCTGGTAATCCGTCTGGCCCCGCAGTCGGCCGGAACAGCTGATGCTTTCATGCATGCCTCAGTGTTGCTTGCCTCGAAGCGAGCATAGAAGTGATTTAGCTCGTCTGGTAGGCTGGTGTCACTGGGCAGCTCGCGGCTGTGCTTCCCTTTGTAGTCTGTAATAGTTTGCAAGCCCTGCCACATCCGACGAGCGTCGGAGCCAGTGTAGTATGATTCAATCTTAGCCCTGTATTGACACTTTGCCTGTTTGATGGTTCGTCGCAGGGCATAGCGGGATTTCTTGTAAGCTGAATCAGCAGAATAGAGTTGTGGTCGGATTTACCAAATGGAGTGCGAGGGAGAGCTTTGTACGCATCTCTGTGTGTGGAGTACAGGTGATCTAGAATTTTTTTCCCTCTGGTTGCACATTTAAAATGTTGATAGAGATTTGGTAGAACATCTTGGGCTAAGGAGTGTGCTTTGCAATTGAAAAATATATCATATTGGAATGTGTCATGTTGCATGTTAATAAACTTTGTATAGTTTATTGCATTGGTTAGGAACAGCACAGTGCAAACATAGGAAATCTGAGAAAATAGGATTTGTTATGGGCTGAATGTTTTTTGGGACTCCAGGATTTTACAGCAGAGCCATTACAAGGAATCCTGTCTCCGAATGTTCTGTCCTCACAAGCCCCTGAGCCTTTGTAGGATTGTGATTTGGACTATGACCGAAGGAGTGGGATGTTTTTTAACATGTATTTTAATTTTGTATTGTATATGATGTTGACAGGGTTGGGGAGTAATGGATTACAAAAAATACTGTAACTAATCCATTACATTACCAGCAAAAATATTGTAATCAGATTACAGATACTATTGAAAAACGATGACTAGAGGATTACTTTTAAATTCAGAAAGGATGTTTGCGGAAAAAAATCTTTGATACTTCTCTGATTTCTTAATGACATTCAAATCAGCATTAAAAAAAGGCACAAGTTTAAAGTTTAAAGTTGACCACAAGTCAGAGACCACTATGATGACAAACCAAATGTGTTTGATGGATCGCAGGAAAAGCGCAGGAATAGGCTTTTGTAGGCTACAGTGCAAGGTATGTCCCAAGGATCCCCAAGGATTGGAAAGCTGCCGCAGTCATCCCCCTCTTCAAAGGGGGAGACACTCTGGACCCAAACTGTTATAGACCTATATCCATCCTGCCCTGCCTATCTAAGGTCTTCAAAAGCCAAGTCAACAAACAGGTCACTGACCATCTCGAATCCCACCGTACCTTCTCCGCTGTGCAATCTGGTTTCCGAGCCGGTCACGGGTGCACCTCAGCCACACTCAAGGTACTAAACGATATCATAACCGCCATCGATAAAAGACAGTACTGTGCAGCCGTCTTCATCGACCTCGCCAAGGCTTTCGACTCTGTCAATCACCATATTCTTATCGGCAGACTCAACAGCCTCGGTTTTCGGATGACTGCCTTGCCTGGTTCACCAATTACTTTGCAGACAGAGTTCAGTGTGTCAAATCGGAGGGCATGCTGTCCGGTCCTCTGGCAGTCTCTATGGGGTGTCACAGGGTTCAATTCTCGGGCCGACTCTTTTCTCTGTATATATCAATGATGTTGCTCTTGCTGCGGGCGATTCCCTGATCCACCTCTACGCAGACGACACCATTCTATATACTTTCGGCCCGTCATTGGACACTGTGCTATCAAACCTCCAAACGAGCTTCAATGCCATACAGCACTCCTTCCGTGGCCTCCAACTGCTCTTAAACGCGAGTAAAACCAAATGCATGCTTTTCAACCGATCGCTGCCTGCACCCGCATGCCCGACTAGCATCACCACCCTGGATGGTTCCGACCTTGAATATGTGGACATCTATAAGTACCTAGGTGTCTGGCTAGACTGCAAACTCTCCTTCCAGACTCACATCAAACATCTCCAATCGAAAATCAAATCAAGAGTCGGCTTTCTATTCCGCAACAAAGCCTCCTTCACTCACGCTGCCAAGCTTACCCTAGTAAAACTGACTATCCTACCGATCCTCGACTTCGGCGATGTCATCTACAAAATGGCTTCCAACACTCTACTCAGCAAACTGGATGCAGTCTATCACAGTGCCATCCGTTTTGTCACTAAAGCACCTTATACCACCCACCACTGCGACTTGTATGCTCTAGTCGGCTGGCCCTCACTACATATTCGTCGCCAGACCCACTGGCTCCAGGTCATCTACAAGTCCATGCTAGGTAAAGCTCCGCCTTATCTCAGTTCACTGGTCACGATGGCAACACCCATCCGTAGCAGGCGCTCCAGCAGGTGTATCTCACTGATCATCCCTAAAGCCAACACCTCATTTGGCCGCCTTTCGTTCCAGTACTCTGCTGCCTGTGACTGGAACGAATTGCAAAAATCACTGAAGTTGGAGACTTTTATCTCCCTCACCAACTTCAAACATCAGCTATCCGAGCAGCTAACCGATCGCTGCAGCTGTACATAGTCTATAGGTAAATAGCTCACCCATTTTCACCTACCTCATTCCCATACTGTTTTTATACTGTTTTTATTTATTTACTTTTTCTGCTCTTTTGCACACCAATATCTCTACCTGTACATGACCATCTGATCATTTATCACTCCAGTGTTAATCTGCAAAATTGTATTATTCGCCTACCTCCTCATGCCTTTTGCACACATTGTATATAGACTGCCCATTTTTTCTACTGTGTTATTGACTTGCTAATTGTTTACTCCACTGCTATGCTTTATCTTGGCCAGGTCACAGTTGCAAATGAGAACTTGTTCTCAACTAGCCTACCTGGTTAAATAAAGGTGAAATAAAAAAATAAAAAAATGTCTTCCAATGGTGCGACTGCTGTCGGTATCCAAAGATTACCCAACTTGAATAAACGTAACATGCTGACCAGACCGGACACGTCGCATGCGCGAGCGTAGCAAAATAAATGTAGAAATCCATTTTATTCAATTATTGCACCCACACTGCTCGCGCGCACCAACGAATGTTTGCGTTGCCAAAGGCTAAAATAGAAGTCATTCCTATTTCTGACGCAGATCGAGCTCCAAGTCCTGCCTTTCCCATCTCCTCATTGGTTTATAGAAGCAGGTACCCAAGTGCCATCTCCTCATTGGTTTTACCCACGTGGGTGATTGAAAGACTGTTTTGCCGGTCGTCGTGGTAATACTATGAAAGGTTAGATCCCAATCACCATATAAGTTCAAAGATGAAAATGCTGGAAGGAGGAGAGATGACGAGAAAATATTCGGTTGACCGTTTTATGTGTGAATTAATTGTCAGAGTAGCATTTCAGGTAAAATAACAACTCAATGTTTAAATCCCAGGACAAATTAGCTAGCAACAGCAAGCTAGCTAAATAGGACAAATGAGCTAGCATGTGCAAGCTAGCTAGCTAAATTGCCATACATGTTTAATGCTTTTCGACCTGTCCCCAGGTATTTTTTTTATACAGGTAACAAACTGAGATTAAGAGTGTGCTCCTAATCTCAGCTCGTTACCTGTATAAAAGACAGCTGGGAGCCAGAAATCTTTCTGATTGAGAGGGGGTCAAATACTTATTTCCCTCATTAAAATGCAAATCAATTTCTAACATTTTTGACATGCGTTTTTCTGGATTTTTATGTTGTTATTCTGTTTCTGTCTCTAACTGTTCAAACAAACCTACCATTAAAATTATAGACTGATCATTTCTTTGTCAGTGGGCAAATGTACAAAATCAGCAGGGGATATTATGTTTATATAGCTCAGTGTATGTGTATTTATTCATCTCATCCAAAGAGATCTTATCAATATTTTGAATATCTATTTAATGTCTTTAGCTAAATGTAATAAATGTTTTATTAAATAATAATGGATTCTAGCTTCCCATGAAAAAGAACAGACAACCAGACATGCCATTGTCAAACATACAGTGGGGCAAAAAAGTATTTAGTCAGCCACCAATTGTCCAAGTTCTCCCACTTAAAAAGATGAGAGAGGCCTGTAATGTTCATCATAGGTACACTTCAACTATGACAGACAAAATGAGAAGAAGAAAAATACAGAAAATCACATTGTAGGATTTTTAATGAATTTATTTGCAAATTATGGTGGAAAATAAACTGGACATCCGCCTCATCCTTGTTCTGACTGGACATTTTGTAGTGGTTGCTACTGGCCTTAAGCCAGTACCTAAGGTTTCTTATTATATTCATGGTCCTTTGATTTTCTACAACCCTACCCCTATTTTTAAACACTGTCGTACACGTCAATCCAGAGCATACCAAACGTGCTCAATGGGTTACATGTCTGGTGAGTATGCAGACCATGGAAGAACTGGGACATTTTTAGCTTCCAGGAATTGTGAACAGATCCTTGTGACATGGGGCTGTGCATTATCATGCTGAAACATGAGGTAATGGTGGCGAATGAGTGGCACGATAATGGGCTTCAGGATCTCGTCACGGTATCTCTGTGCATTCAAATTGCCATTGATAAAATGCAATAGTGTTCGTTGTCTGTAGCTTATGTCTGCCCATACAATAACCTCACTGCCGCTGTTCACAACATCGACATCAGCAAACCGCTCGCCCACGTAACGCCATATACGTGGCCTGCAGTTGTGAAGCCGGTTGGACGTACCGCCAAATTATTAATAGGACATTGGAGGCGGCTTATGGTAGAGAAATTAACATTAAATTATCTGGCAACAGCTCGGGTAGACATTCCTGCAGTCAGCATGCCAATTGCACGCTCCCTCAAAACTTGAGACATCTGTGTCCTTGTGTTGTGTGATGAAACTGCACATTTTAGAGTGGCCTTTTATTGTCTACAGCACAAGGTGCACCTGTGTCATGATCATGCTGTTTAAACAGCTTCTTCACCTATCAGGTTGATGGATTATCTTTGCAAAGGAGAAATCCTCACTAACAGGGATGTAAACTAATTTGTGCACAACATTTAAGAGAAAACATGTTTTTGTGCCTGGAATTAAAAGAAAAAAATATTTTATTCCAGCTCATGAAACATGGGACCAGCACTTTTGGGTTTATATTTCTGATCAGTGTAGATTATTCCAAGCATATTTGTGAAACACCAGAAACCATATTATGGCAGCTGATTCATCAACTCATAGCTGATCTAAAATTATACAGTTGCACCACCTACTAGTGATGAAGCTACATAACATAAACTTGATAGATGTGTTTTGCCTAGCTACATAACTGTGCTGAAAGGTAATGTGACTATTGTTGTTGGTACAGTGTAATCAGAACCACATATCTAAATACATGGTTCTGAGTGTAATGCATTTGCCTAATAAGTTTCGGTAAAGCTGAGCATAGTTTTTCGATACTACTTTCACTCCTCTAACTAGAGTGTATCTGCTAACGTGCAAGGAACTAACATTTGTGTCAGTGTAATTTCAAGAGACCAATACATTTCAGTCATTAAGCAGATGCTCTTATCCAGAGTGACTTACAGTTAGTGCATTCATCTTAAGATAGCTAGGTGGGACAACCACATTTCACAGTCATAGTAAGTACATTTTTCGTCAAAGTAGTTATCACTTATCAGCAAAGTCAGTGCTAGTAGGAAAAAATAAGTGCAATTGTTTATAATAATAATAATAATAATATGCCATTTAGCAGACGCTTTTATCCAAAGCGACTTACAGTCATGTGTGCATACATTCTACGTATGGGTGGTCCCGGGGATCGAACCCACTACCCTGGCGTTACAAGCGCCATGCTCTACCAACTGAGCTACAGAAGGACCAACTATGCAAGGTATTTTCATTAGGTCAGGTTTGCATACACATTTTTTGCATGCAATCCAAATTCTCTTTGCACATTCAAGCTATACAGACTGGGACACTTAGCCTTTGACGAAGTGATGTGACTTGTTTTATTATTTGTTTCTGTATGTGAAAGAGATATGTTATTTTCATGCTTGTGCTCTTCATGGAGTGAAGCATGAAGTGAAAGACAAAGGGAGTTGTGTGGGCACTAGATGATCAGAGGGAATGGAGAGAGAGGTGGGAACAAAAGGCAAGGCTGTTGTCAGGCGCCGAGGCCTTGAGATGGAGGGAAACACAAAGCACAGTGGCAGCAACAGAAATACAACGCATCACCCACACTGATGGCAATGGCAAAGTATTCTCTCTGTCCATCAGGAACATTGATTGGGCATTCAATAGATACTCGTAAAGATACACATAGTGAGATAGACAGAAGCTCTGTCACAAGCACACATGCATGCTCTCACGCTCACATTCTCAGACATAAGACAGCCCCATGCAGTCAGTTCACAGATGATAGAATAATTACAAGAAGGTTAATGTGATCACCATAGCATTATGAAGCTAGCAATTGTGCTGGTGATAAAAGTAATTTAGAATATTATTCATATATGTACCAGTGAAATTATATTGTATTGTGGAGGGTGTGGTGTGAAGGCAACAGATGACTGGCAACTTTTATTTATCCTCTGTCCACTAGATGGTGCTCTCATCTTCTAGACACCAAACAACCTCTAAACCAGACTCTCTCCCCTCCCCATGGCAGAGAGTAATATTGACCAAAAAAATGTCTCAGATCAATATTTTTCATTATTTGAAGTTCAGACGCACAGAGCAGGGGAATATAGTCTTTATTAAAGTTCATTGAGGAGAAGTGTTAAACAAGGGAGGAGAACGTGCCGTGAACCATCAGCGTCCAGATGACAGTAATATCAGCAGAGGTATCCTGCCTGCGCCTTTGTCTCTGGCAGCCTCATAGTGCACCAAGCCTACAGTCACAAACTGACACCCACTGTTGTTGGACTACAACCACAACACAGCCACACCTTGATCAGCTCATTTTCTCCTCATGTTGTGATTACTACTGCCTGCCAATCAACTAGTCTCCCCATCTCATCCACTTAACTCTCGCTCTCTCTCTCTTTCTCTCACACACACATACACACACCACCGTCCATTGGGAATAGTTAATCAATATGTCAATCAGTGATTACTCTATATTCTCCTCATTTGACAACGAAGAGGAAATGCTACCCCTTTTAATTTATATGACACGGTTGAACCATAGCGATGCACATGAAATCACACATTCTAAATGTCTGGAGAAATATGGCTGTACATATCACTCAATATTTCCACTCTAAGCTGATGTTGTCTGAGTTGTAGGGACACGTGTGTGAAGTGATAGGAAGGAGCACAACAGAATGAGGGCCAATTTCTCCAACAATATAAACATTCAATATAATCAAACTTTTGTTTTGGATCACTGAAGACTCCTTGGGTTAAGTGGTCTTAATAAATGGAGCTGTCAGTGAGCCTGCTCTGCCCTGCTCTGTAGTCCGGAAGTGTAATGCTGTGTCTACGGCCAGCCATTTGGCCTGTTTCAATGGGCAGTGGACAGCTGTGAGGTGGAGAGCAGCACTGACCTGTGACACATGCTCCACTTTAGTTCCATTTGGTTGTTCACTGTTCAGCCACAGCTGGGATGACTGGACACCAGGAGCCATTATAGCATGATGATGTGGAGAACTGGGAGACATCAGAGCTTGCACGTACTGTACACACATATTCCTCACACTCACACTTGTATACACAAATACTAATTTAAGCCATTGGCTTGTCTCTACTAAATTGAAATGGTGTAAAGATAACCAAGCTTGATAGTAGCTAAGTGAAAAGTTGTTTGTGAGAATCTCCACACCACTCAGTAATTTGCATATATTAACTTCGAGTCCTCACCACTCTACCATGTAAGCTGATGTGTGGTGAGTGTTCTGGCACAACCCAAGTAGTTGCCAATCACTGGTGGTGGATGAATTGAGTTTCTATTTAAGAGCATTGACCATTTGTTTTATACAACCAGGCCCTCTAAAAGTTTGATATAAATCCAATCAATTATGAATTATTATTATGAGTCTCTCTGAGCATCCATCACTACAGCAGTCAGGAACAATTCCGACAAGTTTGGGTACTGTGGAACATGATGCTGGATTGGTTGGTTTCCTTAAGAGGAGGGAGGATATGCAGAATGTATCTGTCACATGAAATCTAATACCATAATTGAGTGCTAAAAAAAGAATGACACATCACATAACGGATGGGTGACATATCATATCCTGGCTGAGTGCAGGAGCAGAGAGGAGACAGATGAGAGAAGTGAGATGTGGGAGGAGTCCTTGGCTTGAGGTGCAGATGGGAGGCCTTGCTTACTTCCCTGTTAACACGTGTGAGTGTCACATACACACATGTTTACATATGTAACTGGACAGCTTGGGTAAGAGACAGCCCCACCCCCCCCCCCTATAGCAGGTCATTTGGTGCTGGAAATAAATATAAAACCAGATAAAAGGCAGATCATGAATAATAAAACGGTCATAAATTCCATAATCTGGCCTGATGATTTATGAATTTACAGTGTGTGATGGCCCGACCACGCTGTAAATATTCATGTGACAAGCGCTGAGCTCTCTTTAATTGTGATTAATGGTGAAACGTCTGAGCAGACCCCATAACTGCCAGGCTTTATTACAGGCAGCTGGCTGAATGCAAATGTTATTTTGTGTAAGATCAGGGAGATGAGACAAATTGGGCTTTTCCGGTGGCCACAGCACATCAGACAACGATCAGTCTCTCAGGATTCAGCACTTAGATTATTACAGTGGGTTATTGAAGGATGTGTGGCTGGACATGAGTAAAAGTGACTGGGCCCAAAGAATTCAGCAAAACTACTCAGAACTCCGTGGTGTTGTCGTGGTACATACTCAATTGTTTTCAAAATGGCCTGCCTGGCGAATGAAAGGTGCTCTGTGTGAAAAACTCTGAGAAACAGATGTAGGCTACTCTGAAAGACCTAAAATCATGGCAATGCGAAATACATCCACCATTATATCCAGAATGAAATAATAGGCCTAGCCTTTATGCCTTATATGTTGGGCTAAGGGACCAGATAAGCGCAGAGTTAAGAAAGGGAACATATTTCTGTGGTGGCACATTACATGAGAACCGGATACTCGAGGCAATTTAAGGCTTGGATGCTAGTCACTGCTGACTATTCTGTGCATTGTGCGTTTTACTAGAGGAGATTTATGGGTTACAAAAAAAATCCATACACCATGCTTTCCATGTATTGCTACCCTAATATTACTAGAATTCAATAACTTTTCTAGGCTATAGTCTTTGCCACATGAATTCTGTAGGCCTAGGCTATTTGGTCTATCGGGGAAATGTTGATCGCTACCTGTTCGAGCCAGGGCCCTGGCCTAAAGCAATTTTGTTGAGAAGTAAAATAAAGAGGATAACTGTAGAACTCACGAGACATGGGAATAAATGTGCAATTATTGTTGTGAATGCAAACATTGGGAATCAGAGAATAGAGCGGAGTGCGGAGCTGTCCGCTGCTGAGATCTTTGATCTGACATTGGCTGGCT
This sequence comes from Oncorhynchus keta, assembly GCF_023373465.1. Classification (NCBI taxonomy): domain Eukaryota; kingdom Metazoa; phylum Chordata; class Actinopteri; order Salmoniformes; family Salmonidae; genus Oncorhynchus; species Oncorhynchus keta. The sequence goes on along the minus strand of NC_068437.1, from coordinate 22,965,492 downwards.
GGTGGTTTCACACTCTTCAAACCCATGTTGCCAAATATGTCACACGATTTGTGTTTGTATAGGCTACTTTGTGCATGATTTATCTATTGTACTACATAATTGATACCTCATATATGTCCACTACAATACTTTGATACGCGTCAGTGGTGATTAAAAAGTGAGTATAAATAATGCCCCAAAAAGTGGGTATTTGGCGCATACTATATGGCGCATACCTACGAATAACTTCCACTACACTACTGCCTAACATATTTAAGTGAACATTTGTGCAAACACATTGTATCATTTAACGCAGAATGAATGTGACCAAAAAAACACAACACATTTCCCTTGACAAACAAGCCAGTTATTATTGCTAAGTAGGCAGAGAAAGTGCGCAACTACACAACTGCTTACAACAACACCGCTGACAATAAACAAACATGAAATACACAACATGTACAGTATATCAACTAAAAATATCGACTACTCCCGCTCAAAGGAGCGATCTACAGTACAAACACAAAATATGCATTCAGGACCATGGTCAGCGCATTGGCTGGACACATCCCTGACAGTGTTTTCATTAAACCCAGAATTGCACACTTTTTACTATATCAAAAGAGCCACACACAATACAATACAAACACTTTAGGCCTATATCTTGAACTGTACGGCAGGTTATGAATAGCTCACTTTGAATAAGCAAACTCTACTGTATAGGCATTCAGGCATGAAAACAGGAAATCATTATACATAATACCACGGTGGGTATGAATACAATATTTCACTTGAATCAGCAAACATAAACCTGGCCTATCGAGGCAGGCATGAAAACATGAAATCATCATACATAGCCTAATATCAGGGTGGGTATGAATACTTCTAAAAAAGTGGGATACATTTGAGAAAAATACTCATCAATCTGCGGGGGACATTTAATCCCTGAGCACTTCCACAGCTATCAACAATGTAAGGGGGGCTACAGCAAGATGTTACTTCTCAAAGTGGATGCTGTCCCTACCATTAACGTGGCTTCGAAAGCATCTCAAACAGCCACCAGCACCTGCAGAGACCATGAGCATTATCACTGGCATGGAAGTGAACTGGTAAGTGAAAGAGCTAGCTAGCTATGCCAACGTTGGCTAGCTAAAGAGCTATCTCAGTTAGCTTGCGTCTTTCATCTAAATAACACTGATAGAACTAACCAAATGTAAACATGTCCTGCAGTTGTTGGTCGCTAACTGATGATGCTGTCGTAGATAGTACAAGCCAATGGGAAATATTTGTTCACAAGGTGTTTGTGGGGGCTGCATATTGCGCGGTAATTCGGTCATTCTATAGCTCTTTTTTCTATATGTACCACATAAGGACTGTAGGGTGCGGGCTAAACTCAAATGCTGATTACAGATCAGGGGGCATTTGGAGAAGCCCCTGAGGTATGCTTTCTTTGGAGGCGTAGATTGTGGATTTTGGACCATGTGAAAGTTTATTTTTTGATCTTAGGATCAATGTGGTTACAGTCAGTAGCGGTATGTTGGTAAACTCAATGGGGAAGCCAAGCCAAGTAAAAATAGCCATATTACAACCTATGTGTTGTGATAATTGCGGTGTTTGCTCTATAACCTGTTAGTAATATGCCTTGCCACGGTGATACAGTGAGGGAAAAAATATTTGATCCCCTGCTGATTTTGTATGTTTGCCCACTGACAAAGAAATTATCCATCTATCATTTTTAATGGTCGTTTTATTTGAACAGTGAGAGACAGAAAACGCATGTCAAAAATGTTATAAATTGATTTGCATTTTAATGTGGGAAATAAGTATTTGACCCCTCTGCAAAACATGACTTAGTACTTGGTGGCAAAACCCTTGTTGGCAATCACAGATGTCAGACGCTTCTTGTAGTTGGCCACCAGGTCTGCACACATCTCAGGAGGGATTTTGTCATACTCCTCTTTGCAGATCTTCTCCACGTCATTTAGTATTCGAGGCTGACGTTTGGCAACTCAAACCTTCAGCTCCCTCCACAGATTTTCTATGGGATTAAGGTCTGGAGACTGTCTAGGCCACTCCAGGAGCTTAATGTGCTTCTTCCTGAGCCACTCCTGGCTGAGGGAAGAAGGAGGTTTTCACCCAAGATTTGACGGTACATGGCCCCGTCCATCGTCCCTTTGATGCGGTGAAGTTGTTGTGTCCCCTTAGCAGAAAAACATCCCCAAAGCATAATGTTTCCACCTACATGTTTGAAGGTGGGGATGGTGTTCTTGGGGTAATAGGCAGCATTCCTCCTCCTCCAAACACGGCGAGTTGAGTTGATGCCAAAGAGCTCCATTTTGGTCTCATCTGACCACAACACTTTCACCCAGTTGTCCTCTGAATCATTCAGATGTTCATTGGCAAAATTCAGACGGGCATGTATATGTGCTTTCTTGAGCAGGGGGACCTTGTGGGCGCTGCAGGATTTCAGTCCTTCACGGCATAGTGTGTTATCAATTGTTTTCTTGGTGACTATGGTCCCAGCTGCCTTGAGATCATTGACAAGATCCTCCCGTGTAGTTCTGGGCTGATTCGTCCCTGTTCTCATGATCATTGCAACTCCACGAGGTGAGATCTTGCATGGAGCCCCAGGCCGAGGGAGATTGACAGTTCTTTTGTGTTTCTTCCATTTGCAAATAATCGCACCAACTGTTGTCACCTTCCCTTTAAGAGTGTGCTCCTAATCTCAGCTCGTTACCTGTATAAAAGACAACTGGGAGCCAGAAATCTTTCTGATTGAGAGGGGGTCAAATACTTATTTCCCCCATTAAAATGCAAATCAATTTATAACATTTTTGATATGCATTCTTCTGGATTATTTTGTTGTTATTCTGTCTCTCACTGTTCAAATAAACCTACCATTAAAATTATAGACTGATCATTTCTTTGTCAGTGGGCAAACGTACAAAATCAGCAGGGGATCAAATACTTTTTTCCCTCACTGTATATAGGCCTAAGGCCGAGACAATAAGAAGACAGTGGCAGAATAAATTCAAAAACACCTTTGTTTTATCACAAAACCGGAGAGCAACATCTGTCTGGTGAAGTCCACAAAACATATTGCATGTAACAGACAGTCACATGACCTACAGCATGGTCAAGCAAGTTCATGTTTCCGACATTTTCAGACTACTTAACAACCACTGATTTAGAACCTCGATGGGTTAGGAAAGCAGGAGCTTTCCCTGTCACGGACGTCGTTGTGGAAATGACCGGACCAATGTGCAGCGTGGTGAGTGTACATTTTCCTTTATTTATGTAAATGTCGCAAACGAAACAAAGGATACGACCGTGAAGCTTACTAGGGCTATAGTGCCACTAACAAAGATAACTACCCACAAAATACAAAGGAAAAAAGGCTGCCTAAGTATGAATCCCAATCAGAGACAACGATAGACAGCTGTCCCTGATTGAGAACCATACACGGCCAAAACATAGAAACAGAAAACAGAAATAAAGAAACTAGAATGCCCACCCTAGTCACACCCTGGTCTACCCAAAATAGAGAATAAAAGCCTCTCTATTGCCAGGGCGTGACAGTCCCCACTATTCTAGCACCATTTCAACCTTAACATTTTAACATAATCAAATCACCTTTGCTTAGTCTAATACAGTGACAACTAAAATATACCAAAACCCAATTTATTCCAATCATTATAAGCTAAATAGGATGTGGCTGTCCACGGTACTGATTTCAATGTGTGTGTGCGTGCTTGCAAATCAATTTAAAAAACATGTTGACTCACCCTACATGTAGAGAAACGCCAATGCCATCCTCTTCTCATTCATTTTGCCAAAATGGTCTATGACTCTTTCATACAGTACATGCTTTGATGTTTTGTTATCCTAGGCTACCTGGCTAAAATGCTTGCTCGCTAGTCTAACTTACTTTCATGGGCAACAATGAGCCAGCTAGTTACATTTACATTTTAGTCATTTAGCAGACACTCTTATCCAGAGCGACTTAGAGTTAGTGCATTCATCTCCAGATAGCTAAGAGGGACAACCACATCATTCATCTCCAGATAGCTAGATGGAACAACCACATAATTCATATCCAGATAGATAGGTGGAACAACCACATCATTCATCTCCAGATAGCTAGGTGGAACAACCACATCACAAGCATAGAAAGTACATTTTTCCTCAATAACGTAGCTATCAGTAGAATCAGATCGTGAAGGGGATGGGAGTCTAGGTGAGGCGGAGGATTATTTAATATACTGTTTGAAGATGTAGGGTTTTAGATATTTTCGGAAGATGGGCAGGGACTCTTAGCTTCAGGGGGAAGCTGACTCCACCATTGGGGTGCCGGGACAGAGAGAAGCTTGAACTTGGCTGAGCGGGAGCTGCCCTCCCGTAGGGAGGGGACGGGAGGTAGGGAGTGGACGGGAGCCCAGCCAACAGCGAGTTGCAGTAGTCCAAACGGGAGTGGACAAGTGCCTGGATTCGGACCTGCGCCGCTTCCTGTGTGAGGTAGGGTGGTACTCTACAGATGTTGTAGAGTATGAACCTGCAGGAGCAGGGCACTGCTTTGATGTTTACAAAGAACAACAGGATGTTGTCCAGGGTCATGCCAAGGTTCTTTGAACTCTGAGAGGGCAACATTGTGAAGTTGCCAAAAGTGATGCAGAGGTCTTTGAGCGGGCAGGCCTTCCCCAGGAGGAAGAGCAGTTCTGTCTTGTCGAGGTTGAGCTTGAGATGGTGGGTCGTCATACAAGTTGACATATCTGCCAGGCACGCAGAGATGTGTGTGGCCATCTGTATGTAAGAAGGGGGGAAGGAGAAAAGTAGTTGAGTGTCATCCACATAGCAATGATAGGAGAGACCATGTGAGGATGTGATGGAGCCGAGTGACTTGGTGTATAGAGATAAGAGGAGAGAATCTAGAACAGAGCACTGGGGGACATCAGTAATGAGAGTATGTGGTGCAGACACAGATCCTCTCCGCGTCACCTGGTAGGAGAGGCCTGCCAGGTAGGATGCAATCCAAGAGTGTCCAGAGCCTGAGACGCCCAGCCCTGAGTGGGTGGAGAGGAGGATCCGATGGTTCATGGTGTCAAAGGCAGGGCAAAGATCTAGGAGGATGAGAACAGAGGAGAGAGAGTCAGCTTAGGCAGTGTGGAGTCTCTGTGACACAGAGAAGAGCAGTCTTGGTTGAGTGACCTGGTTAGGGTCAAGAAGATTGTTCTTAGAGAGATAACGAGAAAGTTGATCAGAGAGAGCACGCTCAAGTGGTTTGGAAATAAAACCAATGATCAGGGATGAGTTGATGAGGGAAGTGAGGAATGGGAGAAGGTCTCCAGAGATGGTAAAAACAAGAGAGGAGGGGATAGGATCGAGCGAGCAAGCAGGTTTCTGGCGGGCAGACCTCGCCAGTCGCAGGATGCCATCTGGAGAGAGAGCGGAGAAAGAGGTCAAGGTTGAAAGGGCTTTTAGCAGCTGATACAGTAGAAGAGAAGGTAGAGAGGAGGGAGTGAAAGGATGATAGGTCCTCCAGAAGTTGAGTTTTTCTCAATTTCTGCTCAGCTGCCATTTTTGCTCAGTTAACGTTAGCCTACTTCATCTAGGTACATATTGAACTTCCATCCTCTCAGGCCAGGGGCACAATGTATGAATTTATGGTTGGATCAGAATCGCCGTTAAAATCATTGGCCAGTACGGATAGTTAAGTAAAATCAAGTCCAAATCTCTATACATCCATGGCTAATTTAGGAGAAGGACAATTTTAGCTAACTAGCTAGTCACCAGATGACAACAACACAATGAGATGCAACAATTCATTTTTTTTCTGTCAATGATTGGTGTGAAGTCAAATCCAAACTGGCTTCCCTTGACACTTTTTTTGGGTGCGCCAGAACCATTCACAGTTGAGCTCACTCCGTTTTGCTCAATGCTGATTGGCAATTATTTTATAAAAGATTATATATCAAGGGAGGTTAAATGCTCACTGGCTTCCCTTGCATTCAATGCTACCTGTGTCAACAACATCATACTATTTTTGACCGGACAGCATCAGATAGATGGGCTACACATACAGAGACAGAGGGGTTCTGTTTTGCTCGCTTGGATGCTTTTTCCAGTGAGGTACAATTCTTGTGAATTGAAGGAAAATTATGAAACACAGAGAGAGGAATAAAATACCATAAATAATAATGTTGTACATTTTTGTGGGGAAGCCTGGCTTTCCTTGGCATCCATGAATACATGCTACTGGTCACAGTTGCTTCTTGTTGAAGAGGCTAATGTTAACTTGCTAGCTATGCTCTTCCTCCATTTATGAATTCATTTTTGGCCATTTCTTTCTAGTTGGCAAAATAAGAGAGTTAGATTTTTGTTTGTGTCCTGTCATATGTCGATAACATACCAGTCTGTCACTGGTATGGGCTAGTAAATATCCTAAACCTAGCCAGTTAGACAGTGATAGCCGCAAGCTAAAACTGGGGAGAGAGGGAGGAGAAGATTCACTTTCTATTTCATCTGCTGCTGGCTTGCTAATGTTCACTCAAATATGTTTTTCCACATGTAATGGATTAAATTGTATTTGTATTCTATAAAGATTGTAAGGGTATTGTAGAAAAATCCTCACAGATGTTTACCATACAAAAAGGTGAAGTGCCACTTAGTGTGCGCCAGCTTACCATGTACAGTGGACTACAGGCATTATCTTCCTCCACCGTGTGAGTCATAGAAAATTACCATTTTGCTTTCTGGGCTTTCTGGCAGTCGTCATGGTTTTTATATGTGGGGAGCATAAATTGTACAATTAAGTTACGACCCATGTATTTTAAGTTATATACAACATAAACTACATACATAAATATCTGATATGGTCCATTATCTGCTACCTGGACTTTAAGTTGATTTAAAACACTACCACAGCTTTGATTGTGAAAAAAAAGAGCTTCAAGAATGCCTTGCGAAGGTGCTTCCAGTCCTTATATCTGTCTTTAATTAACAAATGAGCCTACCATCGCTGGTCAGAGCCCTGGAGGCTATGGGCCTTGTGCCGTCTACCCCCAGAGTTTACGGGGTAACCGAGGCATTCCTACACGAGCTGAAGGAGGTGATTCACATACACGAGAAACTCAAAGAAATCCGACACACCCTGGTGGAGGATAACAAATACAGGGAGGCTGTGGTGTCTGATGTGATGACTTTCTGGCTCAATAAACCCCAAGAGCCCGAGTGACATTTTTGTTATTTAGATGTAGAGCAATGGGTAACTATGTGTATACGATGTTAGAGAGAATAAATACATTTTTTCTTTTGAGAGAACTTACAAGTGTTATGCATCAAATTATTGAAAATAAAGTGAACAATGTCTCGTTCTACACAAAACCCAATTCCGGGGCTAATGTAGAGCGTGTTTTGAAAATGGACCAAATCATGAATCATGTACGACATGCGGGCGAGTGTCTACAATGGACACAAATGGTAACCCGGCTTGGTGGTGATTCTGAAGAACTAGAAACAACCTTGTCTAAGATTTTACTTTATTTGTTTGAAACACCCTTTAATTGTAACACGTATCATATTTGTTGTTTATATACTTTTATAGCTGATGTGTCTGTTGTAAAAATTCAGCGAAACAAATCTGTTAATCTAAACCAAATATACAAGGTTTTACATGATTCGATCATAGAGAAAGGGGGGCATGTATCCTGCAACGAATTATGGATTGTCTGTATACGTAATACCTAATGTTTTCATGAAAATAAAATCCCAAAAATGAAAATGAAATGTTGTTGTTATTTGAAAGTGGCTCATTAACGTTATTGTACCTCAGAGAGGCAAGAAGGATGGCAGAGCAGATTTTGAAAAACATTTATTAGAATCCCTCTAACCCGGGGTCTTATGGGGTTAAGGAACGTTTACAGCGCGCTTTAGCCGAAGAAACAGGTCACAGGTTAAGCGAGGCTAAAGTCAATGAGTGGCTATCCGAACAGGATGCGCACACTCTGCATAAACCCGTAAGAAAACATTTTCCTAGAAATAGAGTTTTTTCTACACACCCTTTGTCCCAATTTCAGGCTGATCTATGTGACATGCAGGCCCTTGCAGATAAAAATGAAGGAAACCGCTACATGCTAACGGTCATAGATATTTTCTCTAAAATAGCTTTTGTCCGGGTCTTAAAGAATAAGAGCGGCGCTGAGGTGACCCGGGCATTTGCCTCTATCTTGAAGGAAGGAGGCGCCCCCAAGAAAGTGCAGACCGATGGCGGAAAATAATTTTTTAATAAGACCTTTCAGAAACTCATGAAAAAGCACAATATAGTACATTTTGCTACAGGATCGGATTTGAAAGCTTCTGTGGTTGAACGCTTTAACCGAACTCTGAAGGAGCGGATGTGGCGCTATTTTACAGCTCACAACACGCATAGATATATCGGTATAGTTCAAGATTTAGCAATTGGGTATAACAATAGTTATCATAAAAGTATAAGGATGAAACCCTCCGAGGTCTCTTCGGAAAACTATTTTCAAGTCTTTAAAAATCTGTATGGTTTGCTCCCCCTTTGCCGTAAGAAAAAAATACATTTTAAATTTATTGTGGGGGACTTGGTTCGTATATCCAAGTTGAGGGGTGTTTTCGATAAAAAATACGTGCAAGGATACAGTGATGAGCTTTTCACGGTTACAGAATGTCTGCCGCGCATACCCCCGGTCTACATATTAAAAGATTATGACGGGGAACTTATAACGGGATCTTTTTATGAGCAGGAATTACAGAAGGTAAAGGTTGGTAAAGACAAGGTGTTTCACGTAGAGGAGATTCTAGATCAAAAGAGAGAGAACGGCCAAAAATGGGTGCTGGTCCGCTGGAAAAACTGGCCGCTAAATTTCAACAGCTGGGTATTAGAGAAGGATGTAGTGGAGGCATCAGGGGTTAATTTAAACCCCCATGCATGATAAAATACATCCTCATTCGGGTGTACACCGGAGGGCATAATGGAACACAGCGGCTTCTACCTGACTCTCCCCAGTAATTCGTCCGCACATATATATCGTAATAATCAGAGTTTTAATTATACAACAAATTTTCCAAAGCCTATAGAGTTATCAGAGGCCTGGGAAGTAGGTCTCAGCGAGATTACATACCCCCATAGCTGGTGTAATATCAAAGATAAGGACCGGGAATTTTATTTCAAAAAGTTATCGGAACCTGCGAAATTGATTAAGGTTAAAAAAGGGTTCTATAGAACCGTCGACAGGCTCGTCTCCGAGTTGAATGAACGTCTATCGCAGAACAGTATGGAAATATTCCTGATGTACAACCCTATACATAAAAGGGTACAAATCTCAGGAGATGTTTCCGGGGGGATAAAGACCGGAGATAATTTAGCATACATGTTGGGGATGGGGCCCAATAAATGGACGTATGTGAGAGATAAATTATTCCCATTCCCCGCGGATATACATGCAGGATTTTCAACATATTTGTGTATACCGACATCATATCCTATCAAAGGGTCGGAGACAGCTGTGTGCCACTCCTGAGAACGGTTCATATAGACGGAAAGGACGGCGACATAGTCACTGTCACCTACGACAAGCCACACTACGTACCTGTAAGCAAGAAATATATTGAAAACATTCTTGTTGAGCTTAAAACGGATCAGAACGAAAACATTGAATTTACTTATGGTAAAACGATTGTAAAACTCCACTTTAGACCCACCAAAACCTCTCTACATATATAATATGAGTATTATATATTTTATATACATAATACATCTAAATTAAAATTATGGAACACCAACATCTCGACCCTAACCAGTATGTCACATACTGTGTGGATCAAGTGGGTAATGGGTTACCCGGCTATTATGGGTCGCCCACCATGTATGGTTCGGGGATCGGAGGGATATTTCGTAACCTCTTTAGGATGGTTTTACCGTTTATGAAGAGAGGCTTCAGCATAGCCAAACCGCATTTAAAATCAGCAGCAAAAAAATATAGTAAGTGAGGTTGTCGCCAATGCGATAAACAGAAGGGCTTCACCAGATGTCGAGAGTCAAGAAGGCTCGGGGTTGATGATGTTGTCTCGAAGACCGAAAAAGAGACCTCCCGGTATAAGGCGAAGGCTTGCGCCTAAAAAACGGAGGTTAACGGTTAAAAGAAACTCAGTTAGTCAAAGACGGGGTAAAGTGAGGAGGTCTGGACCAAAAACGGTAAAAAGAATACTCGGAAGTATTTTCTAAAAGAACAAGCACCATGGCTCTTTTACACCGCATGTCCTCTGAAGCTATAAAAACAGAGCTCGATCTTTTCACGGCCCCCTTAACCCAACATTCAGTAGAGAGGTCCAGTTATGTGGAGATAGCCCCACTCTCTACCATTACAGACAACGGCCCCATAGAGTTTTTCATACCAGGCCACGGTGATAACTATCTGGACCTCAACAACACCTTGGTGCATTTGCGTCTAAAAGTGACCAAAAGAGATGGTACAGATATTGCAAACGATGCCAAAGTGAGTCTCATTAATTACCCAGTGGCCACTATCTTCTCCCAAGTGGATGTGACTTTGGGGGAATGTCTAATAAGTCAAAGCAGTGCCACATACCCCTACCGTGCCATCATGGAGTGCTTACTCAACTACTCTGAAGACACTCTCAAGACCCAATTCAGCGCAGGGCTTTTTAGCAAGGATACTGCAGGAGGCTCTATGGAATCGACAGACCCATCCACAGGTGCAAATAAAGGCCTGGCCGCACGGGCTCGCTACTGTGCAGAATCTCGAGAGTTTCATCTGCTAGGCCCTATACACTCTGACATTTTCTTTCAAGAACGTTTACTCTTAAATGCGGTTGATTTAAGACTAAAATTAACCAGGGCCAAGGATGAGTTTTGCCTAATGTCTGCAACGGATGGGGACTTTATCTTAAAAGTGTTGGGGGCCACGCTTTTTATTTAAAAAAGTATCGGTATCTCCGGCAGTTCGTCTAGGTCACTCACAGGCTTTGCTGAAAGGAAATGCCCTTTACCCTCTCCAAAGAATTACCATGAAAACCTTTAGCATACCTGTGGGCAGCAGAATCTGCAGTCAAGAAAACCTATTTCTAGGCCCTTTACCACGATACGTGGTTATAGGTTTGGTTGATCACGCCTCCAATACGGGCAGCTTAAATAAAAACCCATTTAATTTTCAACACTTCAATGCAGAGTATGTCGCTCTGTCTCAGGACGGACGTCAGGTCCCTGCTAAGGCTTTCCAACCGCAATTTAATAACAACATATCTGTGCGAGAATTTTACAATCTATTCCTGGCTACTGGGAGGCATCTAAAAGATCTCCCTTTACCTATTGACAGAAATGATTTTGCAGAGGGTTACACAATGTATGCTTTCAATTTATCCCCAGATGATGACACCTCAGGAAATCTGTCTGTGGTGTCCCAAGGTAACCTCAGGCTGGAAATGCGTTTCCGTACACCTTTAGCCTGTACCGTTAGCATGATTGTTTATGCCTGCTCTGATTCAATCTTGGAGGTGAATAGCCGAAGACAGGTTTTAATAGATTATTATTAAGGATCGTTGAGCAAAGACATGAATACCCAAGAGTTGGAAGGGCTGATGAGCCGACTGATTGGAAAACAATTTTGCGGAGTGTTGGCTTGTGATGAATTACCTATGGAGAAATGGAAGGTGCGGCTTGCAATGTTTATTGTCAATACCCATCCTAAAAACATGCCGGGTGAACATTGGCTAGCTGTGACATTAGAAGAGGAAGGAGGAAGAAAAATCTAAACTTTTTTTGATTCCAAAAACGGCTCAAAGATATACTACAACATCAAACAGGTGCAAGATACCCTTTCAACGACATGCGGTCAACACTGTGTATTCTACCTATGCCAAAGAGCCCGGGGAGTTTCTTTTGAAGATGTTATGTCTCTTTATAAGGATGATTTAAGAAGTAATGATAAAGTTGTAGCTTGTTTTGTTAGAAAATATCAAAAGTGTTCAAATGTGTATCCTTTAACCTGTTACTCCTACCCCTTACTTTTTCGAACATTCTGTTAAAAATCGCGCAACATTTCAGCGCCCTGCTGCTCATGCCAGGAATATAGTATATGCATATGATTAGTATGTGTGGATAGAAAACACTCAGACGTTTATAAAACTGGTTAAATCACGGCTGTGACTATAACAGAACGTGCGTTTCATCGAAAAGCGCAGGAAAATCTGATCACTGAAAATGGAAATATATATCCATCCGCCACTTCAACCCATTGATAAAGGCGAACCACAATAAATGGGGCTGAGGTTGCAATACCTACAGCTTCCACACGATGTCAACAGTCTTGTCATTTGCCTGGCTTTGTTTCTTGGTCAAACGAAGAAGAGACAAGCCATTTGTTCAGGTCTCCGACCGGATATTTTGGTTGAGATTTACCCGGACATTATTTCCAGACGGACAGCTAAAGAATATACATCGCCTCGTGATCAATTTGATTGCTTATTAACGTGTACTAATACCTAAAGTTGCATTACAAAAGTATTTCGAAGTGTTTTGTGAAAGTTTATCGTCAACTTTTTTAATAAAAAAAAATTACGTTACGTTATAAGACGCTATTTTTTTCGTTTATCACACAGTCTTCATAGATCGATATCTAGGCTATATATGGACCGATTTAATCGAAAAAACGACCCAATAGTGATTATGGGACATCTAGGAGTGCCAATAAAGAAGATGGTCAAAGGTAATGAATGTTTTATATTTTATTTGTGCGGTTTGAGTAGCGACGACTATGCTAATTATTTTGTTTACGTCCCCTGCGGGTCTTTTGGGGTGTTACATGCTATCAGATAATAGCTTCTCATGCTTTCGCTGAAAAGCATTTTAAAAATCTGACTTGTTGCCTGGATTCACAACGAGTGTAGCTTTAATTCAATACCCTGCATGTGTATTTTAATGAACGTTTGAGTTTTAACTAGTACTATTAACGCATTTGCATTTCCAGATGTCTAGATGGGACGCTTGCGTGTCAGGTAGGAGCAAGAGGTTAAGAACGTGTAATCAAGGCGTATGCTCACGCCAAATGTTTCAAGAATACCACAAATGTTAAATTGCTTATTTTTTTCAAATAAAATTTATTGAATTTAATCATAGTCATTCAAAAGTCATTCAAAAGGCTAACCACCCAGAGAGATCGGGATTAGGGAAAGGTCCAGAGGCGTTCAGTGGGGTAAATGGGTTATCGTCATTCATTTCATAAGGATGCAATGGTTTTGGGGCATCTTTAGGGGTGCTGTATCTCGGTGAAGGTTTGTGTTTTAAAGAGTGAATCTGTTGCCGAATCTTATAGTTGGGTACACCCGAGAGGGGTATGTTGAGGATGGCCAGGGCCTTAAGAAACTGAAGCCACCCTGGAGGTCTTCGGTCATCAGCAACCTTGTGGGCAGATGTGGTACTTTTAAGCAAGTCAAGTATATGTGAACCCTTGACAACCGCACCCTGAAGGATAAACTCTCCTTTGTCGTTCCAAGTAGCTGCCCCATTTGAGTCTTTTAGCTTGTTCATAATGTAGCTAACATTTTTCCTGTTACGTGCCGGAACATGGGTTAACAAGTCATGCATAACTTTATCTTCAACAGGCATTTGATCTTCAGACGGTAAGCTCACCGGTACAGGCATTACAGGGGCGTGGCTCTCGTGAGGCTTGTCATCTTTTAAAGGGTCCTGTAGGGAAATAGTTAAATGGCCTGTCTCTCTCTCCCCTTGTTTCACCAAGGACAAATACCTTTGCAAGAGGTTTGTGTATTTTTGGACCTTATCATAGGGGTTCAATCCTTTTTGATTCAAAATATCCTTCATGGCCGTATCCAAATCATTTTCCGCTGTTTGTCTGATATTTTTGGGGGCCCCTGCACTTGTTTTTTAAGTCTATCCAACTCTTGTTGTGGCACCAGATACATTTTATTGGCCATCACCCTATGTGTTCAACCCCCACGTCGGGCTGCAATAAGGCTGGTGATGAAGGGCACGGCTATACTTAGTAAAGGTAGAATAAAACCGCCAGACTGTTGTATGCTATGTCGTTTCTTTTGAAGACTGACCCTTTTATTGGCAAAGAGCTTGATCGAGGTCTTTTGTCTCTTTAATTTTTTCAATTGTGTCAGGGTGAGTGGAATGCGTCCTTTGAGAAGATTCAAAGCAATCTCACATAGGGATAATATGAGATCTGAAGAACAGTGACCCAAGATGTCCTTCCGTTCATTAGATGTAGCCCCAACTAGGCTTCTCAAGAGGGGCAAGTTTCTTTTTAAACGAAGAGACATAGCGGCTACTTTTTTTTAGGAATGTACGCAGCCGGCCACTCCCACGGGAACAGACCGGTTCGTAGCCTCAGGTGTTCTGGAGAATTTGCTTTTAAATACACGATTAAATAAGAAAATGGCGCTTGGGTAGCGTCCTCGTAGCTCTCCATAAAGTAGGATTTCCTTCCCGGGTACATCTGCTGAGCTAGAGTGTTAATTTGTAGTTTGTCTCTAGGATTTTTGAACAAAACCATGTAATTGGCGTTCAAACTGATGGTGCGGCTATTTTTACCTTGGTGAAACACATTCTGCACCAAGTAAAGCACGGACAGGTTTCTATGATGAGTATATTGGGTAAACGCTCGGGCAATTTCGGGATGTTCGCTACCTGCAAATAGCATATCGTCCAAAACCAACAGATTGTTTTTATGAGGAGGTAAAAGTTCATCATCAGACAAGGTATCAGGTATTCCTTCAACAAACTTGATTTTTATTGTCTTCAACAATTCATCATACAGAGGTTGATAACACAACATTATCAGGCTTTTGAGATAACACATTCAGAATTCTCTAAAATACTTTTTACAAAACAAGTTTTACCACTATTCGAAGGCCCTGCGATTAAGGCTGAAAATTGTAGTTGCAACCGGGGGTCAAAACCTTCTACAGCAGTCATTATATCTTAAGCTTTAAGACCCCTGTAGCTTGTAGCATAAGTCAGTAGCCAAAGGGGTAATGTGGTCCAGTCAGGCAAAAGCAGTCTCTTGTCATAGACAACCCTGAATCTTTTAGTAAGTGGGGCCTTCCTCAGATGGAAGCCCTTTATTATACCCAACAATCTTTTTGTAGGAGCTCCTAAATCTCAAAGTCACTATTCCTGTCATTTAGGAACCCCCCTCGAACAAGCGTGTGATTGATTCCTAGTTTTTACACGAGGGGTATTTTTTCATAGTTTTTGAGTCACGCCTGACACACTGCGGCCTGTAGCATAAGTCAGTAGCCATAGGGCAATGTGGTCTCGTCAGGCAAAAGCACTCTCTTGTCATAGACAACCCTGAATCTTTTAATGAGTGGGGCATTCCTCAGATGGAAGCCCTTTTTATCCCTAACAATCTTTTTGTAGGAGCTCAAAATCTCCAAGTCACTATTCCTGTCATTTAGGAACCCCTCGACCAAGCGTGTGATTGATTCAAAGTTTACACGCTGGGCATTTTCATAGTTTTGAGTCACTCCTTTGGCTTTCAATACGACGTGATTCTTTAGCGTTCTAAAAGCATAGCTTTTGGGCCCACAGGATGACCATTCTGTGATATGGTCACCCTCTGCGAGTTCGCTCGTTAAGCCACCCAGATAGTTGCTGAGTGGGGGGCTCCAATCCCCTGGTTTGCTTACATAGACCACAGAGTCTGTGTCATGGTAAAGTACCCGCCTCTGAAGCTGCTCCATGAGCTTGTACAGTTCAAGTCGGCCATAGGCCGTGGTAAATGCTGCAAGAAACACATTTACATTACCCGGGGGTAGAACCCACTTCTTGTTACGTCGCCATTGCACCAAGGCAATGTCTTGACTCAAGAATGAAAAATGTGAAATTTCGTATTGGTCCGAAAAAACTAATTCCAAAAATTCTTCAGGGTCTTTAATAATCGACGTTGTTAGCATATTACACCTCTGTGCTAATTTGCTCCAAAGCGAATTTAAGTACAATTTCGACACATTTCTTTTGGTTCTGTCAGGGTCAAGAAGGATGCCTTCTCTGTCATGATAGTCTTGAATGTACCTGTCTTTACTCTCTTGATCTGTGACCGATGCAGGATAGCCTGAAGCCATTTGCTTACATCTCAAGAAGGTCTTGATGTACTCTTTAAAAAGAGTGTCTAATTTCTTTGAAAAGTTCCATACTTCAAAGATTTTGGCCACACGATACCCCATCTCTAAAGCCTTAGAGAATTCAGCTGTGACCCATACACCTGTCAGTGCTCTTTCTTGATCAGTGTGATCACATGGGTTTTGTTGTATGTTTTCACTGCAGGTGCGACAAAGGGGAAAGAAAAGTTTTCCTTGAGGGCCCCTGTAAGGCAACACAGGTATAAACAAACCCCTTGGAGGGTAGACTGTTGCTTTGATCAGACCAAAATAGTTTTGAGGTAAGTCAAAATCACGATGAATAATTTCAGGATGACCTATAGGATAGCATGAGGAACTCATTACATGCGGATAAAGGGATGTAAAATCTACATAGCCTATTGTCTCGTCGGGTTGCGCTACATACCTCAATGTCAAAGCATTGGTACGGCCGCAATACAAGGCCTGTCTTGGCTCCAGAGGTTCTGGGGTGTCAAAGCTGGAAAGGAATGCTTGAACATGAGGATCAGACTTTTTGAGGGCTGTCCATTCGTGCTCCCACAAAACAACCACTTTTAGACCGTAAGTAGCCTGTAAAGAATCAACTTTGTCTTGAAACTCTTGGTACATTTCCCCAAAAGTCTTTAGGGTTAGGACACACATGTTCTGGGGCACAAAGCAAGATTTGCAACCATGGAAGAAACAACCGTTGTACTCATACACAGTCTCAACGCCGTCATTCTGGGTGTAGTCATCTACATAGTAAGAGCCAAATGCCTTCTCCCCTCGATTCAAAGCATGTTGAATAAAAATGTCTTTATCCTGGGCCATATACTCTAGCCATTGAATGGACCCACTAGAGTATGCCTTGAATTGGCGTCGGTAGTTGTCAGGCGAGGGGATCGCTATAGAGGCTGTAGGCAGATAGTGTGTACAGTATGTTTTCATGCATGCAGATGCAATAGTTGTACAACTCCAGGGGTCAATGCCTGCATCTTTGATTACCTCTTCTCTGAATCTGAGGCATCCTTCACGAAGTATAACCACATCATTGTCACAGTATGATTCCATCTCTTTATGGAAATCAAAGGTGCCATGTCTTACTGTCTCATACCAAATCATGAATCTCTCACGCTCTTTGGGAGACATTTGATCACACCCGTACATTTCTGGGCTGGGATATGATCCGATATAATGTAGATTCTCCTCAGATGTGAAGAAGTGGGGGAACCAGCCTTTCACAGAGTTTTCAAAACCCAAGGCCTCTGGCATTTGAGCCAATCTCATGGGTAAGAAGCTTAAACTGTCAATGTATCTCTGGTTGAAGGCTGGATCTACAAAACACAAGATTTT
Source organism: Oncorhynchus keta (assembly GCF_023373465.1). Taxonomy (NCBI): domain Eukaryota; kingdom Metazoa; phylum Chordata; class Actinopteri; order Salmoniformes; family Salmonidae; genus Oncorhynchus; species Oncorhynchus keta. The sequence goes on along the minus strand of NC_068437.1, from coordinate 22,948,014 downwards.
ACTACCTTGAGCTATGACACTGGGGGCCACGCCTTGCTGTATCAAGGGGTTCAGAAGAAGGTAAGAGTCGTAGGCTCTAGCATTGTGCGCTATAAATGTAAAGTTTCGGTACTGTGGTTTTCTAAAATGTTTCAGAAAGAGTCGTGCACAATTGGATCCTTCTGCAGACCACTTTTCCCCCTTGAATGTCATGGTAGATACAAAAATAGGCAAATGATCCCCCGATTGCTGATTTGTCTCAAAATCATAGAACACATATTTCTCTGAATGTTCATCTTCAGCCAAGGGCTGAATATAACACTCGTGTGGCACTTCTTGAACCACTTCAGCATTTCTGCTTTTCAGCGGCCCTTTACAGATTGGACAATGTATGATTCCACAAACATGTGGTTTAGGGCTATCTATTTTAAGGCTGTAATTGCAATGACATTTTGGGCATTTCTTGTTAATGGCACAAATGCTTACAGATTTACAGGCCTTAGGGTGCCATGTTTCAATTTTGTGTTTATCATAACAGTAGGTCGAACGACATGTGCGATGGCAATCCTCACATGGTGTCAAGTTTAGGGTCTGCATAGGGCACTCTGCATCCTGACATACCGAACAGTTATAACGGCACGAGTGCCCCCCCTTTCGGGTGTAGCCGGTATGGCAGGATGGACACACATAGGGGGCTCCTATGAACGCCGTGATGTTGGTAATGGCATAGTAATGTTCGTTTTGCACATAAAAGTACAGAATCTGAGGGTGCGGTTGGGGGGTGTTTTGGAACTTCAAGAGAGCTGCATTAGCTCTACTGTGGTACAAAACCACAATCTTGATATTCAGAAAGTTTTCAAATTTGACAATGTCTGAGAATGCCACCCCTTCATGTATCCCGAGACCCATCGCCGTTTGGATCTCTCTAGCCTTTTGCAATGCCGTCAGATCAGTACATCCGGGGTTAAGTAAATGCGCTAGGCCTATTGCAAAACATAGCTTATTATCGGGATTGTGAACGTTTATGAGGTAGGCCCTTTTATTGCTTATGATTTCTGACTGCATTAGGCTATCAAGCTTCCTTCTCTGCCCACCACCCCCCTGCGGTTGACGTATTATTTGCACTAAAAGCTCGAGGGTCCGATCGGCTATGATGGCTAAATTTGACTGAACAAGGCGTTCTACCAGCGCGGTAAATTGTTCAAGATCTGCTTCGCCATTGGGTAAAATAAGAGATACTGTATTATGCAGGCTATCTCCACAAATTTCCAACTGTAAGACATCACGAGGTTCGCCATAATCTCTTGCCGTCTCTAACAGATTATTTAGAGTGTCCATTATCATCATGTAAAATACAGCATAGTCAAGATTCTGATTCACCCATAGGAAATTGAAAAACTGTCGAATCTCTGTATTGTTGAATTTATTCCTGTACACAACCCTGACACGTCTATCATGAACATCTGCCTCCAGATTTATTAGACAATTGTCCAATTCCCCAAAAACATCTTGTGGCGTTTCAGACTCTACGGACCTGGGCGTTACTGGTTGTTCTATCGCTTGGGGTGGTCGGGGCCGAAATTGTCTGACTCTCATTCATCCGATTAATTAAGGTTATGAGGGCTTCGGGAATCTGGGATAACATGTTTTCCTCAGGCGCCCCTGACTCGTTCATACGATTAATAATTTCTAAGAGTTCAGCTGGAATCTGTGTTAATATGCTTTCATCTAACGTTCCTGACTCGTTCATACGTTTAATAACTTCTAGGAGTTCGGCTGGAATCTGGGATAAGAGGCTTTCAACTGTCTCCCCTTGTTGCGTTAGTTCTGCCATTTTTTGGATAATTAAGGGTGTTTGTTTTTTTGGGGTCTTTCTGTAATGGTTGGTGTTACATGTATGATTTTAGCGTCTGTATTTGCGTTTTTTAATGGGGTTGCTGTTTAACATGCGTGGAATTGTTCTATGCCAGAATAACATATCGTCTCTGTACTGTCTCTCAATTAAATCCCCCAGTCGTTTGTATAGCAAAACGTTCCTCGATTTCAAAGCCATGGAAAATAATGTGAAAAACCTTTCTTGTTCGGCTGCAGTTACTGAGGCCGTAGAATTGACAGGGTCTATAAGGTTGGCCGCATCACAGAATAGCTGGTCGTCAACATCTGACATGTCATTAAAAACAGGTCTCTCGGGTGTTTCATCGGGAATGCTCGGGGCGCCGGAATCCCCCAGCTCTAGATGTATGTGGCCGTCTGTGCCATTTTTCGCCGGGGCGGAGTCTGAATGAAAATAATACATACATAATTACGTTATTAGATATAAAACAATATATGTTAGCTATATACAAATGTCAAATACCTTTCATACCTTAAGGGAAGAATTCGGCAGTACCTGTATGGTTAGTGAGAAAGTCCATATTGCAAATGTACGGTCCCTTACTAGACGTCCGAAATCGTTTGTAAAATTCGCGGACGGCGTCGGGCCGAGCGGCAGGGCCGGACCTACCAGGAAGTCATCAAATGAACGTTGTCGGACATTCGGTTTCCGTTTTACAAAAATAATAAGATTTATGTCATTTTTCCCATGTCCCGGAAATTCCCACAAGAGGGCATAAGCAATCATATGGCTATTGCTACAAAACATCACGATTCACGACGGGGCCTTATCTCGAAAACTGAAAATATTTAGAAGCCGAAACTCGGTGAGCGTAGGGGCGGCATAATGGGCAGTTGGCCCCGAACAAGATGGCGTCTAGGCCTCAACGGTTTTTGAGTTATGGCCATTTATCTGGGATTAAAGGTCCAAAATGAAAATAGAGAAATTATTTTTCCACTTCACGTCAAAGTCAAGGAGCCTCCGGTGTCAATAAAAAAAAGAACCAGCCATTTATCTATCGTCATTTAAGAGAAATCGTACAACGACACCTTGGTGATGTTCACGGATAGGTGTTTTTTTTTCAACGGTTACAGATCCAGTTGCAGGTTGTTCTTACGAATCTTTTTAAAGTGTGCTGCGGAGCTCTGCGAGATTTCTGTGATTTTCTATGATTTTCTGAAATAACACACACTCACTAAACCCTCCGTAAATAACTCAGTTCTTAACGTAAAGACTTAAAACTCGGGATTCTGTAAAGGCATACCCCAATCATGATATGAGTTTATTTATAGCTTCCTGTGCCAACCGGAAGTGCCTTTAATGGTGTCACAGTGGCAGTTTCCATGGGTTAAAAAGGTCAGATCTTTTCAAAACTTCATATGTGTGACTAGGTAACCCTCATGAACTGTAAATCAGTCATTTCTCCCAGCAGATGTCAAAGAAAAGCTCTCACACGCACACACAGCAAGGATGGAGTGAAAAAGTGTGGTTCTTAAAGACACAGAGAGCAGGCAATGGCATAAACATAATGTCTAGGCCGTGCCGAGTTCAACGAGATATCCCGCTTGACCGTAGCTCGCTCGGTCTGAGCGCAGCGACCATTAGAAAAGTAGGCCCAAATGAAGCCTGCCCCACAACGTCATTTGCTTTTGGGTGACAGTGAGAGAACCGTTAGGGTGAGAAGCACAATTCGACCTCAGGTATGTTCCTAAGGTCCTTCCGATCCGTGCAAGCCTAACGTTGACAGTGTGGCATTAACCCTTAATAGATAAAAGATGGTGTTTACTTCAAAAAGTTTGCATTGATTTCTCTCCCCATAGGAATACATTGCCTTTACCCCTAAATTCAACCTGAAGTCTATATGGGTTATGAATGCCGTATGAACCTGTCTTTGGTAACAGTCCATCAGGCCAGTATGAGGTCTACCTGTGTTGATTCTAAGCTTCCTGGACCAACCGGAAGTGGTTAAAATCACCCTAAAAGTGTTTTTCCATTACCTGCCTGCAGTTTGATAGACATAGTGCATTCAACCCTGTGTAAATCAGTCAATTCTTAACGTAAGGACTTAAAACTCAGGATTCTGTAAAAGCATAGCCCAGTGAGGATATGTGTTGACTTATAGCTTCCTGTGACAACCGGAAGTGCCTTAATTGGTGTCTCAGGGGCTGTTTCGAGGGGTTAAAAAAGTCAGATCTGTCCAAAACTTCATATGTGTGATTAGGCAACCCCCATGAACTGTAAATCAGTCATTTTTCCCATAAAATTTCAAAGGAAAACTAAATCACACAGACACACAACTTGGAAGGAGGGACGTATTGGGGTTTGTAGAGACAGACAGTGCCTCCAATAGTTAGCTTTGTTCGAGCTAAAAGAACCGTCAGACCTAGAGTTCCGAAACTTTAGAAACCTGTTCTAGACCTCGGGTCGATAGTGCGTGGTGAGTTAGGTGGCTCTAGAAGGTTCTCGGACCGAGAAATAGCCTCGTACATTTGCAATGATTTCAATTCATTTTGACCATTACGAAAATGGCGACATTTAGAAAAGTCTCAGAGACACAAGACTAGGTGCATTGGAACCGGCTCGGCCCATAGAGACGGACCCCAACGTTTCGGTCCGATAGCTCATTCAAGGACCCCATAGCAAGGCATGGAAAAAAGTGGATTTTCAGCACCAATTAGGGTTTTACTCGGGCACCGAAGGACCTATCGAGCCGAAACTCGGGATTCGGGGTAGCCTCACATAGGCCTTCACATAATGTCTGACCTGGACCCGCAGCTAGAACGTAACTATGTGTTTTACGTTTTTATTATGTTTTAAACTAATGGCGCTGTGAATTATGGGCCTGCTCTGACATATGTGATAGTTGGCTTCTAAATGAGTTGGAAAAAGTGGGTTTGGTGTCAATTGGTATCAGTTTGGTGTCAGAATGACATCTAATTGACTGGTGGACACTGACTTGCTAGTTGACTTTTGTACATTAGCAATATGTTTAAACGGAGAGGGACCATCACCAAAAGTGACATTCTGAAATCAACACAAAAAATGGCATCACCATAGTCTCCAGGCTGTGCAGAGTTCAACGAGACGCCCCGCTTGACCGTAGCTCGCTCTGAGTGCAGCGACCTTGAAAAAAAGAAGGCGCAAAAGGAAGGCTGGCCCTCAATGTCATTTGCTTTTGGGTGACAGTGAGAGAACCGTTAGGGTGAGAAGCACAATTCGACCTCAGGTACGTTCCTAAGGTCCTTCCGATCCGTGCAAGCCTAACCTTGACCGTGTGGCATTAACCCTTAATAGTTAAAAGAAGGTGTTTACTTCAAAGAGTTTGCATTGACTTCTCTCCCCATAGGAATACATTGCCTTTACCCCTAAATTCAACCTGAAGTCTATATGGGTTATGAATGCCGTATGAACCTGTCTTTGGTAACAGTCCATCAGGCCAGTATGAGGTCTACCTGTGTTGATTCTAAGCTTCCTGGACCAACCGGAAGTGGTTAAAATCACCCTAAAAGTGTTTTTCCATTACCTGCCTGCAGTTTGATAGACATAGTGCATTCAACCCTGTGTAAATCAGTCAATTCTTAACGTAAGGACTTAAAACTCAGGATTCTGTAAAAGCATAGCCCAGTGAGGATATATGTTGACTTATAGCTTCCTGTGACAACCGGAAGTGCCTTAATTGGTGTCTCAGGGGCTGTTTCGAGGGGTTAAAAAAGTCAGATCTTTTCAAAACTTCATATGTGTGACTAGGTAACCCTCATGAACTGTAAATCAGTCATCTCTCCCAACAGATGTCAAAGAAAAGCTCTCACACGCACACACAGCAAGGCTGGAGTGAAAAAGTGCGGTTCTCAAAGACACAGAGAGCAGGCAATGGCATAAACATAATCTCTAGGCCGTGCCGAGTTCAACGAGATATCCCGCTTGACCGTAGCTCGCTCGGTCTGAGCGCAGCGACCATTAGAAAAGTAGGCCCAAAATGAAGCCTGCCCCACAACGTCATTTGCTTTTGGGTGACAGTGAGAGAACCGTTAGGGTGAGAAGCACAATTCGACCTCAGGTACGTTCCTAAGGTCCTTCCGATCCGTGCAAGCCTAACGTTGACCGTGTGGCATTAACCCTTAATAGTTAAAAGAAGGTGTTTACTTCAAATAGTTTGCATTGACTTCTCTCCCCATAGGAATACATTGCCTGCACCCCTAAATTCAACCTGAAGTCTATATGGGTTATGAATGCCGTATGAACCTGTCTTTGATAACAGTCCATCAGGCCAGTATGAGGTCTACCTGTGTTGATTCTAGGCTTCCTGGACCAACCGGAAGTGGTTAAAATCACCCTAAAAGTGTTTTTCCATTACCTGCCTGCAGTTTGATAGACATAGTGCATTCAACCCTGTGTAAATCAGTCAATTCTTAACGTAAGGACTTAAAACACAGGATTCTGTAAAAGCATAGCCCAGTGAGGATATGTGTTGACTTATAGCTTCCTGTGCCAACCGGAAGTGCCTTAATTGGTGTCTCAGGGGCTGTTTCGAGGGGTTAAAAAGTCAGATCTGTCCAAAACTTCATATGTGTGATTAGGCAACCCCATGAACTGTAAATCAGTCATTTTTCCCATAAAATTTCAAAGGAAAACTAAATCACACAGACACACAACTTGGAAGGAGGGACGTATTGGGGGTTGTAGAGACAGACAGTGCCTCCAATAGTTAGCTTTGTTCGAGCTAAAAAAGAACCGTCAGACCTAGAGTTCCGAAACTTTAGAAACCTGTTCTAGACCTCGGGTCGATAGTGCGTGGTGAGTTAGGTGGCTCTAGAAGGTTCTCGGACCGAGAAATAGCCTCGTACATTTGCAATGATTTCAATTCATTTTGACCATTACGAAAATGGCGACATTTAGAAAAGTCTCAGAGACACAAGACTAGGTGCATTGGAACCGGCTCGGCCCATAGAGACGGACCCCAACGTTTCGGTCCGATAGCTCATTCAAGGACCCCATAGCAAGGCATGGAAAAAGTGGATTTTCAGCACCAATTAGGGTTTTACTCGGGCACCGAAGGACCTATCGAGCCGAAACTCGGGATTCGGGGTCGCCTCACATAGGCCTTCACATAATGTCTGACCTGGACCCGCAGCTAGAACGTAACTATGTGTTTTACGTTTTTATTATGTTTTAAACTAAAGGCGCTGTGAATTATGGGCCTGCTCTGACATATATGATAGTTGGCTTCTAAATGAGTTGGAAAAAGTGGGTTTGGTGTCAATTGGTATCAGTTTGGTGTCAAAATGACATCTAATTGACTGATGGACACTGACTTGCTAGTTGACTTTTGTACATTAGCAATATGTTTAAACGGAGAGGGACCATCACCAAAAGTGACATTCTGAAATCAACCCTAACGAGCCATGGAGATGAACCAGAATCACTGCCCAGCTATCCCGAGTTCATCGGGCCAGTCAATTTCACATTCCTGCAGGATTTTTATAGCATGACAAATTCGTGATGGTACCTGCCCATTGAACCATATTGCAAATGCACAGTGACTTTGCAAAAGTGAGAAAACATAAACAAATGGACATGATGAAATCAACACAACGAGTGATGGAAATGTACAACTATCACTGCTCAGCCATCCTGTGTTCATCAGACCAGTCAATTTTGCATTTTTGAGCATGTCAAATTTCATATGGTAAATGCACATTGAAACATATTGCAAATGCGCGCGCACTTGCAATATGATTCTATAGTGTAAAAACATCACCTAATGGACATGATGAAATCAACACAACGAGTGATGGAAATGTACAACTATCACTGCTCGGCCATCCTGTGTCCATCAGACCAGTCAATTTTGCATTTTTGAGCATGTCAAATTTCATATGGTAAATGCACATTGAAACATATTGCAAATGCGCGCGCACTTGCAATATGATTCTATAGTGTAAAAACATCACCTAATGGACATGATGAAATCAACACAACGAGTGATGGAAATGTACAACTATCACTGCTCGGCCATCCTGTGTCCATCAGACCAGTCAATTTTGCATTTTTGAGCATGTCAAATTTCATATGGTAAATGCACATTGAAACATATTGCAAATGCGCGCACTTGCAATATGATTCTATAGTGTAAAAACATCACCTAATGGACATGATGAAATCAACACAACGAGTGATGGAAATGTACAACTATCACTGCTCGGCCATCCTGTGTCCATCAGACCAGTCAATTTTGCATTTTTGAGCATGTCAAATTTCATATGGTAAATGCACATTGAAACATATTGCAAATGCGCGCACTTGCAATATGATTCTATAGTGTAAAAACATCACCTAATGGACATGATGAAATCAACACAACGAGTGATGGAAATGTACAACTATCACTGCCCGGCCATCCTGTGTTCCCATAGCGAGCATTAATATCAGAATGACCGGTAAATGCATTTACAACCATATTTTTATTTTTGGGTTACCAGTTGCACAACAATGCACGTGCATTTGCAATATGATTCTATAGTGAAAAAACATCACCTAATGGACATGATGAAATCAACACAACAAGTGATGGAAATGTACAACTATCACTGCTCGGCCATCCTGTGTTCATCAGACCAGTCAATTTCACATTCCTGCAGGATTTTTATAGCATGACAAATTCGTGATGGTACCTGCCCATTGAACCATATTGCAAATGCACAGTGACTTTGCAAAAGTGAGAAAACATAAACAAATGGACATGATGAAATCAACACAACAGGTGATGGAAATGTACAACTATCACTGCTCAGCCATCCTGTGTTCATCAGACCAGTCAATTTTGCATTTTTGAGCATGTCAAATTTCATATGGTAAATGCACATTGAAACATATTGCAAATGCGCGCGCACTTGCAATATGATTCTATAGTGAAAAAACATCACCTAATGGACATGATGAAATCAACACAACGAGTGATGGAAATGTACAACTATCACTGCTCGGCCATCCTGTGTCCATCAGACCAGTCAATTTTGCATTTTTGAGCATGTCAAATTTCATATGGTAAATGCACATTGAAACATATTGCAAATGCGCGCGCACTTGCAATATGATTCTATAGTGTAAAAACATCACCTAATGGACATGATGAAATCAACACAACGAGTGATGGAAATGTACAACTATCACTGCCCGGCCATCCTGTGTTCCCATAGCGAGCATTAATATCAGAATGACCGGTAAATGCATTTACAACCATATTTTTATTTTTGGGTTACCAGTTGCACAACAATGCACGTGCATTTGCAATATGATTCTATAGTGAAAAACATCACCTAATGGACATGATGAAATCAACACAACGAGTGATGGAAATGTACAACTATCACTGCTCGGCCATCCTGTGTCCATCAGACCAGTCAATTTTGCATTTTTGAGCATTTCAAATTTCATATGGTAAATGCACATTGAAACATATTGCAAATGCGCGCGCACTTGCAATATGATTCTATAGTGTAAAAACATCACCTAATGGACATGATGAAATCAACACAACGAGTGATGGAAATGTACAACTATCACTGCTCGGCCATCCTGTGTCCATCAGACCAGTCAATTTAGCATTTTTGAGCATTTCAAATTTCATATGGTAAATGCACATTGAAACATATTGCAAATGCGCGCGCACTTGCAATATGATTCTATAGTGTAAAAACATCACCTAATGGACATGATGAAATCAACACAACGAGTGATGGAAATGTACAACTATCACTGCTCGGCCATCCTGTGTTCCCATAGCGGGCATTAATATCAGAATGACCGGTAAATGCATTCACAACCATATTTTCATTTTTGGGTTACCAGGTGCCTATTTTCAATCACCAGTTGCACAACATGCGTATCCATCAGAATATTTTAAACAGTCCATAAAGCACTCAGGACTGCCCCCATAGATAGAGGGCCGTAGTAGGGTACTCCCATAGCGGGCATGGATAATAGGAGTCCCGGTAAATGCATTTACAACCATATTTTAATTTTTGGGTTACCAGTTGCACAACAATGCACGTGCATTTGCAATATGATTCTATAGTGAAAAAACATCACCTAATGGACATGATGAAATCAACACAACAAGTGATGGAAATGTACAACTATCACTGCTCGGCCATCCTGTGTTCATCAGACCAGTCAATTTCACATTCCTGCAGGATTTTTATAGCATGACAAATTCGTGATGGTACCTGCCCATTGAACCATATTGCAAATGCACAGTGACTTTGCAAAAGTGAGAAAACATAAACAAATGGACATGATGAAATCAACACAACAGGTGATGGAAATGTACAACTATCACTGCTCAGCCATCCTGTGTTCATCAGACCAGTCAATTTTGCATTTTTGAGCATGTCAAATTTCATATGGTAAATGCACATTGAAACATATTGCAAATGCGCGTGCACTTGCAATATGATTCTATAGTGAAAAACATCACCTAATGGACATGATGAAATCAACACAACGAGTGATGGAAATGTACAACTATCACTGCTCGGCCATCCTGTGTCCATCAGACCAGTCAATTTTGCATTTTTGAGCATGTCAAATTTCATATGGTAAATGCACATTGAAACATATTGCAAATGCGCGCGCACTTGCAATATGATTCTATAGTGTAAAAACATCACCTAATGGACATGATGAAATCAACACAACGAGTGATGGAAATGTACAACTATCACTGCCCGGCCATCCTGTGTTCCCATAGCGAGCATTAATATCAGAATGACCGGTAAATGCATTTACAACCATATTTTTATTTTTGGGTTACCAGTTGCACAACAATGCACGTGCATTTGCAATATGATTCTATAGTGTAAAAACATCACCTAACGGAGATGATGAAATCAACACAACGAGTGATGGAAATGTACAACTATCACTGCTCGGCCATCCTGTGTTCATCAGACCAGTCAATTTTGCATTTTTGAGCAAGGTCAAATTTCATATGGTAAATGCACATTGAAACATATTGCAAATGCACGTGCACTTGCAATATGATTATATAGTGAAAAAACATCACAAAATGGACATGATGAAGTCAACACAACGAGTGATGGAAAGGAACAACTATCACTGCCCGGCCATCCCGAGTTCATCAGGCCAGTCAATTTTGCATTTCTGCAGGATTTTTGAGCATGTCAAATTTCTTACGTCATTTGGCCCACAAAAAAAATCCTTATGCACAATTTAAAAAAATATATAAAAAAATATGATAATAAAATTGGACAAAGGTATATTCATACAGTTCTTACACATGTGTAATTGACAAAAAAATTGAAAGAATTTCAAAAACGGTCCAGAAAGCACTTTTTTAAGGGTGTGTGAAGTTTTTTACAAAATTTTGACATTTTTGACTTTTGACTTTTGACTTCCTATGAAATCATATTGGAATTGGACAAAACATATTCCTTATGCGCATGTAAAAAAAAAAAAAAAAAAATTATGATAATAAAATTGGACAAAAGTATATTCATACAGTTCTTACACATGTGTAATTGACAAAAAATCGAAAGAATTTCGAAAAACGGTCCAGAAAGCACTTTTTTATGGGTGTGTGAAGTTTTTTACAAAATTTTGACATTTTTGACTTTTGACTTTTGACTTCCTATGAAATCATATTGGAATTGGACAAAACATATTCCTTATGCGCATATAATTTTTTTTTTTTTAAATTATGATAATAAAATTGGACAAAAGTATATTCATACAGTTCTTACACATGTGTAATTGACAAAAAAATCGAAAGAATTTCGAAAAACGGTCCAGAAAGCACTTTTTTAAGGGGTGATAAGTTTTTGAAAAAAAGTTCATTTTTTCAAAATTTTACTTTTGGACATTAATTTGGGTTACATATCCAATATGAAAAACCCCGGTGGAGCGCATTTGCCCCCTGTTGAATTTTTAAAGTGTTACAACTGGCAATTACCATATGGCATTTGCAATACACTTTGGATGAATCAACGCCGAATTGGGTGGTATTGGCCAATGTGTATATGGTTTGTCCGATGCCAATGACATGCCATTCATTTTTGTCCAATACAGGGGGGTATTCCCTTACATTTATAATAATATATATTAACAATACATAGTTAAAATACCTCGGCTTTTTTGGCGCTTGTTGTGACGAATCGCCGAAACCGGGGGTGTGTGACTTTTTCCCTCTAGCGTTCCAGATTCTGCTGGGCCTGTCTCCGGGCAGTCTGAAAAAACATTATTTGTCCTTGTTTTAACATAGGCTATCAACAGATCTATAACTAATAAAAAGGCTGATAACTAATAACAAAACTGTATAATGGTCTCATACCGTGTCCCTGGAGCGACGGCTCGTGAAGCAGCAAGTTCTCGGCCCAACAGTAGTTTTCGGGTGGGCTTGATTCCGAGCAATGTACTTGGGCAACCACTGCTCTTTGCCTGTTGCGGTCTGGAATATTTCGGGCGGGGGTCGATGTTCCCTGGATTCGCGGTGTTTGAAAAATCGCTCGTACAGAACGGTAGAATTGCATCAAAGTCCTGCGTGTCAGATGTCCATAACGAATCCTTTATCATTCCTGGCTGTATGTCGGCTGTAAATACATAAAATAGTTTTTTTTAAATAGTACACCCTATTTTTTTATTTTTATATATAAATATTCTTGGGTATGTGTTTAATTATAAGGACTTACAACGAAAAAAGGGCGCTGGTGATTGCCTGCCAGACTTTTGCTCCTGTGAACCCCCCTCATGTTGTTCCAGATCAGGTAAATCGCGTAAAAGCTGCGTAAATGTCGGGGATCCTAGACACCATTAGACAATATTAACAGTTATACGCTATATCTACACTTTTTTTGAAACTATATTGGCCTTTTGGCCTGAAATACCCAAATAACTAGAGGTTAATATTCCAATAATATTCAAACAAATCTTAAAATATGTTTTTCATTTACTCACCTCCAGAAATATCCATTATGCGAGATTCACTTATTCAGAATATTATTATTATTTTTTAATCTGTCCGTGCAGCTCAATATTCGGGCCTGTATGTTTGCGCTAAAGCAATGCTAACAACGTTAAAAATAGTTCTGTCTCTAACTATCTAAAAGTACGGAATGAGTTTTTGAGAGATGTATGCTACACCCCACCCCTGTATGTCTGTTTTAGAGCCCCCAAAAGTCTTTGAATTCAAAGTACCGTTCTGTCTGCATTGGGTTTGCTAGAATCCCTGGGTGTTGATTAGATATCAGTGTTTAACCCGGGCTGTAGGCCTATATCTTGACAGGCCATATGACGGATAATGTAAACCTTGGTTTCAAACTATTCTCTACAGATAGAGCTCTGGGACCCCGGGTTGAACCCCCCACCTTAGGATTTATGTAACACACACACACACACACACACACACACACACACACACACACACACACACACACACACACACACACACACACACACACACACACACACACACACACACACACACACACACACGCCTGTTGCTACGCCCCAAGACCAGTCACACACACACACCCCTGATTCTATTTTACTTCGTGACAGAGCTGGAAGACGTTGTTAAATAGGCTTTTCCCATAGTTAAAGGGTGAGATACCATTTTTTAAATTCCTTTTATTGAATTCCAAAATATTTCGTACAATATTTTGTATATTTCGTAGGTTTATGTAAAAATAAAAACCTTGGAGGCCGGTCTTTGTACATTATTACAAACTTTAATAAAACGTAATGTTCACAACATACCCATGTAGGAATAGACTATAAAATAATACATGTTTTTTCAGATCTTACAGTTGTCTGCGCCAGACCCTAGCGTGAGAGAAAAGAGCGCTACCCCTTAGTTAAATGGGGGCTATACATTTTCAAAATTAACACCTACATTTTAACACACGTTATAATTCAACATTTTTTAAATATTTTTTAAACTATTTCTTACAGATATAGGGGTCCTGTTAGCCCTGAACATGATCCGTTTCCAATTCCCCATCGCAAAGTCTTTTCCGCGCTCCGTTGAAGCTCTGTCCACTTTCCAGCCAGGGAAAGATCCGCCTTCGACCTTGTTGTTGTTCCGGGGTATGTCTCAACGATAACCTCGGCCATCGCCGTAATTGTTCACGATTTTCGAAAAGACTGTCCAGCTTATTCATCAGGGTTCGGAAAATGTGGTAATCGCGCCATTTAAAACTGAACATTATTTGAAAAAAATGTACATCCTTGCATGCTTTGGAGGATACATATGAACTGACCGTTTTCGTAGCATTTGCCCTATCAAATTGTTCACATGCTAGAATTGTCACTCTGGAGTCCGGGGTATAAGCCATGGAAGTGACTCTCAGAGCCATTAGATCATTTCGTCCACAGACTTGTTCTTCCAACGCATATCCGGGCAGCCTTGAAGCACTCAGGATGCGTTCCATTTGACACAAAGCTAGCCTTATTTTAAGCCATTCTCGCATCCTTAGCGCTGGAGAAAAAGGCTCGGGTTCTGCACGATAAAAGGGTTGGGACACGCTGTCTGTGAATATCTTAACCGTAGATTCCTTCGGGTTGAATATGTACGAAATATGTCCCTCGCTTGTACACAAAAATTCTTTAAAACATTCTGGAGCCTCAAGCAAAATTTCCTCCAGGCTTTTGGCGTTGGATTCATGACATGAGCTACAGAGCACTCAGAGAATTCCCCTTGTAGACATATTTTAGATGTTTAATATTCAGGTCTTAAAAATGGCTTGTTCTGGACATTTATAAAGCATAGGCCCCAGATACATAACCCTGGACATTCCTGCTTCATAGATAACAAACATAAGGGAGATAAAGCTGGGGGGGTGGGGGGGACATACACGGTCCCAAAAGTTCAAACACTCAACCCCCACCCTCCCCAGTTCAACCAGCCCCCTAGACATCAAACAACAGGACTACTTCAAAGCATACCATAGATATATAAAATAACACACACCCTCTAACACGTGAACACATGAACAGGGGGGGGGGACGGGCCGGAGGCCCATATTCAGACATGTACACGTCATCATGACGTACGGTCATCAATCAATCATTTTGACCCGTGCCGTCTCCTATTTCTCTCTCTGAGGCAACATCCACACTGAGTTAAAGGCTAGAGCTGCCGCTTTCAAGGAGCGGGACACAAATCCGGCATCTTATAAAAAAATCCCGCAAAATCCCGCAAAGCGTCAATACAGGACTGGCCGCCCCTCTGCTCCAGTGAACCCGGGGTTAGGACGCACTAGGCACCACTGTAGCTGGTGTCCCTCCTGGCCACAATCAGGACAGAGCCCCAGGTGTCTCCAGCAACGCAGTGCCCCCATCACCATGGGTTCAGGCTCTGCCACAGGACAGCCTTAGGAGTGAGGCCAGAGGCGAGGTGGACACCGACGCTCCTGAAGAAGGTTATTCAGACGGTTGGCCATCAAGATGAGAGCGTCCAAGGATAGGTTGTCATCTCGACATGCCAACTCCGTCTGGACCTCCTTGCGCATAATAAGTGGGGAGCACCGGCTCATTCCGCCCACTGGAGGCTGCCACAGTCCGAAAGGTGAGGGCGTACTCCGCAGCGGTCTAGGCACCCTGCTGGAGTTGAAAAGTTGCTCACCTCCCTCTCTGCCCTCTGGAGGATGGTCGAAGTCCGCCCTGAACAGACCCATGAACCTCTCATAGACACCAAACTCATCCAGCAGGGAAATGACTGTGGCAACCTTGGACCTCTCGGCAAAATAGAGTAGCACTGGAGTAGGAAGCCACGGCATTTCGATGGAGTACCGTCATACTTCTCCAGAAGGGAAACACCTGGGTGGACGGATGGGTAGGCTGGGGGACTGGCTCACTGTGATGAGCTGTGGTAGGAGGCCCTCCGTCAGAGGTATGGAGAATCTCGCTGGTGATGTCGAGTCAGTGGAGGACCTTCTTCAAAGTCGTAGGCAGTAGAGCCAGCTGGTCGTGGTGTTGGTGGAGTAGATGACCGTGTTCCTCAACCACCAGGAAGATGGTGTAATCATGCTTCCTAATTTCTGAGGAAGTATTCTGCAACGTAGACGCAGGGAGTCAGGAAGCAGGTGCAGATGGTGAGTTTAATATTAACAAACATGGGGAGTTACAAAACAAGAGAAGCGTCTGGGCCTGGAAACTGAACCAATACTGCCTGAAGAGTGATGCTAGAGAATGCTAGATAAAGGGGGAGTAATCAGGATAGTGATGGAGTCCAGTTGTGCCTCATGATGTGGCGCAGGTGTGTGTAATGATGGGTTGCCAGGACCGGTGGTTGGTAGACCGGCAACGTTGAGCTCCGGAGAGGGGGAGCGGGAGTAGACCTCTTGGTGCTGGCATCGGCTGTTGCTTAGCTTCTAATGTTAGTTAAATCCAACTCTTTCGAATCCTCTTAGCTATATTCCGGTTGAAACATGTATGGTTGAATGTCACCATGTAGCTAATAAACATAAAAAAATGTCCATGGTTGAATTCCTGTTAATGAGAGGAATCACTTGAAGCCATTGCGTCTGATCAGTTCTTTCAGTTTTGCCCAAAGGATTGTGTTGTTAGGGTCCACCTCAATTTTTAAAAAGCCTGCCTTGGGGGAGGGACGGGGGTCAGAGCACGAAACACCGTCCAACACAAGTTGTAGTCTTTCAGTGACTGGACATTTCTTTCACGCTTTTATATTTAGCAATGAATCTGCTGATAGGAACCTCGCTGAAAGACGTCCAATGGCTCTATCGAACAAGGACATCAATATCTACACAAAAATGTAGTATAGTGTGATCAGTATAACATAGAGCCTTTGCCAAATGAAGCAAATCATCAAATCAAATCAAATCAAATGTATTTATATAGCCCTTCGTACATCAGCTGATATCTCAAAGTGCTGTACAGAAACCCAGCCTAAAACCCCAAACAGCAAGCAATGCAGCTGTAGAAGCACGGTGGCTAGGAAAAACTCCCTAGAAAGGCCAAAACCTAGGAAGAAACCTAGAGAGGAACCAGGCTATGTGGGGTGGCCAGTCCTCTTCTGGCTGTACCGGGTAGAGATTATAACAGAACATGGCCAAGATGTTCAAATGTTCATAAATGACCAGCATGGTCCAATAATAATAAGGCAGAACAGTTGAAACTGGAGCAGCAGCACGGCCAGGTGGACTAGGGACAGCAAGGAGTCATCATGTCAGGTAGTTGTCACAAATCCCGCTTCCTGAGTCTGTGTTTGCCTGTGTTTCTGTCCTGGAGTGTGTTTCCGGTGTCCTGGAACGCACCCTGTCTGGTTGCCGGGCGAATTAGCTTGTTGGGAGATCGATGTTCACCCGCACCTGTATCCCATCAGTAATCTGCACACCTGTCCTGATCATCACCTCTCCCCTTCAAAAGCTCTGACCTGACATCCATTCCCTGCCGGATCGTTAGCCATGAACGGTATGTTGTGCCCACGAACCAGCCTCCAGTTTATAGAGTTTGTTTTGTTTTATTGTTTTGTACGTCTTGCTTGCCTTTAACTTACCACCGTTTGTTTTGTCTACAGCCATTCACCCGGAACCCATACCCCATCCCTGTCATACCCCATCCCTGTCTGCTCGTCGCCAGTGTGTTGTTATCCATTGGATCTGCCTATCCACTCCCATCAACCCACCTCCGCTGCCCGCTCCTCCACCCAGAACCCATACCCCATCCCTGTCTGCTCGTCACCAGTGTGTTGTTATCCATTGGATCTGCCTATCCACTCCCATCAACCCACCTCCGCTGCCCGCTCCTCCACCCGGAACTATCTACCTCCACGTTCTCATTGATTAATAAATACTCACCATCTTTATACTCACCTTGTCCTGGTCTGCTTCTGGGTCCAATTCTGGTAAACCCTGACAGAAGTCCTGAGGCATGGTCCTAGGGCTCAGGTCCTCCAAGAGAGAGAAAGAAAGAGAGAAAGAGAGAATTAGAGAGAGCACACTTAAATTCACACAGGACACCGAATAGGACAGGAGAAGTACTCCAGATATAACAAACTGACCCTAGCCCCCCGACACATAAACTACTGCAGCATAAATACTGGAGGCTGAGACAGGAGGCGTCAGGAGACACTGTGGCCCCATCCGAGGACACCCCCGGACGAGGCCAAACAGGAAGGATATAACCCCACCCACTTTGCCAAAGCACAGCCCCCACACCACTAGAGGGATATCTTCAACCACTTACCATCCTGAGACAAGGCTGAGTATAGCCCACAAAGATCTCCGCCACGGCATAACCCAAGGGGGGGGGCGCCAACCCAGACAGGATGATCACATCAGTGACTCAACCCACTCAGGTGACCCACCCCTCCCAGGGACGGTATGAGAGAGCCCCAGTAAGCCAGTGACTCAGCCCCTGTAATAAGGTTAGAGGCAGAGAATCCCAGTGGAAAGAGGGGAACCGGCCAGGCAGAGACAGCAAGGGCGGTTCGTTGCTCCAGAGCCTTTCCGTTCACCTTCCCACTCCTGGGCCAGACTACACTCAATCATATGACCCACTGAAGAGATGAGTCTTCAGTAAAGACTTAAAGGTTGAGACCGAGTTTGCGTCTCTGACATGGGTAGGCAGACCGTTCCATAAAAATGGAGCTCTATAGGAGCTCCAGCTGTCTGCTAAGAAATTCTAGGGACAATTAGGAGGCCTGCGTCTTGTGACCGTAGCGTACGTGTAGGTATGTACGGCAGGACCAAATCAGAGAGATAGGTAGGAGCAAGCCCATGTCATGCTTTGTAGGTTAGCAGTAAAACCTTGAAATCAGCCCTTGCTTTGACAGAAAGCCAGTGTAGGGAGGCTAGCACTGGAGTAATATGATACATTTTTTTGGTTCTAGTCAGGATTCTAGCATCCGTATTTAGCACTAACTGAAGTTTATTTAGTGCTTTATCCGGGTAGTCGGAGAGCCGGACAAAGGCATGGATGAATTTTTCTGCATCAGCTGGGGTACTGAGGGTCCTGCAAAGCAGGACTTCATTTATTTTTGGAACCAACAGGACCCTGAACAACGTCTACCCCCAAGCCAAAAGACTGCTAAATAGTTAACTAAACTACAGTGCCGTGTGAAAGTATTCGGCCCCCTTGAACTTTGCAACCTTTTGCCACATTTCAGGCTTCAAACATAAAGATATAAAACTGTATTTTTTTTGAAGAATCAACAACAAGTGGGACACAATCATGAAGTGGAATGACATTTATTGGATATTTCAAACTTTTTTAACAAATCAAAAACTGAAAAATTCCTGGGGGCCTGGAAATTTCCCCGTACCTCTCCTCCAACTCTGCAGTGCACCAGGACCTCCGGGAGGGGTTCAGGAAGACCCGGGCCACTTCGCTTCTGCAGCACTGATCGGTATACAAGAAGCTCAAGCCTGAGGTGCTGGCACTTCGCAATAGTGCCTTAGCTACACTCCCGCAAGCCTAGACCTTTCCCCCCCGCTCCAAGATCATTAGTCCCTCTGCTGTTTTTCCTCTGTTGCCCTGTACCCTCCGTATTTTTCCTACTTTTTCTGTGTCTAGAGTCAAAACCATTTCTGACTGCCCCTTGTCTTCTGTTTCTAGGCCCATCCCATCGATGGCCAGCCAGCGTTCACGGTGAGACGCCTCCTGAGGGTTCGACCACGGGGCAGAGGTCTCCAGTACCAGGTTGACTGGGAGGGTTATGGCCCAGAGGAGAGGTGCTGGGTTCCCGCTAAAGACATCCTGGACCCGGCCATCATCGCCGACTTTTACCGCCGGCACCCCGGTCAACCAGGTATCCGCCCAGGTGGAACGGCAGGTGGTGTCCCTAGAGTGAGTGTTATCTGTTTCACCTGTTCTTGTACTTGTCTCCACCCCCTCCAGGTGTCCCCCAGATTCCCCACTTATCCCCTGGGTACTTTCCTGTGTTTTCTGTCTGTCTGGGCCAGTTTGTCTTGTTTGTTCAAGCCAAACAGTGTTTTGTGTCAGCTCCTGCTTTTTCCAGTTTCTCTTTTCTCACCCTCCTTGTTTTGACCCTTGCCTGTCCTGACTCCGAGCCCGCCTGCCTGACCATTCTGCTTGCCCCTGACCCTGAGCCTGCCTGCCGACCTGTACCTTTGCCCCCCTCTGGATTACCAACCTCTGCCTTACCCTGACCCTGAGGCTGCCTGCCGCACGGTACTGTTACCGCACCAATGGTTTACTGACCCCTGCCTGCCTTGACCTGTCACTTGCCTGCCCCTGTTGTTACAATAAACATTGTTACTTCACACAGTCTGCACTTGCGTCTTACCTTGATTCCTGATAGATCCAATCTGTAGCTAGCTAGCTAACAAAACTACTAACGTTAGCTTTAGTTGCTTAGCTAGACAGCTAGCTAGCTAACATTAGCTAGCTAGGTTGATGCAATCATGCAGACAGCAGCTAAAGCTAATAATTTAAACTCACTGAATAAATGTGTTTGACACAGGATATAGAAGATGATATGGTCTGCTGTTGTTTCCCAAGGCCAAGGGATACCAAAGTTCCTGAAAAGGTTAGTCAGCCAGTTTGTTTGTCCAGTAATGTTGACGTATTATTTTATTTCCACAGCTCGTCACAAAATGTTTGTGGCTCACATTTAACTGTCTCAAAAGTAGAAATTTCGCCACAGACCAGTTTACACAGACAATATGAACACAATATGAACACACTGACCCTGTACATAGCAAAATGTTTGTATTCCTAGCTCCAACAGTGCAGTAGTATCTAACAATTCACAACAATACACACGGATGTAAAATAATGGAATTGAGAATATATAAATATTAGATTGAGCAATGTCAGAGTGGCATTGACTAAAATACGGTAGAATAAAATATAGTATATACAGTACATATGAGATGAATAAAGCAGTATGTAAACAATTGTAAAGTGACTAGTGTTCCATTATTACAGTGGCCAGTGATTCCAAGTCTATGTATGTAGGGCAGCAGCCTTTAAGGTGCAGGGTTGCATAACCGGGTGGAAGCCGGCTAGTGATGGCTATTTAACAGTCTGATGGCCTCGAAATGGAAGCAGTTTTTCAGTCTCTCGGTCCCAGCTTTGATGCACCTGTACTGACCTTGCCTTCTCGATGATAGCGGGGTGAACAAGCCATGGCTCGGGTGGTTGATGTTCTTGATTGTCATTCCTGTGACATTGGGTGCTGTAGGTGTCCTGGAGGGCAGGTATTTTGACCCCGGTGTTGCGGTGGGCAAACAGCCCCACCCTCTGGAGAGCCTTGCGGTTGCAGGCAGTGCAGTTGCCGTACCTGGCGGTGATACAGGCCGGCAGGATGCTCTCAATTGTGCATCTGTAAAAGTTTGCGAGGGTTTTCGGGGCCAAGACAAATTGTAGACGCTGTTGCGCTTTCTTCACCATACTGTCTGTGCGGGTGGACCATTTCAGATCATCAGTGATGTGTACATCGAGGAACTTAAAACTTTCCACCTTCTCCATTGCGGTCATGTTGAGTGAGAGGTTATTTTCCTTGCACCATTTTCCCAGGACCCTCACCTACTCACTGTAGGCTGTATCATCAGCCTATTGAATGAGTGACATTCAATAAAATCGACTTTAGGAAAAGGGGGATATTATTTTTTATTAAAATGTTGAAAGAAGTTGTTTTAATGATTGAATATATGGATTTTACAGGCATTCAGTTCCTACAGTGAGCGTCAGGGAACCAACCTATGGTGGGCCAGATGGAGACCAGGACAACAACACAAGGTTAGTGGTTTTATGACTTACACATAAAAAAAAACGTGGTGGCTCTTTTGATATCAGATTCAGAATGAATATTAATGAGATTTGTGGTAGTTTGAAAAAGTTTGATCCACCTTAGGCCAGGAGTGTTTCCAATTCACATGACCCGACAAGAAAAACCCAGCCCGATAGCCACAGCACAGACGAAAAGGGAAGCTATCTACAACAATGACCTGACCAAGTCATGACAGTAGGGAAAACTCCAGGCCCCAGAAAAGCCACATACAAATCTTGCCACACCACATTTGAACCTGTGGTACCCCCTCTGGTTGCTTCATTTCAGTATTGGACAATCCAGCCTACCTACAGAGGAGGAATAGTGAACATCGGAGACGACGAGGTGCCCAATGAAGAGCTCCGTGGCCTGTCTGTCAGATGTGTCTTCCTCCCTTCCTGGCTGTACCATCAACGCTCCCTACGCTCAAGATACTAACTTTCTGAACTGCCTGACATCTAAAATTGTGGAAGACCATCACCCAAGAACTGCCAGATCTTCCTACATTTGTTTTGTTAAATTGTTTTCTGTTAGTTTTGTTTTCAAAGTGAGTTTGAGATTCAACATGTAACGAAAAGCACTATATAAAATACATCTATTATTATTACTATTCAACACACCAACAAGACTACTTCCTCAGTGACCGTGATGATCTGGAGTGCATCTCACCATTGAGAGAGAAATGCGACAGTCCTTACAGAAGGACAAGAGATAGAAAACACAAAAGCTCTCTTATTCTCCCTCATCATCACGACTCTACCCACTTAATTCATGATATATAAAAAAAAAATCCTTCCTGGCACTACACAGCTGATTCAGATAATCAAGGCTTAATGATGAGTTGGTTATTTGAATCAGCTGTGTAGTGCTAGGGCAAAAAAATCAAAACGCTGACACAGGGGGGCCCAGGACTGAGTTTAGGAAACCCTGCCACATGGGCCTGATCCTGTCCAGGCCTCCTGCAGCCTCGGCAGACTGGTGGTGAGTCTGTTTCCTCTCCACAGGACAGCATGGACAGACATGCCTCTCCACCTCCACCACAGATTTAGGCATGGGTCTGCGCTTTCCCAGTAATTGGTGCAAGTGTCGGGACAGACACAGAGAGCACAGGAGGGGGGACACTAGAGAGGGAGATGAGGGGGTAAGGAGGGGCTACTGGTGTGTGCCTGTGTGCATCTTTCACCAATTGCAGTGGTTATGTAGAGAAAGCAAGGAAAGCAGGAGTAAGTGTAGTAACCCACATATGTCAGTGACCACAGAGGGGGAGGCAGTGGATTGAATGGTGTATCTGTCAATAAAGCTTAAAATGTGTACACATTACTAACTTCCATGTAACTATACACACAAAGATGAATGAGCATATTATTGCAACTATTCATTGGCCAATGTTGTGGACAAATCACATGATTGAATAGTTTACCTTTAGGCTCCAAAACAGCTTGGAAAATGAGGCTTGTTGTGTGTGTGTGTGTGTGTGTGTGTGTGTGTGTGTGTGTGTGTGTGTGTGTGTGTGTGTGTGTGTGTGTGTGTGTGTGTGTGTGTGTGTGTGTGTGTGTGTGTGTGTGTGTGTGTGTGTGTGTGTACAGTATGTGTTTGTCCGTCTCTGTCTAAGCTCTGCTATGAAACATCACTGATATGACATCAAGAAAACAAAAGTCCAATAAAACAACCAAAGTGGAGGAAAACCTCTAATGGTACAAATGCTATGGACCAGGACCACCGGACCTGTTGGCTGCTCACCTTACCTGACCTCCCCAAACAAACCTGCTCCTCTCCCTCAACCTCTCTAACTCTCTGCCTGCACCCCTATCTCTCTCTCTCTCTCTCTCTCTCTCTCTCTCTCTCTCTCTCTCTCTCTCTCTCCACATCCCTTTCTCCTACGCTTCCAGTCCACCACAGCTGGAGAGCACAGCCACTGAAGCCAATTAGCTGAAGCACTACACAGCGCCTTTACTCAAGGGCTGATGGGCTCATTAAGCATTAAGAATTCATGACATTCAACTCCTCAATTTAGCAAGCGTGGAGGCCCACGATTGGCTGAGGGAAAATATATATTTTTTCCAAATCGACTTTTCTTTCAGGGCACAGTGAGAGGGAAATAAACATTATGTGTGCCTGTATATGTAGCTCCTTGCAAAACTTTGTGTTTAGCCTTGTGCTAAAAGAAAGGTGTTTATTTACCTAAAAGGAGATGGCAATAAGGGTATGAGATAATCTACAAAAAGCCTATTGTCACCATATTCTCACAGAATGCACAGGCTCACACTCTAATTTGTCAAGACACACTCAATTACATTAGCACAGCATTCACACTAAAGTTACACATGCACACACAATGTGTGTTAACCCCTCATAAAAATGAAAGAGTTGTGTGTGTTTGTGCCTGTGTGTGTCTGCGTGTATGTGTCTATGTGTGTTTGTGTCCATGTGTGTGTCCATGTGTATGTGTCTATGTGTGTGCCTGGGGGTAGCAGGCGAACCAATAACCTGACAGAGATGGTCTGCCACATTTACCTGTGCAGACTCGTTTATTTGCATCTGAGAGGGCCAGACACTGTTACCATGGCAACACGCAGATCCCCCCCCCCAGCGGTTGAAATATTGGGACGATCAAAAGGACCCATTACTAACTTGACGAAGTGGAGTGCCCCCTCCCTTTTAAAGTGAGCCTTTACAACAATTACACACATAAGAAAGGCATCCTGAAGAGAGAGAGCAGCTGGGGGGAGTAATGGAGAAGTATGTTACGCCAACAAATCCGTGACAGCTGAAGAGAGAAACCTGAGAGCAGGAAGCAGAGAGGGAAGACAACAGATGTAGGATCTTGATTTGAGCCAGTTTGCTACAGCAGGAAAATAATTCTGCAGCAACAGGAAATGTGAATTATTATGTGGATTATAATTAATGGATTTTTTTTGTAAGTGCAAATCAAGGTGGACATTTTAAAATAGAAATTACAAACTTTTGAAGCCTTTTTAAACCTTGAATACACTACATTTCCAGCTATGCAGAAAAATTATCATCTACAAAAGAGGAAATTAAGTTCCTACATCTGTACAATGAGTCTGGCTGAGTTCAGCACTGTCTGGGACCGACTGCAGAATTGAGAAACTAACTGCTAAACTACATAGCACAAAGAAAGAGAGAGAGAGAGAGAGAGAGAGAGAGAGAGAGGGAAGCTGCCAGTTCTACTCATTCACTCACCACTAGGGGATGCTGGGAGTAGTGGACAGCATGGACACAGCACAACTTGGTAGGTGTGTGTATCTGCCAAGCAAATACGTCTTAAGGTCCTGAAAATAGGTGGGCATCAGCAACAGTGTTGTCTTTTGTGTGATGGCTGATATGGTGTGTAGTGTGTAGTATGTGATGTATGTGTGTAGTGTGTGTAGTGTGAACGCAGGGCGAAGTGACTCCAGATGCAGGAGTCCGAACCAACCTCTGACCTCCTCAGTGGCGATTTTAGCATGTAAATCTTGGGGAAAACTCCAAAACATTTTTTAGATGCATGCCAGCAAAACCACTACACAATATTGTATTATTTTATTAGGCCTATGTGGTCTAAAAATGAAGGAAAATACAATCACGAGATCCACTTTTATAGACAATATACCAACGAACAGACAAAAAACAAATCAACCCTCGCAATATTAGCTGGAATTTCATGGGTCTATTATTGAACTTTTTGTAGAAAAAAATATTTGAATGGGAATAGACTGACACTGGCAAACAAGGTTACAGACCCAACAACATTATATAGAATCCCCTCCTCATGAAGAAAAGCACATGACCTAATTATAATACACAAAGTATGCAAAACAATTAAATAATTCCAACATTGCCTAAATTGATGAATAAGATACTAATGAGATAGACATACAATATATAAGCAATATAACAATTGAGATGTACAAACTAAGGCATAAGGGAATGATGAACAAATAAGTGGCAAGCTGTAATTTCAATTAAGACATTAATGAGCGAGTTGTCGATATAACTATTTGTTCAGCACTTTTGAAATATACAGCGACAGAATTCAGAACATGTGTCGTTCTTACAGTATTCTCCCTGCATACCAAGTCAGAACCGTAGGATAAATGACGGGGGCATATTACGAAAGCTATTCAATGATGACATTTCTCCAAAACAGACTATAGGCTACATGTTCACCACCAAGTCAGAACAGTTGGCTAAGTTCTGAGGGGGAGAGGGACCAAATTCTTATGGTGAGACACATGTGCTACCAACAGCTTACTACACATTATACACTTAGTATTATTTTCTTAGTTACAGTATACATATCTCCCTGGCATATTACATAATTTATGCAAGACATATTTTTTAACTTGCAGCAGTCCTTTTTGTGAGCAAACTTTGTCATCAAAGTCTGTCATTCTCTGGATTAATGCTGCTTTCAAAACATCTGGGAACTCAGAAAAAAACAAGGTCGATCCATGACATCAATGATTTTCAGGTCGGAGCTCTTGAAAGAATTCAGAGTTGAATGACCTTTCAAAACGTATTTTGCCAGTTGAAGCAATTTTTTTTTAGAGTTCCCAGTTATCTTGAACGCACTGAAGTCTGAGATTTCCCAGTTCCGAGTTTCCAGTTGTTTTGAACGTGGCAGAGTCATGCTGGATTGACAGCAATATGACAATAATTGAAAAGGATTCGCCAGTAGATTGTCAAGGTATTTCATAATTAGTCTAGCTTGCTAGCTATGATTGTTAAAGTATGATGCCAGTCCAATCAAAGCTACAGTAGATATAACCTAAGTTGACGTTATCTTATCTGTGGTGAACAACCTTCAGCCTTCTTGGACTACTAATGTATATTTATGGCAACACCCAAGGGGGCTTGAACTGCCTAGCTCTCCCTGTAGATTTGACGTTGACAAAGTGTCCTCATGAGTGACAGAACACTGAGCCAATCATGGCGCAACTAGAGAAGATTACCAACGCCAACGCTGGCTGTCCCTCCACCAAATCAAATTACTGAGCTAGGCTTAAACACTTTCACTTTCTTGAGTAAGGCAGCTTCAAAGAGACCATGTTTGTATGTGGCTTTATTATTATTTTTTACATTGCTTGCAAAATGTGACATGAATTAATGCCAAAATAACATGTAAAACAGGTGGGGCTGCCCCACCCACCCTGAATGACGGGTCGCCACTGGATCTCCTACAGAGAGGGACCCGCCCATCCTCCCCCAACCGATGACTTTGTTGACCCCTCAGAGCGTCTCTTTTCATCTCATAATTTCATTTTTCATCCCTAGCTTGCTTTGATCCGCTCCCACTCTACTGTTCTTTTCATATCCTTCTCACCTCATCCTCCTCCTCCTTCATTCACTTGCTCTGTCTCTGTTATTACTTTCTGTGTTTGTTTTACAGATTTTCTCCACTCTCTCGCTTTGTCGCCTCTCTTGTGTTCCGTCTCTCTTTCACCCACACCCATCATTCAAGCCTTTCCCTTTTCTCCCAAATCCACATTTCAAAGTCAAATAACATCACTGGCAGAGCAAATAGGAGATCTGCAGTGCCAAATCATTTCACACATTGGCATCCACATCAAAACAGAGACAAAGAAAACATACAATACAAATGTGATTGATCTGTCCCTCTTTCCTCCCTCTCCCTCCATCTCCCTCCCCCTACCTTTCTCCTGGCTATGGTGCCCAGGTGTCGAGGAAGAGAACCTGTAATTGTGCAGTTGAGGGAGATGAGCGAGGAAGGGTTTTCTGTGCAGCTTCTGGTTACATGAACAAGCTGACAGCTGGACACTGTCACCTATGAACTTTGCCCCATCCTTCAGATGTGTATTGCTCACTCTCTCGCAACCCTCGCTGATTTTCCACAGACTTGTGTTCAAGTGTTTTGTTGTGAGAGCATGTCACTCAGTTTCACAATACA
Organism: Oncorhynchus keta; assembly: GCF_023373465.1. NCBI lineage: Eukaryota > Metazoa > Chordata > Actinopteri > Salmoniformes > Salmonidae > Oncorhynchus > Oncorhynchus keta. The sequence goes on along the minus strand of NC_068437.1, from coordinate 22,920,480 downwards.
AGATAGGTAAGAGAACAAAGGGTCTCGCGTCCTTCAAACTAGAGGGCCTTGAGGGGTATGTCCGTAGTCTATTCATTATATGTTTGTGTTTAATGTTTACACAGTGGTGGTTGTGTTTACTCTCTCTAGGGAAAAATGGATTTGGAGTGTGGTAAATTTCAATTTCTCTCTTGAAACTGCGGGATAAAATAAAACCAAATGAGTAGAGTTGACAGTATTGTTAGCCTAATGACTCTGACCTCTCTCCATTCCCCCTTAACTATGGTTGTTCTAATTTAAATCTCTTTATGGTTCCACTTACTTTCCAAATATTACTGTGCTTTCTTAAACATGTGTTCTGCCTTAGGATGGCAAGCAAGGAATTAAAAGGGTGTTCACCCGTCTCTGTGGCACAAATAGCCAATCACCACAGATACATTATACGAGAGAGATCGAGGATGAGAGAGAGAGAGAGAGAGAGAGAGAGAGAGATGCAGACAGGAGCAGTTTTTGTTGAGTTGTGGTTAAGCGGTTTTCTCCGGTGATCAGCCTCGTTATTGACCTGCCTGTGGTCTAGTACAGTCTAGTACAGAGTCTGATGCCTGCTCCTCTCATGGGACTGATGTGCACATCAGACACAGCATCAGCCTCTGAGCTACTGAATGGAGGGAGACAAAGACTCTCTGAACACTGTAAATAACAGGCTGGGTAGTATGCACACCTGTTGGAGAGACACAATATAAACCAATATAATCAATCACAACAGTGAGACTAAAAACAAAATGTGTAAACGTCATTCACAGCACCCTGTTCACCAAGGGATATTCTGTAATATGATAGGCCAAAGTAGTATTTTTTGGTATTTTATTAGGATCCCCATTAGCTGTTGCAAACACAGCAGCTACTCTTCCTGGAGTCCACATGAAACATGAAACATGACACAATACAGAACATTAATAGACAAGAACAGCTCAAGGACAGAACTACATCAAAAAGAAATAAAAGGCACACGTAGCCTACATATCAATACCAATACATACACAAACTATCTCGGTCAAATAGGGGAGAGGTGTTGAGCCGTGAGGTGTTGCTTTATCGTTTTTTTGAAACCAGGTTTGCTGTTTATTTGAGCAATATTGAGATGGAACGGAGCTCCATGCACCAAGGCTCTATATAATATTGTACACTTTCTTTACTTTGTTCTGGATTTGGGGACTGTGAAAAGACCCCTGGTGGCATGTGTGGTGGGGTAAGTGTGTGTCTCAGAGCTGTGTGTAAGTTGACTTATGCAAAGAATTAGGAATTTTACTGGTTTCTTAGTGTTAATGTGACCAAAACCACAGAAATGTGTTTGTGTCAACCGATGTCATCCTAAAATGTAATACATTACTGGATTGACACTGTCTTGGTTCTTGTAAAGTAGGCAAGTCATTAATGCTTAGGGTAGTTGTAGAATGGCACGTACAGTAATTATCCTAATGTTTGATGATCAGATCGTTAATGACCGGTGTGTAGATGAGACCATTAGTCACTCGGAGGATTGGTTTCTATCATGAATAGGTAAAAATGAGTTTTTAATGGCGCTCTGGGCTCCAGGGAGGGAAGACTACAATTGTGGTCAGAGAAATCGCACATGATCTTTCCCATGTCTGATTCTATCCCTCCTTCCTCCATCTAATCTCTGTCTCCATATTGTCCTCTGTCTCAGTGAACAAAAGGAAAATGGCTTATATGGCTAGCAGGGCCTTTGAGGGTCAAGCTATTATTGGGTGTGATATTTCCATCCATGGTGTAAATGTCTGATGTCAACCAATTTAGCAGTGGCCAGAGCAGATGGGGGGAGGCAGACAGCAACAGAGATGCTACAAAGAAAGTAAGGAAGAGGGGAGGAGGACGACAAGATAAGGTAAAGTTTTAGACAACTTTGTTGTACATGAATGGAATGCAACTTCAATTGTATTATTGTACAATAGTATAAGTAGAATAGTGGTATTCATTACAGTAATACAACATGTGCGTGTGTGTGTGTGTGTGTGTGTGTGTGTGTGTGTGTGTGTGTGTGTGTGTGTGTGTGTGTGTGTGTGTGTGTGTGTGTGTGTGTGTGTGTGTGTGTGTGTGTGTGTGTGTTTGTATGTATGTTTGTGTGTGTGTGAGAACATTTTTCTATGTAGAAACGTGATGTATTGTGATGGCATTAGTAACTCAAATCAAATCAAATGTATTTATATAGCCCTTCGTACATCAGCTGATATCTCAAAGTGCTGTAACCACCTAACTGAGGAACTCAATTTAACCTTGCGCAATACCCTAGATGCAGTTGCACCCCTAAAAACTAAAAACATTTCTCATAAGAAACTAGCTCCCTGGTACACAGAAAATAGCCCTTGCCTTGACAGGAAGCCAGTGTAGGGAGGCTAGCACTGGAGTAATATGATAAAATTTTTTGGTTCTAGTCAGGATTCTAGCAACCGTATTTAGCACTAACTGAAGTTTATTTAGTGCTTTATCCGGGTAGCCGGAAAGTAGAGCATTGCAGTAGTCTAACCTAGAAGTGACAAAAGCATGGATTAATTTTTCTGCATCATTTTTGGACAGAAAGTTTCTGATTTTTGCAATGTTACGTAGATGGAAAAAAGCTGTCCTTGAAATGGTCTTGATATGTTCTTTAAAAGAGAGATCAGGGTCCAGAGTAACGCCGAGGTTCTTCATAGTTTTATTTGAGACGACTGTACAACCAGAGGAAAAGAATAGCACAACTGTGAGTTCCTCTCCTATCTCGCAAGTCAGCCTGATATCGGACGCTGACAGGAGGCAGCAGTTCTGCACAGAAAACACTGTGTTTCATGAACAACCATGGAGAAAACAATGAGGAACGTGAAGTAGATAATAACTCCTGTAAATACTGTACGACACACTGAGAAATGTGACGGCCGACAGGTACTTAGCACCTCTGCCAAGAGTGTCGGCAGTTGACACAGTTTTACGTCTGATATTTGCTTTGTTGAAATACTCCAGGCCACAAGGCGGCAGTAGCTTGTTTGGCTTGTGCCTGTTGTAGCTCATGTATGCTAACTTGCAAGCTGCGCTAATGTTGTTTATAGCCCTTGTTGATACTAACCAGATGGCTACAACTAGCTATGCTAGTTACATTATTTATTCAGCTTGCTAGATAGCTAGCTTGGTAAAGCATTTAGTGTTGTGTGCATTTTTTCTTTTTTTTCTTGTCACTTCTGTCTTCTCCTCCATATGGAGGTTTGTGCTTTCTGACTGGCTCAAAGTCAAGTTCTCGGCCACTGACAAGCACTGTGATTCTACAAGTAGAAACGGCAGGTTCGTTGGTATCAGGTCAGTACACAGGGGGGCATCTTTTGTTCTAGCAAGAGAAGAAAAGGCCTCCTACGGTGCTAAGTACCTATCGGCAGTCAGATCTTCTGGTGTGTTTCTACCATAATAGACAATCAATGGGACTATGTAGGGAACAAACCAATTACTCACTGTTGAATCGATCAGTAATAGATATCTTTTAGAGTTTATAAACAATAGACAAAAATAATTTGAGCAAATCAGGTGGACTGTGTCTGTTGTGACTGGATCTGCAGAGAAGAGAAGACTAAAGAGTGAACAGAATATCTGTGGAATAAGACGGGATGCAGCAATAGAGAAGGGAGAGAGCAGCAGAAGTGTCAGCGGTAGATGAGAATGCTGCAGGACTCGCAGTGGTAGTAGAGAAAGGGCTCTGGAGGGGAGAATGGGGGTTTGACTCAGTCCCGGAAAGCGCCGAGCAGCCATAAATTAGCCTGTGCTGTTGAAGGGATCCACAGCTGGCTCCCAAACACGGCAAAATAATTGCACTGTTTCCCCCTTTCCTTTTCCTCTGCTACCCAGAGAAGAGACAGCCCAATCACTGTGCTGGAAATAACATTTGGTGATCCTCCTCGCCTTCGCTCACCTGTGTCACATAGTGAAAGAACGAATGGACACACGCATGCATGGATACACACACACACACACACACACACACACACACACACACACACACACACACACACACACACACACACACACACACACACACACACACACACACACACACACACACACACACACACACGCACACGCACACGCACACACACACACTTCCTATGTGTCTTTCAAACATATTTTCCTTTCCAATAACCATAGTAAAGTATATAGAAATGGAAGCCTGTATACATGGCATCATGATTAGATGAGGTTTTGATCAGATGAGGTTATAGCTGTGACCCCACCTGAGGAACAGAACAAACACAACCCTGTCTGTTGGAGTTGGGATAGAAAAGCAAACATTATCATCTTGCAACCAATCTCCACACAAATGAATGCAGCTTTCAATAAGGGGCTGCCTCTTTTTGAGTGTCATAATGGTCCATAATACTTTTGATTTATTTGGATTTTTTTAAAATAGTATAATCCGGCTGAAGCTTTTAGAAATACTTTCATAATAGGCCCATGTCTACATTACTCTCTCTGTGTGTGTTATAAGCACCACTGTGTGTGTTATGTATCCTCTGTGGGATAGAGAGAGGAAGTTAGAAGGGAACGACACAGTGACAAGGACACAGTGACCCTGGATGAAAGAACCAGTGGAGGAGAGGAGAAGAGGAAAAGGGTTACAGGTAAAGCCAGGAAAAGGAGAAGGATACAGGAAGAGATAGGACAGGTAGCTTTCTCTCTTCTCACATCCTCTTCTGCATTAATGTTATTTATGCCATTTCTCTTTTTTCCTTTTCTTACATTGCCTCCGTCTCCTCATTATCCTCTCCAGCGCAGCGGGATGACGGGGAAGGTTACCTTAAAAATGAGGCGGAAACTGACCTTGCCCTCCTCCTCATCCTTCCTTTCATCACAATGCTGGGCTAAATTGCCTATTATTTCTCAATTTCTCCCTGTCCCCCCTCTGTCTGTGTATTAATTATGGCAGGCAGAGACTGAGATGATGATGGGCGTGTGGCTCTTTGTGTGGACGCTCATTAACTCTGAGGATGCTTGAACACATTTAGAGTCTCCGTGTTTCAAACCTTAAGTCTATTGACGCCCCCGTGCGTCAATCTAATGAACATAATTAAACAATCCCCATCAAAATCCGTCAGTTTAAGCTAGAGATATGTGTTTTTTTTATTATCATGGGCTGCGTCTTAATCCAGCGGATCTTCCAATGTTGGCCTTCTCCCATCTGTGGTGGAAAGTGGCAGAGCTACACCGCTGTATGTCAGACCAGGAGACATCCCGAAAATCGGTCTTTTCACGAAAACGTCTGTAGTGTCCGAACAGTTTGGCCTGAAAACTAGTATGACCCCTGTATGGAAAGATGAGACTGCTGTGTGGCTAACCCCCACTACTATCCACAGGAAATATGCAAACAACAGCAGATAACTGCATGAAGCTATGCGTATAGCATTGAGGAATAATAATTGATGGTAGGTTGCTTGCTCACCTTGTGGTCTTGTATGAGAGTGCAGTGAGTGGACTTTGTTTAAGAGTGTAGGTGACTGTAGTAACTATTTGCCTACTACAGTAGAACCTGACGATCCCAAGCTGTAAGTAATGTCAGTCATTCTGCTGCAATCCCAGAGTTCCTGGGGTGACACATGGATGTGTGTGGGTGTGTGTGTTTATCACCGTGTGTGTCAGGAGACAGGGCCTTGACTGACTGCTCTACGGTGACCTCTGACCCCAGAGAGTGGTGGTGTGCTGTGTCAGTCATCACTGTCAGGACCGCAGGATGAGGAGGGCTCCTGAGGGGGATGAGGGAGGAGAAGGGACAGCTGGTCCACTGTCAAACATGACCCTGTGGCCTCTCACCCCTCCACTCACCCAGCTATCTATCCCTCTCTTCCATCCAACTACCCATCCGTCCATCCATCTAGCGATGCGCATGGAAAATGCTGTAGAAGTGCCAAACTGGTAGAAACAATTAGCACTAGAACCGATTATGAATGTGATATGAATGAGGTACTATCGTAACGTAATCATCTGTGGCATAGCAATTGGGGTCTAGGTGAAGCTTAATGCTTTTCTTAACTGCTGGAAAAAATGCACAGTTTTGTTCAGATCACAAACAATTCTTAATTATTATTCTGCAGATTCAAAACAAAGGGAAGATATTATAATGAGTTGCTAGTTTTCTCTGTACCTTGCAAGGAGGTGAATGCTCATTTTTCAGCCATATATTTGCATAAATTCTCATATTTTTAAGTATGCAATGCCAAAAATGATAAAGTGCCCCCATTGCAAAGTACAGTGAGAAGGAGGAAGAGGGGGGAGAGAAACGGAGAGAGAGTCAAGTGGTGGAAGGTAAAGAGCAAAAAATATGGAGAAATAGAGAGAAGGTGAGGTGAATATAGTAAAGGAAAGCCCGCATGGGAATACAGAGCAGAGAGGAAAAGGCTGTAGAGGTTCCAATACATAAAAATATAATAAATATTGAGAATATAACAAAGGAGGTGTGGCGATAGCATAATATGCATCAGAGCTGAGGAAAGGGCAACAGATTACTGAGTCGGGGAGGGTGGTGCGATGCCGGAGTGATGGATCAGAAAGTGCTGGAATAAGTGAGACAGTCTCTTTACGCTGTGGGTTTACAGCACCAGTCAAACCCAGGTGTTTAGAGCTGATGAGGAAACAGTCTTAGGTCCTTAACTTTTAAGACTGAAATTATGGAATGAGAGTCGGCCCGGCTACGCTGAGCCACAAAACTGTCAGCACCACCAGCACCATGTAATGTATTCACCAGGGACTCTGTCAGCACCACCAGCACCATGTAATGTATTCACCAGGGCCTCTGTCAGCACCACCAGCACCATGTAATGTATTCACCAGGGCCTCTGTCAGCACCACCAGCACAATGTAATATATTCACCAGGGCCTCTGTCAGCACCACCAGCACCATGTAATGTATTCACCAGGGCCTCTGTCAGCACCACCAGCACCATGTAATGTATTCACCAGGGCCCCTGTCAGCACCACTAACACCATGTAATGTATTCACCAGGGCCTCTGTCAGCACCACCAGCACCATGTAATGTATTCACCAGGGCCCCTGTCAGCACCACTAACACCATGTAATGTATTCACCAGGGCCTCTGTCAGCACCACCAGCACCATGTAATATATTCACCAGGGCCTCTGTCAGCACCACCAGCACCATGTAATGTATTCACCAGGGCCTCTGTCAGCACCACCAGCACCATGTAATGTATTCACCAGGGCCTCTGTCAGCACCACCAGCACCATGTAATCTATTCACCAGGGCCTCTGTCAGCACCACTAACACCATGTAATCTATTCACCAGGGCCTCTGTCAGCACCAACACCATGTAATCTATTCACCAGGGCCTCTGTCAGCACCACCAACACCATGTAATCTATTCACCAGGGCCTCTGTCAGCACCAACACCATGTAATCTATTCACCAGGGCCTCTGTCAGCACCACTAACACCATGTAATGTATTCACCAGGGCCTCTGTCAGCACCACCAACACCATGTAATCTATTCACCAGGGCCTCTTGTCAGCACCACTAACACCATGTAATGTATTCACCAGGGCCTCTGTCAGCACCACCAACACCATGTAATCTATTCACCAGGGCCTCTGTCAGCACCAACACCATGTAATGTATTCACCAGGGCCTCTGTCAGCACCACCAGCACCATGTAATGTATTCACCAGGGCCTCTGTCAGCACCACTAATACCATGTAATGTATTCACCAGGGACTCTGTCAGCACCACCAGCACCATGTAATGTATTCACCAGGGACTCTGTCAGCACCACCAGCACCATGTAATGTATTCACCAGGGCCTCTGTCAGCACCAACACCATGAAATCTATTCACCAGGGCCTCTGTCAGCACCAACACCATGTAATCTATTCACCAGGGCCTCTGTCAGCACCAACACCATGTAATGTATTCACTAGGGCCTCTGTCAGCCCCATTAACACCATGTAATCTATTCACCAGGGCCTCTGTCACCACCAACACCATGTAATGTATTCACCAGGGCCTCTGTCAGCACCACCAACACCATGTAATCTATTTACCAGGGCCTCTGTCAGCACCACCAGCACCATGTAATGTATTAACCAGGGCCTCTGTCAGCACCACCAGCACCATGTAATGTATTAACCAGGGCCTCTGTCAGCACCACCAGCACCATGTAATGTATTCACCAGGGCCTCTGTCAGCACCACCAGCACCATGTAATGTATTCACCAGGGCCTCTGTCAGCACCACCAACACCATGTAATCTGTTCACCAGGCCCTCTGTCAGCACCAACACCATGTAATCTATTCACCAGGGCCTCTGTAAGCACCAACACCATGTAATGTATTCACTAGGGCCTCTGTCAGCCCCATTAACACCATGTAATCTATTCACCAGGGCCTCTGTAACCACCAACACCATGTAATCTATTCACCGGGGCCTCTGTCAGCACCAACACCATATAATGTATTCACTAGGGCCTCTGTCAGCCCCATTAACACCATGTAATCTATTCACCAGGGCCTCTGTCACCACCAACACCATGTAATGTATTCACCAGGGCCTCTGTCAGCACCACCAACACCATGTAATCTATTCACCAGGGCCTCTGTCAGCCCCAACACCATGTAATCTATTCACCATAGCCTCTGGCAGCCCCAACACCATGTAATCTATTAACCAGGGCCTCTGTCAGCACCACCAGCACCATGTAATGTATTAACCAGGGCCTCTGTCAGCACCACCAGCACCATGTAATGTATTCACCAGGGCCTCTGTCAGCACCACCAGCACCATGTAATGTATTCACCAGGGCCTCTGTCAGCACCACCAACACCATGTAATCTGTTCACCAGGCCCTCTGTCAGCACCAACACCATGTAATCTATTCACCAGGGCCTCTTGTCAGCACCAACACCATGTAATGTATTCACCAGGGCCTCTGTCAGCACCACCAGCACCATGTAATGTATTCACCAGGGCTTCTGTCAGAACCACCAGCACCATGTAATGTATTCACCAGGGCCTCTGTCAGCACCACCAGCACCATGTAATGTATTCACCAGGGCCTCTGTCAGCACCACCAGCACCATGTAATCTATTCACCAGGGCCTCTGTCAGCACCACTAACACCATGTAATCTATTCACCAGGGCCTCTGTCAGCACCAACACCATGTAATGTATTCACCAGGGCCTCTGTCAGCACCACTAACACCATGTAATCTATTCACCAGGGCCTCTGTCAGCACCAACACCATGTAATCTATTCACCAGGGCCTCTGTCAGCACCACCAACACCATGTAATCTATTCACCAGGGCCTCTGTCAGCACCAACACCATGTAATCTATTCACCAGGGCCTCTGTCAGCACCACTAACACCATGTAATGTATTCACCAGGGCCTCTGTCAGCACCACCAACACCATGTAATCTATTCACCAGGGCCTCTGTCAGCACCAACACCATGTAATGTATTCACCAGGGCCTCTGTCAGCACCACCAGCACCATGTAATGTATTCACCAGGGCCTCTGTCAGCACCACCAGCACCATGTAATGTATTCACCAGGGCCTCTGTCAGCACCACCAGCACCATGTAATATATTCACCAGGGCCTCTGTCAGCACCACCAGCACCATATAATGTATTCACCAGGGCCTCTGTTAGCACCACCAGCACCATGTAATATATTCACCAGGGCCTCTGTCAGCACCACCAGCACCATGTAATGTATTCACCAGGGCCTCCGTCAGCACCACCAGCACCATGTAATGTATTCACCAGGGCCTCTGTCAGCACCACTAACACCATGTAATGTATTCACCAGGGCCTCTGTCAGCACCACCAGCACCATGTAATGTATTCACCAGGGCCTCTGTCAGCACCACTAACACCATGTAATGTATTCACCAGGGCCTCTGTCAGCAACAACACCATGTAATGTATTCACCAGGGCCTCTGTCAGCACCACTAACACCATGTAATGTATTCACCAGGGCCTCTGTCAGCACCACCAGCACCATGTAATGTATTCACCAGGGCCTCTGTCAGCACCACTAACACCATGTAATGTATTCACCAGGGCCTCTGTCAGCACCAACACCATGTAATGTATTCACCAGGGCCTCTGTCACCACCACTAACACCATGTAATGTATTCACCAGGGCCTCTGTCAGCAACAACACCATGTAATGTATTCACCAGGGCCTCTGTCAGCACCACTAACACCATGTAATGTATTCACCAGGGACTCTGTCAGCACCACCAGCACCATGTAATGTATTCACCAGGGCCTCTGTCAGCACCAACACCATGAAATCTATTCACCAGGGCCTCTGTCAGCACCAACACCATGTAATCTATTCACCAGGGCCTCTCTCAGCACCAACACCATGTAATGTATTCACTAGGGCCTCTGTCAGCCCCATTAACACCATGTAATCTATTCACCATGGCCTCTGTCACCACCAACACCATGTAATCTATTCACCGGGGCCTCTGTCAGCACCAACACCATGTAATCTATTCACCAGGGCCTCTGTCAGCACCAACACCATGTAATGTATTCACCAGGGCCTCTGTCAGCACCACCAACACCATGTAATCTATTCACCAGGGCCTCTGTCAGCACCAACACCATGTAATCTATTCACCATAGCCTCTGGCAGCCCCAACACCATGTAATCTATTCACCATAGCCTCTGGCAGCCCCAACACCATGTAATCTATTCACCAGGGCCTCTGTCAGCACCACCAGCACCATGTAATGTATTAACCAGGGCCTCTGTCAGCACCACCAGCACCATGTAATGTATTCACCAGGGCCTCTGTCAGCACCACCAGCACCATGTAATGTATTCACCAGGGCCTCTGTCAGCACCACTAGCACCATGTAATGTATTCACCAGGGCCTCTGTCAGCACCACCAGCACCATGTAATATATTCACCAGGGCCTCTGTCAGCACCACCAGCACCATGTAATGTATTCACCAGTGCCTCTGTCAGCACCAACACCATGTAATGTATTCACCAGGTCCTCTGTCAGCACCACCAGCACCATGTAATGTATTCACCAGGGCCTCTGTCAGCACCAACACCATGTAATGTATTCACCAGGTCCTCTGTCAGCACCACCAGCACCATGTAATGTATTCACCAGGGCCCTCTGTCAGCACCACCAACACCATGTAATCTGTTCACCAGGCCCTCTGTCAGCACCAACACCATGTAATCTATTCACCAGGGCCTCTGTCAGCCCCATTAACACCATGTAATCTATTCACCAGGGCCTCTGTCACCACCAACACCATGTAATCTATTCACCGGGGCCTCTGTCAGCACCAACACCATGTAATGTATTCACCAGGGCCTCTGTCAGCACCACCAGCACCATGTAATGTATTAACCAGGGCCTCTGTCAGCACCACCAGCACCATGTAATGTATTAACCAGGGCCTCTGTCAGCACCACCAGCACCATGTAATGTATTCACCAGGGCCTCTGTCAGCACCACCAGCACCATGTAATGTATTCACCAGGGCCTCTGTTAGCACCAACACCATGTAATGTATTCACCAGGGCCTCTGTCACCACCACTAACACCATGTAATGTATTCACCAGGGCCTCTGTCAGCAACAACACCATGTAATGTATTCACCAGGGCCTCTGTCAGCACCACTAACACCATGTAATGTATTCACCAGGGACTCTGTCAGCACCACCAGCACCATGTAATGTATTCACCAGGGCCTCTGTCAGCACCAACACCATGAAATCTATTCACCAGGGCCTCTGTCAGCACCAACACCATGTAATCTATTCACCAGGGCCTCTCTCAGCACCAACACCATGTAATGTATTCACTAGGGCCTCTGTCAGCCCCATTAACACCATGTAATCTATTCACCATGGCCTCTGTCACCACCAACACCATGTAATCTATTCACCGGGGCCTCTGTCAGCACCAACACCATGTAATCTATTCACCAGGGCCTCTGTCAGCACCAACACCATGTAATGTATTCACCAGGGCCTCTGTCAGCACCACCAACACCATGTAATCTATTCACCAGGACCTCTGTCAGCACCAACACCATGTAATCTATTCACCATAGCCTCTGGCAGCCCCAACACCATGTAATCTATTCACCATAGCCTCTGGCAGCCCCAACACCATGTAATCTATTCACCAGGGCCTCTGTCAGCACCACCAGCACCATGTAATGTATTAACCAGGGCCTCTGTCAGCACCACCAGCACCATGTAATGTATTCACCAGGGCCTCTGTCAGCACCACCAGCACCATGTAATGTATTCACCAGGGCCTCTGTCAGCACCACTAGCACCATGTAATGTATTCACCAGGGCCTCTGTCAGCACCACCAGCACCATGTAATATATTCACCAGGGCCTCTGTCAGCACCACCAGCACCATGTAATGTATTCACCAGTGCCTCTGTCAGCACCAACACCATGTAATGTATTCACCAGGTCCTCTGTCAGCACCACCAGCACCATGTAATGTATTCACCAGGGCCTCTGTCAGCACCAACACCATGTAATGTATTCACCAGGTCCTCTGTCAGCACCACCAGCACCATGTAATGTATTCACCAGGGCCCTCTGTCAGCACCACCAACACCATGTAATCTGTTCACCAGGCCCTCTGTCAGCACCAACACCATGTAATCTATTCACCAGGGCCTCTGTCAGCCCCATTAACACCATGTAATCTATTCACCAGGGCCTCTGTCACCACCAACACCATGTAATCTATTCACCGGGGCCTCTGTCAGCACCAACACCATGTAATGTATTCACCAGGGCCTCTGTCAGCACCACCAGCACCATGTAATGTATTAACCAGGGCCTCTGTCAGCACCACCAGCACCATGTAATGTATTAACCAGGGCCTCTGTCAGCACCACCAGCACCATGTAATGTATTCACCAGGGCCTTTGTCAGCACCACCAGCACCATGTAATGTATTCACCAGGGCCTCTGTCAGCACCACCAACACCATGTAATCTGTTCACCAGGCCCTCTGTCAGCACCAACACCATGTAATCTATTCACCAGGGCCTCTGTAAGCACCAACACCATGTAATGTATTCACTAGGGCCTCTGTCAGCCCCATTAACACCATGTAATCTATTCACCAGGGCCTCTGTAACCACCAACACCATGTAATCTATTCACCGGGGCCTCTGTCAGCACCAACACCATGTAATGTATTCACTAGGGCCTCTGTCAGCCCCATTAACACCATGTAATCTATTCACCAGGGCCTCTGTCACCACCAACACCATGTAATGTATTCACCAGGGCCTCTGTCAGCACCACCAGCACCATGTAATCTATTCACCAGGGCCTCTGTCAGCACCACTAACACCATGTAATCTATTCACCAGGGCCTCTGTCAGCACCAACACCATGTAATCTATTCACCAGGGCCTCTGTCAGCACCACCAACACCATGTAATCTATTCACCAGGGCCTCTGTCAGCACCAACACCATGTAATCTATTCACCAGGGCCTCTGTCAGCACCACTAACACCATGTAATGTATTCACCAGGGCCTCTGTCAGCACCACCAACACCATGTAATCTATTCACCAGGGCCTCTTGTCAGCACCACTAACACCATGTAATGTATTCACCAGGGCCTCTGTCAGCACCACCAACACCATGTAATCTATTCACCAGGGCCTCTGTCAGCACCAACACCATGTAATGTATTCACCAGGGCCTCTGTCAGCACCACCAGCACCATGTAATGTATTCACCAGGGCCTCTGTCAGCACCACTAATACCATGTAATGTATTCACCAGGGACTCTGTCAGCACCACCAGCACCATGTAATGTATTCACCAGGGACTCTGTCAGCACCACCAGCACCATGTAATGTATTCACCAGGGCCTCTGTCAGCACCAACACCATGAAATCTATTCACCAGGGCCTCTGTCAGCACCAACACCATGTAATCTATTCACCAGGGCCTCTGTCAGCACCAACACCATGTAATGTATTCACTAGGGCCTCTGTCAGCCCCATTAACACCATGTAATCTATTCACCAGGGCCTCTGTCACCACCAACACCATGTAATGTATTCACCAGGGCCTCTGTCAGCACCACCAACACCATGTAATCTATTTACCAGGGCCTCTGTCAGCACCACCAGCACCATGTAATGTATTAACCAGGGCCTCTGTCAGCACCACCAGCACCATGTAATGTATTAACCAGGGCCTCTGTCAGCACCACCAGCACCATGTAATGTATTCACCAGGGCCTCTGTCAGCACCACCAACACCATGTAATCTATTCACCAGGGCCTCTGTCAGCACCAACACCATGTAATCTATTCACCAGGGCCTCTGTCAGCACCACCAACACCATGTAATCTATTCACCAGGGACTCTGTCAGCACCACCAGCACCATGTAATGTATTCACCAGGGCCTCTGTCAGCACCACCAACACCATGTAATCTGTTCACCAGGCCCTCTGTCAGCACCAACACCATGTAATCTATTCACCAGGGCCTCTGTAAGCACCAACACCATGTAATGTATTCACTAGGGCCTCTGTCAGCCCCATTAACACCATGTAATCTATTCACCAGGGCCTCTGTAACCACCAACAGCATGTAATCTATTCACCGGGGCCTCTGTCAGCACCAACACCATGTAATGTATTCACTAGGGCCTCTGTCAGCCCCATTAACACCATGTAATCTATTCACCAGGGCCTCTGTCACCACCAACACCATGTAATGTATTCACCAGGGCCTCTGTCAGCACCACCAACACCATGTAATCTATTCACCAGGGCCTCTGTCAGCCCCAACACCATGTAATCTATTCACCATAGCCTCTGGCAGCCCCAACACCATGTAATCTATTAACCAGGGCCTCTGTCAGCACCACCAGCACCATGTAATGTATTAACCAGGGCCTCTGTCAGCCCCAACACCATGTAATCTATTCACCATAGCCTCTGGCAGCCCCAACACCATGTAATCTATTAACCAGGGCCTCTGTCAGCACCACCAGCACCATGTAATGTATTCACCAGGGCCTCTGTCAGCACCACCAGCACCATGTAATGTATTCACCAGGGCCTCTGTCAGCACCACCAACACCATGTAATCTGTTCACCAGGCCCTCTGTCAGCACCAACACCATGTAATCTATTCACCAGGGCCTCTTGTCAGCACCAACACCATGTAATGTATTCACCAGGGCCTCTGTCAGCACCACCAGCACCATGTAATGTATTCACCAGGGCCTCTGTCAGAACCACCAGCACCATGTAATGTATTCACCAGGGCCTCTGTCAGCACCACCAGCACCATGTAATGTATTCACCAGGGCCTCTGTCAGCACCACCAGCACCATGTAATCTATTCACCAGGGCCTCTGTCAGCACCACTAACACCATGTAATCTATTCACCAGGGCCTCTGTCAGCACCAACACCATGTAATGTATTCACCAGGGCCTCTGTCAGCACCACTAACACCATGTAATCTATTCACCAGGGCCTCTGTCAGCACCAACACCATGTAATCTATTCACCAGGGCCTCTGTCAGCACCACCAACACCATGTAATCTATTCTCCAGGGCCTCTGTCAGCACCAACACCATGTAATCTATTCACCAGGGCCTCTGTCAGCACCACTAACACCATGTAATGTATTCACCAGGGCCTCTGTCAGCACCACCAACACCATGTAATCTATTCACCAGGGCCTCTGTCAGCACCAACACCATGTAATGTATTCACCAGGGCCTCTGTCAGCACCACCAGCACCATGTAATGTATTCACCAGGGCCTCTGTCAGCACCACCAGCACCATGTAATGTATTCACCAGGGCCTCTGTCAGCACCACCAGCACCATGTAATATATTCACCAGGGCCTCTGTCAGCACCACCAGCACCATATAATGTATTCACCAGGGCCTCTGTTAGCACCACCAGCACCATGTAATATATTCACCAGGGCCTCTGTCAGCACCACCAGCACCATGTAATGTATTCACCAGGGCCTCTGTCAGCACCACCAGCACCATGTAATGTATTCACCAGGGCCTCTGTCAGCACCACTAACACCATGTAATGTATTCACCAGGGCCTCTGTCAGCACCACCAGCAACATGTAATGTATTCACCAGGGCCTCTGTCAGCACCACTAACACCATGTAATGTATTCACCAGGGCCTCTGTCAGCAACAACACCATGTAATGTATTCACCAGGGCCTCTGTCAGCACCACTAACACCATGTAATGTATTCACCAGGGCCTCTGTCAGCACCACCAGCACCATGTAATGTATTCACCAGGGCCTCTGTCAGCACCACTAACACCATGTAATGTATTCACCAGGGCCTCTGTCAGCACCAACACCATGTAATGTATTCACCAGGGCCTCTGTCACCACCACTAACACCATGTAATGTATTCACCAGGGCCTCTGTCAGCACCAACACCATGTAATGTATTCACCAGGGCCTCTGTCAGCACCACTAACACCATGTAATGTATTCACCAGGGACTCTGTCAGCACCACCAGCACCATGTAATGTATTCACCAGGGCCTCTGTCAGCACCAACACCATGAAATCTATTCACCAGGGCCTCTGTCAGCACCAACACCATGTAATCTATTCACCAGGGCCTCTCTCAGCACCAACACCATGTAATGTATTCACTAGGGCCTCTGTCAGCCCCATTAACACCATGTAATCTATTCACCAGGGCCTCTGTCACCACCAACACCATGTAATCTATTCACCGGGGCCTCTGTCAGCACCAACACCATGTAATCTATTCACCAGGGCCTCTGTCAGCACCAACACCATGTAATGTATTCACCAGGGCCTCTGTCAGCACCACCAACACCATGTAATCTATTCACCAGGGCCTCTGTCAGCACCAACACCATGTAATCTATTCACCATAGCCTCTGGCAGCCCCAACACCATGTAATCTATTCACCATAGCCTCTGGCAGCCCCAACACCATGTAATCTATTCACCAGGGCCTCTGTCAGCACCACCAGCACCATGTAATGTATTAACCAGGGCCTCTGTCAGCACCACCAGCACCATGTAATGTATTCACCAGGGCCTCTGTCAGCACCACCAGCACCATGTAATGTATTCACCAGGGCCTCTGTCAGCACCACTAGCACCATGTAATGTATTCACCAGGGCCTCTGTCAGCACCACCAGCACCATGTAATATATTCACCAGGGCCTCTGTCAGCACCACTAACACCATGTAATCTATTCACCAGGGCCTCTGTCAGCACCAACACCATGTAATGTATTCACCAGGGCCTCTGTCAGCACCACTAACACCATGTAATCTATTCACCAGGGCCTCTGTCAGCACCAACACCATGTAATCTATTCACCAGGGCCTCTGTCAGCACCACCAACACCATGTAATCTATTCACCAGGGCCTCTGTCAGCACCAACACCATGTAATCTATTCACCAGGGCCTCTGTCAGCACCACTAACACCATGTAATGTATTCACCAGGGCCTCTGTCAGCACCACCAACACCATGTAATCTATTCACCAGGGCCTCTGTCAGCACCAACACCATGTAATGTATTCACCAGGGCCTCTGTCAGCACCACCAGCACCATGTAATGTATTCACCAGGGCCTCTGTCAGCACCACCAGCACCATGTAATGTATTCACCAGGGCCTCTGTCAGCACCACCAGCACCATGTAATATATTCACCAGGGCCTCTGTCAGCACCACCAGCACCATATAATGTATTCACCAGGGCCTCTGTTAGCACCACCAGCACCATGTAATATATTCACCAGGGCCTCTGTCAGCACCACCAGCACCATGTAATGTATTCACCAGGGCCTCTGTCAGCACCACCAGCACCATGTAATGTATTCACCAGGGCCTCTGTCAGCACCACTAACACCATGTAATGTATTCACCAGGGCCTCTGTCAGCACCACCAGCAACATGTAATGTATTCACCAGGGCCTCTGTCAGCACCACTAACACCATGTAATGTATTCACCAGGGCCTCTGTCAGCAACAACACCATGTAATGTATTCACCAGGGCCTCTGTCAGCACCACTAACACCATGTAATGTATTCACCAGGGCCTCTGTCAGCACCACCAGCACCATGTAATGTATTCACCAGGGCCTCTGTCAGCACCACTAACACCATGTAATGTATTCACCAGGGCCTCTGTCAGCACCAACACCATGTAATGTATTCACCAGGGCCTCTGTCACCACCACTAACACCATGTAATGTATTCACCAGGGCCTCTGTCAGCACCAACACCATGTAATGTATTCACCAGGGCCTCTGTCAGCACCACTAACACCATGTAATGTATTCACCAGGGACTCTGTCAGCACCACCAGCACCATGTAATGTATTCACCAGGGCCTCTGTCAGCACCAACACCATGAAATCTATTCACCAGGGCCTCTGTCAGCACCAACACCATGTAATCTATTCACCAGGGCCTCTCTCAGCACCAACACCATGTAATGTATTCACTAGGGCCTCTGTCAGCCCCATTAACACCATGTAATCTATTCACCAGGGCCTCTGTCACCACCAACACCATGTAATCTATTCACCGGGGCCTCTGTCAGCACCAACACCATGTAATCTATTCACCAGGGCCTCTGTCAGCACCAACACCATGTAATGTATTCACCAGGGCCTCTGTCAGCACCACCAACACCATGTAATCTATTCACCAGGGCCTCTGTCAGCACCAACACCATGTAATCTATTCACCATAGCCTCTGGCAGCCCCAACACCATGTAATCTATTCACCATAGCCTCTGGCAGCCCCAACACCATGTAATCTATTCACCAGGGCCTCTGTCAGCACCACCAGCACCATGTAATGTATTAACCAGGGCCTCTGTCAGCACCACCAGCACCATGTAATGTATTCACCAGGGCCTCTGTCAGCACCACCAGCACCATGTAATGTATTCACCAGGGCCTCTGTCAGCACCACTAGCACCATGTAATGTATTCACCAGGGCCTCTGTCAGCACCACCAGCACCATGTAATATATTCACCAGGGCCTCTGTCAGCACCACCAGCACCATGTAATGTATTCACCAGTGCCTCTGTCAGCACCAACACCATGTAATGTATTCACCAGGTCCTCTGTCAGCACCACCAGCACCATGTAATGTATTCACCAGGGCCTCTGTCAGCACCAACACCATGTAATGTATTCACCAGGTCCTCTGTCAGCACCACCAGCACCATGTAATGTATTCACCAGGGCCCTCTGTCAGCACCACCAACACCATGTAATGTATTCACCAGGTCCTCTGTCAGCACCACCAACACCATGTAATCTGTTCACCAGGCCCTCTGTCAGCACCAACACCATGTAATCTATTCACCAGGGCCTCTGTCAGCCCCATTAACACCATGTAATCTATTCACCAGGGCCTCTGTCACCACCAACACCATGTAATCTATTCACCGGGGCCTCTGTCAGCACCAACACCATGTAATGTATTCACCAGGGCCTCTGTCAGCACCACCAGCACCATGTAATGTATTAACCAGGGCCTCTGTCAGCACCACCAGCACCATGTAATGTATTAACCAGGGCCTCTGTCAGCACCACCAGCACCATGTAATGTATTCACCAGGGCCTCTGTCAGCACCACCAGCACCATGTAATGTATTCACCAGGGCCTCTGTCAGCACCACCAACACCATGTAATCTGTTCACCAGGCCCTCTGTCAGCACCAACACCATGTAATCTATTCACCAGGGCCTCTGTAAGCACCAACACCATGTAATGTATTCACTAGGGCCTCTGTCAGCCCCATTAACACCATGTAATCTATTCACCAGGGCCTCTGTAACCACCAACACCATGTAATCTATTCACCGGGGCCTCTGTCAGCACCAACACCATGTAATGTATTCACTAGGGCCTCTGTCAGCCCCATTAACACCATGTAATCTATTCACCAGGGCCTCTGTCACCACCAACACCATGTAATGTATTCACCAGGGCCTCTGTCAGCACCACCAACACCATGTAATCTATTCACCAGGGCCTCTGTCAGCCCCAACACCATGTAATCTATTCACCATAGCCTCTGGCAGCCCCAACACCATGTCATCTATTAACCAGGGCCTCTGTCAGCACCACCAGCACCATGTAATGTATTAACCAGGGCCTCTGTCAGCACCACCAGCACCATGTAATGTATTCACCAGGGCATCTGTCAGCACCACCAGCACCATGTAATGTATTCACCAGGGCCTCTGTCAGCACCACCAACACCATGTAATCTGTTCACCAGGCCCTCTGTCAGCACCAACACCATGTAATCTATTCACCAGGGCCTCTGTCAGCACCAACACCATGTAATGTATTCACTAGGGCCTCTGTCAGCCCCATTAACACCATGTAATCTATTCACCAGGGCCTCTGTAACCACCAACACCATGTAATCTATTCACCGGGGCCTCTGTCAGCACCAACACCATGTAATGTATTCACCAGGGCCTCTGTCAGCACCACCAGCACCATGTAATGTATTCACCAGGGCCTCTGTCAGAACCACCAGCACCATGTAATGTATTCACCAGGGCCTCTGTCAGCACCACCAGCACCATGTAATGTATTCACCAGGGCCTCTGTCAGCACCACCAGCACCATGTAATCTATTCACCAGGGCCTCTGTCAGCACCACTAACACCATGTAATCTATTCACCAGGGCCTCTGTCAGCACCAACACCATGTAATGTATTCACCAGGGCCTCTGTCAGCACCACTAACACCATGTAATCTATTCACCAGGGCCTCTGTCAGCACCAACACCATGTAATCTATTCACCAGGGCCTCTGTCAGCACCACCAACACCATGTAATCTATTCACCAGGGCCTCTGTCAGCACCAACACCATGTAATCTATTCACCAGGGCCTCTGTCAGCACCACTAACACCATGTAATGTATTCACCAGGGCCTCTGTCAGCACCACCAACACCATGTAATCTATTCACCAGGGCCTCTGTCAGCACCAACACCATGTAATGTATTCACCAGGGCCTCTGTCAGCACCACCAGCACCATATAATGTATTCACCAGGGCCTCTGTCAGCACCACCAGCACCATATAATGTATTCACCAGGGCCTCTGTTAGCACCACCAGCACCATGTAATATATTCACCAGGGCCTCTGTCAGCACCACCAGCACCATGTAATGTATTCACCAGGGCCTCTGTCAGCACCACCAGCACCATGTAATGTATTCACCAGGGCCTCTGTCAGCACCACTAACACCATGCAATGTATTCACCAGGGCCTCTGTCAGCACCACCAGCACCATGTAATGTATTCACCAGGGCCTCTGTCAGCACCACTAACACCATGTAATGTATTCACCAGGGCCTCTGTCAGCAACAACACCATGTAATGTATTCACCAGGGCCTCTGTCAGCACCACTAACACCATGTAATGTATTCACCAGGGCCTCTGTCAGCACCAACACCATGTAATGTATTCACCAGGGCCTCTGTCACCACCACTAACACCATGTAATGTATTCACCAGGGCCTCTGTCAGCACCAACACCATGTAATGTATTCACCAGGGCCTCTGTCAGCACCACTAACACCATGTAATGTATTCACCAGGGACTCTGTCAGCACTACCAGCACCATGTAATGTATTCACCAGGGCCTCTGTCAGCACCAACACCATGAAATCTATTCACCAGGGCCTCTGTCAGCACCAACACCATGTAATCTATTCACCAGGGCCTCTCTCAGCACCAACACCATGTAATGTATTCACTAGGGCCTCTGTCAGCCCCATTAACACATTGTAATCTATTCACCAGGGCCTCTGTCACCACCAACACCATGTAATCTATTCACCGGGGCCTCTGTCAGCACCAACACCATGTAATCTATTCACCAGGGCCTCTGTCAGCACCAACACCATGTAATGTATTCACCAGGGCCTCTGTCAGCACCACCAACACCATGTAATCTATTCACCAGGGCCTCTGTCAGCACCAACACCATGTAATCTATTCACCATAGCCTCTGGCAGCCCCAACACCATGTAATCTATTCACCATAGCCTCTGGCAGCCCCAACACCATGTAATCTATTCACCAGGGCCTCTGTCAGCACCACCAGCACCATGTAATGTATTAACCAGGGCCTCTGTCAGCACCACCAGCACCATGTAATGTATTCACCAGGGCCTCTGTCAGCACCACCAGCACCATGTAATGTATTCACCAGGGCCTCTGTCAGCACCACTAGCACCATGTAATGTATTCACCAGGGCCTCTGTCAGCACCACCAGCACCATGTAATATATTCACCAGGGCCTCTGTCAGCACCACCAGCACCATGTAATGTATTCACCAGTGCCTCTGTCAGCACCAACACCATGTAATGTATTCACCAGGTCCTCTGTCAGCACCACCAGCACCATGTAATGTATTCACCAGGGCCTCTGTCAGCACCAACACCATGTAATGTATTCACCAGGTCCTCTGTCAGCACCACCAGCACCATGTAATGTATTCACCAGGGCCCTCTGTCAGCACCACCAACACCATGTAATCTGTTCACCAGGCCCTCTGTCAGCACCAACACCATGTAATCTATTCACCAGGGCCTCTGTCAGCCCCATTAACACCATGTAATCTATTCACCAGGGCCTCTGTCACCACCAACACCATGTAATCTATTCACCGGGGCCTCTGTCAGCACCAACACCATGTAATGTATTCACCAGGGCCTCTGTCAGCACCACCAGCACCATGTAATGTATTAACCAGGGCCTCTGTCAGCACCACCAGCACCATGTAATGTATTAACCAGGGCCTCTGTCAGCACCACCAGCACCATGTAATGTATTCACCAGGGCCTCTGTCAGCACCACCAGCACCATGTAATGTATTCACCAGGGCCTCTGTCAGCACCACCAACACCATGTAATCTGTTCACCAGGGCCTCTGTCAGCACCAACACCATGTAATCTATTCACCAGGGCCTCTGTAAGCACCAACACCATGTAATGTATTCACTAGGGCCTCTGTCAGCCCCATTAACACCATGTAATCTATTCACCAGGGCCTCTGTCACCACCAACACCATGTAATGTATTCACCAGGGCCTCTGTCAGCACCACCAACACCATGTAATCTATTCACCAGGGCCTCTGTCAGCCCCAACACCATGTAATCTATTCACCATAGCCTCTGGCAGCCCCAACACCATGTCATCTATTAACCAGGGCCTCTGTCAGCACCACCAGCACCATGTAATGTATTAACCAGGGCCTCTGTCAGCACCACCAGCACCATGTAATGTATTCACCAGGGCCTCTGTCAGCACCACCAGCACCATGTAATGTATTCACCAGGGCCTCTGTCAGCACCACCAACACCATGTCATCTGTTCACCAGGGCCTCTGTCAGCACCAACACCATGTAATGTATTCACTAGGGCCTCTGTCAGCCCCATTAACACCATGTAATCTATTCACCAGGGCCTCTGTAACCACCAACACCATGTAATCTATTCACCGGGGCCTCTGTCAGCACCAACACCATGTAATGTATTCACCAGGGCCTCTGTCAGCACCAACACCATGTAATGTATTCACTAGGGCCTCTGTCAGCCCCATTAACACCATGTAATCTATTCACCAGGGCCTCTGTAACCACCAACACCATGTAATCTATTCACCGGGGCCTCTGTCAGCACCAACACCATGTAATGTATTCACCAGGGCCTCTGTCAGCACCACCAGCACCATGTAATGTATTCACCAGGGCCTCTGTCAGAACCACCAGCACCATGTAATGTATTCACCAGGGCCTCTGTCAGCACCACCAGCACCATGTAATGTATTCACCAGGGCCTCTGTCAGCACCACCAGCACCATGTAATCTATTCACCAGGGCCTCTGTCAGCACCACTAACACCATGTAATCTATTCACCAGGGCCTCTGTCAGCACCAACACCATGTAATGTATTCACCAGGGCCTCTGTCAGCACCACTAACACCATGTAATCTATTCACCAGGGCCTCTGTCAGCACCAACACCATGTAATCTATTCACCAGGGCCTCTGTCAGCACCACCAACACCATGTAATCTATTCACCAGGGCCTCTGTCAGCACCAACACCATGTAATCTATTCACCAGGGCCTCTGTCAGCACCACTAACACCATGTAATGTATTCACCAGGGCCTCTGTCAGCACCACCAACACCATGTAATCTATTCACCAGGGCCTCTGTCAGCACCAACACCATGTAATGTATTCACCAGGGCCTCTGTCAGCACCACCAGCACCATATAATGTATTCACCAGGGCCTCTGTTAGCACCACCAGCACCATGTAATATATTCACCAGGGCCTCTGTCAGCACCACCAGCACCATGTAATGTATTCACCAGGGCCTCTGTTAGCACCACCAGCACCATGTAATGTATTCACCAGGGCCTCTGTCAGCACCACCAGCACCATGTAATGTATTCACCAGGGCCTCTGTCAGCACCACTAACACCATGTAATGTATTCACCAGGGCCTCTGTCAGCACCACCAGCACCATGTAATGTATTCACCAGGGCCTCTGTCAGCACCACTAACACCATGTAATGTATTCACCAGGGCCTCTGTCAGCAACAACACCATGTAATGTATTCACCAGGGCCTCTGTCAGCACCACTAACACCATGTAATGTATTCACCAGGGCCTCTGTCAGCACCACCAGCACCATGTAATGTATTCACCAGGGCCTCTGTCAGCACCACTAACACCATGTAATGTATTCACCAGGGCCTCTGTCAGCACCAACACCATGTAATGTATTCACCAGGGCCTCTGTCACCACCACTAACACCATGTAATGTATTCACCAGGGCCTCTGTCAGCACCAACACCATGTAATGTATTCACCAGGGCCTCTGTCAGCACCACTAACACCATGTAATGTATTCACCAGGGACTCTGTCAGCACCACCAGCACCATGTAATGTATTCACCAGGGCCTCTGTCAGCACCAACACCATGAAATCTATTCACCAGGGCCTCTGTCAGCACCAACACCATGTAATCTATTCACCAGGGCCTCTCTCAGCACCAACACCATGTAATGTATTCACTAGGGCCTCTGTCAGCCCCATTAACACCATGTAATCTATTCACCAGGGCCTCTGTCACCACCAACACCATGTAATCTATTCACCGGGGCCTCTGTCAGCACCAACACCATGTAATCTATTCACCAGGGCCTCTGTCAGCACCAACACCATGTAATGTATTCACCAGGGCCTCTGTCAGCACCACCAACACCATGTAATCTATTCACCAGGGCCTCTGTCAGCACCAACACCATGTAATCTATTCACCATAGCCTCTGGCAGCCCCAACACCATGTAATCTATTCACCATAGCCTCTGGCAGCCCCAACACCATGTAATCTATTCACCAGGGCCTCTGTCAGCACCACCAGCACCATGTAATGTATTAACCAGGGCCTCTGTCAGCACCACCAGCACCATGTAATGTATTCACCAGGGCCTCTGTCAGCACCACCAGCACCATGTAATGTATTCACCAGGGCCTCTGTCAGCACCACCAGCACCATGTAATGTATTCACCAGGGCCTCTGTCAGCACCACCAGCACCATGTAATCTATTCACCAGGGCCTCTGTCAGCACCACTAACACCATGTAATCTATTCACCAGGGCCTCTGTCAGCACCAACACCATGTAATGTATTCACCAGGGCCTCTGTCAGCACCACTAACACCATGTAATCTATTCACCAGGGCCTCTGTCAGCACCAACACCATGTAATCTATTCACCAGGGTCTCTGTCAGCACCACCAACACCATGTAATCTATTCACCAGGGCCTCTGTCAGCACCAACACCATGTAATCTATTCACCAGGGCCTCTGTCAGCACCACTAACACCATGTAATGTATTCACCAGGGCCTCTGTCAGCACCACCAACACCATGTAATCTATTCACCAGGGCCTCTGTCAGCACCAACACCATGTAATGTATTCACCAGGGCCTCTGTCAGCACCACCAGCACCATGTAATGTATTCACCAGGGCCTCTGTCAGCACCACCAGCACCATGTAATGTATTCACCAGGGCCTCTGTCAGCACCACCAGCACCATGTAATGTATTCACCAGGGCCTCTGTCAGCACCACTAACACCATGTAATGTATTCACCAGGGCCTCTGTCAGCACCAACACCATGTAATGTATTCACCAGGGCCTCTGTCACCACCACTAACACCATGTAATGTATTCACCAGGGCCTCTGTCAGCACCAACACCATGTAATGCATTCACCAGGGCCTCTGTCAGCACCACTAACACCATGTAATGTATTCACCAGGGACTCTGTCAGCACCACCAGCACCATGTAATGTATTCACCAGGGCCTCTGTCAGCACCAACACCATGAAATCTATTCACCAGGGCCTCTGTCAGCACCAACACCATGTAATCTATTCACCAGGGCCTCTCTCAGCACCAACACCATGTAATGTATTCACTAGGGCCTCTGTCAGCCCCATTAACACCATGTAATCTATTCACCAGGGCCTCTGTCACCACCAACACCATGTAATCTATTCACCGGGGCCTCTGTCAGCACCAACACCATGTAATCTATTCACCAGGGCCTCTGTCAGCACCAACACCATGTAATGTATTCACCAGGGCCTCTGTCAGCACCACCAACACCATGTAATCTATTCACCAGGGCCTCTGTCAGCACCAACACCATGTAATCTATTCACCATAGCCTCTGGCAGCCCCAACACCATGTAATCTATTCACCATAGCCTCTGGCAGCCCCAACACCATGTAATCTATTCACCAGGGCCTCTGTCAGCACCACCAGCACCATGTAATGTATTAACCAGGGCCTCTGTCAGCACCACCAGCACCATGTAATGTATTCACCAGGGCCTCTGTCAGCACCACCAGCACCATGTAATGTATTCACCAGGGCCTCTGTCAGCACCACCAGCACCATGTAATGTATTCACCAGGGCCTCTGTCAGCACCACCAGCACCATGTAATCTATTCACCAGGGCCTCTGTCAGCACCACTAACACCATGTAATCTATTCACCAGGGCCTCTGTCAGCACCAACACCATGTAATGTATTCACCAGGGCCTCTGTCAGCACCACTAACACCATGTAATCTATTCACCAGGGCCTCTGTCAGCACCAACACCATGTAATCTATTCACCAGGGTCTCTGTCAGCACCACCAACACCATGTAATCTATTCACCAGGGCCTCTGTCAGCACCAACACCATGTAATCTATTCACCAGGGCCTCTGTCAGCACCACTAACACCATGTAATGTATTCACCAGGGCCTCTGTCAGCACCACCAACACCATGTAATCTATTCACCAGGGCCTCTGTCAGCACCAACACCATGTAATGTATTCACCAGGGCCTCTGTCAGCACCACCAGCACCATGTAATGTATTCACCAGGGCCTCTGTCAGCACCACCAGCACCATGTAATGTATTCACCAGGGCCTCTGTCAGCACCACCAGCACCATGTAATATATTCACCAGGGCCTCTGTCAGCACCACCAGCACCATATAATGTATTCACCAGGGCCTCTGTTAGCACCACCAGCACCATGTAATATATTCACCAGGGCCTCTGTCAGCACCACCAGCACCATGTAATGTATTCACCAGGGCCTCTGTCAGCACCACCAGCACCATGTAATGTATTCACCAGGGCCTCTGTCAGCACCACTAACACCATGTAATGTATTCACCAGGGCCTCTGTCAGCACCACCAGCACCATGCAATGTATTCACCAGGGCCTCTGTCAGCACCACTAACACCATGTAATGTATTCACCAGGGCCTCTGTCAGCAACAACACCATGTAATGTATTCACCAGGGCCTCTGTCAGCACCACTAACACCATGTAATGTATTCACCAGGGCCTCTGTCAGCACCACCAGCACCATGTAATGTATTCACCAGGGCCTCTGTCAGCACCACTAACACCATGTAATGTATTCACCAGGGCCTCTGTCAGCACCAACACCATGTAATGTATTCACCAGGGCCTCTGTCACCACCACTAACACCATGTAATGTATTCACCAGGGCCTCTGTCAGCACCACTAACACCATGTAATGTATTCACCAGGGACTCTGTCAGCACCACTAACACCATGTAATGTATTCACCAGGGACTCTGTCAGCACCACCAGCACCATGTAATGTATTCACCAGGGCCTCTGTCAGCACCAACACCATGAAATCTATTCACCAGGGCCTCTGTCAGCACCAACACCATGTAATCTATTCACCAGGGCCTCTCTCAGCACCAACACCATGTAATGTATTCACTAGGGCCTCTGTCAGCCCCATTAACACCATGTAATCTATTCACCAGGGCCTCTGTCACCACCAACACCATGTAATCTATTCACCGGGGCCTCTGTCAGCACCAACACCATGTAATCTATTCACCAGGGCCTCTGTCAGCACCAACACCATGTAATGTATTCACCAGGGCCTCTGTCAGCACCACCAACACCATGCAATCTATTCACCAGGGCCTCTGTCAGCACCAACACCATGTAATCTATTCACCATAGCCTCTGGCAGCCCCAACACCATGTAATCTATTCACCATAGCCTCTGGCAGCCCCAACACCATGTAATCTATTCACCAGGGCCTCTGTCAGCACCACCAGCACCATGTAATGTATTCACCAGGGCCTCTGTCAGCACCACCAGCACCATGTAATGTATTCACCAGGGCCTCTGTCAGCACCACTAGCACCATGTAATGTATTCACCAGGGCCTCTGTCAGCACCACCAGCACAATGTAATATATTCACCAGGGCCTCTGTCAGCACCACCAGCACCATGTAATGTATTCACCAGTGCCTCTGTCAGCACCAACACCATGTAATGTATTCACCAGGTCCTCTGTCAGCACCACCAGCACCATGTAATGTATTCACCAGGGCCTCTGTCAGCACCAACACCATGTAATGTATTCACCAGGTCCTCTGTCAGCACCACCAGCACCATGTAATGTATTCACCAGGGCCCTCTGTCAGCACCACCAACACCATGTAATCTGTTCACCAGGCCCTCTGTCAGCACCAACACCATGTAATCTATTCACCAGGGCCTCTGTCAGCCCCATTAACACCATGTAATCTATTCACCAGGGCCTCTGTCACCACCAACACCATGTAATCTATTCACCGGGGCCTCTGTCAGCACCAACACCATGTAATGTATTCACCAGGGCCTCTGTCAGCACCACCAACACCATGTAATCTATTCACCAGGGCCTCTGTCAGCACCAACACCATGTAATATATTCACCAGGGCCTCTGTCAGCACCACCAACACCATGCAATCTATTCACCAGGGCCTCTGTCAGCACCACCAACACCATGTAATCGATTCACCATAGCCTCTGGCAGCCCCAACACCATGTAATCTATTCACCATAGCCCCTGGCAGCCCCAACACCATGTAATCTATTCACCATAGCCTCTGGCAGCCCCAACACCATGTAATCTATTCACCATAGCCTCTGGCAGCCGCAACACATGTAATCTATTCACCAGGGCCTCTGTCAGCACCACTAACACCATGTAATCTATTCACCAGGGCCTCTGTCAGCCCCACCAACACCATGTAATCTATTCACCAGGGCCTCTGTCAGCACCAACACCATGTAATCTATTCACCAGGGCCTCTGTGTATGTCTGGTCTTCTCGATCTCAGCCTGCAAGGAAATGTACATACTGCACACACAAATCTCAGATGAAACTCGTGCCAAGCTAGTGCCAAGCTGTGCAAATGCCTTGTTGGAATGTAACAAATATATATATGACACAGTATAGTTTGTGCCCCTGCCTCGCAGCAAGCAATAGATATGAAATATATAGGTGAACTTGCTGACGTGAGCTTCTTGCATGCGCACGTGTGTTTGTGAATGTGTGTGTAATGCTCGTCTGATGAGGAAGGAGTGGACCAAAGCGCAGCGTGGTACGTGTTCATGATAATTTAACACTGAAACAAAATAACAAAGTAGAATAAAACGAAACAGTTCTGTCTGATGAAGACACAAACAGAAAACAAGCCGCACAAAAGCAGGCGGACCTAACAGGCTTAAATAGTCCTCAACCAAAACTCAAACAAGCAACAGGTACAACCAATAAGACATAACAAACAGAAAAGGAAAAGGGGATGGGTGGCAGCTAGTAGACCGGTGGCGTCGACTGTCGAGCGCCGCCCGAACAGGCAGGGGAGCCACCTCGAATCAAATCAAATCAACTCTAATTTTATTTGTCACATACACATGGTTAGCAGATGTTAATGCGAGTGTAGCGAAATGCTTGTGCTTCTAGTTCCGACAATGCAGTAATAACCAACAAGTAATCTAACTAACAATTCCTAAACTACTGTCTTATACACAGTGTAAGGGGACAAAGAATATGTACATAAGGATATATGAATGAGTGATGGTACAGAGCAGCATAGGCAAGATACAGTAGATGGTATCGAGTACAGTATATACATATAAGATGAGTATGTAAACAAAGTGGCATAGTTAAAGTGGCTCGTGATACATGTATTACATAAGGATGCAGTCGATGATATAGAGTACAGTATATACGTATGCATATGAGATGAATAATGTAGGGTAAGTAACATTATATAAGGTAGCATTGTTTAAAGTGGCTAGTGATATTTACATCATTCCCATCAATTCCCATTATTAAAGTGGCTGGAGTTGAGTCAGTGTCAGTGTGTTGGCAGCGGCCACTCAATGTTAGTGGTGGCTGTTTAACAGTCTGATGGCCTTGAGGTAGAAGCTGTTTTTCAGTCTCTCGGTCCCAGCTTTGATGCACCTGTACTGACCTCGCCTTCTGGATGATAGCGGGGTGAACAGGCAGTGGCTCGGGTGGTTGATGTCCTTGATGATCTTTATGGCCTTCCTGTAACATCGGGTGGTGTAGGTGTCCTGGAGGGCAGGTAGTTTGCCCCCGGTGATGCGTTGTGCAGACCTCACTACCCTCTGGAGAGCCTTACGGTTTAGGGCGGAGCAGTTGCCGTACCAGGCGGTGATACAGCCCGCCAGGATGCTCTCGATTGTGCATCTGTAGAAGTTTGTGCTTTTGGTGACAAGCCGAATTTCTTCAGCCTCCTGAGGTTGAAGAGGCGCTGCTGCGCCTTCTTCACGATGCTGTCTGTGTGAGTGGACCAATTCAGTTTGTCTGTGATGTGTATGCCGAGGAACTTAAAACTTGCTACCCTCTCCACTACTGTTCCATCGATGTGGATAGGGGGGTGTTCCCTCTGCTGTTTCCTGAAGTCCACAATCATCTCCTTAGTTTTGTTGACGTTGAGTGTGAGGTTATTTTCCTGACACCACACTCCGAGGGCCCTCACCTCCTCCCTGTAGACCGTCTCGTCATTGTTGGTAATCAAGCCTACCACTGTTGTGTCGTCCGCAAACTTGATGATTGAGTTGGAGGCGTGCGTGGCCACGCAGTCGTGGGTGAACAGGGAGTACAGGAGAGGGCTCAGAACGCACCCTTGTGGGGCCCCAGTGTTGAGGATCAGAGGGGAGGAGATGTTGTTACCTACCCTCACCACCTGGGGGCGGCCCGTCAGGAAGTCCAGTACCCAGTTGCACAGGGCGGGGTCGAGACCCAGGGTCTCGAGCTTGATGACGAGCTTGGAGGCTACTATGGTGTTGAATGCCGAGCTGTAGTCGATGAACAGCATTCTCACATAGGTATTCCTCTTGTCCAGATGGGTTAGGGCAGTGTGCAGTGTGGTTGAGATTGCATCGTCTGTGGACCTATTTGGGCGGTAAGCAAATTGGAGTGGGTCTAGGGTGGAGGTAGGGTGGAGGTGATATGACTTGACTAGTCTCTCAAAGCACTTCATGATGGCGGAAGTGAGTGCTACGGGGCGGTAGTCGTTTAGCTCAGTTACCTTAGCTTTCTTGGGAACAGGAACAATGGTGGCCCTCTTGAAGCATGTGGGAACAGCAGACTGGTATAGGGATTGATTGAATATGTCCGTAAACACACCGGCCAGCTGGTCTGCGCATGCTCTGAGGGCGCGGCTGGGGAGGCCGTCTGGGCCTGCAGCCTTGCGAGGGTTAACACGTTTAAATGTCTTACTCACCTCGGTTGCAGTGAAGAAGAGACCGCATGTTTTCTTTGCAGGCCGTGTCAGTGGCACTGTATTGTCCTCAAAGCGGGCAAAAAAGTTATTTAGTCTGCCTGGGAGGAAGACATCCTGGTCCGTGACTGGGCTGGATTTCTTCCTGTAGTCCGTGATTGACTGTAGACCCTGCCACATGCCTCTTGTGTCTGAGCCGTTGAATTGAGATTCTAATTTGTCTCTGTACTGACGCTTAGCTTGTTTGATAGCCTTGCGGAGGGAATAGCTGCACTGTTTGTATTCGGTCATGTTACCAGACACCTTGCCCTGATTAAAAGCAGTGGTTCGCGCTTTCATTTTCACGCGAATGCTACCATCAATCCACGGTTTCTGGTTAGGGAATGTTTTAATCGTTGCTATGGGAACGACATCTTCAACGCACGTTCTAATGAACTCGCACACTGAATCAGCGTATTCATCAATGTTGTTATCTGACGCAATACGAAACATATCCCAGTCCACGTGATGGAAGCAGTCTTGGAGTGTGGAGTCAGCTTGGTCGGACCACCGTTGGACAGACCTCAGGGTGGGAGCCTCTAGTTTTAGTTTCTGTCTGTAGGCAGGGATCAGCAAAATGGAGTCGTGGTCAGCTTTTCCGAAAGGGGGGCGGGGCAGGGCCTTATATGCGTCGCGGAAGTTAGAGTAACAATGATCCAAGGTTTTTCCAACCCTGGTTGCGCAATCTATATGCTGATAAAATTTAGGGAGTCTTGTTTTCAGATTAGCCTTGTTAAAATCCCCAGCTACAATGAATGCAGCCTCCGGATAAATTGTTTCCAGTTTGCAAAGAGTTAAATAAAGTTCGTTCAGAGCCATCGATGTGTCTGCTTGGGGGGGGGATATATACGGCTGTGATTATAATCGAAGAGAATTCTCTTGGTAGATAATGCGGTCTACATTTGATTGTGAGGAATTCTGAATCAGGTGAACAGAAGGATTTGAGTTCCTGTATGTTTCTTTCATCACACCATGTCTCGTTAGCCATAAGGCATACGCCCCCGCCCCTCTTCTTACCAGAAAGGTGTTTGTTTCTGTCGGCGCGATGAGTGGAGAAACCCGTTGGCTGCACCGCTTCGGATAGCGTCTCTCCAGTGAGCCATGTTTCCGTAAAGCACAGAACGTGACAGTCTCTGATGTCCCTCTGGAATGCTACCCTTGCTCGGATTTCATCAACCTTGTTGTCTAGAGACTGGACATTGGCAAGAAGAATGCTAGGGAGTGGTTCACGGTGTGCCCGTCTCTGGAGTCTGACCAGAAGACCACCGCGTTTCCCTCTTTTTCAGAGTCGTTTTTTTGGGTCGCTGCATGCGATCCATTCCGTTGTCCTGTTTGTAAGGCAGAACACAGGATCCGCGTCGCGAAAAACATATTCTTGGTCGTACTGATGGTCGTACTGATGGTGAGTTGACGCTGATCTTATATTCAGTAGTTCTTCTCGACTGTATGTAATGAAACCTAAGATGACCTGGGGTACTAATGTAAGAAATAACACGTAAAAAGTTTCCTAGGAACGCGAAGCGAGGCGGCCATCTCTGTCTGCGCCGGAAGTCGTGACAGTGTAAGTGTTTATAATGTTGTTGTGCACATTGTCCTCTTATTCTTCATGGCCTCATTTGTGGTCAAATAAACAACTCGTTATATAATTATGAAAACACACCCAATCCTGTAATGCCATTACTCGCCATCCTCTCTAAACTACCACAGACACAGTGAACAATTTCAAGGTGATGAGACTCTATTCATACAAATCACTGTAGGAATCCAGCAGCACGTCCACAGCCTGGGGGGACCCTAGTGTAGCACCTTCATGGAACAGCTGGACAGGAAAAGGGAGGTGGGGTTTTAAGAAAGACACAATCAACGCTGCTCTCCACTGTTCTCTCCTCTGCAGCTCCAGCCAGCTCTTCACTGCCTTTAGAGATGGTTCCCAGTGTGACCCAGACATTTGAAAGAGCCATCCCAGCGTGTGGCAATTTCAAATCAGATTCCCCTCATCAAACAGAGAGGGAGGGAGGGAGGGTGAGGTAGAAGGTCAGGAAAAGAGAAAGATGGATAGGGCAGGATGATTACTTGATCCAGAAAGAAAAATAACAAAAAGACAGGATGAACCTATCAGGGATCCAAGCACCAGAGAGGGAGAGAGAGAGAGAGGAAGAGAGAGAATAAATATATATAGATACAAGAAGAAGAAGAGAGACGAGAGAAGAGATAGATGGTGACTGTAAGGCGGCTCTGCATCTGTGTGAAAAGGAATTTGCGAGGGAATGAGACGTTGAGAGATTTTGATAATAATATAAAGAAGGATTGTTGTAAGCTTACACACACACAGAAATTCTATGAAGTGGCTAGAAGACGAGGAGAAGAGTGAGTGAGTCAGAGGCTGAGAATGAGAGTGGTGAAGAAAAGAGAGATACAGGTAACTGCCAGAATAAAGGAAACAATTGAGTAAATGACGGATACAAAGTATATTGAAAGCAGGTGTTTTCACACAGATGTAGTTTCTGAGTTAATTAAGCAATTAACACCCCATCATGCTTAAGGCCATGTATAAAAATTCCCAGGTGCCCATTATTTTGGCTACCATGGCTAAAATAAGAGATCTCCATGACTTTGAAAGAGGAGATAGAGCATAAGGGGTTTAAAGTGTGTGTGTGTGTCTCAGTCACCAGATCTCAATCCAATTAAACACTTATGGGATACTCTGGAGTGGAGCCTGAGACAGCGGTTTCCACCACCATCAACAAAACACCACATTATAAACTGTATTGTTGAAGAATGGTGTAGCATCCCTCCAATAGAGTCCAAATACTTGTAGAATCTATCGCATTGAAGCTGTTCTGGCAGCTCGTGGTGCCCCAATGGCCTATTAAGGTGCTTTATATTGATGTTTCCTTTATTTTGGCAGTTACCTGTTGATCCAGAAGATGAGGGAACAGAACAGTGTGATCACCTCAATTATTGTGTTCTTCACTCTAACTTCCCTCTGGGACCTGCCACCAACGCCAACCGCACAATTCTCCCTGTCAGCCACATCGCACAGTTACAAGATTTACACTGATGAATGTTGACGTGCTGACTAAAAAATGTCCCAGTTGCTGGCTGGTGACTTACGTAGGTCAAGAGACAGCGTTGTTGTGCGCAGGCCACCCTGACAGCCAGGTGACAGAGATTAATAGCCCCTGTATTGACTGAGTAACTTCCAGTTCCTCATCTCTGTCAGGACAAGGCTTTGCCCGAGAGCGCCTCGCCATTATTAGAGGTATAATTGCGGAGACATTTAAAGCGTTTCCCCTCGAGGGACTGTGAAATCCAATAAACCTTTCATAAGAACACCGCACACTGCAGTCTCACTCAGACAGCCTACACTCAGACAGCCTACACTCAGCACAGCCACGCTGCCTGAGACACAGCACTGAGGTTGTCTGTGGAAATCAGTGATTTATGGAGCTGTGCACCACCCTAGATTAGTTGTTTTATCAAAAATATGAGAGGCGGTTTAGAATACGATCGGGTTCCTGCCAACACCGTGAACGTGTTTGTACTGGTGTATTTCTATGAAGCGTTTCTGTTTGTGTGACACAGTGCATCTATGGGTCTAAGAAACTTTATGCTTGTCCATGGATGTGAGAAAAAACATGTAGATGAGTATGTAAATTAAACAGGGATAGTGTGCATGTGTTTCCATGTCTAAGAGGATACACTCTACTGTATGTAGGACACACAGCAATATACATCTACAATATGCATGAGTGTCTGTACGTGTGTGTGTGTGTGTGTGTGTGTGTGTGTGTGTGTGTGTGTGTGTGTGTGTGTGTGTGTGTGTGTGTGTGTGTGTGTGTGTGTGTGTGTGTGTGTGTGTGTGTGTGTGTGTGAGCATGTGTGCGTGCATCCTCCCCTCTCCCTCAGAGCCCTAGCCACCAGGGTGCAGGACAGGGAGGGATGCTGAATATGCAGGGCTAATTTGGGCTGTAATTCGATTTCACTTAAATTAAATTTGCTCTCTCTGGGGAGGGACAGCCAGGGGTCAGCCAGGGTCACACTCCAGACAGCAACCAAGAGCGCTGTGTGTGTGTTTGTGTGTGTGTGTGTGTGTGTGTGTGTGTGCGTGTGTGCGTGTGTGTGCGTGCGTGTGTGGGTGTGTGTGTGTGTTTTTGTGTGTGAGTGTACATGTATGTGAGTGCGCTTGTGTCAGTGTGTGTGTGGTACCTGACCCTGGTCAGGTTATGCCCCTGGATCTCAGTTCAGAGGGTTTCACCTTCCATAGATGGAGCAGAGCATGATTTCAGCTTCTGAATGTTGCCATTTCAAAGGATTTGTACCTTTCACTTTAAAAAATAATGTATTTTTTCGGAGTACGTAAGGACAACAAGGGGAAGAAGAATGAAGTTTGTAATAAAGCAAACAAATACATAAAGAAAAACAATAAGAGAAAGAGCACCTATAAACAGAGTTTAAAAAAACGTTTAAACTGAAAAACTAACTAAAGAAATAAGGCAAAGACAATATAGCAATAAATACATCCAAACACAAACAAACATAACTCTTAGAAAAAAGGGTTCCAAAAGGGTTCTTTTGCCATCCCCATATGAGAACCCTTTCAGGTTCCATATAAACTCAGCAAAACAATAAACATCCCTTTTTCAGGACTGTGTCTTTCAAAGATAAAAAATATAAAATTCATAAAAATCCAAATAACTTCACAGATCTTCATTGCAAAGGGTTTAAACACTGTTTCCCATGCTTCTTCAATGAACCATAAACAATTAATGAACATGCATCTGTGGAACGGTCGTTAAGACACTAACAGCTTACAGACGGTAGGCAATTAAGGTCACAGTTATGAAAACTTAGGACACCAAAGAGGCCTTTCTACTGACTCTCTGAAATACACCAAAAGAAAGATGCCCAGGGTCCCTACTCATCTGCGTGAACGTGCCTTAGGCATGCTGCAAGGAGGCATGAGGACAGCAGATGTGGCCAGGGCAATAAATTGCAATGTCCGTACTGGGAGACGTCGAAGACAGCGCTACAGGGAGACAGGACGGACACCTGATCGTCCTCGCAGTGGCAGACCACGTGTAACAACACCTGCACAGGATTGGTACATCCGAACATCACACCTGCGGGACAGGTACAGGATGGCAACAACACCTTCCCGAGTTACACCAGGAACGCACAATCCTCCCATCAGTGATCGGACTGTCCGCAATAGGCTGAGAGAGGCTGGACTGAGGGCTTGTAGGCCTGTTGTAAGGCAGGTCCTCACCAGACATCACCGGCAACAACATCGTCTATGGGCACAAACCCACCGTCCCTGACCAGACAGGACTGGCAAAAAGTGTTCTTCTCTGATGAGTCGCGGTTTTGTCTCACCAGGGGTGATAGGCGTTTATCGTCGAAGGAATGAGCGTTACACCGAGGCCTGTACTCTGGAGCGGGATAGATTTGGAGGTGGAGGGTCCGTCATGGTCTGTGGCGGTGTGTCACAGCGTCATCGGACTGAGCTTGTTGTCATTGCAGGCAATCTCAACGCTGTGCGTTACAGGGAAGACATCCTCCTCCATCATGTGGTACCCTTCCTGCAGGCTCATCCTGACATAACCCTCCAGCATGACAATGCCACCAGCCATACTGCTCGTTCTGTGCGTGATTTCCAGCAAGACAGGAATGTCAGTGTTCTGCTATGGCCAACGAAGAGCCCAGATCTCAATCCCATTGAGTACGTCTTGGACCTGTTGGATCGGAGGGTGAGGGCTAGAGCCATTCCCCCCAGAAATGTCTGGGAACTAGCAGGTGCCTTGGTGGAAGAGTGGGGTAACATCTCACAGCAAGAACGGGCAAATCTGGTGCAGTCCATGAGGAGGAGATGCACTGCAGTACTTAATGCAGCTGGTGGCCACACCAGATACTGACTGTTACTTTTGATTTTGATCCCCCCTTTGTTCAGGGACACATTATTCAATTTCTGTTAGTCGCATGTCTGTGGAACATGTTCAGTTTATGTCTCAATTGTTGAATCTTGTAATATTTTTCCATGTTAAATTTCTTGAAAATAAACGCAGATGGCAGTGAGAGGATGTTTCTTTTTTTGTTGAGTTTAGAAGGTGGAGACAGTACAGGTGCATCAAAACAGGGACCTAGGGAATGAAAAACAGCTCTATCTTCAGGCCATCAGATAGTCACCACTAGCCGTCCTCCGCCCAGTACCCTGCCATAAGCTTTAGTCAGTTAAAAGTCGGCTACTACCCTCGTACTCAACAATACACCTTAGAGACTGCAGCCCTATGTAACACTGGTCACTTTAATAATGTTTACATTCACGGCCTCCCGGGTGGCGCAGTGGTTAAGGGCTGTGTCACCAGAGACTCTGGGTTCGCACCCAGGCTCTGTCATAACGTGGGGCGACGCACAATTGGCATAGCTTCGTCCGGGTTAGGAAGGGATTGGCCAGTAGGGATATCCTTGTCTCATCGCACACCAGCGACTCCTGAGGCGAGCCGGGTGCAGTGCACGCTAACCAAGGTTGCCTGGTGCACGATGTTTCCTCCGACACTTTGGTGCGGCTGGCTTCCGGGTTGGATGTGCTCTGTGTTAAGAAGCAGTGCGTCTTGGTTGTGTTGTGTATCGGAGGACGCATGACTTTCAACCTTCGTCTCTCCCAAGCCCGTACGGGAGTTGTAGCGATGAGACAAGATAGTAGCTACTAACAATTGGATACCACGAAATTGGGGAGAAAAAAGAGGGGTAGAAATTGATATCGATATGAGTGATTAACAAAATAGTGTTGAGTTTACCTTTTCGCATTGGTGACCCACATGTAACAAAATGCAATAATCCAAAATATATATTAAGCTGTCCTCTGACCAGTGACGTATATATTATTCCCAGATTCCGTGTTTTTTGGTGCTGTTGTAAGGTTAGTTCTAACAGGATGTGCAACCTGTCTCCCCCCCTCTTGTTCTATTGATTTAAACGTGATATCGATATTGGGGGATTTACAAATAAATGTTGCGTTTCTCTTTCAATTTTGGCGACCCCCTGCTAAAAATGCATCACCCCAAAATGTAGCTGGTTGTCCTCTAAAGAGTAAATAATGTTTCCAGTATCCGGGTGGTTGTGGGAGTTTAGAACGGGTTTGAAAGATCCTGGTCATTTTACTGTCAAGTCATATTGACAAAGCTGTTGTGAAGATGGAGAGAGGTATGTCTGTTATAAAAAGACGTTAAGCCTTTTTGACACAATATCAACTGTACTTGTTGTTCAGGCTTTGATATTGTCCCACTTTGATTACTGTCCGGTAATACGGTCAAGTGCAACAAAGAAAGACCTAGCAAAGCTCCAGACAATGACCCAACACACCTCCAGGCTGTGTAAGGGCTATTTGACCAAGAAGGAGAGTGACGGAGTGCTGCATCAGATGACCTGGCCTCCACAATCACCCTACCTACACCCAATTGGATGGTTTGGGATGAGTTGGACCGCAGAGTGAAGGAAATGCAGCCAACAAGTGCTCAGAATACGTGGGAACTCCTTCAACCAGCTTCCAGTTGAAGCTATTAAATGTATTTTGATTTGTTTAACACCTTTTTGGTTATTACATGATTCCATATGTGTTATTTCATAGATATTCTACAATGTAGAAAATAGTCAAATTAAGAAAAACCCTTGAATGAGTAGGTGTGCCCAAACATTTGACTGGTACTGTATATAGGGCAGCTGCCTCTAAGTTGCAGGGTTGAGTAACCAGGTGGAAGCTGGCTATTTAACAGTCTGATGGCCTTAAGATATAAGCTGTTTTTCAGTCTCTCGGTCTCAGTTTTGATGCAACTGTACTGACCTCGCCTTCTGGATGATAGCGGGGTGAGCAGGCTGTGGCTCGGGTGATGTCCTTGATTATCTTTTTCCTGTGACATTGGGTGCTGTAGGTGTCCTGGAGGGCTGACAGTATGCCCCCAGGGATACGTTGGGCAGACCGCACCACCCTCTGGAGAGCCTTGCGTGCAGTTGCCATACCAGGTGGTGATACAGCCTGACAGGATGCTCTCAATTGTGAATCTGTAAAAGTTTGTGAGGGTTTTAGGGGCCAAGCCAAATTTCTTCAGCCTCCTGAGGTTGAAGAGACACTGTTGCGCCTTCATCACCACACTGTCTGTCTCGTCAACCTTTCCACCTTTTCCACTGCGGTCCCGTCGATGTGGATAGGGACATGCTCACTCTGCTGTTTCCTGAAGTCTACGATCATCTCCTTTGTTTTGTTGATGTTGAATGAGAGATTTTTTTCCAGACACCACACTCCCAGAGCCCTCACCTCCTCCCTGTAGGCTGTCTCATCATCGTTGGTAATCAAGCCTACTACTGTTGTGTCATCTGCAAAACATTTACATATAAGGAAATCAGTCAATTGAAATCAATCATTAGGCCCTAATCTATGGATTTCACGTGACTGGGAGGGGCTCAGGTCCAGCCAATCAGAATAAGTTCTTCCCACAAAAGGGCTTTATTGCAGACAGAAATACTCCTCAGCTTCATCAGCTGTCTGGGTGGCTGGTCTCAGACGATCCCAGAGGTGATCAAGCCGGATGTGGAGGTCCTGGGCTGGCGTGGTTGCATGTGGTCTGAGGTTGTGAGGCCGGTTGGACGTACTACCAAATTGTCTAAGATGGCGTTGGTAGAGAAATTAACATTACATTCTCTGGCAACAGCTCTGGTGGACATACTGTACCTGCAGGCAGTATCCCAATTACACACTCCCTCAAAACTTGAGACATCTGTGGCATTGCGTTGTGTGACAAAACTGTACCTTTTATTGTTCCTAGCACAAGGTGCACCTGTGTAATGATAATGCTGTTTAATCAGCTTATTGATATGCCACACCTGCCAGGTGGTTGGATTATCTTGGCAAAGGAGAAATGCTCACTAACAGGGATGTAAACACATTTCTGCACAACATTTGAGAGAAATAAGCTTTATGTTTATATGGAAAATGTACACACTTTACATGTTGCTTTTATATTTTTGTTCAGTATAGCTACTCTTTACAGGCCTCCTGGGCCGTGTACAGTGTTCCTCATTTGAGTTTCCTGAATTCTTATCGGACCTCGTAGTCATGGTAGATAATATTCACATTTTTGGTGACTTCATTATTCACATAGAAAAGTCCACAGACCCACTCCAAAATTTTGGAGCCATCATCGACTCAATGGGTTTTGTCCAACATATCTCGGGACCTACGCATTGCCACAATTACATTTACATTTTACATTTAAGTCATTTAGCAGACGCTCTTATCCAGAGCGACTTACAAATTGGTGCATTCACCTTATGACATCCAGTGGAACAGCCACTTTACAATAGTGCATCTAAATCTTTTAAGGGGGGTGAGAAGGATTACTTTATCCTATCATAGGTATTCCTTAAAGAGGTGGGGTTTCAGGTGTCTCCGGAAGGTGGTGATTGACTCCGCTGTCCTGGCGTCGTGAGGGAGTGTGTTCCACCATTGGGGAGCCAGAGCAGCGAACAGTTTTGACTGGGCT
Source organism: Oncorhynchus keta (assembly GCF_023373465.1). Taxonomy (NCBI): domain Eukaryota; kingdom Metazoa; phylum Chordata; class Actinopteri; order Salmoniformes; family Salmonidae; genus Oncorhynchus; species Oncorhynchus keta. The sequence goes on along the minus strand of NC_068437.1, from coordinate 22,878,603 downwards.
GAGCGGGAACTGTACTTCCTCAGTGGTAGGGAGGCGAGCAAGCCAGAGGTGGATAAACGCAGTGCCCTTGTTTGGGTGTAGGGCCTGATCAGAGCCTGGAGGTACTGAGGTGCCGTTCCCCTCACAGCTCCGTAGGCAAGCACCATGGTCTTGTAGCGGATGCGAGCTTCAACTGGAAGCCAGTGGAGAGAGCGGAGGAGCGGGGTGACGTGAGAGAACTTGGGAAGGTTGAACACCAGACGGGCTGCGGCGTTCTGGATGAGTTGTAGGGGTTTAATGGCACAGGCAGGGAGCCCAGCCAACAGCGAGTTGCAGTAATCCAGACGGGAGATGACAAGTGCCTGGATTAGGACCTGCGCCGCTTCCTGTGTGAGGCAGGGTCGTACTCTGCGGATGTTGTAGAGCATGAACCTACAGGAACGGGCCACCGCGTTGATGTTAGTTGAGAACGACAGGGTGTTGTCCAGGATCACGCCAAGGTTCTTAGCGCTCTGGGAGGAGGACACAATGGAGTTGTCAACCGTGATGGTGAGATCATGGAACGGGCAGTCCTTCCCCGGGAGGAAGAGCAGCTCCGTCTTGCCGAGGTTCAGCTTGAGGTGGTGATCCGTCATCCACACTGATATGTCTGCCAGACATGCAGAGATGCGATTCGCCACCTGGTCATCAGAAGGGGGAAAGGAGAATTGTGTGTCGTCTGCATAGCAATGATAGGAGAGACCATGTGAGGTTATGACAGAGCCAAGTGACTTGGTGTATAGCGAGAATAGGAGAGGGCCTAGAACAGAGCCCTGGGGGACACCAGTGGTGAGAGCGCGTGGTGAGGAGACAGATTCTCGCCACGCCACCTGGTAGGAGCGACCTGTCAGGTAGGACGCAATCCAAGCGTGGGCCGCGCCGGAGATGCCCAACACGGAGAGGGTGGAGAGGAGGATCTGATGGTTCACAGTATCGAAGGCAGCCGATAGGTCTAGAAGGATGAGAGCAGAGGAGAGAGAGTTAGCTTTAGCAGTGCGGAGCGCCTCCGTGATACAGAGAAGAGCAGTCTCAGTTGAATGACTAGTCTTGAAACCTGACTGATTTGGATCAAGAAGGTCATTCTGAGAGAGATAGCGGGAGAGCTGGCCAAGGACGGCACGTTCAAGAGTTTTGGAGAGAAAAGAAAGGAGGGATACTGGTCTGTAGTTGTTGACATCGGAGGGATCGAGTGTAGGTTTTTTCAGAAGGGGAGCAACTCTCGCTCTCTTGAAGACGGAAGGGACGTAGCCAGCGGTCAGGGATGAGTTGATGAGCGAGGTGAGGTAAGGGAGAAGGTCTCCGGAAATGGTCTGGAGAAGAGAGGAGGGGATAGGGTCGAGCGGGCAGGTTGTTGGGCGGCCGGCCGTCACAAGACGCGAGATTTCATCTGGAGAGAGAGGGGAGAAAGAGGTCAGAGCACAGGGTAGGGCAGTGTGAGCAGAACCAGCGGTGTCGTTTGACTTAGCAAACGAGGATCGGATGTCGTCAACCTTCTTTTCAAAATGGTTGACGAAGTCATCTGCAGAGAGGGAGGGAGGGGGAGGATTCAGGAGGGAGGAGAAGGTGGCAAAGAGCTTCCTAGGGTTAGAGGCAGATGCTTGGAATTTAGAGTGGTAGAAAGTGGCTTTAGCAGCAGAGACAGAGGAGGAAAATGTAGAGAGGAGGGAGCGAAAGGATGCCAGGTCCGCAGGGAGGCGAGTTTTCCTCCATTTCCGCTCGGCTGCCCGGAGCCCACAATCACTCCCTTAATCTAGTTTTGTCCCGTAGAATAGCTATTGTGCATCTAAATATTTTTACTCATAATCCTGGACTATAGGACCATCATCTTATTATGTTTGCAATCGCAACAAATTATTTGCTTAGACCCCAACAAAGGATTATCAAAACCTGCGCTATAAATACTTGGACAACCCAAAGATTTATAGATGCCCTTCCAGACTCCCTCCACCTGAGTACAAAAATCAGTTAACCAACTAATTGAGAATCTAAACTCATCCTTGCGGAATTCCCTAGATGCATGTCGCACCGCTAAAAAAATGGTCACAAGAAACTAGCTCCCTGGTATGCAGAAAATACAGGAGCCCTGAAGCAAGTTTCTAGAAAATGTGAACTGAAATGGTGCTCCACCAAATTGGACTGGCTTGGAATTACAGTACCGTGCAACATTGAGTCCTCACTGCTGCTCGAACAGCCTACTTTTCAAACCTGATTGAGGATAATCAAAATAATCCAAAATGCATTTTTGATACTGTCGCAAAGCTAAGTAAAAAGCAGCATTCCCCAAGTGAGGATGGCCTTCACTTGAGCAGTGATGAATTCATTAAAATATCATAATCATTAGAAAACAAATTACACTCTTCTTTGAATATGCATATTTCTCCAAAACGCAGTTGTCTTGAATCTGCACAGAACTGCCAGGACCTCGGCTCAAAAGAGACACTCACACTTTTTAATCCTGTATCTCTTGACACGTTCACTAAAATTGTAATGGACTCTAAACCTTCCAGCAGTGTACTGCACCCTAATTCCAACAAAACTACCAAAAGAGCTACTTCATGTCCTTGGCCCTCATATGGTGAACATAATAAATGACTCCCTATCCTCCGGATGTATACCAATCTCACTAAAAGTGACAGTAATAAACTCTCTCCTAAAAAAGCCAAACCTTGACCAAGAAAATGTAAAAAAACTATCGGTCTTTATCGAATCTCCCATTCCTCTCAAAATATTTTGAAAAAGCTGTTGCTCAACAACTTACTGCCTTCATGAAGACAAATAATGTATACAAAACACTATTTGGTTTTAGACCCAGTCATAGTACTGCGACTGCACTCGGGAAGGTGGTAAATTACCTTTTAATGGCAAGTCTCTGTGTCTGCCCTCGGGCTCTTAAACCCTAGTGCCACTTTCAACGCCATCAATCACCACATTCTTTTGGAGAGATTAGAAAACGCATTTGGTCTACGCGGACAAGTTCTTGCCTGGTTTAGATCTTATCTGTTGAAAAGATATCAGTTATTTTCTGTGGATGTGTAACAGTATAACTTTAGACTGTCCCCTCGCCCATACCCGGGCGCGAACCAGGGACCCTCTGCACACATCAACAACAGTCACCCACGAAGCATCGTTACCCATCGCTCCACAAAAGCCGCGGCCCTTGCAGAGCAAGGGGAACCACTACTTCAAGGTCTCAGAGCAAGTGACGTCACCGATTGAAACACTATTTAGCGCGCACTACCGCTAACTAAGCTCGCGTTTCACATCCGTTACAGATGGTTTGTCCTCTGACAAATCAATGGTAAGTTTGTGTTCCTCAAAGTTCTGTATCTTTGTAAAAATGGCAAAAAATCTGACACGTTTCATCCGAAAAGTATGCAGATAAAATAATCCATGCTTTTGTCATGTCAAGATTAGACGTTTGCAATGCTACCTGGATAAAGCACTGAATAAACTTCAAATAGTGCTAAATTTTGCTGCTAGAACCTTGACTAGAACCCCAAAATGTGATCACATTACTCCAGGCTAGCCTCTCTACCTTGGCTTCCTGCTAAAGCTAGGTCTGATTTCAAGGTTTTACTGCGAACCTACAAAGCATTACATGGACTTGCTCCTACCTAACTCATCGATTTGGGATTCTCTGCCTCTGACCCTATTACGGGGACTGAGTCAGTGGCTTGCTCGCGCTCTCCCATGCCGTCCCTTTGAGGAGTGCATCACGTCTTGCCAGGCTTTTTCTTTTTATCTCACTATACTCGACCTGAGTGGTTGAGTCACTGACGTGATCTTCCTTCCTCGGACCCGTTTGGTGGGGGAGATCTTCGTGGGCTATACTCAGCCTTATCTCATGGTAGTTAGATAGTGGTCTGTTGATATCCCTTTGGTGGTGTGGGGGCTGTGCTTTGGCTAAGTGGGTGGGATAATATTTTTCCTGTTTGGCCTTGTCCTGGGGCAACTTTGGATCTGTCCAGAGTGTCCCCGATGCCCCCTGTCTCAGTCTCCAGTATTTATGCTGCAATAGTCTATGTGCCGGGGGATAGGGTCAGTCTGTCATATCTGGTCTAATTCTGCTGTCTTATCTGGTGTTCTGTGTGATCTTAGTTATGCTCCCTCTAATTCTCACATATCTCTCTCTCTCTAAACCCCTCACGGAGGACCTGAGCCCTAAGACCATGCATCAGGAATATGGCCTGATGACTCCTGGCTGTCCCCTTCCCCAGTCCACCTGGTCGTGGTGCTGCTCCAGTTTCTGTTGTTCTGCCTGCGGCTATGGAATCCTAACATGTTCACCGGTCGTGCTACCTTGTCCCAGACCTGCTGTTTCGACCCTCTCCCTCCCTCTTTCTCTCTCTCTCTGACATGTTGCACCCTCTATAACTGTGATTATTATTTGACCCTGCTGGTCATCTATGAATGTTTGAACATATTGAAGAACAATCTGGCCTTAAATGGCCATGTACTCTTATAATCTCCACTCAGCACAGCCAGAAAAGGACTGGCCACCCCTCAGAGCCTGATTCCTTTCTAGGTTTCTTCCTAGGGTCCCTCTTTCTAGAGAGTTTTTCCTAGCCACCGTGCATCTACATCTGCATTGCTTGCTGTTTGTGGTTTTAGGCTGGGTTTCTGTATTGCACTTTGTGACAACTGCTAATGTGAAAAGAGCTTTATAAATACATTTGATTGATTGATTGAGGAGATCAGAGGATTTGATCCTGATTCGATAACCCTCACAGCTACCATGCAATAACAATGTTTGGCAAATAACAGGAGTGGCAAGGAGTGGAATGTTAGCTAAAAAGACTGGTACCCAGACTAGGTAGCCATAAATATCTGTTTAAATGGTCCTGATAGGACAGGAAAAGCATGGTTATAGCCTAGGAGTAAAAGAGATGGGCAAACCAGAATATTATTTCTAATAATTGAGGTCAAAGAGCCAGCAACATAATCACAGAGAGGATTTACATTTATGCTGTTCCAAAATATTAGCCTGACGTGACGATTCACATTAAATTCTTCTGCTGCTCGTTCGATCGCTTCATACTTTGGTTTGACTGCCATCATTGAAGTTGTTTGTGGTGATAAGGGGCACGAGGGAAGTTGTACAAAATAAAGTAATAAGCAATTGGATTGTCTCTAACCAATTAGGGTATCAAAGCCAATGACAAATTTTAAAACCGCCGCTTTACCCCCGTGTGTTCTGGCTCTGGCTCAACCCATCGGTTTCTGGACCAATCAGACGGCCCCAAATGTGTTTGCATTCGGTGAAGGGTTGGGGAGGTACTCAGATCCAGACTCATTGCGGAGAAGAAACTAAAATCCGTGGGAGTGCCGTAGCATTTGGTGTCACTCAGCTTCATCTTAAATCTACGTGCAGGAGTATGATACATCCTATGAATCAATGTATAGTTGATGAGCTGGTGGGCAAGGTTCTTTGAAGAATAATTAATATTACCCAAAATCGAGGACCAATCCCACTCCAGCACAATGTTTGGAAGATCTTTTTCCCAACTCTTGGATACAAGCATTTGATTTTAAGAGACGAAAGCCTGTTATACATTGTGCCTATCCCCATTTTTGTAAAGAAAATCAGGCGTAATAAAGGATGGAGAGGTGGGCGGGCGTGCCAAGGCTCACCACAGGGCTTCAATGCTGTGCAGAGTTATTTATAACGAGAGCAAAAATAACCTTTTATTCAAATTTGATTGAACCTTTATTGTAACACATTTCATGCAATTCTACGTCCTTTTAAATGACTGGAGACAAGCAGTTATTCTTTAAGTGTAATTTGGTTGGAGCGGAGAGCGGATACTTTTTTGTTGAAGCATTGGCCTTCTCTGCTCCAATTTCCCTCAGGTAGCACTCAGCCATGAGCCTGGTCTACACCATCTGGGCCTGGTCTACACAGCATCTGGGCCTGGTCTACACAGCATATTTCCTTCAGGTAGCACTCAGCCATGAGATCTGGGCCTGGTCTACACAGCATATTTCCTTCAGGTAGCACTCAGCCATGAGATCTGGGCCTGGTCTACACAGCATATTTCCCTCAGGTCGCACTCAGCCATGAGGTCGCACTCAGCCATGAGGCCTGGTCTACACTACATCTGGGCCTGGTCTACACAGCATATTTCCTTCAGGTAGCACTCAGCCATGAGATCTGGGCCTGGTCTACACAGCATATTTCCTTCAGGTAGCACTCAGCCATGAGATCTGGGCCTGGTCTACACAGCATATTTCCCTCAGGTCGCACTCAGCCATGAGATCTGGGCCTGGTCTACACAGCATATTTCCCTCAGGTAGCACTCAGCCATGAGATCTGGGCCTGGTCTACACAGCATATTTCCCTCAGGTAGCACTCAGCCATGAGATCTGGGCCTGGTCTACACAGCATATTTCCCTCAGGTAGCACTCAGCCATGAGATCTGGGCCTGGTCTACACAGCATATTTCCCTCAGGTAGCACTCAGCCATGACATCTGGGCCTGGTCTACACAGCATATTTCGGGCCCTTTATCGTTATTCTTTTAATAAGTCCTATTCTGTTGTATTTAATAGCCTACCCAAACACAAGTAATATGCAGAGATGTTGACATGAGTCAACCAAGAAATAGGTCACTGACAGCCTGTGTTATTGTTGGCAAGACAACAAATGAGAACATGCTGCAGCAACGGAGATTTGGATTTTTATACAGGTTATTGTTCTTTTTTTATTTAACCTTTATTTAACAAGGCAAGTCAGTTAAGAACAAATTCTTATTTACAATGACGGCCTAGGAACAGTGGGTTAACTGCCTTGTTCAGAGACAGAACGACAGATTTTTACCTTGTCAGCTCGGGGATTCGATCTAGCAACCTTTTGGTTACTGGCCCAACGCTCTAACCTCCTGCTGCCCCAAATAAAAAAAATGGAATAATAGAAGTTTGGAACTGTTCCGAAATTGTCTCTCAATAGTACAAATTGAGTGCTTCAAAACCTGTTACAATCGAAGTGTAACGGCGTTCTTCGTTTGTAGAAAGAGAGTCGGACCGAAATGCAGCGTGGTGGTTACTCGTGACTTTAATGGAAAAAGCGACACATGAAATAACTATACAAAATACAAAACAACAAACGGAACGTGAAACCTAATTACAGCCTATCTGGTGAAACTACACAGAGACAGGAACAATCACCCACGAAATACACAGTGAAACCCCGGCTACCTAAATACGGTTCCCAATCAGAGACAACGAGAATCACCTGACTCTGATTGAGAACCGCCTCAGGCAGCCAAGCCTATACAACACCCCTACTCAGCCGCAATCCCCAAATACTACAAACCCCCAAACGAAAAATACAATAACCCCATGTCACACCCTGGCCTGAACAAATAATAAAGAAAACACAAAATACTAAGACCAAGGCGTGACAGAACCCCCCCCCCCCTAAAGGTGCGGACTCCCGGACGCACCTCAAAACCATAGGGAGGGTCCGGATGGGCGTCTGTCCATGGTGGCGGTTCCGGCTCGGGACGTGGACCCCACTCCATTAAAGTCATAGTTCCTCCCCTTCGCGTCCTGGGATAATCCACCCTCGCCGCCGACCATGGCCTAATAGTCCTCACCTAGAACCCCACTGAACTGAGGAGTAGCTCGTGACTGAGGGGCAGCTCGGGACTGAGGGAGCTCGGGACTGAGGGGCAGCTCGGGACTGAGGGGCAGCTCGAGACTGAGGGGCAGCCCGGAACTGAGGGGAAGCCCAGTACTGAGAGAAAGCCCAGTACTGAGAGGAAGCCCAGTACTGAGATGAAGCTCAGGTAGGTAGCCGGCTCCGGAGATCCTGGCTGGCTGGCGAATCTGGAAGATTCTGGTTGACTAGCAGATCTGGAAGATTCTGGTTGACAGGCAGATCTAGAAGATCATGGCTGACTGGCAGATCTAGCTGCTCTATGCAGACTGGCAGATCTGGAAGAGACTGGTTGACTGGCAGATCTGGAAGAATCTGGTTGACTGGCAGATCTAGAAGATCATGGCTGACTGGCGGATCTAGCTGCTCTATGCAGGCTGACAGCTCCTTGCAGACTGACAGCTCTGACTGCTCCATGCAGGCTGACAGCACCCTGCAGACTGGCAGCTCCTTGCAGACTGACAGCTCCTTGCAGACTGACAGCTCCTTGCAGACTGGCAGCTCTTTGCAGACTGGCAGCTCTGGCTGCTTTATGCAGACTGACAGCTCTGGCTGCTTCATACAGACTGACAGCTCTGACTGCTCCATGCAGGCTGACAGCACCCTGCAGACTGGCAGCTCTTTGCAGACTGACAGCTCTGGCTGCTTCATGCAGACTGACAGCTCTGACTGCTCCATGCAGGCTGACAGCACCCTGCAGACTGGCAGCTCCTTGCAGACTGACAGCTCCTTGAAGACTGGCAGCTCTTTGCAGACTGACAGCTCTGGTTGCTTCATGCAGACTGACAGCACCTTGCAGACTGACAGCTCCCTGCAGACTGGCAGCTCAGGCTGCTCCGAACGGGCAGGAGGCTCCGGCAGCGCTGTAGAGGAGGAAGGCTCTGATAGCGCTGAACAGGCGGGAGACTCCGACAGCGCAGGAGGGAAGGAAGTCTCTGGCTGTGCTGAACAGGCGAGGCGCACAGAAGGCCTGGTGCGTGGTGCTGGAACTGGTGCTACAGGATCGAGGATACGCACAGGAAGTCTGGTGCGGGGAGCTGCTACCGGAGGACTGGTGTGTGGAGGTGGCTCTGGATAGACCGGGACGTGCAAGCGCACTGGAGCTCTTGAGCACCGAGCCTGCCCAACCTTACCTGGCTCGATGCCCACTCTAGCCCGGCCAATACGAAGGACTGGTATGAACCACACCGGGCTATGCACCCGCACTGGAAACACTGTGCGCTCCATAGCATAACACGGTGTCTGCCCGGTCTCCCTAGCTCACCGGTAAGCACAGGGAGTTTGCGCAGGTCTCCTACCTGGCATAGCCATACTCCCTTTAAGCCCCCCCCCCAATAATTTTATTGGGCTGCTTTTCGGGCTTCCATCTGCGTCGCCGTGCTGCCTCCTCATACCAGCGCCTCTCCGCTTTAGCCGCCTCTAGTTCCTCCTTGGGGCGGCGATATTCACCAGGCTGAGCCCAGGGTCCTTTTCCGTCCAGTTCTTCCTCCCATGTCCAATTCTCCAAGTGGTGCAGCCTCTCCCACTGCAGCTGCTCTTCACGATTAACAGGGAGAGTTGGCTCAGGTCTGACTCCTGACTCAGCCACTCTCCCTCTGAGCCCTCCCCCAATAAATATTTGGGGGTGACTTTCGGGTTTCGCTCTGCGCCGCCGTGTCTTTCTTTTCGACTCCATTCGCCTATAGCCCTCTTCGCACTGCTCCAGCGAATCCCAGGCGGGCTCCGGCAATCTCTCTGGGTCGGCCGCCCACCTGTCTATTTCTTCCCACGTAGTATACTCCATGCCTCTGCTGTCCATAACGTCCTCCCTTCGCTGCTGCCTGTTAACACGCTGCTCGGTCCGAGTGTGGTGGGTGATTCTGTAACGGCGTTCTTCGTTTGTAGAAAGAGAGTTGGACCGAAATGCAGCGTGGTGGTTACTCATGACTTTAATGAAAAAAGCGACACATGAAATAACTATACAAAATACAAAACAACAAACGGAAGGTGAAACCTAATTACAGTCTATCTGGTGAAACTACACAGAGACAGGAACAATCACCCACGAAATACACAGTGAAACCCCGGTTACCTAAATACGGTTCCCAATCAGAGACAACGAGAATCACCTAACTCTGATTGAGAACCGCCTCAGGCAGCCAAGCCTATACAACACCCCTACTCAGCCGCAATCCCCAAATACTACAAACCCCAATACGAAAAATACAATAACCCCATGTCACACCCTGGCCTGAACAAATAATAAAGAAAACACAAAATACTAAGACCAAGGCGTGACATGAAGTATCTGATCATCAATGAATTCGAGAAACACAGGGGGACAGGGATGGCCAGTTTGAACATGTGCAGTGGAACCGTCATATAAAGTGCGAACCATGTTTACGAAAGATGGTCCGAAACCAACACTGCCCAGATGAAATTCCACTGCACTTGTCAAATGCTTTTTTAGGGTCTAACGAGAAAACCATGCAAAGTAGTGGATGACTGGGTGCAGCTTCAATAATATGTAGAAAGCGGTGTATATTGTCCAAGGCCAATCAACCCTATATAAACTCTGCTTGATCCGGAAGGACCACTGAAGAGGTATCAAGTATTTTAGATAAGACCTTAGCATGCAATTCACATAACATTCACTTTTTAACCAGAGACTTTTGAAGGAAATTCTGAGATTCCTTTCAGTGGCTTCTTTTTTTCTGAATGCTGTATGGGTGTACTGTGTTCTGAATGGAGTATGGAAATCTCACAAAGAAGCGTCCTGGATTTAAGGCACCGAGTGATGGTGATTAAAGTAGGACAAAGGAGGATAAACTACAGAAAAGTTTGGCCAGTACATCCTAACACGTAACCAAAGTCCTTACATAAGTTAGATATCAATGAGCCGTATCCTTGGAAATGACGAGGTAGCAACGAGGAACAACAGTACAACATTGCTTATGTATCTTCAGCCAGCCTCATGGCCAAGCCAGAACTCAACTATTTTCCTTTGACAACAGTTTTCTTTCTTCTCTGATAAAAGCATTGATACTGATGTAATCCAACTTGACAAAAAGAAAAAATATCACAGCTCCTTCCTTCAATAAACCTATTAACACATGAAAACAGAAAAGATGCATGACCATTTAACTCCAACAAACACCCGAGGCCTCCCGTGATGTCTCTAATCTACTTAGCCTGTGAGATGTGTGGCAATGACCTTGTCCTGCTCTCTAGCACTGTCACTGTTCCCCAGTCAGGGGAAGTAGTGAGGGAGCAGTAATGTATTATAGTCTCCTTTGTGACGGTCTGCTGGTGGTGGTGGGGTGGGGTCTATGGGGGCTCATCACTAAGGAAAGTGTCCTGGGGCTGGGAGCTGGGGCAGGGTCCTGGGGCTGGGGAATGGGGCAGGGACTGGGGACTGGGGACTGGGGCAGGGACTGGGACTGGGGCAGGGACTGGGGACTGGGCCTGGGGACTGGGACTGGGGGCTGGGAACTGGGGACTGGGACTGGGGCTGGGGGCTGGGGCAGGGTCCTGGGGCTGGGGCATGGGGCAGGGACTGAGGACTGGGGCAGGGATTGGGGACTGGGACTGGGGGCTGGGAACTGGGAACTGGGAACTGGGAACTGGGGACTGGGACTGGGGCATGGGACTGGGACTGGAGCTGGGGACTGGGGACTGGGGACTGGGGCTGGGGGCTGGGGCTGGGGACTGGGGCAGGGGACTGGGGCATGGGACTGGGCTGGGGACTGGGGCTGGGGACTGGGGCTGGGGACGACTGGGGCAGGGGGCATGGGGCTGCGGATGGGGCTGGAGGAGTTTGGACTGGGTGTGACAAAGCAGAACATTTACTTTGTCAATGACGACACTCTCCTGTCCGAGCCTGGATAGACACAATCCATCAATATCAGGGTGCCAGTCCTCGTAGGTTAGTCTGTCCCCTCGGTGCAACATCTGTCACCTCTTGTTTATGTCAACTCATCATGCTGGATGGGTGACAGAGGCAGGAGTGGAGGTTTTGCAGGGTGCTGTTGCAGAAAAAGTTGATGTGGTTCTTTGTCAAATAAACACAATGAAAACATCAGAATGAAGTCATTTGAATATGCTGCTTGTGTCTTTCTGTAACTTTTATCCTGCAGGCATGATGAGAGACATGGTGAGAAACATGGTGAGGGAACATTGGCAGAAAGAGGAACACTGATATACAGTGTCAGTGTGTGGCACAGTGTGACCCTAACATGGAACCAGTCAAAAAAAGAAACTAGAGTGCGAGTCTTTCTTTTTGTTGGAGTGAGCCACAATGCAGAGAGTCAGATCATGCTCTGTTGGCAAGCTGAGGTTCCCCGGAGATTGTGGTTAAATAACCAGATCCATTCGAATTGATTCTGTGAAATAGTAGCCTTCGGTCAGACGGGATGCGGTGTGTACAGAATGTGTGTGTAGAGAGAGAGAAAGGGGAGAGAGAGATGGATATAAATCCACAATAACCAATTCCATGAGGAGACTAGGCTTTTTGTACACCACAAAAAGAAAAACCAGTGGGATATGCCCAGGTAATCAGACAAAATAAGGCAGGTTTTCAGAGCAGAATGTTCTAGAAAATGCAGAGCACAACAAAATATGCAAGATCTACAATTCCTGGAAACTTTACTTCGCAGAAAAGTTATCACCAAGCCATAAGACTGATAAATAGTTAATAAAATTAACAAAAGTTGCCTTTTGTGAACTAACACTCACTATTGACTCTTTCCCCCCCTACTAACACTGACTTTGCCTGAACACAACCAATATTTTAATCTGATTTTTAAACAAATCACTTCAAAAAGTAGGCTAACTGTGCATGTTTGTCCCCTCTAAAATAATTCCAGAATCTAAACTGTATGTATACTCTGTTACGAAACACAAAAGACAAAAATGTTCCTAATGACATTCAGTTATGGTCATTGATTAGGGCTAAATTAATGGTACATTAATTGATGTGTCTAGCTGACAAATGTACCTTTTTTGACACCTGAAATGACACCTGAAATGGGACCGAAACTGTCCCTATAAAAACTGGATGGTCGCCCTAACACACAAGGTCAATTTATTAGACTAGGTTACAACGTGTATTACCTTGAACTTCAAATAGGCCTACCGGTAGTCAATGAAGTAGTCGTAAAAAAATAGCTGTGTCGCAGGTAAAAAAAGGTAACGCTCACTATACTTTCAATGCATTTTCTGAAAAAGGTGTGTAAAAGGCATTTACTTGTGTTTACCCTCCACTAGGCCTACACCCCTGCCGGTAGCCTACCCTCTCTGCCGAGGCAATTTTAAACACATGAATACACACAGAGCAGGTAGCCTACCCTCTCTGCCGAGGCAATTTTAAACACATGAATACACACAGAGCAGGTAGCCTACCCTCTCAGCCGAGGCAATATTAAACACATGAATACACACAGAGCAGGTAGCCTACCCTCTCAGCCGAGGCAATTTTAAACACATGAATACACACAGAGCAGGTAGCCTACCCTCTCTGCCGAGGCAATATTAAACACATGAATACACACAGAGCAGGTAGCCTACCCTCTCTGCCCAGGCAAATTTAAACACATGAATACACACAGAGCAGGTAGCCTACCCTCTCTGCCCAGGCAAATTTAAACACATGAATACACACAGAGCAGGTAGCCTACCCTCTCAGCCGAGGCAATTTTAAACACATGAATACACACAGAGCAGGTAGCCTACCCTCTCAGCCGAGGCAATTTTAAACACATGAATACACACAGAGCAGGTAGCCTACCCTCTCTGCCCAGGCAAATTTAAACACATGAATACACACAGAGCAGGTAGCCTACCCTCTCAGCCGAGGCAATTTTAAACACATGAATACACACAGAGCAGGTAGCCTACCCTCTCTGCCGAGGCAATATTAAACACATGAATACACACAGAGCAGGTAGCCTACCCTCTCTGCCGAGGCAATATTAAACACATGAATACACACAGAGCAGGTAGTCTACCCTCTCAGCCGAGGCAATTTTAAACACATGAATACACACAGAGCAGGTAGCCTACCCTCTCAGCCGAGGCAATATTAAACACATGAATACACACAGAGCAGGTAGCCTACCCTCTCAGCCGAGGCAATATTAAACACATGAATACACACAGAGCAGGTAGCCTACCCTCTCAGCCGAGGCAATATTAAACACATGAATACACACAGATCAGGTAGCCTACCCTCTCTGCCGAGGCAATATTAAACACATGAATACACACAGATCAGGTAGCCTACCCTCTCAGCCGAGGCAATATTAAACACATGAATACACACAGATCAGGTAGCCTACCCTCTCAGCCGAGGCAATATTAAACACATGAATACACACAGAGCAGGTAGCCTACCCTCTCAGCCGAGGCAATATTAAACACATGAATACACACAGAGCAGGTAGCCTACCCTCTCTGCCGAGGCAATATTAAACACATGAATACACACAGAGCAGGTAGTCTACCCTCTCAGCCGAGGCAATTTTAAACACATGAATACACACAGAGCAGGTAGCCTACCCTCTCAGCCGAGGCAATATTAAACACATGAATACACACAGAGCAGGTAGCCTACCCTCTCAGCCGAGGCAATATTAAACACATGAATACACACAGAGCAGGTAGCCTACCCTCTCAGCCGAGGCAATATTAAACACATGAATACACACAGATCAGGTAGCCTACCCTCTCTGCCGAGGCAATATTAAACACATGAATACACACAGATCAGGTAGCCTACCCTCTCAGCCGAGGCAATATTAAACACATGAATACACACAGATCAGGTAGCCTACCCTCTCAGCCGAGGCAATATTAAACACATGAATACACACAGAGCAGGTAGCCTACCCTCTCAGCCGAGGCAATATTAAACACATGAATACACACAGAGCAGGTAGTCTACCCTCTCAGCCGAGGCAATATTAAACACATGAATACACACAGAGCAGGTAGTCTACCCTCTCAGCCGAGGCAATATTAAACACATGAATACACACAGAGCAGGTAGCCTACCCTCTCAGCCGAGGCAATATTAAACACATGAATACACACAGAGCAGGTAGCCTACCCTCTCAGCCGAGGCAATATTAAACACATGAATACACACAGAGCAGGTAGTCTACCCTCTCTGCCGAGGCAATATTAAACACATGAATACACACAGAGCAGGTAGCCTACCCTCTCAGCCGAGGCAATATTAAACACATGAATACACACAGAGCAGGTAGTCTACCCTCTCAGCCGAGGCAATATTAAACACATGAATACACACAGAGCAGGTAGTCTACCCTCTCAGCCGAGGCAATATTAAACACATGAATACACACAGAGCAGGTAGCCTACCCTCTCAGCCGAGGCAATATTAAACACATGAATACACACAGAGCAGGTAGCCTACCCTCTCAGCCGAGGCAATATTAAACACATGAATACACACAGAGCAGGTAGTCTACCCTCTCTGCCGAGGCAATATTAAACACATGAATACACACAGAGCAGGTAGCCTACCCTCTCAGCCGAGGCAATATTAAACACATGAATACACACAGAGCAGGTAGTCTACCCTCTCAGCCGAGGCAATATTAAACACATGAATACACACAGAGCAGGTAGCCTACATTCAATATAATAGATGAGTTGAATCAAAACATGTTTTACACCCTAGTTCATGAGTTGAACTTTATTCATGAGTTAATGCTTGGAGTCTCCACAGATCGTGTGGCATAAAACGCTGTCTTCCTTTCCTTACATTCTGACAGAACACAGAGTGTAGCACAAGAGGGTATGAAATCTGAGTTCCCCACAGGTCTGATCCTTTTTACACTGTATATAAATGACATAAGGATGACTGTTGACTCTCCAAATCTCCATCTGTATGCTGATGACAATTATTAATTGTACTAATATTGAGAAGCCATTTCAGGACTTACAGTTGGCTTTGATGCTGTTCAAAGGCAACTTTTCGAATTGAAACTCGTGCTTATTGCAAGGAAAACTAAATGTATGGTTTTCTCTTCTCTGAAAGTAGACAGATGGAGTCTCTTCCAGATTTTAACTCTAAAATGCCAGCAAAATGATAGGGTCACCTTCTATAAGTATCTTGGGATTTGGTTAGATGAAAAGCTGAATTTGAAACAGCACATTGATAACTTGGCCAAGAAACTGAAGTTAAAATTGGGTTTCTATTTTAGGAACAAATCTTGCTTTTCAATGTCAGTCAGAAAGGATCTTGTACAAAACACTTTTTTTTGTTTGTTATCAGTGCCAGATTAGGGTGATATTGTCTATATTCAGGCCTCAGCAATTACCTATCTGGACACAGTGTATTATGGTGCTTCAAGATTCATTACCAATGCTAGATCACTGACCCATCACTGTGATCTGTATGCCATGGTGCAATGGACCTCTCTCTCCACCAGGAGGCTTAAACTCTGGTACACTTTTGTGTACAAAGCATTGATAGGTCAACTTCCTTTGTATCTCTGTTCCTTACTGACCAGATCAGTCACTCAATACTGTCTTTGTTCACAGTCGCTGCTCTCCCTGTCTGTTCCTAAGGCTAGAACTGAGATGGAGACATACTATTTTTCCCATAATGCCCCTTCATCCTGGAACATACTTCAGAAATATAAAAGTTAGGGGAGTTGGTGTCCTTTCCTGTTTGTAAGTCTCTGATCAACGCACTGTTTTTGATAGCTGCAGTTGTTTCTAATCTTCAAATGTTTCTGTAACTTGTGAAACTTTGTATTTATGTGTATTTTGTTTATTTTTTGTAATATTTTATGTATGCTGCTATTTCCAGGTTGCCCTTGCAAAATAGGTTTTTAACCTCAATGGGTCTTACCGGGTCAAATAAAATTGAAATAAATAAAACATAATGACGTTTATGACAGTGATATTCAGAATTATTAAGCATTTAACAATTGGATTTGAACAAAGTGTAACTACGCGTTTGTAACGTTTCATTATGTTTCACTGTGGAAACATTTCTCTAGGGCACACAAATCCACAATAATGTAGGCCTATGCCACTGCAGAATCGAATGCTTCTAACCAAATGTTGAAACCTCTTCTAACCGAGAGCCACCTTATAGGCATTCTGTCATTAATGTATAGCGAGCCTACTTGTTGGATGAATTGGATGCGCATTGGTGCCGAGCTGTAGGCTAGTTATCTAGTGATATTGTCGACCATCATCAGCTCCAAGAAACAAATATTGCTAGAAAATAATAAAGGTAAATACAGTGACTTGCAAAAGTATTCATCCCCCTTGGCGTTTTTCCTATTTTGTTCCATTACAACCTGCATTTAAATGGATTTGGCTTTGGATTTCTTAAAATGAACATAAACAAAATAGTCAAAATTGGTGAAGTGAAATGAAAAAACAACTTGTTTCAAAAAATTCAAAAAAATGTAATACGGAAAAGTGGTGTGTACGTATGTATTCACCACCTTTGCTATGAAGCCCCTAAATAAGATCTGGTGCAACCAATTACCTTCAGAAGTCACTTAATTAGTTAAATAAAGTCCACCTCTCTGCAGTGTCACATGATCTGTCACATGATCTCAGTATATATACACCTGTTCTGAAAGGCCCCAGAGTCTGCAACACCACTAAGCAAGGGGCACTACCAAGCAAGCAGCACCATGAAGACCAAGTAGCTCTCCAAACAGGTCAGGGACGAAGTTGTGTAGAAGTACAGATCAGGGTTGGGTTATAAAAAATATCAGAAACTTTGAACATCCCACAGATGAACATCCCATTACATCCATTATAAAAAATGGAAAGAATAGCCTGACAAGAGCGGGCCACCCACCAAAACTCACAGACCATTCAAGGAGGGCATTAATCAGAGAGGCAACAAAGGGACCAAATATAACCCTGAAGGAGCTGCAAAGCTCCACAGTGGAGATTGGAGTATCTGTCCATAGGAAGACTTTAAGCTGTATACTCCACCAAACTGGGCTTTACGGAAGAGTGTCCAGAAAAAAGCCATTGCTTAAAGAAAGAAATAAGCAAAACACATTTGGCGTTCGCCCAAAATGCATGTGGGAGACTCCCCAAATATATGGAAGAAGGTACTCTGGTCAGATGAGACTAAAATGTAGCTTTTTGGCCATCAAGGAAAATGCTATGTCTGGCGCAAACCCAACACCTCTCATCACCCCGAGAACACCATCTCCAGAGTGAAGTATGGTGGTGGCAACATCATGCTGTGGGGATATTTTTCATCGGCAGGGACTGGGAAACTAGTCAGAATTGAAAGAATGATGGATGGCGCTAAATACAGGGAAATTCCAGAGGGAAACCTGTTTCAGTCTTCCAGAGATTTGAGACTGGGACGGGGGTTCACCTTCCAGCAGGACAATGACCCTAAGCATACTGCTACAGCAACACTCAAGTGGTTTAAGGGGAAACATGTGAATGTCTTGGAATGGGCTAGGCAATACCCAGGCCTCAATCCAATTGAGAATCTGTGGTATGATTTAAAGATTGCTGTACACCAACGGAACACATCCAACTTGGAGGAGCTGGAGCAGTTTGCCTTGAAGAATGGGAAAGAATCCCAGTGGCTAAATATGCCAAGCTAATAGAGACATACCCCAAGAGACTTGCAGCTGTAATTGCTGCAAAAGGCGGCTCTACAAAGTATTGACTTTGGGGTGGATTGGTTATGCATGCTCAAGTTTTCAGTTTTTATTTCTTGTTTTTTTTCACAATAAAATATATTTTGCATCTTCAAAGTGGTGGGCATGTTGTGTAAATCAGATGATTCAACCCCCCCCAAAATATATTTGAATTCCAGGTTGTAAGGCTACAAAATAGGAAAAATGCCAAGGGGGAGGGGGGATCTAGTGTAAGCCACTGTAAATGGTCTACTACTTCTGGCAATGGATGGCACAGAGAACACCAGTACCCACACACTCGGAAAACAATGCTATAGGCTCTATGAACAGCTGCCTGACAAAAGTAAACAATGATAGATCAACAGTTAATGTATTGTAATAAAGGATTTTTTTTAAACCAAGAATGCATGGCAAACAAATGGCGAAAATTAGGAAGCACAAAGGAAAATCTATGTGTAGAGGCCAAAACTCAGCACTACTGAGCGGACAGTGCCGCCACATAAAAATAAATGGTTTAAACCATAACAGAGGAGGGGTGTTTGTTTTATTTTGAAGCTTTTATGTTCATAGTTACCACTGTAAAACATATTTATCACTACATTTGAACCTTTTTTGGATAGGGGCAGCATTTTCACTTTTGGATGAATAGCGTGCCTAGAGTGAACTGCCTCCTACTCTGTCCCAGATGCTAATATATGCATATTATTATTAGTTGGATAGAAAACACTCTGGAGTTTCTAAAACTTTTTGAATGATGTCTGTGAGTATAACAGGGCGGCAGGTTAGCCTAGTGGTTAGAGCGTTGGACTAGTAACCGAAAGGTTGCAAGTTCAAATCCCCGAGCTGACATGGTACAAATCTGTCTTTCTGCCCCTGAACAGGCAGTTAACCCACTGTTCCTAGGCCGTCATTGAAAATAAGAATTTGTTCTTAACTGACTTGCCTAGTAAAAAAAAAAAAAAAAAATATGGCAGGTGAAAACCTGAGAAAAATCCAACCAGGAAGTGGGACATCTGAGTTTTGTAGTTTTTCAAAGCTTGGCCTACCGAGAACACATTGAGATATGGATGAAGTTGCACTTCCTAGGGCTTCCACTAGATGTCAACCGCCTTTGAAACTTGAATGAGGATTCTACTATAAAGGAGGGGCTCATGAGACCTGTTTGAGTCAGTGGTTTGGCATAGAGCCTCGGTCTCATGACGCGCGCTCCCGACAGAGTTACCTCTCATTCCAGTGCCTTTCTGAAGACAAAGGAATTCTCTGATGTTTTATGTTAAAAACACCCTATAATTGATGGAACTTTATGGAACAAATCAGTCATTTGTTGTCGAACTGGGATTCCTGGGAGTGCGTTCTAATGAAGATCATCAAAGGTAAGTGAATATTTATGGTGTTATTTCTAACTTTGGTTATTCCAAAATGGCGGCTATTCCTCTGGCTGTTTTGGGTTCTGAGCGATGTTCTCAGATTATGCTTTTTCCATAAAGTTTTTTTGAAATTTGACACAGTGGTTGCATTAAGGAGAAGTCTATCTTTAATTCTGTGAATAACACTAGTATCTTTTATCTGCTAAAATCACCGGATGTTTTGGAATCAAAACATTACTGCACTTAAGGCGCCAATGTAAACTGAGATTTTTGGATATAAATATGCACATTATCGAACAAAACATACATGTATTGTGTAACATGATGTCCTATGAGTGTCATCTGATGAAGATCATTAAAGGTTAGTGATTAATTTTCTATATTTCTGCTTTTTGTGACTCCTATCTTTGGCTGGAAAAATGGCTGTGTTTTTTCGACTTGGCTGTGATCTAACATAATCATATGTTGTGCTTTAGCTGTAAAGCATTTAAATCGGACACGATGGGTAGATTAACAAGATGTTTATCTTTCATTTGCTGTATTGGACTTGTTAATGTGTGAATGTTACATATTTCTAAAAAATATTTTTGATATTTTCGCACACTGCCTTTTCAGCGGAATGTTGTCGAGGTGTTCCGCTAGCGGAACCACTGCGCTAGAAACAAATACAATGCTGGTAAAATTAGCATAATTTAGAGACCCCCCACCAAAATGTGACTTTTGTTGCGTTTAAGGGAGCTAACTTGTTATTCAGTGGAGCTGAGCCCCCCCTTGAAATGCAAACAGATACTTCTAAATATCCCTGTATACAGGTACTATACAGACCTGGCTATTCCTGTGTTTTTCCCTAAACTGAGAGGAGAGGAGGATAGAGGATAGGAAAGGACAGTTAGGGTACAGCACCAGCACCCATCCTCATATGAACAGATTACTTCTCCCTACAATTTAATTATCCTGCCTGCACTGCTGTACAGCCATCTATAACCTCCCAAATCTACCTCTAATTAACTGAAATGAATGACACCAGTGCCGGCCAAGAAGGCCAGCCACCCTGCTCCACTGCAGATGGGGAACAGGGGAGGGCCGAGGGACACAACAGGGATAGAGGGATGAATACCGAAGAGAGGAAGAGAGAAGAAGGGGATACAAGAGATGGGTAGATGGAATGGTTAGGGAAAGAATGAAAGTGAGGAAGGATTAAAAAAAAGAGAACTTCATAATGAAATTGTGTTTTTAGGATTGTCGACACACATAAGAGATGTAAGGCTATCCTTCCAGAGAACCACAGAGCAACATATCAGACAAGTTGACCAGACAGGTCTACTGAAATAGAAACAAGCACAGCCCATCATATAAACAGGCAGCAGGCAGACTGGATCTTCTGGCAGATGATCAGATTGATAGGGGGATAAACAAACAGGGAGGGCTTGGTGTAAAAAAAACTCCTCCACTGCAGATGCTGCAGCAGCCAGCAGCCAGCAGCCAGCAGCATAAGCCTGTCCTGTATGTCCAGTCAGTCACTGATGGCTCTATTAAAACACCCTGCCCTGTGCTCCACAGTCAAACAGTTCTGCTGGCAGGCCAAATAATTAAACCACCACCACTTGCTAGAGGAGTTAATGTACTTTAATTATGAATGAGGAACAGAACAGGTTGTCTGGTCTGGATCAATGGGCTGATGGAGAAGAGAGGCTTCACACCACGGTCAGGAGGCTAAATTTCCCCATGACTCTCACCAGCCACTACAAATCAACAGCAACCCCAGCTACATACAGTATCACCAGCTAACACAACTACCCAAGCTACAGATCACCAGATAACACAACTACCCAAGCTACAGATCACCAGCTAACACAACTACCCAAGCTACAGATCACCAGCTAACACAACTACCCAAGCTACAGATCACCAGCTAACACAACTACCCAAGCTACAGATCACCAGCTAACACAACTATACATCACCCCTTCCAACCTCACCCTAGAGGAGCAATGACCAATGGGTTCTATTGGAGGTAAGAGGAATTTAGGATATAGCTGATGGAAATGGGGTGGGAAAGGGGGACACTTAGTTAGTTATGTATCTGAATGCGTTCAGGGGGACACCGATCCTGTAGAGGATTTATATAACTGTATGTGTTCAGGGGGACACCGATCCTGTAGAGGATTTATATAACTGGATGTGTTCAGGGGGACACCGATCCTGTAGAGGATTTATATAACTGAATGTGTTCAGGGGGACACTGATCCTGTAGAGGATTTATATAACTGGATGTGTTCAGGGGGACACCGATCCTGTAGAGGATTTATATAACTGAATGTGTTCAGGGGGACACCGATCCTGTAGAGGATTTATATAACTGGATGTGTTCAGGGGGACACCGATCCTGTAGAGG
Organism: Oncorhynchus keta; assembly: GCF_023373465.1. Lineage (NCBI taxonomy): Eukaryota > Metazoa > Chordata > Actinopteri > Salmoniformes > Salmonidae > Oncorhynchus > Oncorhynchus keta. Next base: position 22,856,524 of record NC_068437.1, on the reverse strand, counting down.
ATTTATATAACTGAATGTGTTCAGGGGGACACCGATCCTGTAGAGGATTTATATAACTGGATGTGTTCAGGGGGACACCGATCCTGTAGAGGATTTATATAACTGAATGTGTTCAGGGGGACACTGATCCTGTAGAGGATTTATATAACTGGATGTGTTCAGGGGGACACCGATCCTGTAGAGGATTTATATAACTGAATGTGTTCAGGGGGACACCGATCCTGTAGAGGATTTATATAACTGGATGTGTTCAGGGGGACACAGATCCTGTAGAGGATTTATATAACTGAATGTGTTCAGGGGGACACCGATCCTGTAGAGGATTTATATAACTGAATGTGTTCAGGGGGACACCGATCCTGTAGAGGATTTATATAACTGGATGTGTTCAGGGGGACACCGATCCTGTAGAGGATTTATATAACTGAATGTGTTCAGGGGGACACCGATCCTGTAGAGGATTTATATAACTGAATGTGTTCAGGGGGACACCGATCCTGTAGAGGATTTATATAACTGGATGTGTTCAGGGGGACACCGATCCTGTAGAGGATTTATATAACTGGATGTGTTCAATCGAAATGTATCTTCTTCATTTAACCCAACCCCTCAGAATCAGAGGGGTGTGGAGGTACGGAGGGCTTAATCAAATTCCACGTCATCGGAAGTTCTTGTTGGGGGTTAACTGTCTTGCTCAAGGGCAGAACGGCAGATTTTTCCACCTTGCCGGCTCGGGAATTCGAATTAGGAACCTTTCGGATACTGATTCAACTCTCTTATGTATGGTTAGAACGGGGGTGTTGTGGATGGAGGGGTAGCGGATGGTGGAGGAGAGACTAGGAGGGCTCTGACAGCTGCAGTGGCCTTTCAGAAAGCGGGCCCCAGGCTGTGAGGTGATGAGGGCCAGAGGAGAGCCTCTACAGCTCAGCGGGCTCTCATTCACACAAGTAGGGACAGAGCGCCATTGTGCCACCTGCCTGGGTTCCACGGTCACTGCCCTCATTAGACAGCCCACCTACCCGTACCTCTACAGAAATGACATCACACAAAAGAGCTGTCAGTCATCTCCACATCTTCAATCACCCCCCACCTAGGCTATACTCTCTCTGTCACAGAGACCACTGGGCCACCAGAGCCAGAAGAAGAGGACACATTCTGATGCCTTGACTGTCCTAATGTGGACATCAACCACACTATGATAAAGATGTAAACCAGTGACCTGTTTCTGGATGATGATGATGATGATGATGATGATGATGATGATGATGATGATGATGATGATGACGTGAGATGAGAATGATTCATTGCTACTGTCATAATACCCTAACAGGTTATCTCAACAGACTGACATTAACTTCTTTGCTTGCCAACAGGCTTACGGTTGCCTCTTTAATATCTTATTCAACCCAAATGTCACCAAAACCCAGCTTTTCAGATGAAATAATAGAATTTACTGTTCTGCCGTACGGCACTTTGCAGTCCCTAAGAAACAATTCTGTATGTGTGTCAGAATCCACGGGCCTCTATATTGTCAGCATCACAAGTCTACCAGGAGAGTGAGAGGCTGTTCCCTTCTGCTCACTATGTAATGTGCATTATGCAATGCTATCAGACTCATCAATAATGTAGTCAATTAAGAAAGTGTGTCAAATGCATTACAGGTTCTCTTTGTTCTGGCTAATGTTTTCTTCATCTTAAGAGGGGGAATGTTTTAGCCTTCAGCAACTTTCTCACGCTCCATTTTCCCTCCCTTCTTCATCCTCCTCTCCCAGCAGCCAGTCAGCCACAACATCTCTCTCTGTCTCAGCCCAGCCCACTCTCCACCCTGCATGGCACACTCTACAGAGTCAGCCTTATTAATTACACACACAGAGGGGAGAGACAGTGAGACTGGGAGGCCGAGGAAGACAATATTCTACATGATTCATTTTCAGGTACAAGACACACTTTCTACTACGCTATCTACACTGGGACATTTTCAGCTTTCAGGAATAGTGTACAGATCCTTGCGACATGGGGCCGTGCATCATCATGCTGAAACATGAGGCGGCGGCGGATGAATGGTACAACAATGTGGCTCAGGATCTCATCACGGTATCTCTGTGCATTCAAATCGCCATCGATAAAATGCACTTGTGTTCATTGTCCATAGCTTATAGCCATACCATAACTCCACTGTCACCATGGGGCACTCTGATCACCAGGTTGACATCAGCAAACTGCTCGCCAACACGACGCCATACACACTGTCCTGCCTTCTGCCCGGTAAAGTTGAAACCGGGATTCATCTGTGAACACTTCTCCAGCGTGCCAGTGGCCATCGAAGGTAAGCATTTTCCCACTGAAGTCAGTTACAAAGCCAAACTGCAGTCAGATCAAGACCCTGGTGTGACCTTATAGTATAATAAGGGCTGTGTTGGTGTGTGACCCTATAGCAGAACTCTCTCCACCCCCTACTCATTCTGCTCCAGAACCACTGTACCCCACCGTACCCCCTGTACCCCAAAACACCCCACAACATCCCTCCCCCTGTACCCCACGACTTCCCCCTGCACCCCTCGACACCCCACGGCATTCCTGCGCACCAGCGCCCCCTGTCCTCTGTGTCTGTGTTCCACAGTCTCTGCTGTCAGGTGAGGTTTCATTAGCGATCCGCGCTGAGACAGGAACATCTTGCACTTAATGTTTCTTTCCTTTCAACTTCATAGGTCTGTCGACTCCAATTTACTCACAGTGAGGAGTAACACGCTTTTACAAAACCTGATAACCGTTGTTTGTTTGGCTTATATAACATTTTGCAATGTCAAACAACCTGCACTAGATCCCTCTCTCTCTGTACCTCTCCTCTCCCTTCTTTACCCCATCTCACACGTTCTCACTTTTTTCTCTCACTGCTTCTATTCCCATTTCTCTTTCCACCAAATATATATTGTGGATGCGGACGCCTTGAGGCCCCAGTCTCTCGGTTCCTCTTGGCTCTTCCAGCAGCCGTCCCCCCCAGTGTGGGCTGCTCCCCCGGGGGGTGGGAGGGTCTGAGTGTCCCCTAGACTTGGAGCAGGTGTGGCCTAGCGCTGACCCATTCTGCACTGAGGAGGAAAGGCTGCCACTGCAGGGCATGAGCCCAATGTCAAGGGACTACTGTAAAATAAAATCTGCATTGACCTTATTTTGCACTGACCCCCCCCACTACACACACTCACAATTAAATCAGCCTACGTGTGCTTGGCACTGGAGACTCGTCTGCCCCAAACCTGCCTACCCCCTGATTTAATTTCCTCCCCTGCTCTGCTGAGAGTCACTACAGAGCAGAGAGTGACCCTCTGCACCACTCATCTGCAAATAGAGGAGAGCAGAGAGCATCCACAACATACTCTCTTTATGGAGAGATGGGACGGGAAAGAGGGAGAGAGCGAGAGAGAGAGAGATGGAGATAGAGAGAGAGACGGCAAAAGGCAGGGAGGAAGAGACAGAGAAAGAGGGAGAGAGAGGGAAGGAGGAAGGTAGAGAGAGAGAGGGGAGAGAGAGAGAGGGAGAGAGAGAAAGAGGGAGAGAGAGGGAAGGAGGAAGGTAGAGAGAGGGAGAGAGAGGGAAGGAGGAAGGTAGAGAGAGGGAGCGAGAGAGAAAGAAGGAGAGAGAGAGAAAGACAGAGAGACATGGAAGGAGGAAGGTAGAGAGAGAGAGGGAAGGAGGAAGGTAGAGAGAGAGAGAGAAAGAGGGAGAGAGAGGGAAGGAGAGAGAGAGAAAGACAGAGAGACATGGAAGGAGGAAGGTAGAGAGAGAGAGAGCGAGAGATAAAGAAGGAGAGAGAGAGGAAGAGAGAGAGAACGACAGAGATATATGGAAGGAGGAAGGTAGCGAGCGACAGATAAAGAAGCAGAGAGAGAGAAAGAAGGAGAGAGAGAGGAAGACAGAGAGACATGGAAGGAGGAAGGTACAGAGAGAGAGAGAGAGAGAGATAAAGGCAGGGAGGGAGAGGGGAAAAAAACGAATGATAAGAGAGAATGAAAGATAGATAGATACCCTGTGGGTAACATTCTAAACTCTTACACAAACTATTGCACAAAGGAATCACACATTTCAAAACAGAGACGTAATACTCTCTCTCTCTCTCACACACACACACACACACACACACACACACACACACACACACACACACACACACACACACACACACACACACACACACACACACACACACACACACACACACACACACACACACACACACACACACACACACACACACACACACACACACAGACAAAGACACACCCAGGCTGTTAGCTGCTAATCTCCAGTGTTACTCATGTGTGATATTTTAAACTCTCTACTCATAATGGAAAAGCTCCCTGCAGGCAGAGCCCTCTTGTAGAAAAAACTGCTTCTGATCTTCCACACGGGCTTCTCCCTCTTCAAAGAAATACTTTACCCGGGCTCTGTCTCTGTGTTCAAAAAGTGTCATTATCTCTGATTCCTGAGAGAAAGGGAGGCAAGAGAGAGAGAAGAAGTGAGAGGAGTGTTGAAGGGATGTGAGAGATGATACACAGCTGATCAAATGCGTGCTGAGGATGGGGGAGGAGCAGGAAGGTGCTCTATGATTCATTCACACACACATTCCTGATCTCAACAACAGCAACAGTGAGCGCTATTACCATCAAGTAGGTATAGGTTTTGCTAGGGTGTGACTAGGGTGGGCATTCTAGTTTCTTTATTTCTATGTTTTCTATTACTTTGATTCTTTGCCCAGTGTGGTTCCCAATCAGAGGGAGCTGTTTATCGTTGTCTCTGATTGGGGATCACATTTAAGTTGTCATTCTCCTTTTGGTGTTTGTGGGATCTTGTTTTTTGTTAGCTCTGTGAAGCCTGCAGAAGGTGACGTTTGTTATTCTTTTGTTGTTTTGTTTGGTGTTCTGAGTAAATAAAGTATCACGAAGACTTACCACGCTGTGCTTTGGTCTCCTTCCAACGACGGACGTTACATAACCCTATCCTGAACCTTAACCCTTACCGTAACCATTCAGAATGAGTGCCTGAATCTTAACCCTTCTCTTCGAAATGTGACGTTTTGAGAAATGGAATGATATTGAGCAGCAGGAGCAGCACAAACACTTTGAAATTTGACGGCGCCGACTGAGATGGCCGCCTCGCTTCGCGTTCCTAGGAAACTATGCAGTTTTTTGTTTTTTTACGTGTTATTTCTTACATTAGTACCCCAGGTCATCTTAGGTTTCATTACATACAGTCGAGAAGAACTACTGAATATAAGATCAGCGTCAACTCACCATCAGTACGACCAAGAATATGTTTTCCGCGACGCGGATCCTGTGTTCTGCCTTACAAACAGGACAACGGAATGGATCGCTTGCAGCGACCCAAGGAAACGACTACGAAAAAGAGGGAAACGCGGCGGTGTTCTGGTCAGACTCCGAAAAAGGGCACATCGCGCACCACTTCCCAGTATTCTTCTTGCCAATGTCCAGTCTCTCGAAAACAAGGTTGATGAAATCCGAGCAAGGGTAGCATTCCAGAGGGACATCAGAGACTGTAACGTTCTTTGCTTTACGGAAACATGGCTTACTGGGAAGACGCTATCCAGGGCGGTGCAGCCAACGGGTTTCTCCACGCATCGCGCGGACAGAAACAAACATCTCTCTGGTAAGAAGAGTGGCGGGGGCGTATGCCTCATGACTAACGGGACATGGTGTGATGAAGGAAACATACAGGAACTCAAATCCTTCTGTTCACCTGATTTAGAATTCCTCACAATCAAATGTAGACCGCATTATCTTCCAAGAGAATTCTCTTCGATTATAATCACAGCCGTATATATCCCCCCAAGCAGACACATCGATGGCTCTGAACGAACTTTATTTAACTCTTTGCAAACTGGAAACCATTTATCCGGAGGCTGCATTCATTGTAGCTGGGGATTTTAACAAAGCCAATCTGAAAACAAGACTCCCTAAATTTTATCAGCATATCGATTGCGCAACCAGGGGTGGTAAAACCTTGGATCATTGTTACTCTAACTTCCGCGACGCATATAAGGCCCTGCCCCGCCCCCTTTCGGAAAAGCTGACCACGACTCCATTTTGCTGATCCCTGCCTACAGGCAGAAATTAAAACAAGAGGCTCCCACGCTGAGGTCTGTCCAACGCTGGTCAGACCAAGCTGACTCTACACTCCAAGACTGCTTCCATCACGTGGACTGGGACATGTTTCGTATTGCGTCAGATGGGAATATTGACGAATACGCTGATTCGGTGTGCGAGTTCATTAGAACGTGCGTCGAAGATGTCGTTCCCATAGCAACGATAAAAACATTCCCTAACCAGAAACCGTGGATTGATGGCAGCATTCGCGTGAAACTGAAAGCGCGAACCACTGCTTTTAATCAGGGCAAGGTGTCTGGCAACATGACTGAATACAAACAGTGCAGCTATTCCCTCCGCAAGGCTATTAAACAAGCTAAGCGTCAGTACAGAGACAAAGTGGAATCTCAATTCAACGGCTCAGACACAAGAGGCATGTGGCAGGGTCTACAGTCAATCACGGACTACAAGATGAAATCCAGCCCAGTCACGGACCAGGATGTCTTGCTCCCAGGCAGACTAAATAACTTTTTTGCCCGCTTTGAGGACAATACAGTGCCACTGACACGGCCTGCAACGGAAACATGCGGTCTCTCCTTCACTGCAGCCGAGGTGAGTAAGACATTTAAACGTGTTAACCCTCGCAAGGCTGCAGGCCCAGACGGCATCCCCAGCCGCGCCCTCAGAGCATGCGCAGACCAGCTGGCCGGTGTGTTTACGGACATATTCAATCAATCCCTATACCAGTCTGCTGTTCCCACATGCTTCAAGAGGGCCACCATTGTTCCTGTTCCCAAGAAAGCTAAGGTAACTGAGCTAAACGACTACCGCCCCGTAGCACTCACTTCCGTCATCATGAAGTGCTTTGAGAGACTAGTCAAGGACCATATCACCTCCACCCTACCTGACACCCTAGACCCACTCCAATTTGCTTACCGCCCAAATAGGTCCACAGACGATGCAATCTCAACCACACTGCACACTGCCCTAACCCACCTGGACAAGAGGAATACCTATGTGAGAATGCTGTTCATCGACTACAGCTCGGCATTCAACACCATAGTACCCTCCAAGCTCGTCATCAAGCTCGAGACCCTGGGTCTCGACCCCGCCCTGTGCAACTGGGTACTGGACTTCCTGACGGGCCGCCCCAGGTGGTGAGGGTAGGCAACAACATCTCCTCCCCGCTGATCCTCAACACGGGGGCCCCACAAGGGTGCGTTCTGAGCCCTCTCCTGTACTCCCTGTTCACCCACGACTGCGTGGCCACGCACGCCTCCAACTCAATCATCAAGTTTGCGGACGACACAACAGTGGTAGGCTTGATTACCAACAACGACGAGACGGCCTACAGGGAGGAGGTGAGGGCCCTCGGAGTGTGGTGTCAGGAAAATAACCTCACACTCAACGTCAACAAAACTAAGGAGATGATTGTGGACTTCAGGAAACAGCAGAGGGAACACCCCCTATCCACATCGATGGAACAGTAGTGGAGAGGGTAGCTAGTTTTAAGTTCCTCGGCATACACATCACAGACAAACTGAATTGGTCCACTCACACTGACAGCGTCGTGAAGAAGGCGCAGCAGCGCCTATTCAACCTCAGGAGGCTGAAGAAATTCGGCTTGTCACCAAAAGCACTCACAAACTTCTACAGATGCACAATCGAGAGCATCCTGGCGGGCTGTATCACCGCCTGGTACGGCAACTGCTCCGCCCTCAACCGTAAGGCTCTCCAGAGGGTAGTGAGGACTGCACAACGCATCACCGGGGGCAAACTACCTGCCCTCCAGGACACCTACACCACCCGTTGTTACAGGAAGGCCATAAAGATCATCAAGGACATCAACCACCCGAACCACTGCCTGTTCACCCCGCTATCATCCAGAAGGCGAGGTCAGTACAGGTGCATCAAAGCTGGGACCGAGAGACTGAAAAACAGCTTCTATCTCAAGGCCATCAGACTGTTAAACAGCCACCACTAACAGTGTGAGTGGCTGCTGCCAACACACTGTCATTGACACTGACCCAACTCCAGCCATTTTAATAATGGGAATTGATGGGAATTATGTAAATATATCACTAGCCACTTTAAACAATGCTACCTTATATAATGTTACTTACCCTACATTATTCATCTCATATGCATATGTATATACTGTACTCTACATCATCGACTGCATCCTTATGTAACACATGTATCACTAGCCACTTTAACTATGCCACTTTGTTTACTTTGTCTACACACTCATCTCATATGTATATACTGTACTCGATACTATCTACTGTATGCTGCTCTGTACCATCACTCATTCATATATCCTTATGTACATATTCCTTATCCCCTTACACTGTGTATAAGACAGTAGTTTTGGAATTGTTAGTTAGATTACTTGTTGGTTATCACTGCATTGTCGGAACTAGAAGCACAAGCATTTCGCTACACTCGCATTTAACATCTGCTAACCATGTGTATGTGACAAATAAAATTTGATTTGATTTGATTTGATTTTTTATCAAATCAAACTTTATTTGTCACATGCGCCGAATACAACAAGTGTAGACCTTACCGTGATATGCTTACTTACAAGCTTTTAACCAACAGTGCAGTTTGGAGCAACTTTGAAATGTGACGTTTGGAGAACGTAGATGAACGTCTAGTTCTGCAGTGGGACTGTGAGAGCTGGTTGATACAGGCAAGCAGACAGACCGACATACCAACAGACGGACAGAGGCACACATGCACACGTACAGTACAGTATAGACATATGAGCTGAGAGGATTGACAGCAGAGCTGGCCAGTCTCCAGGTGTCTCAGTGCTCTGTAATATTGTCTTTCCCATAATTCACTCCTTCTCTCCAGGGCTCTGCGGAGCAAACTCAATCACATCCCCCTCGCCCTGCTCACCCTGAAACAAGTGTAAGGCCATGATGAGTGTTTGCCCTACATTTTCCATCCCTCACTTCTGCTCTCTCCCTTTCACTCTGTGTGTGCACGTGTGCGCGTATGTGTGTAAATCGAATGTGTCGTCTAGGTGTGTGTGTGCGCGTGTTGTAGGGACATGTGTATTCAGTGGTATAAGGCAGTGTTGTAGGGACATGTGTATTCAGTGGTATAAGGCAGTGTTGTAGGGACATGTGTATTCAGTGGTATAAGGCAGTGTTGTAGGGACATGTGTATTCAGTGGTATAAGGCAGTGTTGTAGGGACATGTGTATTCAGTGGTATAAGGCAGTGTTGTAGGGACATGTGTATTCAGTGGTATAAGGCAGTGTTGTAGGGACATGTGTATTCAGTGGTATAAGGCAGTGTTGTAGGGACATGTGTATTCAGTGGTATAAGGCAGTGCTGTTGTGGTGCATTGTAGGTGACTGACAAGTCCCTGCGTGTATTCTCTGTGCCTTCATGGAAATGATTGTTTAATCGAGATAAATCACATTACTATCCAGAAGAATAAAGACTGACACAGAGGCTGAGGGGAGCAAGGGACAGAACCTCCTCTACGAATGAACACACACACACACACACACACACACACACACACACACACACACACACACACACACACACACACACACACACACACACACACACACACACACACACACACACACACACACACACACACACACACACACACACACACACACACACACATTTTCCAAGATCTATGAACTACATAAATCAGACGATGATTTATAGGTTTGAATAGCTTAACCTCATTTAAGAGTCTAAAACTCTAATCTGTATTTCTGGGCAAGTGCATACCCACACGTATGCACACACACGTGTACACCCGCAGGCACACACACACACGCGCACGCACGCACGCACGCACGCACGCACGCACGCACACACACACACACACACACACACACACACACACACACACACACACACACACACACACACACACACACACACACACACACACACACACACACACACACACACACACACACACACACACACACACACACACACACACACACACTTCTTACTCTGTACATGAAACGTTAATCTAGCTACACCTACGCTCCTCTCTCCAACAAGCAACGACGGCCCTGTCAATCACGGACATCTGCCGTGACAGCCCGTAACCATGGGAATGGAAGGTCTTCGAGTAGAGGACAAGCACTGGTACATGTGGGTGGGTTGCTTCACAAAGAGAACATCAATCAGCTAACGTTAATCAATCACTATATAACATTTATATTGAGACATATTCATATTTCTATTTGCAGCAGAGCTCTGGAGAATAGAGGTTGAAGAACAACTGATTCCTGCTTATTATTGCATTTACATTCCACTACACAAGTAATTCAATTTATGCATATAATAATAATGATATACTGAAAGAGAGTGTGCCCTCAACGTTACTGAATACATTAACACTGGAAGACTGGAGTCACTTGACTGAATATTTGATTATTCAACACAAGACCGGAATGAAGTTATATTTTACTGCTCCATTCTGTTACAATGTGGTCCTCATGGACTTCAGGCCTGACATGCAGTAGGCCAACATCAATACACCAGAGAGGACTGAGAGCTTAAGTAATGCTCTTCCTCCCAATGAACAACAGAGCTTCAGTCAGTGGGATACATCCAGTTCTGACCTGTGACTTTGACATTGAGATGACACTGGTCTGAAATATAGATGCAACCTGACCTCATTTTGTATTTCTGCATGACACAAACTGACACAGTATACTGAAATAGAAAACCATATGATGCAGAACACTCTAAATACACTGGTTGTCAATACCAGGGCTAATCTACATAGCAGATATCAGGTAACTTATAGAGGCAATGTGAGAGAGAAGGATAGAGAGAAGACAGAAAGAAGATATAGAGAGGATAGAGATGATAGAGAGATGATAGAGAGATGATAGAGAGGATAGAGAGAGGATAGAGATGATAGAGAGATGATAGAGAGGATAGAGAAAGGATAGAGATGATAGAGATGATAGAGATGATAGAGAGATGATAGAGAGATGATAGAGAGATGACAGAGATGATAGAGAGTTGATAGAGATGATAGAGAGAGGATAGAGATGATAGAGATAGGATAGAGATGATAGAGAGAAGATGGAGGATAGAGAGACGATAGAGGATAGAGATGATAGAGAGAGGATAGAGAGAAGATATAGAATAGAGATGATAGAGAGAGGATAGAGATGATAGAGAGAAGATGGAGGATAAAGAGATGATAGAGAGAGGATAGAGATGATAGAGAGAGGATAGAGAGAAGATGGAGGATAGAGAGACGATAGAGGATAGAGATGATAGAGAGAAGATAGAGGATAGAGATGATATAGAGATGATAGAGAGAGGATAGAGATGATAGAGAGAGAATATAAAGGATAGAGAGAGAAAAGAAAAGATAGAGAGAGGATATAGAGAACATAGAGAGAAGAGATGGGACAACAGTGCAGATGGTAGGTGGGCGTCCTGCACATTGACTCACCCAAAACCTGTCTGACAAAACACACACCTTCCTCTATACCAGCACCATGTTCTCATACTATTATTTAGATACACAAAGAAGTATACAAACGCCCTGACACTCACAAATTCACACACAGGTGTAAAATTGGGATTTGTAGATGGTGGAACTGTTACATAAATGGGCTGCTTTCCCATGACATTCCTTACAACATTTTATATTCTGCTTTCCTCCTCTTCGTTTCTTCTTGAATGTACCGGTAACTCAAGACAGACCCTAACACACACAACACACACACAGATTCTCACAATCCTGCATTTGCTGAAAGTAGGCATATCCATAACACACTGCATACTGCATACTATCTTTGTTCTGCTGCCTACTCCAGAAACACGCTGTATTCAGCAACACTGACTCAGCCTGCTGGTACATATGTATTTCAGTTCAGGAGATTCACCCCTACAGCAATTAGTGTGTTCCAATAATCTGCTTGACGCTCGAATGACAGACTTTAGCAGCAATGCTTAAAGGTTAGGCAGAAAATAATATTCGATATGTCACATAAACAAACGGCTCAATGCCCAGAAAGAAAACCCACAGGGAGGAGAGGAGGAGAGGAGGCTGAGGGAAAATCACGTGACAGCCACGATGCTCTTTCTGATTGAAGACAAAGAGTCAAGCCCAAATATAGCTGGGTGTGTATGATGAGGAGTACCAAAGGCATCCCACTCACAAATGTACTGGGAGGCTGCTGCTGCAATCACTATCATTGTATTAATTATGAAGAGGTTAAAGTGGGGCAGATACAAAGTGAATTAAAGAGAGAGAGAGAGAGAGAGAGAGAGAGAGAGAGAGAGAGAGAGAGAGAGAGAGAGAGAGAGAGAGAGAGAGAGAGAGAGAGAGAGAGAGAGAGAGAGAGAGAGAGAGAGAGAGAGAGAGAGAGAGAGAGAGAGAGAGAGCGAGAGACAGAGAGAGACAGAGAGAGAGACAGAGAGAGACAGAGAGAGAGAGAGAGAGAGAGACAGAGAGAGACAGAGAGAGACAGAGAGAGAGAGAGAGAGAGAGAGCGAGAGAGAGAGCGAGAGACAGAGAGAGACAGAGAGAGCGAGAGAGTGCGAGAGACAGACAGAGAGAGAGAGAGAGAGAGAGAGAGAGAGAGAGAGAGACAGACAGAGAGAGACAGAGAGAGACACACAGAGAGAGAGAGAGAGCGAGAGACAGAGAGAGACAGAGAGAGACAGAGAGAGAGAGAGAGAGAGAGACAGGGAGAGACAGAGAGAGACAGAGACAGAGAGAGAGACAGAGAGAGAGAGAGAGAGAGAGAGAGAGAGAGAACATCCCTCAACACGGTGACACCATACACACACACATGGATGCAAAGAGAGGGGGATACTGTAGCTAGAGGCCAAAACTCAGTGACAAGGAATATGATGAAGCAATTAAACAGTGACCTTGAAGACACACTGTTGTGTAAACTGTAGGCAGGAATGGAAACCACCATGGCAACCCTTATAGTACAGTACAGTATGATTAATCCCAAAAGACATCTGTCTTCCCTAAGCCATTAAGAAGTATGTGTATAAATCCAACATCTACATTAGCTTTGGCACTTGTTTTCCAAAACAAAGTCTTGAGTCAAGAGCATGGACACCTGCTCTGTTCATGACATAGACTGACCTGGTGAATCCAGGTGAAAGCTATTATCCCTTATTGATGTCACTTGTTAAATCAGACTAGACGAAGGGTAGGAGACAGGTTAAGTGCCTTTGAACTGGATATGGTAGTACAGTAGGTGCCAGGCACACCGGTTTGTGTCAAGAACTGCAACCCTGCTGGGTTTTTCAAACTCAACAGTTTCCCGTGTGTATCAAGAAGGGTCCATCACCCAAAGGACATCCAGCCAACTTGACACAAATGTGGGAAGCATTGGAGTCAACATGGGCCAGCATCCCTGTGGAACGCTTTTGACACCTTGTAGAGTCCATGCTTTGATGAATTGAGGCTGTTCTGCAGGCAAAAAGTGGGGTGGGTGCAACTCAATATTAGGAAGGTGTTTTTAATGTTTTGAACACTCAGTGTAAATGTAAATGTTCTTTAATGAAAACCCTTCTTGTGGCATGTAAACAGCATGTAAACAGCATGTAAACAGCATGTAAACAGCATGTAAACAGCATGAAGCGCTCTGGTGGAACTCATCGAAACTATGCAAAGATGTTAAGGAACAACATTTGATTTAGATGTGTGGTATGAAACGTTTTGTCATATCATATATTCTGAAATTTGAAAACTTATGTGAATAAAGAATACACCCCTAAGTTCAGGAAAGTTTACAAGCCGAACGAGCCTTATTAGAATGAGGAGTTACGGGACTTGTGGTTTGTATGGCGCAAGGCTGAGTACTTATTTTTACAGAGTATAGATTGGAATACAAGAGAACATTTTAGGAAGGAATTTAAGAAAAAAACAGCAAGTGTTTGATAAAAGACTGCGTCTATTTGAATGGAGATATGAGAGAGGGCAGTTAAAACATCTTGAGGAGATGCAGACAAGAAATCCTCAACAGTTTTGGAGCCAAATAAACAAATTAGGTCCAAAACGACATAAGAAAATTCCAATGGAAGTGTCATACCATGACCATCGAGAGCTTTTTAATCTCAATGTTGGTTAGGTCGTGGTGTGACTAGGGTGGGTAATCTAGGTGATTTATGCATCTATGTTGGCCTGGTATGGTTCCCAATCAGAGGCAGCTGTTTATTGTTGAGGGATCATATTTAGATCATATTTAGGCAGCCATTTCCCCTTTGTGCTTTGTGGGATCTTGACTATGGATAGTTGCCTTGTTAGCACTATTGTTAGCTTCACGTTTCGTTTGAGATTTATTGTTTTGCTGTGAGTTTCACTTAGTAATAAAAAATGTGGAACCCAGATCACGCTGCGCTTTAGTCCACTTATTATAACGATCGGGACAGTAAGGGAAGAGCGGGGGTGGCTGAACTCTGAACTCTGATTTAAATTCTACTCATCCAACAGTAGGCTAATTACCTGTACATTTAATTGATTTCCAGAAAGCTTTTGATTTTGTAAATAGTTTAGCCTATAGTTTATTAAAAACCTCCCATGCGCTAATGAGATTAGCACAACATTTTAAGTAACAAGAACATTTCCCAGGACATAGACATATCTGATATGCTCAGAAAGATTAAATTCTTGTTAATCTAACTGCACTGTCCAATTTACAGTAACTATTACAAGATCTACACACAATCTATATACACACGTGCTATTTTGTCACATAGAAGCAAAATATTTGCATAATTTATAGGTAGCCCTTCTTCTTTTATTCCAGGCTTAATCTAAATATTCTGTAAACGGAAATACACAATGGACAAAAAAATAAATTTATGTTTCTCCTCATCGCTCAACCACATAATACCAGGGTATATCTGGTGGGCTTTCTGCAATAAGAGCAAGTGTATATCATGATAGAAAGGGCAAAACAGGATAAAATGAGTTTCATTCTCTATTTCTTCGAGGTCACAATAGTTATATAGTCTTTCCTCTTCAATTTCACCACAATACCTGTTTCAATACGCAGAGACAATATCCCTGATCTGACCTGTTTCAATACGCAGAGACAATATCCCTGATCTGACCTGTTTCAATACGCAGAGACAATATCCCTGATCTTACCTGTTACAATACGCAGAGGCAATATCCCTGATCTAACCTGTTTCAATACGCAGAGGCAATATCACTGATCTTACCTGTTTCAATACACAGATACAATATCCCTGATCTAACCTGTTTCAAAATGCAGAGGCAATATCGCTGATCTAACCTGTTTCAATACGCAGAGGCAATATCACTGATCTTACCTGTTTCAATACACAGATACAATATCCCTGATCTAACCTGTTTCAATACGCAGAGACAATATCCCTGATCTTACCTGTTACAATACGCAGAGGCAATATCCCTGATCTAACCTGTTTCAATATGCAGAGGCAATATCACTGATCTTACCTGTTTCATTACACAGATACAATATCCCTGATCTTACCTGTTTCAAAATGCAGAGGCAATATCCCTGATCTTACCTGTTTCAATACGCAGAGGCAATATCCCTGATCTTACCTCTTTCAATACGCAGAGGCAATATCCTTGATCTAACCTGTTTCAATACGCAGAGGCAATATCCCTGATCTTACCTGTTTCAATACGCAGAGGCAATATTCCTGATCTTACATGTTTCAATACGCAGAGGCAATATCACTGATCTTACCTGTTTCAATGCACAGATACAATATCCCTGATCTTACCTGTTTCAATACGCAGAGACAATATCCCTGATCTTACCTGTTTCAATACACAGAGACAATATCACTGATCTTACGTGTTTCAATACGCAGAGACAATATCACTGATCTAACCTGTTTCAATACGCAGAGGCCATATCCCTGATCTTACCTGTTTCAAAACGCAGAGGCAATATCACTGATCTTACCTGTTTCAATACGCAGAGACAATATTCCTGATCTTACCTGTTTCAATACGCAGAGACAATATCCCTGATCTTACCTGTTTCAATACGCAGAGACAATATCACTGATCTTACCTGTTTCAATACGCAGAGACAATATCACTGATCTTACCTGTTTCAATACGCAGAGACAATATCCCTGATCTTACCTGTTTCAATACGCAGAGACAATATCCCTGATCTTACCTGTTTCAATACACAGATACAATATCCCTGATCTTACCTGTTTCAATACGCAGAGACAATATCACTGATCTTACCTGTTTCAATACGCAGAGGCCATATCCCTGATCTAACCTGTTTCAATACGCAGAGGCAATATCCCTGATCTAACCTGTTTCAATACGCAGAGACAATATCCCTGATCTTACCTGTTTCAATACGCAGAGACAATATCACTGATCTTACCTGTTTCAATACACAGAGGCAATATCACTGATCTTACCTGTTTCAAAATGCAGAGGCAATATCCCTGATCTTACCTGTTTCAATACGCAGAGGCAATATCCCTGATCTTACCTGTTTCAATACGCAGAGGCAATATCCTTGATCTAACCTGTTTCAATACGCAGAGGCAATATCCCTGATCTTACCTGTTTCAATACGCAGAGGCAATATCCTTGATCTTACCTGTTTCAATACGCAGAGGCAATATTCCTGATCTGACATGTTTCAATACGCAGAGGCAATATCACTGATCTTACCTGTTTCAATACATAGATACAATATCCCTGATCTTACCTGTTTCAATACGCAGAGACAATATCCCTGATCTTACCTGTTTCAATACGCAGAGGCCATATTCCTGATCTTACCTGTTTCAATACGCAGAGGCAATATCCCTGATCTTACCTGTTTCAATACACAGATACAATATCACTGATCTTACCTGTTTCAATACGCAGAGGCAATATCCCTGATCTTACCTGTTTCAATACACAGATACAATATCCCTGATCTTACCTGTTTCAATACGCAGAGGCCATATCCCTGATCTAACCTGTTTCAATACGCAGATGAAATATCCCTGATCTTACCTGTTTCAATACGCAGATACAATATCCCTGATCTTACCTGTTTCAATACGCAGAGACAATATCCCTGATCTTACCTGTTTCAATACGCAGAGGCCATATTCCTGATCTTACCTGTTTCAATACGCAGAGGCCATATCCCTGATCTAACCTGTTTCAATACGCAGATGAAATATCCCTGATCTTACCTGTTTCAATACGCAGAGACAATATCACTGATCTTACCTGTTTCAATACGCAGAGGCCATATCCCTGATCTAACCTGTTTCAATACGCAGATGAAATATCCCTGATCTTACATGTGCACATAGCTTTTTTAGGTGGGTTATATATATATAAAATAACTCTCACACACAAATTCACTCTTAATCAAACAGGTTCTCAATTTGGGATTGTGATTATTCTTTTCCACCCATTTTTCTTCATACTGCATCATACTGCCCAAATGTCCCTAATTGTTTTTTAATAAATGTTCATGTTCATAACTGTGCACTCTCCTCAAACAATACCGTGGTATTCTTTCACTGTCTCCCACATGAATCTCCTCTTTGTGTCAGACTGGGTTAAAATGCCTTATGTTTAATTTTTCTGTATTTATAAATGTTGTTTGGATAACCTTATTTACTATTTACTAGGTATTGATTTTTATTCCATTTTTTATTTGATTTATTTGATTTATTTTTCACTCTTTATGTGATGCACACTGCAGAGAATACCGGAAGGAGAATTATCACTGAATTATCACAGTGAATTAATGTAATGTTTGTTTATGTGTCAATTAATCCCATAAGGGATGGGTTGCCAACTGACGATTTGAAACGAAAATGTAATTCATTCATTCATTGTCTTTCCCACAGTATCTCCCAAAGTGGCTCCAGCCCGGCTCTTTGAGACTCCAGCCTCCAGCCCTGTCTCTAAATCAGTCCCTTAGCCTGGCCTGCTCCTCCTCTCCTCCCTCAACCTGCTGACACACATTATTAATGTGCCTCATTTACTCTAACCTGTATATTGCCCCCAGCCCTGGGTCTCTGGTCCTCCTCCCGTCCCCCTTTCCCTCCTGTCCCCCTCACCCTCCCCCAGGCAGGTGTGGCCAGGTCATCCAGACGGTCATTAATGCATAGCCAGCCTCCCAGAACCACACACTGTGGAGAAAGTAGAGCCATGACAGCCGCTGAACTGGACCTGGGGCCAGCAGGGGGTCTCCCGTCTCCTCCCTCGCTCTTGTTCCCTTTCTATTTCTCTCTCGTTCCCTCTCTCCCTCGCTCTCGTTCCCTCTCTCCTTCGCTCTCGTTCCCTCTCTCCCTCGCTCTCGTTCCCTTTCTGTTTCTCTCTCGTTCCCTCTCTCCCTCGCTCTCGTTCCCTCTCTCCTTCGCTCTCGTTCCCTCTCTCCCTCGCTCTCGTTCCCTTTCTGTTTCTCTCTCGTTCCCTCTCTCCCTCGCTCTCGTTCCCTTTCTCCCTCGCTCTCGTTCCCTTTCTGTTTCTCTCTCGTTCCCTTTCTATTTCTCTCTCGTTCCCTCTCGTTTCCTCTCTCCCTCGCTCTCGTTCCCTTTCTGTTTCTCTCTCGTTCCCTTTCTATTTCTCTCTCGTTCCCTCTCTCCCTCGCTCTCGTTCCCTTTCTATTTCTCTCTCGTTCCCTCTCGTTCCCTCTCTTCCTCGCTCTCGTTCCCTTTCTATTTCTCTCTTGTTCCCTCTCGTTCCCTCTCTCCCTCGCTCTCGTTCCCTCTCTCCCTCGCTCTCATTCCCTTTCTATTTCTCTCTCGTTCCCTCTCGTTCCCTCTCTCCCTCGCTCTCGTTTCCTCTCTCCCTCACTCTCGTTCTCTTTCTATTTCTCTCTCGTTCCCTATCGTTCCCTCTCTCCCTCGCTTTCGTTCCCTCTCTCCCTCTTTTCTGTGTCTCTCTCGTTCCCTCTTGTTTTCTCTCTCTCTCTCTCTCTCTCTCTCTGCTCATTTGACTGGACTTGGATGATCTAGCGACCCATTCCACCCTCTCAATCTGTTCTATTGAGCCCACTCTATTGAGCCCACAGACACATCCACAGCCACCGACACAACTAATTCCAGAGAGAAATATCAAGATTCTGGAATAACAGTACACGATTGATTATATAACAGTATCACATTCTCCATAACCAGCTTACAAACCCCTAGTAACAAAATGATAGAGATCATAAGAGAGGAAGCCCGGGCAAACTTCTTTCTATGTGAAAGATGACTGTGTGTAAGATAACATGTGGAGTATAGGCCGTGCATCCAAGGAGTGTGAGTAAGATTCCTGCTTTTGGCATTGCACTGGGATGGAACCTCACACCAACACCGGTGCCATACGTCACCCCTTCATGGTAACTGTCCACGGTGCTCCACCAGGCAGGTGAGTCATGATGTCTGGTATTCAGGCCAAGGCTGCCCTCCTGTAGCCCCTAGGAACTGGCTGAGGGGCCGAGGCGAGGCCGCAGTAATTAGAGACTACAGGAGGGGACACTGTGGATGACTGCAGAGGATGGAGCTGCCTGCAGTGGGCCTCTCCTGCAGAGACGAGCTGAGCTGCCATCTGTTGATCTCCCATCTCTCTCTCTCTTCACCTCTCATTACCCCCCCCCTCTCTCCCTCTCTTTCTCTCTGCCTGTATTTCTCAGTACTCTCTCTCATACTTGTTCTCGTTCTCTCTCTCTACCTCTGTCTTTCCTCCTCCTCTTTCTCTAAATTCAATTTCAATTTAAAGGCTTCATTGGCATGGGAAACATACATTAACATTGCCAAAGCAAGTGAAGTAGATAATAAACAAAAGTGAAATGAACAATTCAAATGAATAGTACGCATTACACTCACAAAAGTTCAAAAATAATGAAGACATTTCAAAAGTAATATTTTGTGCAAATAAAAAAGGGAAAATAAATAAACATAAATATGGGTTGTATTTACAATGGTGTTTGTTCTTCACTGGTTGCCCTTTTCTTGTGGCAACAGGTCACAAATCATGCTGCTGTGAAGGCACACTATGGTATTTCACCCAAATACATATGGGAGTTTTTTAAAATTGGGTTTGTTTTCAAATTCTTTGTGGGTCTGTGTAATCTGAGGGAAATATGTGTCTCAAATATGGTCATGCATTTGTCAGGAGGTTAGGAAGTGCAGCTCAGTTTTCACCTCATTTTGTGGACAGTGTGCACATATCCTGTGTTCTCTTGAGAGTCATGTCTGCTTATGGCTGCCTTTCTCAATAGCAAGGCTCACTGAGTCTGTACTGTATATAGTCAAAGCTTTCCTTAAGTTTGGGTCAGTCACGATGGTCAGGTATTCTGCCACTGTGTACTCTCTGTTTACTCTCTGTTTATTCTTTCCAATGTGTCAAGTAAATATATTTTTGTTTTCTCATGATTTGGTTGGGTCTAATTGAGTTGTTGTCCTGGGCTCTGTGGGGTGTGTTTGTGTTTGTGAATAGAGCACCAGGACCAGCTTGCTTAGGGGACTCTTCTCAAGGTTCATCTCTCTGTAGGTGATGACTTTGTTTTGGAAGGTTTGGGAATTGCTTCCTTTTAGGTGGTTGTTGATTTTAACTGAACTTTTCTGGATTTTGATAATTAGCGGGTATTGGCTTAATTCTGCTCGGCGTGCATTTATTTGTTGTTTTATGTTGTCCAGTGAGGATATTTTGAAAGAATTCCGCATGCAGAGTCTCAATTTGGTGTTTGTCCCATTTTGTGAATTATTGGTTGGTGAGTGGACCCCAGACCTCAAAACCACAAAGGGCAATGGGTTCTATAATTGATTTCAAGTATATTTAGCCAGATCCAAATTGTACTAGTGCCCTCGCCATTTTGTTGATATACAGTTGAAGTCAGAAGTTTACATACACTTAGGTTGGAGTCATTAAAAAAAATCAACCACCAAAAGTTTTTCAACCACTCCACAAATTTCAAGTCGGTTAGAACATCTACTTTGTACATGACACAAGTGATTTTTCCAACAATTGTTTACAGACAGATTATTTAACTTATAATTCACTGTATCACAATTCCATTGGGTAAGAATTTTACATACACTAAATTGACTGTGCTTTTAAACAGCTTGGAAAAATCCTGAAAATGATATCATGGTGTATGAAGGTTCTGATAGGTTAATTGGCATCATTTGAGTCCTGAGGGCTCCCACCCCTCCCTCCAGTGTGTGTGGGCCCAGACCAGCCCAAACGGACCATCAGTGCAGCAGGTACCTCCAGTAGGCTTTGATGTGGCGCTGGGGGCCCGGCTCTCCCCCATTAGGCTCACCGGAAACCATGTCAGGGTTGGGGATGAGGAGGCTTGCTCGCCGCCTGCCGGACTCATTATGGACCAGCCAGCAATTACTGTATCCCCTGGATAAATGGCCTGCACTGGACCCAGCCCCCCATCAAGCCCCTCCACTGGCTCTATAGACCAGGTGAGACCCAGCCACCCCTCTCTGCACTCTGCCCCCTGCCCCTGGGGGTGAGTGATGTCTAATATTAAGGAAGTCTCGAGGTATTGCTTGTCTGAGGTAGAGTACCTAATGATAAGCTGTAGACCACACCACCCACAAAGAGAGTTTCATCTATATTTTTCGCAGCTGTCTATTTACCACCACAAACCGATGCTGGCACTAAGACCGCACTCAACAAGCTGTATAAGGCCATAAGCAGAAAATAACATTCTAAGCCAGAAGTGGCCGGAGACTTTATGACAGGCAAACTTAAATCCGTTTTACCTAATTTCTAACAGCATGTCACATGTGCAACCAGAGGGGAAAAAAACTCTAGACCACCTGTACTCCACACACAGAGACACATACAAAGCTCTCTGGCATTGATGAGTATACCGCCTCAGTCACCGGCTTCATCAATAAGTGCATCGACGACATTGTCCCCACAGTGTCTGAACGTACATATCCCAACCAGAAGCCATGGATTACAGAAAACATCCACACCGAGCTAAAGGCTACAGCTGCTGCTTTCAAATACCACTATGCCCTCAGACAAACCATCAAACAGGCAAAGCGTCAATACAGGACTAAGATTGAATCCTACTACACTGATGCTGACACTCGTCGGATGTGGCAGGGCTTGCAAACTATTACGGGCTACAAAGGGAAACCCAGCCGTGAGCTGCCTAGTGATGCGAGCCTACCAGACAAGCTAAATGACTTTTATGCTCGCTTCTAGGCAAGTAACACCGAAGCATGCATGAGAGCATCCGCTGTGTGATCACGCTCCTTGTAGCTGATGTGAGCAACACCTTTAAACAGGTCAACATTCACAAGGCTGCGGGGCCAGATGGCGAGTGTCGTCACTGACATTTTCAACCTCTCCCTGACTGAGTGTGTAATACATACATGTTTCAAGCAGACCAACAGTCCCCGTGTCCAAGAAAGTGAAGGTAAACCTGCCTAAATGTGCATTTTTAAAGCTGGTCATGGCTCAACATCAATAGTACCCGCAAAACACCAGTCTCAACGTCAACAGTGAAGATGCAATTCCAGGATGCTGGCCTTCTCGGCAGAGTTCCTCTGTCCAGTGCCTGTGTTTTTTTTGCCCATCTTAATCTTTTATTTTTATTGGCCAGTCTGAGATATGTTTTTTCCTTTGCAACTCTGCCTAAAAGGCCAGCATCCCGGAGTCGCCTCTTCACTGTTGATATTGAGACTGGTGTTTTGCGGGCACTATTTAATGAAGCTGCCAGTTGAGGACTTGTGAGGCGTCTGTTTCTCAAACTAGACACTCTAATGTACTTGTTCTCTTGTTCAGTTGGGCACCGGGGCCTCCCAGTTCTATTTCTATTCTGGTTAGAGCCAGTTTGCACTGTTTTGTGAAGGGAGTAGTACACAGGGTTGTACTAGATCTTCAGTTTCTTGGCATTTTCTCACATGGAATAGTCATTTCTTAGAACAAGAATAGACTGACGAGTTTTAGAAGAAAGTTCTTTGTTTCTGGCCATTTTGAGCCTGTAATCGAACCCACAAATGCTGATGCACCAGATATTCAGCTAGTCTAAAGTCCAGTGTAATAACTTCTTTAATCAGAAACAACACTTTTCAGCTATGCTAACATAATTACAAAAGGGTTTACTAATGATCAATTAGCCTTTTAAAATGTTAAGCTAACACAATGTGCCATTGGAACACAGGAGTGATAGTAGCTGATAATGGGCCTCTGTACTTCTGTGTAGATATTCCATAAAAAATCAGCCGTTTACAGCGACAATAGTCATTTACAACATTAACAATGGACAAAAATGTGCTTGTCTCTCAAAACAAGGACATTTCTAAGTCATCACAAACTTTTGAATGGTAGAGTATTTCTTTATTTTTTATTTTTTTATTTCACCTTTATTTAACCAGGTAGGCAAGTTGAGAACAAGTTCTCATTTACAATTGCGACCTGAAATATATACAGTATATACAGTAAAAGTCGGACATTTACATACACCTTAGCCAAATACATTTAAACTCAGTTTTTCCCAATTCCTGACATTTATCCTAGTAGAAATTCCCTGTCTTAGGTCAGTTAGAATCACCACTTTACTTTAAGAATGTGAAATGTCAGAATAATAGTAGAGAGAATGATTTATTTCAGCTTTTATTTCTTTCATCACATTCCCAGTGGGTCAGACATTTACATACACTCAATTAGTATTTGGTAGCATTGCCTTTAAATTATTTAACTTGGGTCAAACATTTCAGGTAGCCTTCCACAAGCTTCCCACTGTAAGTTGGGTGTATTTTGGCCCATTCCTCCTGACAGAGCTAGTGTAACTGAGTCAGGTTTGTAGGCCTCCTAACCTTTCAGGTTATTAAGTCGATATAGAACTTGTTTTAGGGTGGATATAGATACTTTTGTAACTGTTTCCTCCAGCATCTTCACAAGGTCCTTTGCTGTTGTTCTGGGATTGATTTTCATTTTCCGCACAGAAGTACGTTCATCTCTAGGAGACAGAATGTGTCTCCTTCCTGAGCAGTATGACGGCTGGTGTTTATACTTGCATACTATTGTTTGTACAGATAAACTTGGCACCTTCAGGCATTTGGAAATTACTCCCAAGGATGAACCATACATGTGGAGGTCTACAATTCTTTTTCTGAGATCTTGGCTGATTTCTTTTGATTTTCCCATGATGTCAAGCAAAGAGGCACTGAGTTTGAAGGTAGGCCTTGAAATACATCCACGGGTACACCTCCAATTGACTCAAATGATGTCAGTTAGCCTATCAGAAGCTTCTAAAGCCATGACATAATTTTCTGGAATTTTCCAAGCTGTTTAAAGGCATAGTCAACTTAGTGTATGTAAACTTCTGACCCACTGAAATTGTGATACAGTGAATTATAAGGTAAATAAAATGTCTGTAAACAATTGTTGGAAAAATCACTTGTGTCATGCACAAAGTAGATGTTCTAAATTACTTGCCAAAACTATAGTTTGTTAATAATAAAATTGTGTATCTATATTCTGTATATACTGCATGTATGTACTTAACAAAAATATAAACTGAAATATGTAAAGTGTTGGGCCCATGTTTCATGAGCAGAAATAAAATATCCCAGAAATATTCCATACACACAAAAATAGTCTTTTTATCATATTTTGTTCACCAATGTGTTTAGATCCTTGTTTGTGAGTATTTCTCCTTTGCCAAGATAATCCATCCACCTGACAGGTGTTGCATATCAAGTAGCTGGTTAAACAGCATGATCTTTACACAGAAGCAACTTGCGCCAGGGACAATAAAAGGCCACTCTAAAATGTGCAGTTTTGTCACACAACACAATGCACCATATGTTTTGAGGGAGCGTGCAATTGGCATGTTGACAGCAGGAATGTCCACCAGAGCGGTTGCCAGACAATTGAATGTTCATCTCTCTACCATAAGCCACCTCCAATGTCGTTTTTAGAAAATCTGGCATTTCATCCAATTGGCCTCACATCCACAGACCCCGTGTAACCGGGACCCAGGACCTCCACATCCGGCTTCTGCGGAATCGTCTCAGGGAAGCTCATCTGCATGCTCGTTGTCCTCACCAGGGTCTTGATCTGACCGCAGTTCAGCTCACATTCGATGGCCACTGGCATGCTGGAGAAGTGTGCTCTTCACGGATGAATCCCGGTTTCAACTGTACCGTGTATTGCATTGTATGGGCAGGCGTTTTGCTGATGTCAACGTTGTGAACAGAGTGCCCGATGGTGACGGTGGGGTTATGGAATGGGCAGGCATAAGCTACGGACAATGAACACAATTGCATTTGATCGATAGCAATTTGAATGCACAGTGATACCGTGATGATATCCCGAGGCCCATTGTTGTGCCATCCATCCGCCACCATCATCTCATGTTTCAGCATAATAATGCACAGCCTCATATCGCAAGGATCAGTACACAATTCCTGGAAGCTAAAAATGTCCAATTTCTTCCATGGCCTGCATACTCACCAGACATGTGACTCATTGACCATATTCAGGATGCTCTGGATCAACGTGTACAACAGAATGCTCAAGTTCCCGCCAATATCTATCAATTACGCACAGCCATTGAAGAGGAGTGGGACAACATTCCACAGGCCACAATCAACAGCCTGATCAACTCTATGCAAAGGAGATGTGTTCCGCTGCGTGAGGCAAATGGTGGTCACACCAGATACTGACTGCTTTTCTGATCCACGCCCCTAATTCTTTGTTGATGCATATCTGCATTCCTTTTCACGTGAAATCCATAGATTAGGGCCTAATGAATTTATTTCAATTGACTGATTTCTTTATATGAATTGTACCCCAGTAAAATCTTTGAAATTGTTGCATTTATAATTTTGTTCTGTGTATTTAAAGACATTGTACCATTCTTCATATAATGCTCAGCCCTGCTAAAGTAGTTCACTCTCTCACTACAGAGTATGTTGTCCATTAAAGTCATTGTCTCTGGGTCTTTTGATATCAGAATCAGAATGAATAACAAGGTTTGTGGTAGTTTGAACGGTTTTGATCCACCTTAGGCCAGGAGTGTTTAATTAACCTGACCTGACAACAAAAACCCCTATAGTCATAGCCTCCCCTTTCATCTGTGCTATCTATTATAATAATACTTTTCCATAGCCTACGAATAGGACCCAGAGTTTTACTAGACCAGGTCTTGAGAACTGGAAATTGTCCAGGCCCCAGAAAAGACACGTACACATTTTTCCACACAACATTTGAACCCGTGCACCTCAAGTTCAATCCATGAAATATTGGAAGTTGGAAAAAAGTATTCAACAGGGATAGAATAATTGTCCTATAAATCTTGCCTACGGTCCAGTAGTCGTGAACTGAGTGGTCTGAGTTCCATAATGATTCACATAGGCTAGGTGTCCCATATTATTGCACAACGTCAGCTTAATATGATCCACTATTATTAGAGACCCTCAGGAACAACTACTACATGGACGTGACAGAGGAAAGAATGGTAAACGGAATGGAATAATGCTAAATGTAGGCTAGAAATAGAAGAAAACTAACACTAAAGTGACAGTTATACATTATGTTGGTGACTGATGGTGGCTCCTGATAGTGGTTAATATTTAACATCATACAAATTGTAAAATAAAAAGTGTCACAGATCCCTCTGGAACTTTCATTGAGCACACCTGGCCTCTATTCCCACTGATTGTATTTGAATATATGTGTCCTTTGTTCACCATGGTTGTAACGGCTTCGTTGGTGGTAGGAAGAGTAGACCAAAGCGCAGCGTGGAAAGTGTTCATGATTCTTTTCTTCAAAAAACTATCAAACAAAAAACAAAAGCGCACAGTTCTGTCAGGCTAAGACACTAAACAGAAAACAAGATCCCACAACCTAATGGTGGGAAACAGGGCTGTCTAAGTATGATCCCCAATCAGAGACAACGATTGACAGCTGCTTCGGATTGGGAACCACACTCGGCCAAAAACAAAGAAACAGAAAACATAGAATTTCCCACCCGAGTCACACCCTGACCTAACCAAACATAGAGAATAATAAGGATCTCTAAGGTCAGGGCGTGACAATGGTGCTGTCGATTATAGTTACTCTGTCCGTTGGTGCATGTGAATACCTGTGTTGTGTGTTTTGGGCTTTCGTGCCCTTGTGGAGTGCGCACATGATTACGGGTCTTGTCCTATGTGATAATCATTGTGCGCTAGTGTAATTTATTCAAGGTACTCCTCGCTCTTTTGTTTGGGTTTCAACCCCGTGTTTTGTTATGTGTTTGTTTGGTCTTCTACTCCGTGCGCTTCCACGGCATGGCATGTAATTTACAGAATTATTCACACCCCGGAATCACCTTTGGCAGTGATTACAGTTATGAGTCTTTCTGGGTAAGTCTCTAAGAGATTTGCACACCTGGATTGTACAATATTTGCACATTATTATTTTTTTAATTCTTCAAGCTCTGTCAAGTTAGTTGTTGATCATTGCTAGACAGATATTTTCAAGTCTTGCCATAGATTTTCAAGCCAATTTAAGTCAAAACTGTAACTAGGCCACTTAGGAACATTCAATGTCAACTTGGTAAGCAACTGCAGTGTATTTTTTGCCTTGTGTTTTAGGGCATTGTTCTGCTGGAAGGTGAATTCATCTCCCAGTATATGTTGGAAATCAGACTGAACCAGGTTTTCCTCTAGGATTTTGCCTGTGCTTAGCTCTATTCCATTTATTTTTATCCTAATAAACTCCTTTCTTCTTGCCGATGACAAGCATACCCATAACATGATGCAGCCACCACCATGCTTGAAAATATGAAGAGTGGTACTCAGTGAGGTGTTGTGTTGAATTTGCCCCAAACATCACACTTTGTATTCAGGACATGAAGCAGATTTTTTTTGCCACATTTTTTGGCAGTTTTACTTTAGTGTCTTGTTGCAAACAGGGTGCATATTTTGGAATATTTTTTATTCTGTACAGACATCCATCTTTTCGCTCTGTCAATTAGGTTAGTATTGTGGAGTAACAACAATGTTGTTGATCCGTCCTCGGTTTTCTTCTATCACAGCCATTGAACTTTGCAACTGTTTTAAAGTCACCATTGGCCTCATGGTGAAATCCCTGAGTGGTTTCTTTCCTCTCCGGCAACTCAGTTAGGAAGGACGCCTTTATCTTTTTCGTGACTGGGTGTATTGATACACCACTTACATTTGAACTAATACGTTCAGCATGTTCAAAGATATATTCAATCTGCTTTTTGTGTTTTTTTTTACCCATCTACCAATAGGTGCCCTTCTTTGTGAGGCATTGAAAAACCTCCCTGATCTCTGTGGTTCAAACTGTGTTTTAAATGCACTACTCATCTGAGGGACCTTACATATTACGTACAGTATGTGTGCAAAAATGTCTAAAACCATAATTCCACTTTGACATTATGGGGTATTGTGTGTAGGCCAGTGAACCAAAATCTCAATTGATTTTAAATTCAAGCTGTAACACAACAAAATGTGGGAAAAGGCAAGGGGTGTGAATACTTTCTGAAGGCACTATATGTCCTGGCCTGTGGAGAGTCTGAGAGGAACACTGAGAGGAAGAGGAGCTCCACTGACCACTCTGTTATGTTTGCACTGTGGAGATACATCCACCATCACCACCCCTGCCCTCATTGGGTATTCCACTGCTGCTAGGCAGGCCAACTAGGGGACTGTCTCAGTGAGGGGAAAAGGGGATGAGGGGAGCAGTGACTTATGTTTTGGTGTGTGTTTGGTGTATGAGTGTGCATCGTTGCAACTATCCCAGGAGCACTGATTGAACTGCCAATCCAGCAAAAGGGTCTGAATTGCGTTGAACTCTGTCAGCAGTCAGTTCTTACAACCTCTCTCTCCCTCTCTCTCTCTCTCTCTCTCTCCATCTCCAATCTCACAGAAACACACTTTCTCCCTCCCCTGCTTTCTGGATAAGGTGGGTCCTCACAGCCCTGCACACACTTGCATTACAGTTTTTCTCAATTGCTAAAACACAATTTCTGAAATCTTGCTCCATTTCCTGAAAACATGAAACACAAAACCTCATCTTCAAGCACTATTTACATAACCTCTGACTCCTCTTGAAAAATGAAATATTCACCTCAAAACAGTTTTACCTGTGTTCAAAATCAAACACTGATCTCAAATCATAAACAAAGTGATCAAAATCATATACATATACATATACAAGCAGTCAGTAAACAATACACCGAAAAATAGAAAACACATTGTTCAAAACATACAATTCTCAGGGAGAAGTACATTTTTAATCTAAAAAAAATATTCATATTTTTCCGTAATTGTCTTTTGATGAACGAAAACATGTTCTATCATAGTAGCTCAAAATTGATCAGAAATTACTACTCTGCTTTGCTCTTTGCAATTTTGTTTTTTGTTCTTCCTCCTCCTTGTACCCCTATTTTTTACAGTACTGTACCCTGCATCTCACAAACTTGTCCTTTATCACTGTGATACTGTAATTCGTGTTCTTTGTTGATATGAACCTGCAACCAGTCAAAATCTATTGAGCAGTCAGTACTGTTAGTTTTTTTTGATTGCTTACTGTAAGCACGGTTTTCAAAACAGGGCCCGTGCTTTCGAAACACTACACACAATTAGCACAGCCACACACCCAATTAGCAAAACACTACAGATCCTTTGCAAAATTAAACACTCTTGTAAAAACTATACACTTCTTTTTAAAAAATCACACTATGTTACCATATGAAACACACACGTTTCACATTACTATACTCTGTTTGCATGAGTTACACTCTGCTGTGATAAACCTAAAACCCTTTTAGCACTTCTACTTCCCTATGATTAGAGTAGGCTACTATCAACAAAGTACAATAATAATGTAAATTCACCAAACACTACACAAGACCAATGTTGCAGACTGAAGAAACTCATTTATTTCTCAACACGCCCAAAATGTTGACATGGAGATTCATAATATTGTAACCAAACGTCACTTTACGTATTGTAATTTAAAAAAAATAATTTAAAAAATAACTAGACACTGTCACTTCGCCTAGCTGGATCTGGCCAGAGAATTTCATCAACATCGCAGGCAATGTTGTCATTAGCAAGACACCTTGTAAAGAAACGTCTTGAATGACGAATCCATCCTTGCATTGCTGCTACCTCCATCTGGTCACAGGCCTCCTCCATGGCTTGGATGAGGGGTACCTCAGCCTGGAGACGGAGATCATATACCTTCCACCGCCATGCCGAGAAAAACTCTTCTATAGGGTTGAGGAATGGAGAGTATGGTGGAAGATATAGGACGGTGAAATGTGGATGTTGCTGAAACCAGTTCTGAACCAGACCAGAGCGGTGGAAAGACACATTGTCCCAGACAACAATGTATTGCATATGATCGATTTGATTTGCTGCTGTTATGTTGTACAATTGGTCCAAGAATGTAAGTATGAGTGCTGTGTTGTAAGGGCCCATATGGGCCTGGCGGTGGAGGACCCCATTCTGTGTAATGGCTGCACAGAGTGTTATATTACCCCCACATTGCCCTGGGACATTGACTATAGCCCTATGGCCGATGAGGTTTCTTCCCCTCCTTCGTGTTCTCGTCAGGTTGAACCCAGCCTCATCTACGTAAATGAACTCATGCTGGATCTCCTCTCCATCCATTCGTAAAACTCTGAAAAACAGTGTCAGGCAAAATTGTGTAGTTCAGTGTAGATCTAGTATACATATTACAGTAAAATATTATGAGACAGTATGCAAGATCACACTGCTAAAGTGAATACATACCTCTGCATAATCATGCCGCAGTCGTTTCACCCTTTCGGAATTGCGCCCGAAAGGCACTCGATAAATTTGCTTCATTTGAATATGTATTTTGTATTATGTATTCTAGGATGCGTGCCAGTGTTGATGTTGAGACCTGATGGATATCGTTGAAAATGGCGTGGTTATTGACAATGTTAGCTTGGAGCTGCTTGAGTGTTATAGCATTGTTGGCTAAAACCATGTTTACTATCTCCCTCTCTTGCTGTTCTGTGAACATAGGAGGCTTTCCCCTTTGTCGTCCTTGACCCTCAATCCTATGTAGAAAGAAAAAACAGTACAAAATAGTACAGTAATTTCACAGGAAAAGGTAACAGAAGTGCTGATAGTGCATAGAATACAGTACTGTAAGCAGTTACTGAAACCGTGCAGATGTTTTTGATATGATGATATTTTTACAATACCTATTTTCCAGTCTAAATGTTCTCATCACACTTGCCACTGTATATCGGCTTAGATTTGGCTGTACTCGCAGTCCAGCCTCCCTCAGCGTCAGGCCGTGGTTGACAACGTGGTCAACCAGTGTTGCGCGGATCTTATTTGTCAGATTCGGTCCTCTTTGAGCACCTTCTTGTCTGCCTCCTCCTCCTCCTCCTCCTCCTCCTCCTCCTCGTCGTCTTACTCTTTCTCTGACTCTTTCCATTATGCTTGAAGACCGATGAACTCACCTGCTGCTATTTATAGTGCTTATACACCTGATTGGTGTGTCTACAATTAAGCAAACAAGTGTTTGCACACCTGATGACTGTGTTGAACCAATTGGTTGGACGGTGTGGTAATTTGACAGTCAGTGCTTTGGTATTGCAAGGACGTGACTTCATGATAGATTTTTGTGTGTAATGTATGTTAAGTGTGTTTAGTGTTTTGCAAATCACTGTGTGTAGAGTTTTGCAACAAGTGTGAGGTTGACAATGTGCTTATAGTTGTGCAAATATGGACTGATGTTTTGCTTCTTGAGTGTAAGGTTTTGCTAATAGTGTACTACTTTTAATTTTAGTGTGTAAGCAATCCAAAAAAACTGTAATAAATGGAAAGCACAATGTTCAGGGCCATTTTTAGCAATTGAGAAAAACTGTAATACACACTCCAAAACTCACACAACACTCATAACCACAGCCTCCGTCACTGCCTCAGCTCACACAATTCAGCAGGTCCTCGATGCTGTAGCCCCACTCACACTGTCTGTCTCTCTCGATAACATTTGTCACCTTTACACCCTTTTGGGTAAAGCTTGCAAACGGCGTGGCAGATGGGGAACTCTCCTCATCGTCTGTTTACAATATATCCTTCCCCGGAGCCACAGAATGCATAACGTGTACACTGTCATTCAACTGCCTCCCCCACCACATTGTTATCACTACAGCCACTGCCTTTGGGACTGGTCTGGATGCACACCCAGGTGGCTCTGCGGTTAGAGCAGTGTTCGAGCTATGTTTCCAGCTCTCTCCTCTGACCATACTGTTAGCGTACTACTGCACTCTGACACACAGAGAGTTAAAACCTCCTGGCTATAGTTATTAGAGTGGTGCAAAGGCTAAAAGGAAATCAAATCAAGCTTTATTTATACAGCACATTTCAGACATAGAATGCAACGCAATTATATATATTTTTTAATTTAACTAGGCAAGTCAGTTAAGAACAAATTCTTATTTACAATGACGGCCTACCACAGACAAAGCCGGACGATGCTGGGCCAATTGTGCATCGCCCCATGGGACTCCCAATCATGGCTGGATGTGATACGGCCTGGATTTGAACCAGGGACTGTAGTGACACCTCTTGCACTGAGATGCGGTGCCTAAGACCACTGCATCACTTGGAACAATGTGCTTTACAGGAGGAAAA
The DNA here is from genome assembly GCF_023373465.1 of Oncorhynchus keta. Taxonomy (NCBI): domain Eukaryota; kingdom Metazoa; phylum Chordata; class Actinopteri; order Salmoniformes; family Salmonidae; genus Oncorhynchus; species Oncorhynchus keta. The sequence goes on along the minus strand of NC_068437.1, from coordinate 22,823,796 downwards.
ATAAATAAAAACAATTAAATATTTACTACACAAGAAACATAAGCGCATAAAACACAAAGGAAAAGCAAAGCTAAAAAGGTGTATTTAATTTACTGTTTCGGCCCACCTAAGGTTCTCTGGCAGGCTATTCCAGAGGCTGAGGGCATAATAACTAAAGGCTGCCTCCATGCTTCTTGGTCCTAGGCTTTGGGATAGTTAAAAGGTCAGTGCCAGAGGACCTAAGGGACCTACTGGGTACATAACTTAAAAGGATGTCTGACATGTATTGGGGGTGCACAATCGTGGCTTGATTTAAAAACCAATAGAAGACTCTTAAAATGAATTGTAAAACTCACAGGCAGTCAGTGCAGAGACCTTAACACCGGTGTAATGTGTGCTCTCTGTCTGGTCTTGGTCAGTACCGGTGCTGCAGCATTCTGTATGTTTTGCAGTTGACTAATGGCTTTCTTGGGTAGACCAGACAGGAGAGAATTACAGTAGTCAAGCCCGCTTATAATAAAAGCATGGATGAGTCTCTCTGTATCAGCCTGAAAGAGAAACTTCCACACCTTGGCAATGTTCCGCAGGTTGTAAAAAGCTATTTTGGTCACTTTCCTAATGTGTGATTCGAAATTGAATTCAGAATCTAAAATAACACCTAGGTTTTTTACCTGGTGTTTTGTCTTTATTGCCCGTAAATTAAAATGTGTGGCCAGATTCTCCCTCTGTGCTTCAGCTCCAACAATAAGTACTTCAGTCTTGTCTAGTTATGAGCCATCCAAGTATTTAAATCACTAATACAGTCTAATAATTTATCCATTGAGCTAAAATCCTCTGGTGGCACAGAAACGTAAAGTTGTGTATCATCTGCATAGCAGTGAAAATCAATGCTGTGCTTTCTGATAAAGCTGCCAAGGTAACATATATAAATTGAACAGTACTGGATCGAACCTTGTAGAATGCCACGTGATACTCTATGTATTTCCTCTGAGTTATGTTCACCAAGGGTGACAAACCCTAAACCAATGCATGCCTTTGTGATGCACTGTTTAGCATTCCATATTGTGTTATAGATGAAGTGATATTTTTTTATTTAACATTTATTTAACTAGGCAATTCAGTTAAGAACAAATTCTTATTTTCAATGACAGCCTAGGAACAGTGGGTTAACTGCCTTGTTCAGGGGCAGAATGACAGATTTGTACCTTGTAAGCTGGGGGATTTGAACTTGCAACCTTTCGGTTACTAGCTCTAACCACTATGCTCTAACCACTAGGCTACCCTGCCGCCCCATATGTACTTTGCCAGATACAATCCCATGTACTGCACGGTTCTTTCACACTCTCAATGAAGCATTTGATCATCCTCATTAAAGAAATCGGTATAGTTTACAGTGTTAAAGTCCATTGATTGATGTGATTCTGCTTGAAGCAGCAAGCCTTTCTCTCTTATGAGTATCTTCAGGCATCACATTCAGCAGAGCAGAGCCGAGCTCCTGACCTGATATTTTTAAGTGGAAGGGTTTGGTTGCAGGATTATACAACGGGTGGGTTTAATCCTGAATGTTGATTGGTTAAAATCATTGTGGCTATATCCAGGAAGGCCAAAGATCCAAAAGCTGGGCCTAAAATAGTGCACAAGAGATCATATAAAATATTTTGCTGTGACTCTTATGTGGATGATGTTAAAAAACATTTGTCAGTCTGATGTGATTAATAAGGAGCATCCAGACGCTGCACTTGATGAATTTATGAAATTGCTTCTTCCAAATATTGATAAACATGCACATGTTAGGAAACTGACTGTTAGAACTGTTAAGGCTCCATGGATTGATGAGGAATTGAAAAACTGTATGGTTGAAAGATATGAGGCAAAAGGAGTGACTAATAAGTCCGGCTGCACATCTGACTGGCTGATTTACAGCAAATTGAGAAATTATGTGACTCAACAAAAATAAGACTATCACACCTTGATCTGTTTCACCTGTCTTTGTGCTTGTCTCCACCCCCCACCAGGTGTCTCCCATCTCCCCCATTATCCCCTGTGTATTTATACCTGCGTTATCTGTTTGTCTGTTGCCAGTTTGTCTTGTCCCATCAAGTTCTACCAGCATGTTCCCGTGGTTCCTGTGCGCTAGTTTATGGTTTTCTCCCCTTCTGAAAAAACCTACACTCGATCCCTCCGATGTCAACAACTACAGACCAGTATCCCTTCTTTCTTTTCTCTCCAAAACTCTTGAGCGTGCCGTCCTTGGCCAGCTCTACCGCTATCTCTCTCAGAATGACCTTCTTGATCCAAATCAGTCAGGTTTCAAGACTAGTCATTCAACTGAGACTGCTCTTCTCTGCATCACGGAGGCGCTCCGCACTGCTAAAGCTAACTCTCTCTCCTCTGCTCTCATCCTTCTAGACCTATCGGCTGCCTTCGATACTGTGAACCATCAGATCCTCCTCTCCACCCTCTCCGAGTTGGGCATCTCCGGCGCGGCCCACGCTTGGTTGCGTCCTACCTGACAGGTCGCTCCTACCAGGTGGCGTGGCGAGAATCTGTCTCCTCACCACGCGCTCTCACCACTGGTGTCCCCCAGGGCTCTGTTCTAGGCCCTTTCCTATTCTCGCTATACACCAAGTCACTTGGCTCTGTCATAACTTCACATGGTCTCTCCTATCATTGCTATGCAGACGACACACAATTAATCTTCTCCTTTCCCCCTTCTGATGACCAGGTGGCGAATCGCATCTCTGCATGTCTGGCAGACATTTCAGTGTGGATGACGGATCACCACCTCAAGCTGAACCTCGGCAAGACGGAGCTCCTCTTCCTCCCTGGGAAGGACTGCCTGTTCCATGATCTCGCCATCACGGTTGACAACTCCATTGTGTCCTCCTCCCAGAGCGCTAAGAACCTTGGCGTGATCCTGGACAACACCCTGTCGTTCTCAACTAACATCAAGGCGGTGGCCCGTTCCTGTAGGTTCATGCTCTACAACATTCGCAGAGTACGACCCTGCCTCACACAGGAAGCGGCGCAGGTCCTAATCCAGGCACTTGTCATCTCCCGTCTGGATTACTGCAACTCGCTGTGGCTGGGCTCCCTGCCTGTCCCATTAAACCCTACAACTCATCCAGAACGCCGCAGCCCGTCTGGTGTTCAACCTTCCCAAGTTCTCTCACGTCACCCCGCTCCTCCGCTCTCTCCACTGGCTTCCAGTTGAAGCTCGCATCCGCTACAAGACCATGGTGCTTGCCTACGGAGCTGTGAGGGGAACGGCACCTCAGTACCTCCAGGCTCTGATCAGGCCCTACACCCAAACAAGGGCACTGCGTTCATCCACCTCTGGTCTGCTCGCCTCCCTACCACTGAGGAAGTACAGTTCCCGCTCAGCCCAGTCAAAACTGTTCGCTGCTCTGGCCCCCCAATGGTGGAACAAACTCCCTCACGACGCCAGGACAGCGGAGTCAATCACCACCTTCCGGAGACACCTGAAACCCCACCTCTTTAAGGAATACCTAGGATAGGATAAGTAATCCTTCTCACCCCCCCCCCTAAAAGATTTAGATGCACTATTGTAAAGTGGCTGTTCCACTGGATGTCATAAGGTGAATGCACCAATTTGTAAGTCGCTCTGGATAAGAGCGTCTGCTAAATGACTTAAATGCTTAAATGTTCTTCCCAGGTCTGACCTTTCTGCCTGTCCTGATTCTGCCGTCCTGTACCTGTCTGCCTCTGATTTGGATTATTACTCTTTGTCTGCCTTGACCTACCGATTGCCTGCCGTCCTGTAACTGCATAATTTGATTAGGATTACGACTCTTTGCCTGTCTTGACTTACCTTTTGATTAGGATTATGACTCTTTGCCTGTCCTGATTTACCTTTTGATTAGGATTACGACTCTTTGCCTGTCTTGACTTACCTTCTGATTAGGATTACGACTCTTTGCCTGTCTTGACTTACCTTTTGATTAGGATTACGACTCTTTGCCTGTCTTTACTTACCTTTTGATTAGGATTACGACTCTTTGCCTGTCTTGACTTACCTTTTGCCTGCCCCTTGTACTATAATAAACTCCGAGACTCGTACTGTCCGCCTCATGTGTCTGCATCTGGGTCTTAGCCTGAGCCTTGATAGAAACTGTATTAAGAAGCCAAGATCAATGATGTAAAGAATGATGGAACAAAACTTGAGTACTTTAAATGAAATTATGGGCAGAAAGACAAATTTCAACCCCATTTTTTATCAGATGGCTTTTTCATCACAACCATTTGATGACAATTATTTTAATGATTACTTAATTGGCAAAGTGGGCCAACAAAGAACAGTGAGCCATCGCATTCATGCATAAAAAACAAATAATGAAAGAAAAGCATTGCAAGTTAGAATTTTGTAAAGTTAGTGTGGGAGATGAAGAAAAATGATTGTTAACGTTAAATAATGACAAACCTCCTGGCATTGACAACTAAGACGGAAAGCTGCTGGGGATGTAAGCTGACTTTATTGCCATTCCTATCTGTCATATCTTTAATCTGAGCCTAGAGGAAAGTATTTGTCCACAGGCCTGGGGGGAAACCAAAGTAATTCCGCTACCCAAGAGTGGTAAAGCAGCCTTTACTGGTTCTAACAGCAGACCAGTCACCTTGCTGCCAGCTCTTAGCAAACTGTTGGAAAGAATTGTGTTTGACCAAATACAATGCTATTTCTCTGTAAACAAATTAACAGAATTTCAGCATGCTTATAGAGAAGCTGTACTCAACATGTACTGCACTGACACAAATTAATGATTGGTTGGATTCAGAGCTATCTATCTAATAGAACTCAAAGGGTTTTCTTTAATGGAAGCTTCTCTAATGTCAAACATGTCAAATGTGGCATACAGCAGAGCAGATCTCTAGGTCCTCTACTCTTTTATATTTTTTTTTACCAATGACCAGCATTAAACAAAGCATGTGTGTCCATGTATGCTGATGATTCAACCATATACACATCAGCAACCACAGCTAATCAAGTCACTGAAACCTTTAACAAAGAGTTGCAGTCTGTTTTGGAATTGGTGGCCAGTAATAAACTGGTCCTGAACATCTCTGAAACTAAGAGTATTGTATTTGGTACAAATCATTCCCTAAGTTCTAGATCTCAGCTGAATCTGGTAATGAATGGTGTGGCTGTTGAACAAGTTGAGGAGACAAAATTACTTGGAGTTACCTTAGATTATAAACTGTCATTGTCAAAACATATCGATTCAGTGGTTGTAAAGATGAGGAGAGGTCTGTCCATAATAAAAAGATGCTCTGCTTTTTTGACACTACACTCCAAAAAGCAAGTCCTGCAGGCTCTAGTTTTGTCTTATCTTGATTATTGTCCAGTCGTGTGGTCGAGTGCTGCAAGGAAAGACCTAGTTAAGCTGCAGCTGGCCCAGAACAGAGCGGCACGTCTTGCTCTTCATTGTAATCAGAGGGCTGATAAATACTATGCATGCCAACCTCTCTTGGCTAAGAGTTGAGGAGAGACTGACTGCATCTTCTTTTTATAAGAAACAATGTGTTAAATTCCAAATTGTTTGCATAGACAACTTACACACAGCTCTGACACACACTTACCCCACTAGGGGTCTTTCCACCGTCCCCAAATCCAGAACAAATTCAAGAAAGCGTACAGTATCATATAGAGCCATTATTGCATGGAACATTCCATCTCATATTGCTCAAATGAATATCAAACCTGGTTTAAAGAAAACAGATAAAGCATCACCTTACGGCACATCGCCTCTCCCCTATTTGACCTAGATAGTTTGTGTGTATGTATTGGTATTGATATGTCGGCGATGTGTGCCTTTTTTAAATACATTTTTGTATTGACGTAGTTTTGTCCTTGAGCTTTTCTCGTCTATTAACACTGGCTTCTCGGGCATTATCACTGATGTCAAGGCTCCTCCCTGCTCTCAACATGCTGATGGGCACCTTTGATGTCATGCACACAGGTGTTCAGACAGCTGCCTCTCAGAAGAGGACTACTTTGTTCATCACTCTTACCAAGCACCTGGACATGCCATGTCAGAGTCTCAGTGTGTCAGGTGGGGTGGCTGGAAGTGCTGCCGTACAGTGGTCAGAAAGTGTAGGCTATACGGAAATCATTTTGCTCATATTTAAAATCATTAAACTAAATAATGACGATTTCTATCCCCCTAATTGAGGCGTATATCACATCTCACATTCAAACCTGTAAACAAGGCTGGCTGGGGTTCATTTTACTTAGACTCACATTCCTTTAAATCTTTTACCCAGATTTCAGCAGGGATGCAAAGCATATTTAGCATCTTTAAAGAAAATAAACACCAGTCAGTAGGATACAGACAGCTCAAGAGGTATGCTTAGATATGCAGAAACATTTACATATTTTTTTTACATAGAAATTAAGCATGATGATTTTGGCTCTAGATTGCAGGAAAAAGCCATTTCAGGTACCCCCCAGCCGTCTTCACGTACTTTGTGCCCCCTCATGTGCCCCTGGTTGGTAATAAGCAGTCTTGAAAGTATGCCTTATTTACTTTGAGGAACTGGGGAAATGATTTTGTACGACAGCTCTGCAGCATGCTTAGGCAGATGACTCAAAGGCAGTACAGTATGGGGAGCACAGAGATAATGCTAGATGGTTGTCTGGCTGGCTGGTTGCTACTGCCTGAGCAGGGATGAGATGATGAAATGAAAAATAATTTACACTTAAATATTGTATTATTTAATAGTAATGTCCTATTTTACCCTTACACACACGCAGGGGAAATACCTAGGGAGAAAGTGTGGAGACCAGAAGACAACCTGTGTCCAAGCGTTGCCCACTGAACGCTCAGGTTACTTTAGACATGAGATCCCAGGCCAGGGCTAATTCATTCTCGGGCATTATCCATGGGAATTAGCCAGTGGCTCCTGTTCTAGTGGGGGACACGAAGCAGTGTCTCAGTTAATTTGGAGTCACGGCTGTGGCAGAGTGGAGGTCAGGACAGGGCACCGTGGAGGGTCTGTCTGCGCCTGGTCTGCTCCTCATCAGCATGCTGCCTGTCTAGGGGGCCGGAGGGAGGCAAGGAGGGCTGTAGGGATGGATGAAGGGCGGGAGGGAGGTGGAGTGGGGAGATGTCTCAGCACTGTTTTCCTCCAGACTCTAAATTCTGATTCTAATGTGTCAGAACCACCCACAGGTGATCAAACAAGATGAATGCCAAGAGGAATACTATAGGGGATAGAAAGAAAACAACAAGGGAAGCTATAGGGGTCAACTGTGGGGAAATAACTGAGATGGAGGGAGATGAGAGAGCGAGAACCAAACTCTTTAATAACTACTGACAGACAGCAGACAGATAGCTCGACGGGCACAGTTGCACATTGCTATAACAGTGTTCATTATCCAGATGCATTTACTAAATATTGGGATAGAATTGAAGAAACTATGATCCTAGCTTTCCCACTGTAAAATGTAACAAGGAGGAGGCCACTTAGGACTCACTCCCCCCTATCTGAGATATCTACTGCAGCCCTCATCCTCCACATACAACACCCGTTCTGCCAGTCACATTCTGTTAAAGGTCCCCAAAGCACACACATCCCTGGGTCGCTCCTCTTTTCAGATCGCTGTAGCTAGTGACTGGAACGAGCCGCAACAAACACTCAATCAGGACTGTTTTATCTCCCTCGCTTCAATTAAAAACTCAATCATGGATCCTCTTTCTGACAGTTGTGGCTGCTTCTCGTGATGTATTGTTGTCTCTAACTTCTTGCCATTTGTGCTGTTATCTGTGCCCAATAATGTTTGTACCATGTTTTGTGCTGCTACTATGTTGTGCTGCAAACATGCTGTGTTGTCATGTGTTGCTGCCGTGCTATGTTGTCTTAGGTCTCTCTTTTTGTAGTGTTGTGGTGTCTCTCTTGTTGTGATGTGTGTTTTGTCCTATATTTTAATTTTTAATTTTTAATCCCAGCCCCCATCCCCGCAGGAGCCCTTTTGCCTTTTGGTAGGAAGTCATTGTGAATAAGAATTTGTTCTTAACTGACTTGCATAGTTAAATAAAGGTTAAACAAAAATACAAAAAATAAAATAAAAGAGAGAGATGAGAGATACAGGACATTGTGAGCAATGAGATGAAAACAGGGAGGAGAGATAGGGGATCAAGAGAAAGACAGAGAGACAGTGAGTTTAATGAAGAGTCTTCGTTCAGCTGCAGTTCATACAGACATGCAGAGTGGCAGCTGTGAAATAATAGTCAACCCAGCTTCGCCTTACTCTGATAGATACACAATAAATAAACAATGCCAATACCCTGAAAGGACTTGTTTTTATTACCCCTCACTCAGAGTCTCATACTCTGAAAACTATAACAGAGAACGTATGGGTGTTGAGGGAGGACTAGAAATCATGTTACTGTACCAGCTGATCATATAATATTGAGTCGTGTGAGAAAATGACGGTATACTGTAGCTGGCTATACAGCCTTACTCCTCATAGTTGCAAGCACATAGCAGTACACACAGACACTGTCAAACATGAATTCTTGTTGTGCTTGCTTGCTCTTTCTCTCACACACTTGCGCACGCACACACATTTCATATCCATATGGCGTCTGCCAATTATTACGACAGCTCTTCCTTGGAACATGATGGTGGCAGGAGTACAAAAATAACTTTCATTCAATTAGGACCAATGAAGAGGCTTAATATTGCTATAATGGAGACATTATTCTAATTATAAATGCCACTTGAATTAAAAAAGCGAGATGAGTTTATACATTAAAAGTTGATGATGACATTCTAGTGAAAACAGCATTGTATTTTGTGTAATCTTCATCATCAACTTCATTATCAGACATACATGATAGTGTAAGATAAATCATCCCATCCCATCCAGCCATTATCTGTGTGGCTATCTGTGCTTAAAAATCTTGCTGGCAGCAGACCCAGTGTCCTGGCACTAACTATACTGTGAGTGGACATCTAGTTTCCACACATGTGGCGAGACCCAAGGAGAGTAGTCCATCACTGTGGTGGTGGGGAAAGTTTCATTCTGTCCCCCTCAACTTCTCTGCGATCAAGACCTGAGTCCAGTCCCCCTGTCAGAGCCAACAGTAACGGCTGTACTCACTGATATCTTTTCCCTGGCTTGACCAGAAACACATCCAACACGTCCCACAACCGGTCAATCATTGTAATTTATAAAAGCTGGATAAGGCTCTTTAACACTTGTTCTTTTCCTATATGTTGCTTTGTCTTGTTCCCCAGGGCCCGGTTAACCGATAGCGATGGAACATAGGCTTATTGAGTGTTTTAACGGTGCATATATCCTACAATGGCCGAAGATATAACATGTTTCCCAAAACACCACGCAGAGAGAACGGTCATTGAGGCATGTGTCTATGCTGATAGGATCGGAAGAAAGGAAGATTTCTCCATTCAAATCTTACCATAACATAATAATTATTCCACAATACTGACGATGGATCAGCTCCTAGAGAGATATTATCACTTATGGCTGCAAATATTAAAGGGATACTTCAAGATTTTGGCAACGAAGCCCTTTCTCTACTTCCCCAGAGTTTGATGAACTTGTGGATAACATTTTTATGTCTCACCTTGCAGTTTGAAGGAAGTTGCTAACTGGCGTTAAATGCAATTGCTAACTAGCATTAGAGCAATGACTGGAACTCTGTGGTAACTGCTAGCATGCTAGTAGATACCATAGACTTCTGAGCTTGCGTTAATGCTAGTTAGCATTGGCTCGCACCCCTACCTCTAACTTCCTTCATTCTGGATGCAGAGACATAAACATGGTATTTGTAACAATTGCAAATACATTGGCAACTTTGTATTTGTAGTCAACTTCGTCGTGGAAATATCAGCGCTCACAGAGAGACAGATAAACATATTGATTCTATGTTTAGCGGAGATCTTCTGTGTATAGAGTGACGCAGTACATAAAAAAATGCATCTAACAACTAACTTGGCGGTTCTTCAAGTGGTCTGAGGCAGTTGTTAATTAACAATATTTTTCAAGTGCAACTTCAGTAAAGATGGTTTTGGGAAACAGCTCTGAGATTTAACAATGCTCCTACGAAGGTTCTAATGATGAATTTAGCCTTAAGATGCTTTTGGAAAACCGGGACCTGGTTGGTTATTAATGGCTTTAATTTAAAGTTGAGACCTTGGTGCCTATGGAAACACCCTTGCCCTGTGTACTCATGCGCTCATGTGCTTTGTCTTCGGTTACTCTAGCACTACTTCAAGGTGTCACTTCCGTTTCCCTTTCCACTTCTGGATAAAACACAAACACCTTGTTAATCTGCCAGAATCTGTCTCACTAAGGCTGGGATTCAATCCGATCATTGGTGGATTCGCTTAGTAGCGCTTGACATTTAAAGGTAACAGCCTTACACCTTGCTAAATGCAGAGGATCCCCTACACAAACACACACACACACACACACACACACACACACACACACACACACACACACACACACACACACACACACACACACACACACACACACACACACACACACACACACACACACACACACACACACACACACACACACACACACACACACCTCATATTAGTCACATCACAACTACATGGTTACGCTATGGCACCTTTGAATAAGCGGTTTTACATTGCCAGTATGCTGTTAACATTCAGGCATCTTGGCAACCCTCGTCTCTCTAAATACTTGGAATATTTATGGTTATTAGGCCCTGGGTCTTGAAACCACCCTCTGTAACTGGATCCTGGACTTCCTGACCAGCAGGCCACAGGCTGTGAGGATTGACAACACCTCCCCCACTCTGACTCAACATGGCCCCCTAGCAGTGGGGAACCGTAAGGGCCTTCTATTCCTTCAGAGAATAATAATTGTTGTCATAAAAAAAATATGTCCATTTAATCTTTTCAATAATATTTCAATGCTATTCTAATTATATTATTATTTTCAATGATATTCCAATTTCATCTCTTCAGTTTGTGTTAAAAAAGGGCTAAAACTTAAGAGAAAAAGATCCAATCAGGATTATTCTTTGGTGGTCTCTGGGGAGATAAATCAGCCATTGGCTAGGCCTTCAGAAGCTTCATAGAAGGCATCTGCCATTCAACTGTATTAGGGCAGAATTGTGGAGTGAAAGTTTAATCAACCAACCACATTTGGACTTGAATGAGTGGTGCTGTTTATTATAAAAACATATGGAAACTTTTGCCTTCATGTTGGCCAACAGGCTACTGCGTAATAGCGGGCAATAGTTTTCCCATGGCCTAGCTAAATAGCTTTTGTTGTAGCTAGGCCATTTAAAAGTGGGTAGCAGGTGCAGCAGGTGTTATCAAAGAGGATGTTGTTGCTAATTTGTTAGCTTCGCCCTTTTCAAGATGAGCTTTGAACAAGCAGTTCAGTTTCAAGTGATCATCATCTGGTGAGTGGAACTGTGTTTTTTATTGCAGATCATGTGCTGTTGTTAGCAATTTTTGAAAATAACTTGTGTGTGAAACATTGTTACATTCAAACTGTACATCACCAGTTACTTTGTGTGCGGATAATGAAAAAGAAGTTTGCAATGGGAAGTAGTTGTACATTTTAGATTGGGAAATGCTTAGCCTAATGGTTGTATTTTTGTATTCTTATGATTGGGACCTTCTGGCTAATTATGTCAGCATGAATGGGCAGCTTATCATTTCATCATGCTGTGTGTGACTGCTGTCTTTCTCTCGGCCCTATATATGTAGGATCTTAAGTTGAACCAGTTTGCTCCAGCAGATAAATAATTCTGCAGCAACAGGAAATGTAGATTCTAATTCATGTACATTTTTGTAGGGGTTGATACATTTTCCCGGGAAAATCAAGTCTGAAATTTCAAAGTGGAAATCACAAACTTCAGAAGCCATTTTAAACCTCAAATTCACGTTTAAAAAAAGAGGGTTAAATTAAGATCCTACATCTGCAAACAGACAAGGGAATAAAACAAATATTGCTTGAACCTATTTCATGAATTCTAAATATAAGACATTTGAAAGCTTTTGACCTTCATAATACCTCTGATGGCAGTAACTTTACAAGCACTAATTATGGTCAATTTAGACTGAGAATAGTATCTAGTTATGGTAAGGGGTGAAATAAGTATAGCCAGTTATAATTGTAATGGTTTAACAGATTATAAAAAAGACGATCAATCTTTACGTGGCTAAAATAAAAGGAATATAACATATACTGCTTACAGGAAACTAACTCTACATCCTTAGATGAAGTTGCATGGAAAAAGGAATGGGATGGTGAAATAATTTTCTGTCATGGACAAAGCGTCTGCTAAATGGCATATATTTAACTCAAAGGGTGTGATGATATTAATTAACAAAACAATTTGATCTGAATGTGCAAATAGTCAGGAATGATTCGCAAGGAAGGTGGATCCTTTTGAATATGAAGGTGGACAAAAAAGAGATTTGTCTCATTCATGTATATGGTCCAAATCAGGATGATCCACACTTCTTCAAAAACATGTATACCAATTTATTGAACTTACAGGCAACAAATGATCTAATAATTATGGTAGGAGACTATAACACAGTGTTAAGTACCTCAATGGAGCGTAAAGGTCATCACTCTACAAACTATCATCACCGTGCCCTAAAGGAAATCACAAATATTATGGACAAATTAGAAATAGTGGATATTTGGAGACTAAAAAAACCTGATCTCCCACTGAATGAATATTACGCTAAGGAAATATTTCCAAATAATATAAAAAATTGAAAATTAACAAATGTACAGAAAGATAAGTGCAAAGGCCAAATTACAGAGGAATAACTTTTTGAGGCTATTAAATCATTTCAGTCTGGAAAAACCCCATTGATGGCATACCGAGGTATATCAAGTATTTTTTGATATACTAAAAGCTCCATTGTTAGATTGTTTTAACTACTCCTATAGAAATGGTAGTCTGTCAGGACGGTCTGATTTCTCTATTATTAAAACACTACCCAGATGGCAAATAGACTGGGTCTTTATATCTAAAACACTGGAGGCCCCTTACACTTCAATGTTATGATGCAAAAATACTAGCAAAATGCATTGGACTCAGAATTAAAAGGGTTTTTACCACGTATTGTTCATCCTGATCAGACAGGTTATTTACATGGACGATACATTGGAGATAATATACAACAACTACTAGAAATAATTGAACATCATGAAACATATAAGAAGCCAGGAATGGTATTTATAGCGGATTTTGAAAAGGCATTTGATAAAGTAAGCCTGGATTTTATATATAAATGTCTGGATTTTTTAAATGTTGGTAATTCTCTTATAAAATGGGTAAAAAATAATGTATAGCAGCCCCAGGTGTAAAATAGTAAATAACGGCTACTTCTCAGAGTTTTGAATTGTCAAGAGGAGTTAAACAAGGGTGTCCCCTGTCACCATATCAATTTTTATGGCCATCAAAATGATAGTTATTTAAAATCAGATCCAATAACATGAGAGGATTAGAAATCCAAGACTTAAAAACAAAGGTGTCCATGTATGCTGGTGACTCAAGTTTTATATTAATTCCGCAAGCTAGATCCCTGCAATGTCTCATTGAAGATCTAGATAACTTATGTACTCTCTGGACTAAAACCTAATTATGATAAGTGTACAATATTACGTATTGAATCCTTAAAAAATAAAACTTTTACATTACCCTGCATTTTACCTATAAAATGGGCTGATTGTGAAGTAGACATACTCGGTATTCATATCACAAAATATATAAATAAGCTCTCCACAATGAATTTCAATAGAACATTTGTAAAAATAGACAAGATCCTGCAACCATCCTGAAAAATTGCCCTGATTAACTCCTTAGTCATATCTCAGTTTACCCACTTACTTGTGGCGCTGCCTACTCCTGATCATTTTTTTTTTCAAATCATATGAGCAAAAATAATTTTGCTTTATCTGGGACGCTAAACCAGACAAAATAAAATGTGCCTATCTATATAATGAATATGAATTGGGTGGGTTGATATTAAAAGCACTAAACCTCTCTCTAAAAGCTTCTCTCATTCAAAAGTTTTATTTGAACCCTAAATGGTTCTCAAGTAGATCACTGCAGATTGCCATGTCTCATTTACAATTAATTGAAAATGATACGTTTTTCAAAGTATCTCTCTTTTTCAAACAAGCATTGCAGAGCTGGCTACAATTTCAATTTCATCCCCCTGAAAAGATAGAACAAATATTACAAAAAATATTATGGCTCAACTCAAATATGCTGGTTGATAAAATATCTGTATTTATGGGAAAGTATTTTGTTTTTGTTCATAAATTATATTGTAAATTGGAATGGTAGAGTTATGTCCATGGAGTTATCAGAATTGTATGGAAAGGTCTACGCAATCCTAGAGTACATCCAATTGATTACAGTATTACCCCAAAAATGGAGGAGGCAGGTGGCAGCGGGAGGAGTTAGGGAACTGGTCTGTTTGCCTAATATAAAGGATCAAAACTTGCGGACAAATAAAAATATCATAAATAGAAAAGTATACCAGTTTCATTTGAGGGCCAAGATGTTGACAACTGTGCCATACAGATTGCAAAATAGTTGAGAAGAGATTTTGATGTACCGATTCCATGGTACAGGGTGTATGAGTTGATATATAAAACAACGCAAGACTTTGTGCTTTTCAGCTAAAATTATTATATAGAATTCTTGCCACCAACAAAATGTATGTAAAGCAGCGGGCGTAGTTGGTGCGGAGTCAGACGCAGGAGGCAGAAAATACAGAGTAACGCTTATTTACACACTGGGAAAAATTTACTCCCCAAGAAACTGGGCGCACATATACAATTGCCCAAAACCAGGACCACACCAGTCCGGAGGGAAAATCCAAAACAACCAGCACTACCACACAAAACACACAGTGGGAAACGAAATAAGCCCGCACAAAGAGCAGGCGGGCCTACCGGCTTAAATAGCCCAACTAAACCTAAACAAGAAACAGGTGTTACTAATCAGACAAAAACAACAGTAGAAAAGGGAAAAGGGATCGGTGGCAGCTAGTAGGCCAGTGACGACGACCTCCGAGCACCACCCGAACAGGAAGAGGGACCACCTTTGGTAGGAGTCGTGAAAAAGTAGAATATTTGGGGCATAAAATCATCGAAGCTCTGCAGATTTTGTTGTGAGGATACAGAATCAATAGACCATTTATGTTGGTATTGCCCTCAGGTAGCCTGTTTCTGGTCTCGGGTTCAGCAATGGCTGAAAATGCATAGCAGTGATCTAATATTGACCCTAGAAATAGTACTGTTAGAATATCTGGAGAGACCGGGTCAGTCAATTACTAATATACCAATACTCTTAGTAAAGGTATTTATCTTCAACTCACAATCTGTGGATTCTATTCGATTAGATAGATTGAAATTGTACGTTAAACATCACAGCATAGTAGAAAGATATATATTGCGTAGAAACCCAAAGTGGGTGGCCAGCAGAGATAGATGGGATGGGCTGAGGGTTGGTATATGGAATTGGAGACAGGTGGGAGTGGAGTTGCTGTGTGGGAGATAGAATGATGGTCAAAGATAAAAGTAATTTTAAAAAGTGTGTGCTCTGACCTCTTTCTCCCCTCTCTCTCCAGATGAAATCTCGCGTCTTGTGACGGCCGGCCGCCCAACAACCTGCCCGCTTGACCCTATCCCCTCCTCTCTTCTCCAGACCATTTCCGGAGACCTTCTCCCTTACCTCACCTCGCTCATCAACTCATCCCTGACCGCTGGCTACGTCCCTTCCGTCTTCAAGAGAGCGAGAGTTGCACCCCTTCTGAAAAAACCTACACTCGATCCCTCCGATGTCAACAACTACAGACCAGTATCCCTTCTTTCTTTTCTCTCCAAAACTCTTGAACGTGCCGTCCTTGGCCAGCTCTCCCGCTATCTCTCTCAGAATGACCTTCTTGATCCAAATCAGTCAGGTTTCAAGACTAGTCATTCAACTGAGACTGCTCTTCTCTGTATCACGGAGGCGCTCCGCACTGCTAAAGCTAACTCTCTCCTCTGCTCTCATCCTCCTAGACCTATCGGCTGCCTTCGATACTGTGAACCATCAGATCCTCCTCTCCACCCTCTCCGAGTTGGGCATCTCCGGCGCGGCCCACGCTTGGACTGCGTCCTACCTGACAGGTCGCTCCTACCAGGTGGCGTGGCGAGAATCTGTCTCCTCACCACGCGCTCTCACCACTGGTGTCCCCCAGGGCTCTGTTCTAGGCCCTCTCCTATTCTCGCTATACACCAAGTCACTTGGCTCTGTCATAACCTCACATGGTCTCTCCTATCATTGCTATGCAAACGACACACAATTAATCTTCTCCTTTCCCCCTTCTGATGACCAGGTGGCGAATCGCATCTCTGCATGTCTGGCAGACATATCAGTGTGGATGACGGATCACCACCTCAAGCTGAACCTCGGCAAGACGGAGCTGCTCTTCCTCCCGGGGAAGGACTGCCCGTTCCATGATCTCGCCATCACGGTTGACAACTCCATTGTGTCCTCCTCCCAGAGCGCTAAGAACCTTGGCGTGATCCTGGACAACACCCTGTCGTTCTCAACTAACATCAAGGCGGTGGCCCGTTCCTGTAGGTTCATGCTCTACAACATCCGCAGAGTACGACCCTGCCTCACACAGGAAGCAGCGCAGGTCCTAATCCAGGCACTTGTCATCTCCCGTCTGGATTACTGCAACTCGCTGTTGGCTGGGCTCCCTGCCTGTGCCATTAAACCCCTACAACTCATCCAGAACGCCGCAGCCCGTCTGGTGTTCAACCTTCCCAAGTTCTCTCACGTCACCCCGCTCCTCCGCTCTCTCCACTGGCTTCCAGTTGAAGCTCGCATCCGCTACAAGACCATGGTGCTTGCCTACGAAGCTGTGAGGGGAACGGCACCTCAGTACCTCCAGGCTCTGATCAGGCCCTACACCCAAACAAGGGCACTGCGTTCATCCACCTCTGGCCTGCTCGCCTCCCTACCACTGAGGAAGTACAGTTCCCGCTCAGCCCAGTCAAAACTGTTCACTGCTCTGGCCCCCCAATGGTGGAACAAACTCCCTCACGATGCCAGGACAGCGGAGTCAATCACCACCTTCCGGAGACACCTGAAACCCCACCTCTTTAAGGAATACCTAGGATAGGATAAAGTAATCCTTCTCACCCCCCCCTTAAAAGATTTAGATGCACTATTGTAAAGTGGCTGTTCCACTCAATGTCATAAGGTGAATGCACCAATTTGTAAGTCGCTCTGGATAAGAGCGTCTGCTAAATGACTTAAATGTAATGTAAATGTAAAAGTAAAAAGTAAAAATAAAACATAATATCTCGAATGGTTGAGGGACAGCTATTGGGGAACTGTGGGGGGATCTTGGAGGGTTCGTGTTCACGTTTTTTGTCCTGGTGGTAGATCGGTCAACATGCTTGTGAGCAGGGAATTGACCCTGGATGCTTCTGTGTGTCACTCTGAATGGGAGTCTGTTGGATGACTGGTATGATGTAGTTGTTGAGCGGCTTCACTGCAAGTATATTGTATGTTTCGAATATTCAATAAATAAAATAAATAAAAAAAGATCCTACATCTGTATGTGTTTTACAAACAGTGTGCTCCCCTACATGGAGTGTACTGGTATTCCGTCATTGTCCTTTCAGCATTACAAGCCTGTCACACTCACATCCTTTGATGTTTTCTCACTTGGTGCTAGTGTGGTAGTGATGACGTTAGGCTTCCATAGGTTGTGAAAGCAGTGTGGTTGTTGTTATTGTTGTTTGGATCCGTGCAGGTGCTGTCTCTGTGTGTGTGGCAGCCCAAAGCGCGGCTCAACCTCAGAAGCGTTAAGTTTGTCACGCCCTGGCCATAGAGAGGATTTTATTCTCTATTTTGGTTAGGCCAGGATGTGACTAGGGTGGGCATTCTATGTTCCCTTTTCTATGTTTTTGTATTTCTTTGCTTTTGGCCGGGTATGGTTCTCAATCAGGGACAGCTGTCTATCGTTGTCTCTGATTGAGAACCATACTTAGGTAGCTCTTGCCCACATGGGTTTTGTGGGTAGTTGTTTTCTGTTTAGTGTTGGTTTCACCTTTCAGAACTGTTTTGGTTATTATTTTTGTTACTTTCTATTTACTGCTCAGTTCTATTTAATAAATATGAACACGTACCACGCTGCATCTTGGTCCTCACCTTCTTCCTCTGAACGCCGTTACAAAGTTTCTGTTATTTTTATCGAGTTTTGAGTTCGGTACAATATGATGGACAAATTGCTTTCACCACTGAATGCCTACTGTAGGTCAAATAGTCACAGTTCGCCACTGCCAACCAGGGATGTGTCCCAGGCCCACTGCTGTACACCCTGTTTACCCATGACCGCGCAACAAATCCCGACACCAACTCCATCATCAAGTTTGTTGACAACTCCACAGTTGTAGGCCTAATCACTGAAAACGATAAGTCAGCCTACAGGGAGGATGTCAGAGACCTGGCAGTGTGTTGCCAAAATAACAACCTCTCCTTCAATGTCAACAACGATAGAGTTGATTTTACAAACAATTCTCCCGCGGTCCTCTCCAAATTCTACTGCAACACCATCGAGAGCGCCTTGACCTGGTAAGGAAACTGCTCCGTTCACGACCGCAAGGCCCTTTAATGGGTGTTGAAGACGGCTCAGTCCATCACTGGTGCCGTGCTCCCCACCACACAGAACATCTACTCCAAGCGGTGCTTGAGGAAGGCTCGCAATATCATCAAGGACCCACCCCAGCCACGTACTATTCACGCTGTTACCGTCCCCGGTCCTCCAGGCTCAGAGACAGTCTTTACCCACACGCCATCAGACTACTTAACTCTTTAACCGGTGACTGACCGCCAATACAACAACAGTCTATCGCACTGACTCCCTGCACCTTAACACACATACACTCACTCCCACATGCTCACACATAGGCTCGAACACACACATGCTACACACACACTCCATGCACGCTGCTACTGATATCCATATTACATGCACATGTGTAAATATCCTGCTTCAATTTATTTGAGTGCCTCCTTGTATCATATCTTGTATTCTTATTCATTGAGCTTTCATTATTGTTTATGCAGGGTCGAGTGGTGAACCTGTAAGTAAGAATTTCATTGTACTTTGTACTTCATGTATGTCATGTTTATATGACTAATAAAGAAACTTGAACTTGATGGAGAGAAATTAAGTAAATATAAAAGAGATTTCAATCCAGTTACAACCTAAATGCATTGATATACAGTACCCTTCAAAAGTGTGGACACACCTAGTCATTCAATGTTTTTTAAATATTTTTTTAAAAACTATTTTCTACATTGTAGATTAATAATGCAAACATAAAAAATAACACATACGGAATCATGTAGTAACAAAAAAAAGTTTAAAAAAAATCTAAATCAATTGTATATTTTAGATTCTTCAAAGTAGCCACCCTTTACCTTGACGACAGCTTTAAAAACTCTTGGTATTTCTCAACCAGCTTCACCTGGATTGCTTTTCCAACAGCCTTGAAAGAGTTCCCACATATGCTGAACACATGTTGGCTGCTTTTCCTTCACTCTGCGGTCCAACTCATCCCAAACCATCTCAATTGGGTTGAGGTCGGGTGATTGTGGAGGCCTGGTCATCTGATGCAGCATTACATCACTCATCTTCTTGGTCAAATAGCCCTTACACAGCCTGGAGGTGTGTTTTGGGTCATTGTCCTATTAAAAATGAAATGATAGTCCAACTAAGCGCAAACCAGGTGGGATGGTGTATCGCTGCAGAATATTTGCCTTGGATTTTAAAAAGATCACTGACAGTGTCACCAGCAAAGCCCCCCACACCATCATACCTCCTCCTCCATGCTTCCCGTCAGAACCACACATACGGAGATCATCCGTTCACCAATTTAGGTATCACAAAGAAACGGCGGTTGGAACAGCGTTTGGACTTCCCCCTGTCTAATGTCCATTGCTCATGTATCTTGGCCCAAGCAAGTTTCTTCTTCTTGTTGGTGTCCTTTAGTAGTGGTTTCTTTTCAGCAATTCGACCATGAAGGTCTGGTTCACGCTCTGAACAGTTGATGTTGAGATGTATCTGTTACTTGAACTCTGTGAAGCATTTATTTGGGCTGCAATCTGTTAACTCGAATGAACTTATCCTCTGCAGCAGAGGTAACTCTGGGTCTCCCTTTCCTGTTCCATCATAGCGCTTGATGGTTTTTGCGACTGCACTTGAAGAAACTTTCAATGTTCTTTTTCCCCCCCGCATTGACTGACCTTCATGTCTTAAAGTAATGATGGGCTATCATTTCTGTTCTTGCCATAATATGGACTTGGTCTTTTACCAAAAAGGGCTATCTTCTGTATACCACCCCTACCTTGTCACAACACAACTGATTGGCTCAAACACAGAAGGAAAGAAATTCCACAAATTAACTTTAACAAGGCACACCTGTTAATTGAAATGCATTCCAGGTGACTACCTCATGAAGCAGGTTGAGAGAATGCCAAGAGTGTGCAAAGCTGTCACCAAGGCAATGGGTGGCTACTTTGAAGAATCTCAAATCTCAAATATGTTTTGATTTGTTTAACACTTTTTTTGGTTATTACGTGATTCCATTTGTGTTATTTCATAATTTTGATGTCTTCACTATTATTCTTCAATGTAGAAAATAGTAAAAAATAAAGAAAATCCCCGGAATGAGTAGGTGTGTCCACACTTTTGATTGGTACCGTACTTCAGTTATGAAATGTAAAGACATAGAGGACAAAGGTTGCAACAACAGGAGTGACTAGATGGTCTGGAAAGCCTGAGACTCTGAAGAAAAATGTACACAAATATACACAAATTAAGCCACGCAGACATGCAAAACAAAATGTCTTCACTATTATTCTACAATGTAGAAAATAGTAAAAATAAAGAAAAACCCTTGAACAAGTAGGTGTCTCCAAACTTTTGACTGGTACTGTAGATTGTGTACAATCACACACACATACATACCTACGTGCACGTGCACTCACACACAGACAAAATGCCAGAACACGGTGGCCTTGAGAGGAGGCTGTATTTGATATAAGTCTGTGTGACAGGGGGTTTAATTGACATGGCTTCCTCCTCCTCAGTGGAGAACAAACAATAAAGATATGCTTTCTTTTGATCATCTTATTCCCAGCTGTGTCTGCTACAATAATGCCCGCACACACACACACACACACACACACACACACACACACACACACACACACACACACACACACACACACACACACACACACACACACACACA
Source organism: Oncorhynchus keta (assembly GCF_023373465.1). Lineage (NCBI taxonomy): Eukaryota > Metazoa > Chordata > Actinopteri > Salmoniformes > Salmonidae > Oncorhynchus > Oncorhynchus keta. The sequence goes on along the minus strand of NC_068437.1, from coordinate 22,802,483 downwards.
CACACACACACACACACACACACACACACACACACGTGGTGGGACAGAAATCTTGGGCAAATTCCAAAACAACAACGACAACATGCTATTCTTGTGAAGCAGGATTGTGTTTTTATTGGAATAATTCAATTATTACCATTGCTTTAATGTAATAATCTAAACCCTGCGTATTAGGATATAATCACATTAATTAACCTCCGATTAACATTATGTTTTGTGTTTACTTGAACATCTGAAAGAAAGGATACACTATTTTCTTTCGTTGTTCTTTGTGTTTGGGAGCTGGCTGCATTATGGCAGTAACAAGGTCACCCTTGAGAGTTCTAACACATACTGGACACTCAAAGTCTAACACCTTCCTGACCTAGCAAAGTGAGTGATAGGACACATTAGACACCTAGCGTCTTCAAGATCATCTACGACCAGTAGGAACAGTACAGCAACATACGCTTTAGCACAGCAACACAAACTTACCAACATAGAGACCACAACAATGTTATCTGGACATCCGGGAAAAGAGTATTTGGTAATGTGGTCTCTAAATACACATTCAATAAATATGTGAAAAGAGGAGGTATGGTGCTTGAGGATCAAAGGAGGCTTGTGTTTGGAACATTATAAATACCCTGGTTAGTTTCTCCCTATTTCCTCTGCTGGGGAGCACAGTGGTTCTGCCAACAGCCCATCTCATCTAGACAATCCTTACTCACCCACACACCATCCCACCTCAGCAGCATATGAAAGTATTGAGCGGCTGCTTGTGTTTTCTGCAGGTACAACGTCTCAGAATGTCTCATTGTCTGTGCCGACCCAATTACTTCACACGCTCCTCCTTCATGTTTGATGCCAGGCCGTACGTCAAACCTTCACACACGTCTCCTCTGCCTCCTACCTGACAGGGGAGAAAAAGACACTACACACACACACACACACACATCAGCCAGCAGAACAACAACCACCTCGATACACCATTAATATTTTACTAATATGACAGTTGTGCATGATGTGAAGGCATCACTTTTAATGAGGGCAGACAAAGCATATGTGCTGGAGAGAGACGAGATGTATCTACTGGATGTCTTTTATTTTATTGGAAAGAAAGTGTGTGTATATATATATATGCGTACAAGGTCTGTATACATTGAGTGACATGTGCAAAATATGTATACGCAAAGACCTCTTAATGCCTCAGGCTAACATACTGACCACACCGCTTGTGTCGCGTGCTCGAGCGTTGTAAAATAAATGTACATACAGTGCCTTGCGAAAGTATTCGGCCCAAGCGACTTAAAGCTGTAATCGCAGCAAAAGGTGGCGCTACAAAGTATTAACTTAAGGGGGCTGAATAATTTTGCAATTTTGTTAAAAAAGTTTGAAATATCCAATAAATGTCGTTCCACTTCATGATTGTGTCCCACGTGTTGTTGATTCTTCACAAAAAAATACAGTTTTATATCTTTATGTTTGAAGACTGAAATGTGGCAAAAGTTCGTAAAGTTCAAGGGGGCCGAATACTTTCGCAAGGCACTGTACATGTTATTCAATCGCTGCACCCACACTGCTCACACGCGTCAATGAGTGTCTGCATATCCAGGCACTAAAATATAACTTGATGCTTGATGAGCTGCAAGTCCCACCTTTCCCATCTCCTCATTGGTTTTTAGGAGCACATACCCACGTGGGTGATTGAAAGATGAACTGAGGTCCACACTCCAGTCCAGTTGGTGGTGGTAGTGCCTCTTAAATCAAATCAAATCAAATTCAAATCAAATTTTATTTGTCACATACACATGGTTAGCAGATGTTAATGCGAGTGTAGCGAAATGCTTGTGCTTCTAGTTCCGACAATGCAGTGATAACCAACAAGTAATCTAACTAACAATTCCAAAACTACTGTCTTATACACAGTGTAAGGGGATAAGGAATATGTACATAAGGATATATGAATGAGTGATGGTACAGAGCAGCATACAGTAGATGGTATCGAGTACAGTATATACATATGAGATGAGTATGTAGACAAAGTAAACAAAGTGGCATAGTTAAAGTGGCTAGTGATACATGTATTACATAAGGATGCAGTCGATGATGTAGAGTACAGTATATACGTATGCATATGAGATGAATAATGTAGGGTAAGTAACATTATATAAGGTAGCATTGTTTAAAGTGGCTAGTGATATATTTACATCATTTCCCATCAATTCCCATTATTAAAGTGGCTGGAGTTGGGTCAGTGTCAATGACAGTGTGTTGGCAGCAGCCACTCAATGTTAGTGGTGGCTGTTTAACAGTCTGATGGCCTTGAGATAGAAGCTGTTTTTCAGTCTCTCGGTCCCAGCTTTGATGCACCTGTACTGACCTCGCCTTCTGGATGATAGCGGGGTGAACAGGCAGTGGTTCGGGTGGTTGATGTCCTTGATGATCTTTATGGCCTTCCTGTAACATCGGGTGGTGTAGGTATCCTGGAGGGCAGGTAGTTTGCCCCCGGTGATGCGTTGTGCAGACCTCACTACCCTCTGGAGAGCCTTACGGTTGAGGGCGGAGCAGTTGCCGTACCAGGCGGTGATACAGCCCGCCAGGATGCTCTCGATTGTGCATCTGTAGAAGTTTGTGAGTGCTTTTGGTGACAAGCCGAATTTCTTCAGCCTCCTGAGGTTGAAGAGGCGCTGCTGCGCCTTCTTCACGACGCTGTCAGTGTGAGTGGACCAATTCAGTTTGTCTGTGATGTGTATGCCGAGGAACTTAAAACTTGCTACCCTCTCCACTACTGTTCCATCGATGTGGATAGGGGTGTTCCCTCTGCTGTTTCCTGAAGTCCACAATCATCTCCTTAGTTTTGTTGACGTTGAGTGTGAGGTTATTTTCCTGACACCACACTCCGAGGGCCCTCACCTCCTCCCTGTAGGCCGTCTCGTCATTGTTGGTAATCAAGCCTACCACTGTTGTGTCGTCCGCAAACTTGATGATTGAGTTGGAGGCGTACGTGGCCACGCAGTCGTGGGTGAACAGGGAGTACAGGAGAGGGCTCAGAACACACCCTTGTGGGGCCCCCGTGTTGAGGATCAGCGGGGAGGAGATGTTGTTGCCTACCCTCACCACCTGGTGGCGGCCCGTCATGAAGTCCAGTACCCAGTTGCACAGGGCGGGGTCGAGACCCAGGGTCTCGAGCTTGATGACGAGCTTGGAGGGTACTATGGTGTTGAATGCCGAGCTGTAGTCGATGAACAGCATTCTCACATAGGTATTCCTCTTGTCCAGGTGGGTTAGGGCAGTGTGCAGTGTGGTTGAAATTGCATCGTCTGTGGACCTATTTGGGCGGTAAGCAAATTGGAGTGGGTCTAGGGTGTCAGGTAGGGTGGAGGTGATATGGTCCTTGACTAGTCTCTCAAAGCAATTCATGATGACGGAAGTGAGTGCTACGGGGCAGTAGTCGTTTAGCTCAGTTACCTTAGCTTTCTTGGGAACAGGAACAATGGTGGCCCTCTTGAAGCATGTGGGAACAGCAGACTGGTATAGGGATTGATTGAATATGTCCGTAAACACACCGGCCAGCTGGTCTGCGCATGCTCTGAGGTCGCGGCTGGGGATGCCGTCTGGGCCTGCAGCCTTGCGAGGGTTAACACGTTTAAATGTCTTACTCACCTCGGCTGCAGTGAAGGAGAGACCGCATGTTTTCGTTGCAGGCCGTGTCAGTGGCACTGTATTGTCCTCAAAGCGGGCAAAAAAGTGATTTAGTCTGCCTGGGAGCAAGACATCCTGGTCCGTGACTGGGCTGGGTTTCTTCTTGTAGTCCGTGATTGACTGTAGACCCTGCCACATGCCTCTTGTGTCTGAGCCATTGAATTGAGATTCTACTTTGTCTCTGTACTGAGACAAAGTTGGTTACCAACCGCCATATAAAGTCCAAAGAACAAGAAGAAGCCCCAAGGAGGAGAGATTACTAGAAACTAACTCGGTTTACCCTTTTATCTGTGGATTAATTATCGGAGTAGAGGACCTTGTGCATTTCAGGTAAAATAACAACTCTAAGTTTATATCCCAGGACAAATTAGCTAGCTAGCAACAGCAAGCTAGCTAGCTAAATTGGCATAAATGTTTAATTGACTGTATTGACTGTAATCTTGTTTATTCCATGTGTAACTCTGTGTTGTTGTTTGTGTTGCACTGCTTTGCTTTATCTTGGCCAGGTCGCAGTTGTAAATGAGAACTTGTTCTCAACTAGCCTACCTGGTTAAATAAAGGTTCAATAAAAAAATAAAAAATAAAAATAATGCTTTTCGACCTGTCCCCAAATTAAAATAGTTGGTTCAGATTTTGTTTTGATATTTCAACATGCGTGTCCTGATCGCGTCTAGTGTAGGTGGACAAAATCAATATGCGCGCAATGGTGCATGCGGAGGAATGCACAATACACAAGCATTCTGGTCAGCATGTAAGATATCAATCAAATCAAATCAAATGTATTTATATAGCCCTTCTTACATCAGCTGATATCTCAAAGTGATGTACAGAAACCCAGCCTAAAACCCAAAACAGCAAGCAATGCAGGTGTAGAAGCACAGTGGCTAGGAAAAACTCCCTAGAAAGTCCAAAACCTAGGAAGAAACCTAGAGAGGAACCAGGCTATGAGGGGTGGCCAGTCCTCTTCTGGCTGTGCCGGGTGGAGATGATAACAGAACATGGCCAAGATATTACAATTTTCATAAATGACCAGCATGGTCAAATAATAATAATCACAGTAGTTGTCGAGGGTGCAGCAAGTCAGCACCTCAGGAGTAAATGTCAGTTGGCTTTTCATAGCCGATCATTAAGAGTATCTCTACCACTCCTGCTGTCTCTAGAGAGTTGAAAACAGCAGATCTTGGACAGGCTGCACGTCCGGTGAACAGGTCAGGGTTCCATAGCTGCAGGCAGAACAGTTGAAACTGGAGCAGCAGCACGGCCAGGTGGACTGGGGACAGCAAGGAGTCATCATGCCAGGTAGTCCTGCGGTATAGTCCTAGGGCTCAGGCCCTCCGAGAGAGAGAATGAAAGAGAGAAAGAGAGAATTAGAGAGAGCATACTTAAATTCACACAGGACACCGGATTAGACAGAAGAAGAACTCCAGATATAACAAACTGACCCTAACCCCCCGACACATAAACTACTGCAGCATAAATACTTGGGGCTGAGACAGGAGGGGTCAGGAGACACTGTGGCCCCATCCAAATGATACCCCCAGACAGGGCCAAACAGGAAGGATATAACCCACCCACTTTGCCAAAGCACATCCCCCACACCACTAGAGGGATATCTTCAACCACCAACATACCATCCTGAGACAAGGCCGAGTATAGCCACAAAGATCTCTGCCATGGCACAATGCAAGGGGGGTGCCAACCCAGACAGGAAGATCACGTCAGTGACTCAACCCACTCAAGTGACGCACCTAGGGGCGGCATGAAAGAGCACCCGTAAGCCAGTGACTCAGCCCCTGTAATAGGTTTAGAGGCAGAGAATCCCAGTGGAGAGAGGGGAACCAGCCAGGCAGAGACAGCAAGGGCGGTTCGTTGCTCCATAGCCTTTCCCTTTACCTTCACACTCCTGGGCCAGACTACACTCAATCATATGACCCACTGAAGAGACGAGTCTTCAGTAAAGACTTAAAGGTTGAGACCGAGTCTGCGTCTCTCACATGGCTAGGCAGACCGTTCCATAAAAATGGAGCTCTATAAGGAGAAAGCCCTGCTTCCAGCTGTTTGCTTAGAAATTCTAGGGACAATTAGGAGGCCTGCGTCTTGTGACCATAGCGTACGTGTAGGTATGTATGGCAGGACCAAATCGGAAAGGTAGGAAGGAGCAAGCCCATGTAATGCTTTGTAGGTTAGCAATAAAACCTTGAAATCAGCCCTTGCCTTAACAGGAAGCCAGTGTAGGGAGGCTAGCACTGGAGTAATATGATAACATTTTTTGTTTCTAGTCAGGATTCTAGCAGCCGTATTTAGCACTAACTTTATCCGGGTAGCCGGAAAGTAGAGCATTGCAGTAGTCTAACCTAGAAGTAACAAAAGCATGGATTACTTTTTCTGCATCATTTTTGGACAGAAAGTTTCGGATTTTTACAATGTTATGAGATGGAAAAAAGCTGTCCTTGAAACAGTCTTGATATGTTCGTCAAAAGAGAGATCAGGGTCCAGAGTAATGCCGAGGTCCTTCACAGTTTTATTTGAGACGACTGTACAACCATTAAGATTAATTGTCAGATTCAACAGAAGATCTCTTTGTTTCTTGGGACCTAGAACAAGCATCTCTGTTTTGTCCGGGTTTAAAAGCAGAAAGTTTGCAGCCATCCACTTCCTTATGTCTGAAACACAGGCTTCTAGCAAGGGCAATTTTGGGGCTTCACCATGTTTCATTGAAATGTACAGCTGTGTGTCATTCGCATAGCAGTGAAAGTTAACATGGTGTTTTCAAATGACATCCCCAAGAGGTAAAATATACAGTGAAAACAATAGTGGTCCTAAAACGGAACCTTGAGGAACACCGAAATTTACAGCTGATTTGTCAGAGGACAAACTATTCACAGAGACAAACTGATATCTTTCCGACAGATAAGCTCTAAACCAGGCCAGAACTTGTCCGTGCAGACTAATTTGAGTTTCCAATCTCTCCAAAAGAATGTGGTGATCGATGGTATCAAAAGCAGCACTACGGTCTAGGAGCACGAGGACAGATGCAGAGCCTCGGTCTGATGCCATTAAAAGGTAATTTACCACCTTCACAAGTGCAGGTTCAGTGCTATGATGGGGTCTAAAACCAGACTGAAGCATTTTGTATACATTGTTTGTCTCCAGGAAGGCAGTGAGTTGCTGTGCAACAGCTTTTTCAATTTCTTTTGAGAGGAATGGAAGATTCAATATAGGCCGATAGTTTTTTATATTTTCTGGGTCAAGGTTTGGCTTTTTCAAGAAAGGTTTTATTACTGCCACTTTTAGTGAGTTTGGTACACATCCGGTGGATAGAGAGCTGTTTATTATGTTCAACATAGATTAGCCAAGCACAGGAAGCAGCTCTTTCAGTAGTTTAGTTGGAATAGGGTCCAGTATGCAGCTTGAAGGTTTAGAGGCCATGATTATTTTCATCATTGTGTCAAGAGATATAGTACTAAAACACTTGAGCGTCTCTCTTGATCCTAGGTCCTGGCAAAGTTGTGCAGACTCAGGACAACTGAGCTTTGGAGGACAAGGTTTTATAATCAGTTAGCCATGAAGGAAGTTTCTCTTCATGACTTACTGGAAACTGACTCCCCTGGTTCTCCTTATACCCAGCACAGTGAGTTCCCATGACCTTCAGTGTTTCTGCTCATCATTCTACTTTTCTCTAGCTCTCCTTCTCAATCGCTCTTTCTCTCTCTGGCCTGTCCCTGCAGCTGGGGTTAAACGATACAAAGCCCATTCTCGAACCACTCAGAGCTCCACATCTCCTCACCTATGGAACACATCTATTCATTTTACAGGACATAAACATGACTAGGCCCTGCACATGGTCTCCCATCACCCAGAGGGACCCAGAGGCTGTCCACCATGTGCCATGTGAGGTTGTATGTAGGGACAGAACAGGGAGGCTGGAGGACAGACACAGAGACCAAATTAGCATTCATGGTTCTCGTAATTGTCAGGTGTGTGTGACTGTGTGTCTGTGTGAGTGTGAATTACACACGCCTCTTGGAGGAGGGAACGCAGCACCTTGCTACACTTAACTCCCTGTGGAGTGAAAGAGGTATGTGACTGTAGGTGCAGGTACGGATGACAGAGGCAGAATATGTTACCGTTTACAGGGAATTTATTTCCTTCACACGGTAATTTGGGAAAAAGGGTCTGGACAGAGCCAAAGCAAAGAAAGTCAAAGTTAAAGAGCCCCCTCTCCTACCTACCCACAACTTACCTAACTAGCACCAACTGGCGCACTAACCAAATTACAGGGGATGGTCCGCCCAGGTCTCACCTAATGTGCATAGACATAGTACATACTATGGGTATATGTATGCCCGCAGGCCTCACAAATGAAACAAAGCGAACAATTTCACTAATCAAAAACACAGTCCTATGGCATACACAAACATCAGCAGGACCAGCTGCAAAATACAGACCAACAACAAAACACAGGACATACCAAAAAAGCTCTTTCTTCCTTACAAAAGAACTCTGGGTTTTAAAGCTGCAGAAGGAGTCGGTAATTGAAAACAGCTGTTCTCCTGATGAGAGGGCGTGGTCAGAGCTCCAATCTGCACCGAGGCTGACCAATCAGCTGCTTTGGACTTCAGGAAGCCATTTCCTGAATTACACACAAACACATACAAACCCACAACAACACAGAAACTGGGGAATGTAACAGTGTGTGTGTCTGTGTCTTTGTCAGTGGAGGCTCTTCAAAATACGAAGGGAAGGACCATCCTACTCACTGAATTTCATAAAAAATAAAAATAGTAAAACATTAAAAAGTTATCCTTTTTAGATAAAACTATATTCAATATTTTCACGTCACCAAATAACTGATTAAAACGCACTGCTTTGCAATGAAAGTCTACAGTAACCTGAACAGCACTCTGTAGAGTAACACCATGGTGTAGCTGGAGGACAGCTATTTTCCATCCTCATCTGGGCACATTGACTTGAACCTAGGAGGCTCATGGTTCTCACCCCCTTCCATAGACTTACACAGTAATTATTGCGACTTCCGGAGGATGTCCTTGAACCTATTAGAGCTCTTTCAACATGAACTGACATGTTGTCCATCCAATCAAAGGATCAGAGAATGAATCTAGTAATGAAAGCATAAGCTACAGGTAGCTAGCACTGCAGTGCATAAAATGTGGTGAGTAGTTGACTCAAAGAGAGAGAAAGACAATAGTTGAACAGTTTTCAACAAATTCATTTCCTTAAAATTTAAGGAGAAGCAGCAGAGAGAGATTTTGTTGTCTTTTTTTTCTGTTTCACTTTCACTTATGCTAGCTAATGCAGCTAGCGAATTAAGCCTACTCAACAACCTGACTCAAAAAGAGAGGAATAATATTTATGTTAGCTAGCTGGCTAAGGCTGTCCAACACTACAACTCTTCCAATTCAAGGTAAGCTATTGGTTTTATAAATGTATTGCCACCGGGGCCCTCCAGTGTAAGTGCTAAACTGCTTTCCATGCACTACTGTTTGCTTGTACACATAGATTGGATTGTAGATTTACTGTCACGTCAGTTCTAATAGCTATGTTGACTATGACATTAGGTAATACGGTGACAAAGACGTAGGCTGTGTGTAGCAGTTATTGTATGAAGGTTTGGCTTGGAGTAGTTTTTTCACCTGGTCACAGGCAGCTGTTCTGTTGTGCACTGGAGTCCACAAGTGGAGGTAAAATGTGAGAGGAAGAGAATGTGTAGATGTGATGATGCTGTTTGTATGGCTGTTGTGAAAGTGAACTATTTGTGCGGGTCAAAAGGGGTGTATTCATTTTGTGAATTCTGTTGCAAAACATTTTTTAAACGGAACGAAATGGGGATGGACCTACCTGAATTTGTCCAATAAAAACCTCTTAACCTTTGTCTCTTGACCTTTGCACCAACATTATAAACTTTCATTTGTAGGCTAGGTTGTAGCAACCTCATGATGGGTCTAGGGCAAATTGGAGTATCGTGTAGTAGCCTCAACCTACCAATGTTACATTGAGCTGGGTGAATGAGAGACAGTCATCCAACATGCTGTTATAGAAATAAGGCCATGCTCATAAAAATAAAATATTCTTAAATGGCACCGACAACAACTGGTGTGTATGTGCGGCGAGGGCAGCTCCTCCCTGAGGGCTCAGGCCAGCCAGACCCCTCCCCCCCACTCTCTCCACCTCAGCACAACCTCCTAATTAGGGCCAGTCACCGCCTAATGACATGTTTATAACATATGTTGAGCAGACTCACTTTGTCCATTAGTGTGTCCTAGAAAAGGCATGTACATGCCAGGACAGGGATGTGGCCCACTCTGGATGATGTTTACACAGACTCATACACACAGGCAGGCACAAATGCACAAGCACACGCATCCATGCGCACACACATTTAACCCACTCTCTCCAGTTGGAAGTCAAGGGAGGGAAGGAAACATAAAGGAGTTGCACTTATTGTGGCTCAGAAGTGCGGCTGTCAGTTGGGGGACCACCTGTGCTTCATCTTAATCTGTGAGACCCGGCAGGAGGCGCTGGGGCAGAATCCCCCCCGGACAGAGAGATAAAGCATCCCTGTCATGGAGCCAGGGTCACAACACGTCACCAAGCTAAAGAGAAAAATTCCCCCCATCCATCAGGCCAGTGTTTTACACTAAGACTGGAGCATGACGAGAACTCTGTAAACTGCTCAGATGAATCACTCTAAATGTAGGAAGTGAATCAACATGCTGGTATGACACAGACAAGATCTTTGCTAATTTGACTACATTGTCCGAGATGAACAGCAGTCTGGTGACCCAGGATGAACTCCAGGAGGAAATGAGGTTGCCGTTGTCTGTCTGTAGCTTACGTAATACTGAATATCTTTCTACAAAATCTTGTTCGTTAAAAGGATGGTTTTATATCACATTCTCTGAACATTATTTGTCTTATTCTGTTATACATCAACAGGAATAAGTTGTGTGTGAATAATGATTATACTAAACAAGAGTAAGACACTAGTAATAATGTTGACTACTGACACAAAACACTTGTAGAAAATGTCTCTGAGGTAGAAAATTAAAATCTTCCCTGTATTGAGCGAGGAGGGAGGAGTGGAGCTCTCCCAGCAAATTGAAATTCAATTCAAATCTTGTTCAGCTACTTGCTGCCTACATATTTTAAGGGCCTGATTGATTCTCTGTGCTTGCAGTGTGTGTGCGAGTGTGTGAGTGTGCAAGTGCTAAACTAAACTGTGTGTGTCTGTGTCTCTGGATAGGTGTGGTGGGTGGTTCTACGGCTTTCTAAAACAGGATATTGACTACTACTGGAATATAAGCTTCAGATCAATAAATGTACATGTATGTACAAGTATTGGTTTAACCCCAGGTTCAATTCCATTACCCTCCAAATCATAACATTATAGCCGTATAGTCTTGAAGCCCAGGCGTGGTTCATGTGAATGTCAGCCATCAAGTGAATGTGATGGGGCTGGTAACTATAGCAGCACTACCCTCTGGCCTCTCTGACACACACAGTCATTAGGACCTGTGCACCTCGCCCCACATAGCAGGTCGTGTTTAATCGCTGTGGTAATGTCAGTAAGCTGATGGGGTGATTAGCTCTGCCCTCTAGGAGGGCACCAGGCTAGGTGACTACACCCCTCCCCAACCCCCTGCCCCCAACACCCCCTGCCTGCCCGCGAGGAGCATCAGGCACCACTGAGCCGTGACGACTGAGCTGGTCTATCCCCCTCCCGGCTTCTGGAGCGGGCGCCCAACGAGCGATGACAGGATGGCTGACATATGTTGGTTTAGCCTCTCTCTCCCGGAGTGACATTTTGCCCGAGAGTTTGAGATGGAACAGATAGGCTCCAGTGGGCCGCAGCCAACCTCCACAATCACACTCTGTAGCAGTGATGGAGTCCTGGCATTTGGGCAGCATTGATCAATAACACAGCCAGTAAGACAAAAAGGATAGAAATGCATTGTGATATTTTGGCAGGTTGGAGAGGGGAGGTGGGTTTGGGGGAATCGGGGATGAAGGAGTGGGTGGATGAGACAATAGGGCGTGGTAACTGCGTCTGTTATATTTAAAGAATCAAATGTGAAAACCTGCTGAGAGATTGAGACTGACGGAGGAAGAGCAAGGAAGACAAAGAGAAAAAGGGATGGGGGATGACCAGACAAATCTCTCTTTCTCTCTATCCAAGGATGAGGATGGCTATGATTAACAGAATAATTCTGTCAGAGTGCTGTCACATTTTAGATATCAGAGTGATGTGTGTGTGCCCACTCTACCTGTGTTGTAGATACGTGGTAGTAGAGTAGGGGCCTGAGGGAACACACTTAATGTGTTGTGAAAGTGTTATGAAATGTAATGTCATGTAATATCTGTAATTGTATATAACTGCCTGAATGTTGCAGGAAGAGTAGCTGTTGCCTTGGCAGATGGTTCGGTTGAAATCAAATCAAATCGTATTTGTCACATGCGCCGAATACAACACCTTACAGTGAAATGTTTACTTACAAGACCATAACCAACAATGTTTTTAGAAGTTAAATAATAAGTACTAAGTAAAAAATTGAAAATATATATATTTTTAAATAGAAAATAAAAGTAACAAATAATTCAACAGCAGCAGTAAAATAACAAGTGAGGCTATATACAGGGGCTACCAGAACAGAGTCAATGTGCGAGGGCACCGGTTAGACGAGGTCATTGAGGTAATATGTACATGTAGGTAGAGTTAAAGTGACTATGCATTGATTATAAACAGAGAGTAGCAGCAGCATAAAAGAGGGGTCTGGGTAGCCCTTTGATTAGCTGTTCAGGAGTGTAATGGATTGGGGGTAGAAGCTGTAAAGAATCGAGGAACATATTCCAGTCTGTGCAGTCCCAGCCCACTGTGGCCCCAGCCCATTACACATCAGCGTATTACTCTCTCACTGCCAGACTGATTCTGTAGCTACAGACACCCAGATGTCCCAGACAGTATACCACATCGCTCAACGTTAGCCCAGATGTGGCGTTCCCCATATCTGCTCCAGCCTACCCTTGTTTCCCTGGTCAGTCTATTGGCCAACTAAGAGGCTCGTCCAACTAAGTCTGTACTGCAAAACCACTGACCCCTATTAAGGGAGAAATCATAATGTACTGGGGGGAGGGGCTGGTCCAACTCAAAGTGTCCTAAAAAGAAAAAATGCACCCCCCTGCACAACATAACAAATATTTTCACATGACCCTCCGCTTGTACAGTAAAATAAAATCAGATTTCCAACATTTTAATTATATATTTATAATTTTATAAAATATATGCAACACATTTTCCACCAACAGGTTTCTGTGCCAATGCACCACACCACAAATAAACAAAGCATACCGACTTCGGGCACTTCAATATCATGGTTTGCGTTTTAAACAGATAGACTATGCCAATCTCAACTAAAGAAAACACATCCCTCCCTATCTTGTAGGCTCACCCAGTATTGAAGGCTTGGCTTGACAATATATGAATGGCATTAAACTTTTTGGTGTTTTGTAACAGATGTCTCTTTCCATTCATCAATTGGCCACTGCACAGTTTGGATTGATTGATTATATTTGTCAGTAAAAAAAAACATACATACATAAGATTTTTAAAAGTGACCGGGATTGCACAATAAAGTCAGGGACTTATTTCCATTGTGGTCCCTATTTTCGACATAAATACATATGGAATGACATAGAAACAGACACATTACAGAGATAGAGATGAAAACCTCCAGGTGAGTGTGAGGGGGGAGTTAAAGTACAATTCTTACAAGCTTGTTTGGCTGCTAGCTTATTCTTGAGATGTTTGGGGCTGCTGGTGAACCATGATGTGCAGACATAATCAAAGTGACACTGGACTAGCGCTCTAGCTAGGTTTCCACCCAATAGGCAACAGATGTTCATATGAATATTCTAAAATCTTCATAAAAACAATATGCCATGTCAGAGTTTCCTTCAGGAGCCAGCATGACAGGGAAGCTTTTCATTTACCAGACTTTGTAGAAGTTTACCGGACTTCCATAGGCATTCAGATTCGACCTGGTGCAGCCAGCACCATCAATAAACAAGGGAAGTTGGCCAAATGAGCCCCATTTACATGTACTTCAAAACAGCCTATAACAAATTACAATAACACTTTCCTTGTGTATCGATGTGTAGCATATGCAAAACTTTATAGACCATTTTTAATCGTTTTTTAGGCTACTTTCCTCAAACAATAATTGTCCACCTCACAGTTCAGCTGTCCGAGATTTGAGCAATATATGTACGGATAGACCTATAGGCTTAGATGTCCTCTGTATGATATGAACATTTTAGTCGCTATATATAGCCTGTATAAAGGAAAAGAGGCATAGGCCTAACCCCAAAAAGATAGAGAGCGATAGAAGTATGCCGGTGGCATGCCACAAAACACCGACATGCATTTCTTTACGCCAGATGGTTACTGCGTCTGCTATAAAGATCTACACATACAGAAGGGAGGCTAAGTCGTACATTTTCTATCAGAATATTTAGTATAAAGCATTACATTGTTAGATTCTTGGAGTAACTTTGGTAGGCCTGAACAGTTTTTCTCACCTCAAGCTCAACTGTCAGAGTCAGTTGGAGTACCAGGGTGCACTGCCTTCATATCATAGGCCTGGTGTAGCTAAAGCTTAATATTAGCCACACCATACCAAACCTTCACAAACATTTCTAAACTTTATTAGGCTAAAATCAAAAGTAAGTCAAGCCATTGTTTATATGAAAAATACGAGCAGCAGAGCAAATGTAAACCAGGGAAAAAACACACTACCCTCCACTGTGCCCGATAAAAAACACACTACCCTCCACTATGCCCAATAAAATAACACACTACCCTCCACTGTGCCCGATAAAAAACACACTACCCTCCACTGTGCCCTATAAAAAAAACCACTACCCTACACTGTGCCCTATAAAAAAAACACACTACCCTCCACTGTGCCAAATAAAAAAACACACTACCCTCCACTGTGCCCAATAAAAAAACACACTACCCTCCACTGTGCCCTATAAAAAAACACACTACCCTCCACTGTGCCCTATAAAAACACACTACCCTCCACTGTGCCCTATAAAAAAACACACTACCCTCCACTGTGCCCTATAAAAAAACACACTACCCTCCACTGTGCCCTATAAAAAAAAACACTACCCTCCACTGTGCCCAATAAAAAAACACACTACCCTCCACTGTGCCCTATAAAAAAACACACTACCCTCCACTGTGCCAAATAAAAAAACACACTACCCTCCACTGTGCCAAATAAAAAAACACACTACCCTCCACTGTGCCCAATAAAAAAACACACTACCCTCCACTGTGCCCTATAAAAAAACACACTACCCTCCACTGTGCCAAATAAAAAAACACACTACCCTCCACTGTGCCCAATAAAAAAACACACTACCCTCCACTGTGACCAATAAAAAAACACACTACCCTCCACTGTGCCCAATAAAAAAACACACTACCCTCCACTGTGCCAAATAAAAAAACACACTACCCTCCACTGTGCCAAATAAAAAAACACACTACCCTCCACTGTGCCCTATAAAAAAACACACTACCCTCCACTGTGTCCAATAAAAAAACACACTACCCTCCACTGTGCCCAATAAAAAAACACACTACCCTCCACTGTGTCCAATAAAAAAACACACTACCCTCCACTGTGTCCAATAAAAAAACACACTACCCTCCACTGTGCCCAATAAAAAAACACACTACCCTCCACTGTGCCCTATAAAAAAACACACTACCCTCCACTGTGCCCAATAAAAAAACACACTACCCTCCACTGTGCCCTATAAAAAAACACACTACCCTCCACTGTGCCCAATAAAATAACACACTACCCTCCACTGTGCCCAATAAAATAACACACTACCCTCCACTGTGCCCCATGAAAAAACACACTACCCTACACTGTGTCCAATGAAAAAACACACTACCCTCCACTGTGTCCAATAAAAAAACACACTACCCTCCACTGTGCCCAATAAAATAACACACTACCCTCCACTGTGCCCTATAAAAAAACACACTACCCTCCACTGTGCCCAATAAAATAACACACTACCCTCCACTGTGCCCAATAAAATAACACACTACCCTCCACTGTGCCCAATAAAATAACACACTACCCTCCACTGTGCCCCATGAAAAAACACACTACCCTACACTGTGTCCAATGAAAAAACACACTACCCTACACTGTGCCCAATGAAAAAACACACTACCCTACACTGTGCCCAATAAAAAAACACACTACCCTCCACTGTGCCCAATAAAAAAACACACTACCCTCCACTGTGCCCAATGAAAAAACACACTACCCTCCACTGTGCCCAATAAAATAACACACTACCCTCCACTGTGCCCAATGAAAAAAACACACTACCCTCCACTGTGCCCAATAAAAAAACACACTACCCTCCACTGTGCCCAATGAAAAAACACACTACCCTCCACTGTGCCCAATAAAAAAACACACTACCCTCCACTGTGCCCAATAAAAAAACACACTACCCTCCACTGTGCCCAATAAAAAAACACACTACCCTCCACTGTGCCCAATAAAAACACACTACCCTCCACTGTGCCCTATAAAAAACACACTACCCTCCACTGTGCCCAATGAAAAAACACACTACCCTCCACTGTGCCCAATAAAGAAACACACTACCCTCCACTGTGCCCAATAAAATAACACACTACCCTCCACTGTGCCCAATGAAAAAACACACTACCCTCCACTGTGCCCAATAAAGAAACACACTACCCTCCCCAAAGCAACAAAAAAAGTTTGACAACCATCCACTCTTTAGGAGTACCTCTCCCCACAGCAATTTTCGATCTGTCCCTAACCTTCAGCCAATGAACAGGAAATAAAACAAGTCAGATATAACTTCAGTCCTTTAATGACACTTTGCACATTTAATCTGAATGACTACAGGTAGAGTAACAATACAGACTTATTTCAGATTTAACCTTCAGGACAGAACCACCTGCCCCTCAGTATCCCTATCACTAATAGGGTATTGAGCAGAGTGGGGGAGTGCCCCCTACTGGCTCATTAACAGCACCTCTGGCAGTGAGAACTCTTTTTCCAAGAATTCTCCCAGAAAAATTGTTCAGAGTACCTAAAATGTTCTCATATTGAAGGTCAACGGAACGAATGTTCTCTACAACAATCAAATGTTGTGTAAGGGAAAAGACTAGACAGAAAAATACAACAATTGTCCTTCCTTTTAAAACCTTGACCTAGTTGAAACAAGGACAGTAGCAAGCCGAGTGTGGAAATAAGTTCCTCTATGTGATCCATCTCCTTTCTGTATTGTGTTGTTATGGTAATTAGAAATGTCAATGGGAACACAACAGGTGTGTGATGTGTCGTTCTGTTGTCGAGAGTGCAGGTGTGTAAACAAAACTCTTTTTCTATATCATGTTTTCCTTTCTTTGATGACTAACGTGGATATTTTGACCGAGTCTGTGTGTGTGTGTGTGCGTTCGTACGTTTGTGTGTCTGTGTATGTGAAAGACAAGACCTGGCTTACTCTCTCAAAGTGTTTGACCTTTCCTCATTAATCTCCTCCTGAGAGAAAACGAACTCTATTAATCACCTGCCTGGTAGGAGACTTCAGTCCTCTGCCAACACACACACATCATACTGGAATATCACAGACCAGGTGCCTATCACACTGTGGTAGTATAGAGACCAGTCCACTACCAACACAGCTGGGTTGTAGCACGAACAGAGTACATTTTGGGTAGTGTAACTATTCATTTCACCGAATGGTAATAAATGTTAAACTTCATAAAGAATGACTGGCTTTCCCATCTCAAGGGGTTAAATAAAAAAAAAACACCATTAAGTGCCAATAAAATGTCATTAAAGTAACAGGGTTGACCGTAACAGGGTTGACCGTAACAGGATTGACCGTGACAGGATTGACCGTGACAGGGTTGACCATAACAGGGTTGACCGTAACAGGGTTGACCGTGACAGGGTTGACCGTAACAGGATTGACCGTGACAGGATTGACTGTGACAGGGTTGACCGTAACAGGATTGACCGTGACAGGGTTGACCGTAACAGGGTTGACCGTAACAGGATTGACCGTGACAGGATTGACCGTGACAGGATTGACCGTAACAGGATTGACCGTGACAGGCTTGACCGTGACAGGCTTGACCGTGACAGGGTTGACCGTAACAGGATTGACCGTGACAGGATTGACCGTGACAGGATTGACCGTGACAGGGTTGACCGTAACAGGATTGACCGTGACAGGCTAGACCGTGACAGGGTTGACCGTAACAGGATTGACCGTGACAGGATTGACCGTGACAGGATTGACCGTGACAGGGTTGACCGTAACAGGGTTGACCGTGACAGGGTTGGCCGTAACAGGGTTGACCGTAACAGGATTGGCCGTAACAGGGTTGACCGTAACAGGATTGACCGTAACAGGATTGACCGTAACAGGATTGACCGTAACAGGGTTGAGGTTTTCAGCTTAAATCAGCCATAAATCACCTTGTGACAAGGGGAATGGAAGCATGTTGTGTGCAACGGGGAGGAGCAAGCTTCACAAACAATTTGAAATTGTTAAAATATTTCTAGCATATCTATCTATGTGTAACAGTGTTGACGTGTTATACTTCCACTACAGAACATCAGAAGATGGCCAAAAAGAGACGAACCAGCTCACCTGCTTTTACACTTTGATTGAACTATTACACTGTATGTTTAACGTTTCTTTTGAAAAAATATTTTAAAAGGTGTAACGACGTTCTTCGTTTGTACAAAGAGAGTCGGACCGAAATGCAGCGTGGTGGTTACTCGTGACTTTAATGAAAAAAGCGACACATGAAATAACTATACAAATACAAAAACAACAAACGGAACGTGAAACCTAATTACAGCCTATCTGGTGATACTACACAGAGACAGGAACAATCACCCACGAAATACACAGAGAAACCCCGGCTACCTAAATACGGTTCCCAATCAGAGACAACGAGAATCACCTGACTCTGATTGAGAACCGCCTCAGGCAGCCAAGCCTATACAACACCCCTACTCAGCCGCAATCCCAAATACTACAAACCCCAATACAAAAATACAATATATAAACCCATGTCACACCCTGACCTGACCAAATATATAACGAAAACACAAAATACAATGACCAAGGCGTGACAGAACTCCCCCCCTAGGGTGCAGACTCCCGGACTGACCTCAAAACCATAGGGAGGGTCCGGGTGGGCGTCTGTCCATGGTGGTGGTTCCGGCTCGGGACGTGGACCCTACTCCATTAATGTCCTAGTTCCTCCCCTTCGCGTCCTGGGATAATCCACCCTCGCTGCCGACCATGGCCTAATAGTCCTCACCCAGAACCCCACTGAACTGAGGAGCAGCTCGTGACTGAGGGGCAGCTCGGGACTGAGGGGCAGCTCGGGACTGAGGGGCAGCTCGGGACTGAGAGGCATCCCGGAACTGAGGGGCAGCCCGGAACTGAGGGGAAGCCCAGTACTGAGGGGAAGCCCAGTACTGAGATGAAGCTCAGGTAGGTAGTAGGCTCCGGTAGATCCTGGCTGGCTGGCGGATCTGGAAGATTCAGGTTGACCAGCAGATCTGGAAGATTCCGGCTGACTAGCAGATCTGGAAGATTCTGGTTAACTGGCAGATCTGGAAGAGACTGGTTGACTGGCAGATCTGGAAGAATCTGGTTGACTGGCAGATCTAGAAGATCATGGCTGACTGGCGGATCTAGCTGCTCTATGCAGACTGACAGCTCTGGCTGCTTCATACAGACTGACAGCTCTGGAGGACTGGTGTGTGGAGGTGGCTCTGGATAGACCGGACCGTGCAGGCGCACTGTGCGGGTCCTCGAGCCTGCCCAACCTTACCTGGCTCGATGCCCACTCTAGCCCGGCCAATACGAAGGACTGGTATGAACCGCACCGGGCTATGCACCCGCACTGGAAACACTGTGCGCTCCATTGCATAACACGGTGCCTGCCCGGTCTCTCTAGCCCCCCGGTAAGCACAGGGAGTTTGCACAGGTCTCCTACCTGGCATACCCATACTCCCTTTAAGCCCCCCCCCAAATAATTTTTGGGGCTGCTTTTCGGGCTTCCATCCGCGTCGCCGTGCTGCCTCCTCATACCAACGCCTCTCCGCTTTAGCCGCCTCTAGTTCTTCCTTGGGACGGCGATATTCTCCAGGCTGAGCCCAGGGTCCTTTTCCGTCTAATATCTCCTCCCAAGTCCAGAAGTCCTTTGATCGCTGCTCCTCACGATTAAGAGGGAGAGTAGGCTCCGGCACTCTCTCTGGGTCGGCCGCCCACCTGTCTATTTCTTCCCACGTCGTATACTCCAAGCCTCTGCTGTCCATAACGTCCTCCCTTCGCTGCTCCAGCTGCCTGTTACCACGCCACTCGGTCCGTGTGTGGTGGGTGATTCTGTAACGACGTTCTTCGTTTGTAGAAAGAGAGTCGGACCGAAATGCAGCGTGGTGGTTACTCATGACTTTAATGAAAAAAGTGACACATGAAATAACTATACAAATACAAAAACAACAAACGGAACGTGAAACCTAATTACAGCCTATCTGGTGATACTACACAGAGACAGGAACAATCACCCACGAAATACACAGAGAAACCCCGGCTACCTAAATACGGTTCCCAATCAGAGACAACGAGAATCACCTGACTCTGATTGAGAACCGCCTCAGGCAGTCAAGCCTATACAACACCCCTACTCAGCCGCAATCCCAAATACTACAAACCCCAATACGAAAATACAATATATAAACCCATGTCACACCCTGGCCTGACCAAATATATAACGAAAACACAAAATACAATGACCAAGACGTGACAAAAGGAATAGTTTCACCACATTAAAATAAATCTGATTTATTCCATTTTTCATGTGGTCTATATTAAACAGCACATTATTGGACAGACTTTTAAAATGCAATATTGGTGCACAAATTATACTGATAATAAAAAAGGAACGCAAAATGTAATCTATTAGTGGAATAACTCAGCTACCCATCATACTCCCATCATACTGTAGTAACACACAGACCAGCCCTCTGCCAACAGAAGCTACCCATTATACTGTAGTAACACACAGACCAGCCCTCTGTCAACAGAAGCTACCCATTATACTGTAGCAACACACATACCAGCCCTCTGCCAACAGAAGCTACCCATTATACTGTAGTAACACACAGACCAGCCCTCTGTCAACAGAAGCTACCCATTATACTGTAGCAACACACAGACCAGCCCTCTGCCAACAGAAGCTACCCATTATACTGTAGTAACACACAGACCAGCCCTCTGCCAACAGAAGCTACCCATTATACTGTAGTAACACACTGACCAGCCCTCTGTCAACAGAAGCTACCCATTATACTGTAGTAACACACTGACCAGCCCTCTGTCAACAGAAGCTACCCATTATACTGTAGTAACACACTGACCAGCCCTCTGTCAACAGAAGCTACCCATTATACTGTAGCAACACACAGACCAGCCCTCTGCCAACAGAAGCTACCCATTATACTGTAGTAACACACAGACCAGCTCTCTGTCAACAGAAGCTACCCATTATACTGTAGTAACACACAGACCAGCTCTCTGTCAACAGAAGCTACCCATTATACTGTAGCAACACACAGACCAGCCCTCTGCCAACAGAAGCTACCCATTATACTGTAGTAACACACAGACCAGCCCTCTGCCAACAGAATCTACCCATTATACTGTAGTAACACACAGACCAGCCCTCTGTCAACAGAAGCTACCCATTATACTGTAGCAACACACAGACCAGCCCTCTGCCAACAGAAGCTACCCATTATACTGTAGTAACACACAGACCAGCTCTTTGTCAACAGAAGCTACCCATTATACTGTAGTAACACACAGACCAGCTCTCTGTCAACAGAAGCTACCCATTATACTGTAGTAACACACAGACCAGCTCTCTGTCAACAGAAGCTACCCATTATGCTGTAGTAACACACAGACCAGCCCTCTGTCAACAGAAGCTACCCATTATACTGTAGTAACACACAGACCAGCCCTCTGCCAACAGAAGCTACCCATTATACTGTAGTAACACACATACCAGCTCTCTGTCAACAGAAGCTACCCATTATACTGTACTATCACCAGACCTAAAATGCCCACATTCATGACCAACCCTATGCAAAACAACCAACTAGCAGTGCAGTCAACTGTCACAACAAGATCTTACATCTGAAAAGCCAACTAAGTTCTAATCCATAAAGATCTGCTTTATAGCGCGATTGACAATTAAAGACAATGTTCCCACGATCGCAGAGACTGCGTTCACTGTACGTGCAGCTTATGTCGGCTCAATCGGAAATTACCGTAACATTTCTGCCCGAGATAATTTGTCGATATTGATTGAATCCAGCTCTACGTCAAAATAGAACTCATCAGAACTGCACAGTCACCAAAGTTTCTAATGAACTGTTAACTGTCAGAGTAAAGCAGGCTACAGTACAGGTTACAGTACACATGCTACTCAGAACACACATGCCGGCAAACAAGCTCATACATGCACGCACACACACATACACACAGTCTTGAACAGCTAACCTTGTGGGGACACACAATTCAGTCCCAATTCCCTAATCCCTAACCCAAACTCGTACCTCAAAAATCTAACCTTAACCCTAAAACTAACCCTACCTCCTAACCCTTACCATAGTTCTAACCCTAATTCTAACCTTAACTCTAAACCCCTAGAAATAGCATTTGACCTCGTGGGGACTGACAAAATGTCCCCAGTTGGTCACATTTTTGTTAATTTACACACACACACACACACACACACACACACACACACACACACACACACACACACACACACACACACACACACACACACACACACACACACACACACACACACACACACACACACACACACACACACACACACACACACACACACACACACCACAGTAGACAAATGGTATGTGAGTTTAGGCATGACAAAAGACGCCCCCGCCAGTCCTCACCTCCACCCAGAAAGATGAAATGATTTTGTATGAATGCCATCTCCACGGTTTGTTTCAGAGCCTTGGCTTTCTTTCACAAAAATGTCCTTGAAAGTGGAAGATATCAAAAGAAAACCACTGAAAAAACTAAATGAAATGTAGCCAGAGTGGGTGAGCTCACCGGTGCAACCATGGCAACTTCCTCAGTTACCTTGAACCACAAAGTGAAGCAACCATAAGGGTGTGGAATTAAAGGAAGAGTATATCACCTTTGAGTCAACAGTTTGCACACATATCCTTGCAGCAAATGTAGGATATGTTGATTGGTGAGAGCCTTCATTGCTATTCATGTTTTGTCTGTTAAGTATTACACACGCACGCACACACGGACATACACACAATCTTAACCTCAGCACGGTTTGAAGATGGGGTGTGAGTAGAGGAGTGTAAGGAAACTTAGGAATCCATGCATATCACACTCAGGGTGTGAAAGTATAAGTCTGTATGTGTGAGTCTGGCACTCGCTCCCTGTATGTGTGAGCACTTCTCTTTGCATTCTGTTTGAAAAGAGGGCGAGTGTGTGAGCGCAAAGCATACTGCTACTCCCCACATAAAACAGAGAGCTACGGAGTTGTCAGTCTAAAAACAATCCCAATACTACAGATTCATTTCAATATAGAGTAACACAATGAGTACCAGTACACAATCAACACTGTAATGTTTGGCTGTAAAGATACTCTCCCTTTTATATTCTGTTTCACTTCTCTATCACCCAGCATGGGCTGTAGGAATGGCAGCTGTCTGCTCCTAGCCTGTGGAGCTTGAGAACAGCAGTCTGAGAGAGAGACACAGAGAGACAGACAGGCAGGCAGGCAGACAGACAGAGACACAGACACAGACACAGACACAGACACAGACACAGACAGAGAGAGAGAGAGGGAGAGGACAGGCAGACACAGAGAGAGAGAGAGAGAGAGAGCAGGAAGCCAACTATTTCCTCACACATGCACAAACACATACACGTGCATGCATTTACTTCCTTTCTCACTCTCTGACTCACTTGCGATCCAACAAATCGGTATGGTTAGCAGAAAACAATCAATATCAACCTAGCACATAAATGAAAAACACTTATCATTCTAATCACAAACACATTCTAATGGCAGCAGGCTGTATTGGTACCTCATTGTGAAACACTAGCAGTTATTCCCTTATGGACTTGGGAAGGTGATTTGTATTAAAGGAGAGAGCAGGAGCCCTTTGCAGTGACAGTGATAGAGGAGATAGGAGGGAGGCGGGTGAGTGGTGTGTGCTGTGTGCTGGGACCAGAGCCCTGTCCGACTGGCCACTGGCTTCAATAATAGATACTTGGCTCTGGACCTCATGACTTTTTAAAAAGGCTGGACATACAGTCATAATACCTCTGCTCACATCAGCTCTTTTGTCCCTGCGTTTGACACTAAAAACCTGGAAACATCTGAATTGAGAACAAGAAAGGAGAATAGGTGCAGGAATTGAACAAGCTCAAACTGTGTTAAATGAATGATTTGCTATTAGCCAGGTAACCTTTGGGATGACAAGTGGGTTTCATCAGTGTGCTCTTTTTAAATGTATTAAGACAAATGTGTAACTGAACACAGACGTCACCAATAAGGGAGAAAGAGACAGAGAGAAACGGGAGGAAGATAAACAGATCGAAGGGGATCGGAGAGAGACAGGACAAAACTGAGAAAAACAGAGGGAACTAGAGAGAAACAGCAAGACACGGAGACGGGAAGGGGGGAAACAAGCAGGAGATAGAAGGGAAGAAATTGAAGGAGAGGAGCAAGAAATAGAGGGCGTTGAGCAATACCGAATCAGCAGTCAGGACTCACATGTCTTTATGAGATTTTTACAGCCATGTTTTGAGAGAACAAAAGAGTGTATGGCGGATGTGTGTGGGCCCTGATTCATGAAGGCTACAGGGAGGCGTGGAGGCTGGGGAGTGTGTGGCGGATGTGTGTGGGCCCTGATTCATGAAGGCTACAGGGAGGCGTGGAGGCTGGGGAGTGTGTGGCTCGCTCGCTCCTGCTGCATACACACAGGACACACAACACTACAGGGAACACGCAGCTCTGTTTGCCGAGGGGGTCTTTTCATCGAGCCCAACCTTCAGCCAACACAAGAGCCTGCCCAAGGCCAGCGAGTAGGAGAGAAAGTTGCCTGCACCCCCCCTTTCATCCCTCCTCTCTCCTCGCTCTAACATACTCTTTAAAAAATATATATTTTCTCTCTCATTCTTCTGCTGGGCGATGAGAGGTCATTTGGAGGCATGGCCAAATGTCTCCTAGTTGTTGAGGATGGTTATGAGGAAGCTCCTGCCTGTCCATATGGTGTTGGCATTGGAGAGTAATAGTGAAGAGGATAAATAGTTTCAGGGGACAGAGAGGGTACCCCACTGCTACACTTCAAAGGGGATTGCTGTTTCCTCAAAGCATACTAGTCCATCAGATATCTTATTGATCTTCAGTATCCACAAAGAGTAAATCCTCTATAACCATGTCTGCATTAATAGCAACTAGATCTATGAATGTCTAAAGCACAGTTCTAATCAGATGTATCTGAAGAATCTATAGTGGTCTGATTCCAGGTGTGTCTCTCTGACTGGTCATGCAGCTCCGCTCTGTATGTCTGTGTATAACCACCGATAACCATGCAACAGAATCTCAGAGGGTCACCTGGGATGGACTCATGTGGGTCCCAAGCTGTTGCCATGGACACGGGCGCTCTGTGGGGTCAGCAGTCTGCTTACTCTGAGTTTCTTCTCTTGTTCTCTGACCTCCAAATATCACCTCAAACACACACCACACTGAGCAAACAATCACCTCTCCTCTGAGAGAAATGCCACAGCACAAACTTACATTATGCTTTGGGTTTTCATTAAATGAAACAAGTATTTTCAGTCACTATGTGCATATGGTTGGAGTTGTTCGGTTACGCCATCTATCGTTTTTTCATTCTCAGTATTGGAATTCATGTGGAGTTTCAATATGTGGAGTATCTCAATGGAATATACATCATAGGGCCATTTCTTTCTAGGGCTGTTTGATCCAGCCACAGGATAAAGCTATAAGGTAACATGTATCCTCACAGCTGGGGAGCACAGATCACACACCAGGCAAGAGGGTGATGTTACCCTAAGTAGGAATTGATCCGCGAGGGGCGTCCGGGTGTTAAGAGAGGAAAGGGGGACTGTGATCCACACACAGCCCAGAACACAAGCCCACCAACACACCATCCCTCTCTCCTCTCATCACTGATCCATCCCTCGCTTCGCCTCAGAGTGTGTGCTCTCTCCTCTCCTTCTCTAATATCCTGGCTCAGCGTGTGTCTGCTGCTACCATGGACACATCACATCACAGCCAGGCACGCTTCCTCCTCCCGGCCCGGGGATCGAGTCCCACAAGCATACACAGCCGTATTGAGAAATTACTATATGAGGAGGAGAAAGTGTTCCAGCTCAATGCCATGTATACTGAACAAAAATATAAACGCAACATGTAAAGTGATGTTTCATGAGCTGAAATAAAAGATCCCAGAAATGTTCCATACGCACAAAAAATGTATTTATTTCAAATTTCATGCACAAATTTGTTTGCAAACCTGTTAGTGAGCATATCTCCTTTGCCAAGATAATCCATCTACCTGACAGGTGTGGCATATCAAGAAGCGGATTAAACAGCATGAGGAGTATTTCTCTCTGTAATAAAGCCCTTTTGTGGGAAAAAAAAAACTCATTCTGATTGGCTGGGCCTGGCTCCCCAGTGGGTGGAAAACAGAAAACAAAGACCAAATTAGTTTACACCAAGCTGCACTCTGATACCCCAATTCTGGTACCCCCCTCCCCCCAAAATATCTGGCACCCCAACATGTTTACATGAGTCAGTAATTACTTGTGATAAGATGGCGTCGAAGATCATGGCTGACGTTTTACATTCTACCAACCAATTGTGCAATTTTGTTATATTTTTTGGCGTGTTGTGTAACTTATGTTTTTACTTTTGTGTACATAATGTTGCTGTTACCGTCTCTTATGACCGAAAAGAACTTCTGGACATGTCACGACTTCTACCGAAGGTAACTCCTCTCCATCACAGGACATCAGAAAAGCCATTACTCACCACGGACTGGAAGAAACGTGTTCCTTTAACGAGTCTGATGAGAAGGATATCCTGCTTTCACTGGAACAGGCCCAGATTCATGCCTTTTGCATAAGGAAAAAAAGCTGGGAAAGGGGACGCAGATCGGGGATCCTTCTGAGAAGCCGGAGGCGAGTGAGTAAACTCCTCATGCCTTCCATTCTCCTTGCTAACGTGCAATTATTATAAAATAAAATAAAACTGATGACCTACTATTAAGATTATCCTACCGACGGGACATTAAAACTGTAAAATCGTATGTTTCACTGAGACGGGGTTTGAACTAGCAACCTTCCGGTTGCTAGTCCAACTCTCCAACTCTCTAACCATTAGGCTACCCTGCCGGGATTCATCCAATGGCATTGAGGAATACACTACCTCAGTCATCGTCTTCATCAATAATGACGTCATCCCCACAGTGACTGTATGGACATATCCCAACCCATATCCCATTACAAGCAACATCCGCATTGAGCTAAATGCTGGAGCTGCCGCTTTCAAGGAGCGGGAGACTAATCCGGATGCCGATAAGAAATCCCGCTATGCCCCCAGACGAATCATCAAACAAGCAAAGCGTCAATACAGGATTAAGATTGAATCCTACTACACCGACTCTGACGCTTGTCAGATGTGGCAGGGCTTGAAAACTATTACGGACTACAAAGGGAAACCCAGATGCGAGCTGCCCAGTGACACGAGCCTACCAGATGAGCTTAATGCCTTTTATGCCCACTTCGAGGCAAGCAACACTGCAGCATGCACAAGACGCTCTCGGTAGCCGATGTGAACAAAACCTTTAAACAGGTCAACATTCACAAAGCCGCTGGGCCAGACGGATTAAGAGGACATGTACTCAAAGCATGCGCAGACCAACTGTCAAGTGTCTTCACTGACATTTTCAACCTCTCCCTAACTGAGTCTGTAATACCTACATGTTTCAAGCAGACCACCATAGTCCCTGTGCCCAAGGAAGCGAAGGTAACCTGATTACAGCCCCATGGCACTCACGTCGGTAGCCATGAAGTGCTTTGAAAGGCAGGTCATGGCTCACATCAACACCCTCCTCCCGGACACCCTAGACCCACTCCAATTCACATACCACCCCAAAAGATCCACAGATGATGGAATCTCAATCACACTCCACACCGCCCTTTTTCACCTGGACAAAATGAACTCCTATGTGAGAATTCTGTTCATCGACTACAGCTCAGGGTTCAAAACCATATTTCCCTCAAAGATCTGGACTCTGGGATTAAACACCTCCCTCTGCAACTAGATCCTGGACTTCCTGACGAGCCGCACCCAGATGGTAAGAATAGGCAACAATACGTCTGCCACGCTGATCCTTAACACTGGGGCCCCTCAGGGGTGTGTACTTAGTCCCCTCCTGTATTCTCTGTTCACCCACGACTGAGTGGCCAAACACGACTACAACACCATCATTAAGTTCTGACGACAATGGGGAGGAGGTCAGAGAACTGGCAGTGTGGTGCCAGGACAACAACCTCTCCCTCAATGTGAGCAAGACAAAGGAGCTGACCGTGGACGACAGGAAAAGGCGGGACGAACAGGCCCCCATTAACATCGACGGGGCTGTAGTAGAGAGGGTCGAAAGTGTCGACATCACCAACGAACTATCATGGTCCAAACATACAATTGGCTCATTCATCCCCCTCCTCTCCCCTGTAACTATTCCCCAGGTCGTTGCTGTAAATGAGAATGTGTTCTCAGTCAACTTACCTGGTAAAATAACGGAGAAAAAATGTTTTAAAAATAAAAATACCAAGACATTCGTGAAGAGGGCATGACAAAACCTTTCCACCCTCAGGAGCCTGAAAAGATTTGGCATGGGGACCCAGATCCTCAAAAGGTTCTACAGCTGCACCATCCTGACCGGTTGCATCACCGCCTGGTATGGCAACTGCTCGGCATCTGTCCGTAAGGCGCTACAGAGGGTAGTGCTAACAGCCCAGTACATCACGTCCTGCCATCCAGGACCTACAGTTGAAGTTGGAAGTGTACATACACCAACCAAATACATTCAAACTCAGTTTTTCACGATTCCTGACATTTAATCAGAGTAAAAAATCCCTTTCTTAGGTCAGTTAGGATGACCACTTTATTTTAAGAATGTGAAATATCAAATTATTTATTTATTTCTTTCAGCTTTTATTTCTTTCACCACATTCCCAGTGGGTCAGAAGTTTACATACACTCAATTAGTATTTGGTAGCATTGCCTTTAAATTGTTTAACTTGGGTCAAACA
The DNA here is from genome assembly GCF_023373465.1 of Oncorhynchus keta. Taxonomy (NCBI): domain Eukaryota; kingdom Metazoa; phylum Chordata; class Actinopteri; order Salmoniformes; family Salmonidae; genus Oncorhynchus; species Oncorhynchus keta. Next base: position 22,773,257 of record NC_068437.1, on the reverse strand, counting down.
TTTTGGGTAGCCTTCCACAAGCTTCCCAAAATACGTTGGGTGAATTCTGGCCCATTCCTCCTGACAGAGCTGGTGTAACTGAGTCAGGTTTGTAGGCCTCTTTGCTTGCACACGGTTTTCAGTTTTACCCACAAATTGTCTATAGGATTGAGGTCAGGGCTTTGTGATGGCCACTCCAATACCTTGACTTTGTTGTCCTTAAGCCATTTTGCCACCATTTTGGAAGTGTGCTTGGGGTCGTTGTCCATTTGGAAGACCCATTTGCGACCAAGCATTAACTTCCTGACTGATGTCTTGAGATATTGCTTCAATATATCCACATAATTCATGATGCCATCTATTTTGTGAAGTGCACCAGTCCCTCCTGCAGCAAAGCACCCCCACAACATGATGCTGCCACCAAAATAATGATGGACATTATGGCCAAACAGTTCTATTTTTGTTTCATCAGACCAGAAGACCTTTCTCCAAAAAGTACGATCTTTGTCTCCATGTGCAGTTTATTATGGAGGTTTTGGAGCAGTGGCTTCTTCCTTGCTGAGCGGCCTTTCAGGTTATGACGATATAGGACTCGTTTTACTGTTTCCTCCAGCATCTTCACAAGGTCTTTTGCTGTTGTTCTGGGATTGATTTGGACTTTTTCACCAAAGTACGTTCATCTCTAGGAGACAGAACACGTCTCCTTCCTGAGCGGTATGATGGATGCGTGGTCCCAAGGTTTGTATAGTTGCGTACTATTGTTTGTACAGATGAACATGGTACATTCAGGCGTTTGGAAAATGCTTCCAAAGATGAGCCAGATTTGTGGAGGTCTACAATTTTTTTTCTGAAGTCTTGGCTGATTTCTTTTGATTTTACCATGATGTCAAGCAAAGAACCACTGAGTTTGAAGTTTGACCTTGAAATACATCCACAGGTACACCACAAAATTACTCTAATGATGTCAATTAGCCTATCAGAAGCTTCCAAAGCCATGACATAATTTTATGGAATTTTCCAAGCTGTTTAAAGGCACAGTCAACTTAGTGTATGTAAATTTCTGACCCACTGGAATTGTGATACAGTGAATTATAAGTGAAATAATCTGTATGTAAACAATCGTTGGAAAAATGACTTGTGTCATGCACAAAGTAGATGTACTAACCGACTTGCCAAAACTATAGTTTGTTATCAGGAAATTTGTGGAGTGGTTGAAAAACGAGTTTTAATGACTCCAACCTAAGTGTATGTAAACTTCCGACTTCAACTGTAATAGGCAGTGTCAGAGGGAAGCCCGTAAAATTATCAGAAACTCCAGTCACCCAAGTTATAGACTGTTTTCTCGGCTTCTGCACGGCAAGCGGTACCGGAGCTCCAAGTCTAGGACCAAAAGGCTCCTCAACAGCTTCTATCCCCAAGTCATTAGACTGCTGAACAATTCATAAAATTCGCCACCGGACAATTTACATTGATACCCCCCCCGCCGTACACTGCTGCTACTCACTGTTTGTTTGTTACTTATGCATAGTCACTTCGCCCCCACCTACATGTACAGATTACCTCAACTATCCTGTACCCCTGCACTCTGACTTGGTACCGGTGCCCCCTGTGGATAGCCTCATTAGTGTTATTGGTAAATATTTTCTTCTTCTTGCACTGCACAGATAATTAAGGGCTGGTTACCGTTAAGTAAGAATTTCACGGTAAAGTCTACACTTGTTGTATTCAGCGCATGTGGTGTCCCATCCAGGGACAGAACCAACCCTGCTTAGTTTCAAAGGGAAACCAGTAGTAGGACGCAGGATGTTGCTGGAATGAATGTCTGGAAACTGGAAAAAAGTCAGCGAAAGCAAAGGCCAGTGTAACAGCGAAAGATAGGCAAAGTTGCAGGAAACAGGGAGGCGTTTTATTTAATTGCGTTATCCTGACATATGTTTCACGCACGACATTGTCTAGGGTTTACTGAGAATGGCAAGACAAACAAAAAACATTCAGTTAGTGGTAGTCTTGTGGGCGAAAACAGCTCGTTGATGAGAGAGGTCGTTGGAGAATGGCAAGAATCGTGCAAGCTACGAGGTAGGCCACAAACTGGCAAATAATGGTGTAGTACAAGCGGTGCGCAGAATGGCATCTCGGAATACACAACTCATCGGTCCTTGTCATGGATGGGCTATTGCAGCAGATGACCACACCGGGTGTCACTCCTCTCAGCTAAAACCAAGAAAAAGCAGCTCCAGAGGGCATGCGATCACCAACACTGAACAATTGAGGAGTGGAAAAACCTTGCCTGGAAAATGACAGAGAGTTCAGTTTACTTAAGTGGCCTGCACAGTCCCCAGCCCTCAACCCAAGAGCATGTTTGGGATGAGATGGAACGGGCTGTTCGCAAAACTAATGTAGCGCCGTCCAATATGCAGCAACTGCGTGATGCCATATCGTCAGCATGGACCAACATCACTGTGGAATGTTTTAAAAAATCTTGTAGAATGCCCCAAATAATACAGACTGTTCTGGAGGCAAAGAGGGGTCCGACCTATTACTAGATTGGTGTTTCTAATAAACTGGCTGGTGAGTATATGTCACCATTTGAATGTCATCCATTAACCTGCCCCACCAAAAAATATTCTATCCACTGTGCCGCGAATGTCCCGCAAAATCTTTCCGTTATTTCCGCATTTGGCCTTGTTAGATGTGGTCACCTTAATTCCACCGGTGGAAACATTTCGACTGCAACATGTTAACACCATCTTTTCCACATGTGAAAAATAGATTTTTGCATGAAACAGCAATTCACATGTGAGTTGAAAACATGTTATTTAAATAATATTGTTCCAAGGGTGAAATTTAAGCTCAACATGTTAAAACAGCTATTTCACATGTGAAACTGCAAATTGTAAGTTTTTTGTTTGTAAGGGTAGTGTATGAATGACAGAATAAAACGTTTTCTACTACACTTCTTAGTGCTGTAATGGCTACACAGAATGTTCTATATCCAGACTGCAACTCTCAAATTTTCTGAGATCTTAAATCCCACATCTGTAAACAGGAGAAAACACAACAGATGATTGGGGGATTTGAGGATTTCTATGGACAGGAGTGCAACTCTTCTCTTCTGGCCCCTTCTCTCTCTGCCTTTTCTGAAAAAATTCCACAGACCCTGCCATGCCAATCATATGCCAGTGTTTATGCAGATTCCACTACAGAAAACATGCTGCATCCGGAATTCATCCCCACCTAAAACTGATGACCTGGTATCAGATGATGGAATATTCCGGAGCTCTCTGTCTGTTGAGCATCATTAACAACTGACCTGTGAGGTGCAATGTAAGGTTGAAGTATGGGGATGAAGGTAAAATAGCGTGGGTGAGCTTATTGTATAAGCAGACACATTAACTTTTCACTCCAACTTCAAAATTCAAACCTTGAACTGAGCTGTGGGGCTTCTCTACCTAGATGAATCTGACAAGCTGACACCTGGTACATCTCAAGGTGAACCTGAACACTGCCTCCCTCCACCCACAGAGACACGGAGCACCTGCATGGTGCACTCAACTCAGCAGGAGATTCACACCGACATATAGAGTTGCACAGAGGAGCTCAATCATTGTGTGCCAAAATCTCACATGGTAACACATTAGCGATATAGCAATGTGACATTGAATTCAATATTACAAGTCAAACAATTAAACCTGTTTGTCAGACATCAGGCTGTCTACGATCCGTCAGATTTTCTACAATTAGAATGCTTATTAGCAACTCATCCTGACTGTGCCAAATCTGAGTCGGACTCTCTTTCCCTCTCTCTCGTTCTGTTGTTTCTGTTTCCCCCTCTTGCGCCCTCCCCTTTCTCAACCCTCGCTCCTCTCTTTCTCTCTCTCTCTTTGTCTCCACACAGGCTGATTACAGCACACTGACACAGCTGATGCTAATTACCATGGTCCACTGAAGCGTCCAGGGCACAGCGTGTTTCAGAACGCTGCTTTTTTCAGAGACACGATGACAGAACAAACAAGCATGTGTAATGAGTTCACAATGAATGAAGCAACAGGAGCGGGGACAACAACACAGAGAGCACCTCTCAGAGGATGGCTTGGAGAGAAACACACAGCAGATTAACTTCTCACTGTCACAGTGGGAGAGAGAGAGGGAAGGAGGGATGTATGAGGAGAGGTGAAGAGCTGGTGGAGAGCTGGACAGAGGGAGGGATGAGGATTAGGAGGGATGGCTAATGACAGTGATGTTGGAGATGTTTGATCGAGGCAGCAGGGAGCAGCTTTGTGTCTGTCTGTGATCGTTCAATATTCTGCTCTCTCTCAACCACAGTCCTTGGTTAATATATGAATGCAATGTGGCCTCCACTTAATCAATCTGTTGAAAGAAATATTCAGACTTCACCTTTGGCTAAAATTATTATACTGACTGTCAACCCACTGGGCAAAAACTGGTTGACTCAACATTGTTTCTATGTAATTTCAGCAAAATAAATGAAATGTGAACGTGGAAAACTGATTGGATTTGCAAAAAGTAATCAACTTAAGGGATAAGGGAATTTCATAATTGTTTTACCCAACATTTAACTAAATCCAATGACAAGTCATTTTTTGTTGATTTTACACTAGTTGAAAACTCAACCAAATGTAAATCAAAACTAAACGTTGAAATGACGTCTGTGTCCAATGGGAAGAAACTTTTAGTCTAAAAGTCTATAATTGAATTTAGTTTAATTATCATGCTACACGGTGGTCCATTGTCTTACAAGGCCCTAGTCTCTGTCTGTCTCTCTGTCTGTCTCTGTCTGTCAGCCCCTCCATCACTGGCCCCTGACAGCAGGACATCAGAGCGTTCTGACAGCTGCCCCGCTCCCCCCTGCATGTTAAACAAACCTAAGACCAGATACACACACACACACGTACGCACGCATGTACGCAAACAAACAAACACACACACACCTACACATACATCCTCCTGTCTGTCCCTCACTACTGCCCTCCTGATGCTTTCTGCCGGGCTCTCTGTGTGTGTGTGTGTGTGTGTGTGTGTGTGTGTGTGTGTGTGTGTGTGTGTGTGTGTGTGTGTGTGTGTGTGTGTGTGTGTGTGTGTGTGTGTGTGTGTGTGTGTGTGTGTGTGTGTGTGTGTGTGTGTGTGTGTGTGTGTGTGTGTGTGTGTGTGTGTGTGTGTGTGTGTGTGTGTGTGTGTGTGTGTGTGTGTGTGTGTGTGTGTGTGTGTGTGTGTGTGTGTGTGTGTGTGTGTGTGTGTGTGTGTGTGTGTGTGTGTGTGTGTGTGTGTGTGTGTGTGTGTGTGTGTGTGTGTGTGTGTGTGTGTGTGTGTGTGTGTGTGTGTGTGTGTGTGTGTGTGTGTGTGTGTGTGTGTGTGTGTGTGTGTGTGTGTGTGTGTGTGTGTGTGTGTGTGTGTGTGTGTGTGTGTGTGTGTGTGTGTGTGTGTGTGTGTGTGTGTGTGTGTGTGTGTGTGTGTGTGTGTGTGTGTGTGTGTGTGTGTGTGTGTGTGTGTGTGTGTGTGTGTGTGTGTGTGTGTGTGTGTGTGTGTGTGTGTGTGTGTGTGTGTGTGTGTGTGTGTGTGTGTGTGTGTGTGTGTGTGTGTGTGTGTGTGTGTGTGTGTGTGTGTGTGTGTGTGTGTGTGTGTGTGTGTGTGTGTGTGTGTGTGTGTGTGTGTGTGTGTGTGTGTGTGTGTGTGTGTGTGTGTGTGTGTGTGTGTGTGTGTGTGTGTGTGTGTGTGTGTGTGTGTGTGTGTGTGTGTGTGTGGACACCTGCACTGCACACTGTGTGTGTGTTCTCCTGAACCCCAGTCCACCATTGTGGACTGACCATGCTGTGTAGGTATATGAAAGATCTCCTCTATGTGCCCTACTGCCCGATTAGCCTTCAATAACACACAGACATAGAAGTGATGGAGAAAGACAATGAGAGTGAAATGGAGTGAGTGTTCCTGAAAGAGAGAGAGAGAGAAACTCAAACACACAATATTTTTACACCTCAGCATCACACCCTATTTCTCCTTCTTCCTTTTCCTCTTACACATGCACACACAGACATGTCCCCCCTCAAGCACACAGCCACACGAAAACTGTGAACCTGTTACTGCAGGCTTCCCTGGGAGGGCACGCTAAAGTACTAAAGGTGTTTTTTCCTCCATTGATATTTATGAACCTCACAGTATTCTCTGTGTTTATTTAGAATGTGCTCTTCATTTAATAATTCCAGCAGGCAAGGGCATCACCTAAATAAAACAGAATGAGGTATTGCATATGGGCATTATATTTGGAAATCAGAGAAAATAGTTATTCAATGTTTTACCTTTACCTGAGGGTCCTAAGGCTCTTCACAATGTTGAGGGGATGATTCACCTGGTCCTTTTACAATAGGTGGGATCAACTTGGGTGATGCATGGCAGCCATACCTCCCTGGAAAACGCTTATTGCACATCAGTCCTTGAATTCAATAAAAACTGAGATATTTGGGCAATTAAAGCCTCAAAGTATCATCTTGAAAAGTGATGTAAATAAACTGATTAATCTTGGTTGAGCAAACAGAAATACTGTATATGTAGCCGGAAACATCTGGTTCAGAATCAGGTCAATAGACACAGCAATGTAATACAGGGATCTGATGTAGGCTTAATGAAACTAGTGCAGGTTGAATGTAAATCAGAGTATGCAATGAAGCATCCGTACAGCCAAATAGACAGGATTTACAGCCAAATAGACAGGATTTACAGCCAAATCCTCCAGGATTTCATCCAGGATTTGATGACTTGTTTTAGGTTAAAAACGGAAAGTTACTCCCAAAGGTGAAACCTTTGCATCCCTGAAAGAAGCAGTCTTTACAGGTGCCCTTTTTGTCTCATCCTGACACTTCAGCAGGGCTCCGAACGGTGGAAAGGTCATTGCAAAATGGTGCCTGACCTCCAGCAGCAGGAAAGGGCTGTGGGTAATTAAGATGAACCAGCTAAAGAACAGGAAGAGGATGTATGTGTGTGTGTGTGTGTGTGTGTGTGTGTGTGTGTGTGTGTGTGTGTGTGTGTGTGTGTGTGTGTGTGTGTGTGTGTGTGTGTGTGTGTGTGTGTGTGTGTGTGTGATGGTGCTAACCAGTGGCGGTCAGTGCCGTTTAAGATAAGGGAGGACAATTTTTTGCACACAATGAACCATACTTAACAATGCACCTCGCAGCACACACACACAATCCTAAAGACAATGACAGACCAGTAGGGTTGCTGGCTGAGAGTACTTAGCACTTCTGAACAGTTCCGGCTGTAATTTGCAAACCCGTGGTGGTCGGTGCCGTTTAAAATGAGGGAGGACGATTATTTTTTTATGAGCATGGCCTTATATCTATTACAACATATTGGAAGACTGTCATTCATATTCAATTCACCCAGTTCAATGTACCATCGATAGGTTTAGACTACTACATGATACTCAAATTTACCCTCTACCCATCATGAGGTTGCTACAACCTAGCCTATACATTAACATTTACAGGTGCACACAGGTCGAGAGACAAATTTGAGATGACAGGCAGTGATATTCAATACGCCTTGCATACTCTTGCCTGCATATAGCTGATAAAGGATTCAATCATTAGTCCAACAGTCGCAAACAAGTATTTCTATTGGACAAATTCAAGTATGTTTAACCCCGTTGTGTTCCGTTTTCTTCCATTTAAGAAATATACGGCCACGTTGTATTCCTTCTCGCGTCTATGCGCTCTCCTCCTCTCACTTATTCCCTTCACTTGTGGACTTCAATGCACAACACATCAGCTGTATGTGACCAGGCGAAAAAACCTTTCCAAGCCAAACCGCTACATACAGCCTACTTTGTTGTCACCATTTTAGCTAAAGTAACGTCATAGTCAGCATAGCTAATAGAATTAACGCGTTAGTAAACCTGCTACAATCATGCAGTAAAGTTAGTGTACAGTCAGTAAGCAGTTACACCGGCGGGACCCGGTGACAATAAATTAGTAATACCAAAAGCTTACCTTGACTTGGAAGAGTTCCAGTGTTGTGTTGTCATAGCCAACTACAGTAGCTAACATAGCATCCCTTTGTTGGAGCAGGGTGTTTCAGTAGGCTAAACTAGCTAGCTGCATTTGCTAGCTAAATAAGTTGAAACGGAAAGTGAAAAACACGAGAATCTCTCTCTATATATATTTCTTTCTTGCTTGAGAACCATTTTTGATTTAACCAGGTAGGCTAGTTGAGAACAAGTTCTCATTTGCAACTGCGACCTGGCCAAGATAAAGCGTAGCAATTCGACACGTACAACAACACAGAGTTACACATGGAATAAACAAAACATACAGTCAATAATACAGTAGAACAAAAGAAAACAAAACGTCTATATACAGTGAGTGCAAATGAGGTAAGTTAAGGAAATAAATAGGCCATGGTGGCGAAGTAATTCAGATATAGCAATTAAACACTGGAATGGTAGATTGGCAGAAGATGAATGTGCAGGTAGAGATACTGGGGTGCAAAGGAGGAAAATAAATAAATAAATACCAGTATGGGGATGAGGTAGGTGGATAGATGGGCTGTTTACAGATAGGCTAAGTAGAGGTGCAATGATCTGTAAACAGCTCTGACAGCTGGTGCTTAAAGCTAGTGAGGGAGATGTGAGACTCCAGCTTCAGAGATTTTTGCAATTCGTTCCAGTCATAGGCAGCAGAGAACTGGAAGGAAAGACGACCAAAGGAGGAATTGGCTTTGGGGGTGACCAGTGAGATATACATTCTGGAGCGCATGCTACGAGTGGGTGCTGCTATGATGACCAGTGAGCTGAGATAAGGCGGGGCTTTACCTAGCAGAGACTTGTAGATAACCTGTAGCCAGTGGGTTTGGCAACGAGTATGAAGCGAGGGCCAACCAACGAGAGCGTACAGGTCGCAATAGTGTATGGGGCTTTGGTGACAAAACGGATGGCACTGTGATAGACTGCATCCAGTTTGTTGAGTAGAGTGTTGGAGGCTATTTTATAGATGACATCAGCAGCTCCACCCCGCCTAACAGTACGATCTGGCCAAAATATATGAACCCAGCGGACTTAGATCCTCTCCACCAAACTCTCGCCAGCCAAGGCACCCTGCTCGAACAACATGACCAAGCCCTGAAAACCCTTCTGGAGCACGTCGAGGAGTTTTCACAGAGACTTTCTGACCTGCAGGACCAAACCTTTGCCCTGAGCTTGCAACCAGTCTATACTCCTTCTCCTCCGCCCCCTGAGCCATTTGTTCCAGCCCCCGAGCGTTACGATGGCAACCTCAGAGCTTGCAGAGCCTTTTTGGTACAATGTTCACTAGTATTCGAGCAACTGCCCTACTCTTATGCTAGCGAATGGGCCAAGATTTCCTTTCTGATTGGCTGCCTCCGTGGAGCTGCGCTTTCCTGGGCCACGGCAGTGTGGGAGAGAGTCTACCATCTGCTCCTCCTACTCCAGCTTCACGGAGGAGATTAAGAGAGTCTGATCACCCTGTCAGCTGTAGGGATGCCGCTAAATGACTCCTGTCCCTCCATCAAGGATCCCATAGTCTCGCTGAAATGGCGATCGAGGTTCACACCCTTGCCGCTAAGAGCAGCTGGAATGAGGTGGCCCTTCAGGTAGCATTCCAAAATGCTCTCACTGAGACCATCAAGGATGAGTTGGTGTCCAGGGATGAGCCTGATGGAAGCAATGAGCTCATCTCTCTCTTGCCATCCGCATCGACAACCGTCTCCGTGAGCGTCGGATGGAGAGGGCAGGTTAGATTGCATGCCCAGTAACATCTGCTTCCTTGCCTTGTTCTCCTTCCCCGCGTGCCTCCCTTCACCCGTCTCTTCCAGAACCTGAACCCATGCAGCTCTGCCGGGCCAGTCTCTCTCCAGAGGAGAGGCAGGGGCGACTCAGCAATAGGAGCTGCCTATACTGTGGCTAGGTTGGTCACTTTGTCTCCACTTGTTCCCTTCGTCCATCACAAGTGGTGGCTCAGCAGTAGTGGGGGGATATACAGTTGAGCCAAATCACCTGCCCATCTCCCCCCAGACCCCTGCTTGACTGCTCCCTCATGTGGCAGAGCCAGGCCTTTCCTCTGCCTGCTCTCATCGACTCGGGTGCCGACAAGAGTTTCCTGGACCGTGGTGTCGTTACCCATTTGGGCCTGGACACTGTTCCTCCCGATTATCACGAACTAGCTCCTGTGGTGTAGTAAGCACTACAGCAAGCCCTACAGGGCGAAGTAAGCACTACGCCCTGTCGCTGCCGCCTCATCGGCCGTACGACTGCCCCATTGACCTCCTGCCTGGAGCTCCTCTCCCCAGTAGCCGGTTGCATAACTTCTCTCGCCCTAAGCACGAGGCTATGGAGAGGTACATCCAGGATTCCTTGGCTGCAGGACTTATCAGGCCTTCCTCTCCGGTGGGTGCTGGTTTTCTTTGTAAATATAGAGGATGGGTGACTGAGGCCGTGCATAGACTTCCGTGGGCTGAATAACATCACAGTAAAGAATAATTATCCCTTGCCACTCATCAGTTCGGCTTTTTGCCCCTCTCTATGGTGCCAAGGTGTTCACCAAACTCAACCTCCGGAATACCTACCAAATTGTATGCATCAGAGGGGGACAAATGGAAAACTGCATTTAACACACCACTTGGCCACTGAGTATTTGGTCATGCCTTTTGGTCTTACTAACGCCTCTGCTGTTTTCCAGAACCTGTTTTCCAGAACCTAGTCAATGATGTGCTGAGGGATGTTATTGGATGCTTCTTTTTTGTCTATTTGGATGACATTCTGATTTTTTTTCTAAGGACCCTGAGGCTCACCAGCAACACCAGCAACACGTTCACCAAGTTCTCCAATGGTTGCGGGAGAATAAGCTTTTTGTCAAAGCTGAGAAATGTGAGTTCCATGCTTCTTCTGTCTTTCCTGGGTTATATTATTGCACAAGGGGAGTTACGTATGGACCCGGCCAAGGTCATGGCAGTCATAGTGGCCTGTGCCCTCTAACCTGAAGCAGCTACAGTGTTTCCTGGTGTTAGCCAATTTTTTACAGACATTTCATTCGCAATTACAGCCGTCTCACCACCTCTCCACTCCTTTCCACTGGACCCCTGAGGCAGAGGCAGGTTTCCTGGAAATCAAGGGCCGCTTCACTTTCGCTCTGGTCCTCACTCAACCAGACCCAGAGCTCCAGTTCATTATGGAGGTGGATGCCTCTAAAACTGGGGTAGGTACTGTTCTCTCAACGTTCCCCTTCTGATCAGAAGCTCCACCCATGTGCATTCTTTTCCCGTAAGTTCTCTCCTGCAGAGAAGAATTTTGACGTTGGTAAACAGGAACTCCTGGCAGTAATTAAGCTTGCTCTTGAGGAGTGGCGTCATTGGCTGGAGGGCTCTGTACGCCCCTTCATCATGTGGTCAGACCACAAAACCTGTCCTACATCCAGACCTCCAAACGTCTGAACTCCCAGCAAGCCAGGTGGGCCTTGTTCTTCGGTAGATTCAACTTCACTCTCTCTTATCGCCCCAGTTCAAGATGGCGCCGGAGGAGATGGCCGCCATTTTACGGTCTCCTAACCAATTGTGCTATTATTTACAGCAGAAAAGAGCTTCTGGATATCAGGACAGCGATCACTCACCTCGAATTAGACGAAGATTTATTCAACAACAACAACAGCAGCAAGCAGGACTATTCTCCAAACAACCCACAGGGCAGACATCCCAATTAATCGCAAAAGGAAGCGACACAGAGGACGAAGAGCCAGATGCCTCTTCTGGACCTGCAGAAGACAACTAGGAAAGCTGCCGTTACCGTCATTATTACTCGCAACGTGCAATTATTGGACAATAAACTAGACGAGGTAAGATCACGAATATCCTACCAACGGGACGTAAAAAACTGTAATATCCTATGCTTCACGGAATCGTGGCTGAATGACGACATGGATATTCAGCTAGCGGGAAACACGCTGCACCGGCAGGATAGAACAGCACACAAGGGGGAGGGGGGGGGGGGTCTGTGCATATTTGTAAACAACAGCTGGTGCACGATATCCAAGGAAGTCTCTAGATTTTGCTCGCCTGAAGTTGAGTATATTGTGATAAACTGCAGGCAACACTACTTGCCAAGAGAGTTCTCAGCTATACTTTTCGTGGCTGTTTATTTACCACCACAGACAGATGCTGGCACTAAGACCACACTCAGTCAGCTGTATAAGGAAATAAGCAAACAGGAAACCACTCACCCAGAGGCGGCGCTCCTAGTGGCCAGAGACTTTAATGCAGGGAAACTTAAATTAGTTCTACAAAATCTCTATCAACATGTTAAATGTGCAACCAGAGGAAAACAAATTCTAGATCACCTGTACTCCACACACAGAGACACGTACAAAGCTCTCCCTAGCCCTCCATTTGGTAAATCCGACCACAACTCTATTCTCCTGATTCCTGCTTACAAGCATAAATTAAAGCAGGAAGCACCAGTGACTCGGTCTATAAAAAAAATGGTCAGATGAAGCAGATGCTAAACTACAGGACTGCTTTGCTATCACAGACTGGAACTTTAACTATACATTCATGTACAAACTACCTAAATTGGCCCGACCAACCAGTGCTCCCACATATTGGCTAAACAGTCTAACTGCATTGTGTCCCACCACCCACCAACCCCTCTTTTTACATTTCTGCTACTCTCTGTTCATCATATATGCATATTCACTTTAACCATACCTACATGTACATACTACCTGAATAAGCCTGACTAACAGATGTCTGTATAAAGCCTTGCTACGCTTTTTTCAAATGTCTTTCTACTGTTGTTTTATTTCTTTACTTACACACACACACACACACACACACACACACACACACACACACACACACACACACACACACACACACACACACACACACACACACACACACACACACACACACACACACACACACACACACACACACACCTTTTTTTGGCACCATTGGTTAGAGCCTGTAAGTAAGCATTTCACTGTAAGGTTTACACCTGTTGTATTCGGCGCACGTGACAAATAAACGTTGATTTGATTTGATTTGAGTTGAGTTCTAGCAATACCAAGCCTGAAGCCCTCTCCCGCCAGTTCACCGCCGAGAACACTGGTTCCGAGCCAGATTCTATTGTGCCATCTACCTGCATAGTTGCTGCCGTCTCCTGGGAGATCGAGTCCTGTATCCAACAGGCTCAGCAGAACCAGTCTGACCCGGTTAACAGTCCTAGAAATGCTCTGTTTGTTCCTTATTCTGTTCACTTTCTTCTTCAGTGGGCCCATTCTACCCGCCTCACCTGTCACCCTGGTATGAACTGGACCCTCGCCTTCCTGCGTCAGCACTTTTGGTGGCCCACCATGGAGAGGGATGCCTGGGAGTTTGTCTCAGCCTGCTCGGTCTGTGCCCGGAACAAAACCTCCACTTGACCCACTTCTGGCCTGCTTTGCACTCTTCCCATACCCAGTCACTCCTGGTCACACATAGCTCTGGACTTCGTCACTGGCCTTCCCCCATCTACCACCAACTCAGTCATCCTCATCATTTTTAACAGTTTTTCCAAAGCGGCTCACTTAATTCCCCTCTCCAATCTCCTTTCCTCCAGGGAAACTGCGGACCTGCTGGTATCCCATGTGTTTCGTCTGCATGGCATTCCCACTGACATCGTTTCCGACAGGGGACCCCAGGTATGGAGATCCTTCTGTTCAGCTGTTAGTATCAATGTCAGTCTTTCTTCTGGATAACATCCCCAGACCAACTGCCGGACCAAACAAGCCAACCAGGAGATGAGACTGCCCTATGCTTCTGTACGTGCGCCGTCGAGGCTGGCAGTACCTGGTGGACAGGGAAGGATACGGGCCTGAGGAGCGCTGCTGGGTGCCCCGCTATCACATTGTGTCTCCCTAACCTGCTGCCACACCCCCAGTGCTCTCTCGTCGGCTCTCTGTGTGGGTGTATCTGATTGTGTGCTGGAGTCAGAGCAGATCCCCACCTTCTACAACCTGTTCCTTAATCAAGACCTCTACAAATATTCAGTCCTGTCACTTCCACACTGGCACATTGTAGCCTCTGGCTCAGTCAGTTTGCATTTCAAGCTGTTTGTTCCTGCATAGAGCTTATTATCCTGTGGTGCCTGTTTCCCCTAGCCTGACGCTGCTTTTCTCTCCGCTACAGTTCCATCCGTTCTGACTCTGGACCCTGTCGCCAGTCCCTCGTCTCGTCAGTCCTGCTTCCCTGCCCTGGGCCCTACTCTACGTCTTCCTTGGATTCTGCTTCAGACCTGCTTACCCTGCTCCCCTTGTCGCAGCCTCAGTTCCTGGTTCCCTGCTACCCGCCCAAGCTCCCCCTGGCATGCACCCCATATGCCCCCACTTTTCAAAAAATACCTTGGTTACCTTATCCCTGTCTGTACTTGGCGTTCACCTGCTCCACCCCACGTAATATGAATTGCAGTTTCACATGTAAAAACACTTCATGTGGACTTGCACGTTCACCTGGGAATCTAATTTGCAGGTTCACATGAAATAACTCCACATTTTACGCCAATGTTTGTAAACACTGTATAGCCTGATTGGTCTCACACTTTTCACCATCCCTAGCAAACACACCTGAATTAAACTAATTGCATTTAACTGAAGCTCATGATTAGTTGATTATTGGAGGCAGGTGTGTTAGCTGGGGCAAAAGTGTGACACCAATCAGGCCTCCGAGGACTGGAGTTTCCCAGGCCTGCGTGAGTGAGTTAAATTGCCATTAATATCAAGTAAAACTGCTGAAGTTGAGAACAAAATTTGTAGTATTGCAAACAAAAATAATGATATTGAAAGCAGAGCAAACCCAAAAGTATTGATAAGAATTGATTGTTGATGCTAAAATGTTTTCTATATATTTTATAAAGCAATTAAATAACACGGCACCGTCTTTCCTGCAACTTTCCCTATCTGGTTGTTACCCTGGGCTTTGCTTTCTCTGCCTTTTTCCAGTTGAAAGTGTTTGCAAATTCATTCCAGCAATAGCATCCTACTGCTGGATAGGAGACCAGTTGTAGCTGGAAGTGGTGAAAATTATCATGTGAACAATGTGACAGAAAAAAGGTCTGAAGACCACATCTGACTCAAGTCATTTTTTTCTCCACGTTTTTCTTTTTTGTGAAGTAAAGCTCCTTTGCATTAAGTGGATGCTGTTCCCCCTCTCTTGGCCCTGTACTGACTCTTTCCATGTGAGCATGTACAGGTACTCTATCCTGCAGGCTGTCTGTTTTTCAGGTTGACTGGCCACCATTACGCCTTCACCTAACCTGAAGCTTCAGGTGCATGTGTACACCTGTGCTTTGTGTCTATCTGTATGTATCTATTTGTTCACCTAAAGTCCATGTCCCTTAAACTCAACTCTGGACCTCGATGCCATTTCCACTCCTTTTTTCATCGTTCCCCTCTAGTCACGGACTGATTTAGACCTGGGACACCAGGTGAGTGCAATTAAGTATCACAACAGAAAACCATCAGGCTCCGGACCTCGTAGGGTAAGAGTTGAATACCCCTGGTATATCTCAATCAATTTACCTATTCAACTATCTATATTTTACCTATCTACTCATCCCTCCACCCATTTGCACATCTTCACTCACACACCACACATTCACACATTGTGTACGCGTGAATACACGCGTACACACACACAGGAGTAACGAGCTCAATACGGAAGTGATCAGACGAAGCAGAAACTAAGCTTCAGGACTGTTTCGCTAGCACAGACTGGAATATGTTCCGGCGTTTATCTTATGGCATTAAGGCGTTTACCATATCAGTCACCGGCTTCATTAATAAGTGCATTGACTAAGTCATCCCCACAGTGACTGTTCATACATATCACAACGAGAAGCCATGGATTACAATCAGCATCGGCACTGAGCTAAAAGCTGGAGCTACCGCTTTTAAGGAAAGGAGACACTAATTTGGACGCTTATCAGAAATCCCGCTATGCCCTCCGATGAACCATCAAACAGGCAAAGCGTCAATACAGGACCAAGATCAAATCCTAATACACCGACTCTGACGCTTGTTGAATGTGGAAGGGCTTGCCTGTAATAGATATATGTTTCAAGCAGACCACCCTGTACTAAGAATGCCAAGTAAACCTGTCTAAATGGCTATTACCCCATAGCACTCACATTTGTAGCCATGAAATGCTTTGAAAGGCTGGTCTTGGCTCACATCAACACCACCATGCCAGACACCCTTTTCCCACTCCTATTCGCATACCTCCCCAACAGATCCACAGATGGCTCAATATCTATTGCACTCCACACTGCCCTGTCCCACCTGGACAAAAGGAACCTAAAGTATCAGTCAAATGTTTGGACACACCTACTCATTCCAGGGATTTCTACATATGGAATCATGTAGTAACCAAAAAAGTGTGAAACAAATCAAAATATATTTTAGATTTTAGATTCTTCAAAGTAGCCACCCAGCATCTTGGTTCCATTGCTGTTCATTGACCACAGCTCAGCCTTTAACATCATATTTCCCTCCAGGCTCATCACTAAGCTAAGGACCCTGGGACTAATCACCTCCCTCTGCAACTGGATCCTGGACTTCCTGACAGGCCGTCTCCAGGTGGTGAGGGTAGGCAACAACACATAGGTCACGCTGACCCTCAACACTGGGGCCCCTCAGGGGTGCTTAGTCCCCTCCTGTACTCCCTTTTCACCCACGGCTGCGTGTCCACGCACGACTCCAACACCATCATTAAGTTTGCCGACAACACAATGGTGGTATGCCTGATCACGTGCTTCTACACCTGCATTGCTTGCTGTTTGGGGTTTTAGGCTGGGTTTCTGTACAGCACTATATAAATACATTTGATTTGATTTGATTTGATCACCAGCGACAATGTAATAGTCTGCAGTGTGGTGCCAGGACAACAACCTCAGCAAGACAAAGAAGCGGATCGTGGACTACAGGAAACGGAGTGCCGAGCATGCCCCCATTCATGTCGTTGGAGTTGTAGTGACCAGGTCGAGAACTTCAAGTACATTTACATTTACATTTAAGTCATTTAGCAGACGCTCTTATCCAGAGCGACTTACAAATTGGTGCATTCACCTTATGACATCCAGTGGAACAGCCACTTTACAATAGTGCATCTAAATCTTTTAAGGGGGGTGAGAAGGATTACTTTATCCTATCCTAGGTATTCCTTAAAGAGGTGGGGTTTCAGGTGTCTCCGGAAGGTGGTGATTGACTCCGCTGTCCTGGCATCGTGAGGGAGTTTGTTCCACCATTGGGGGCCAGAGCAGCGAACAGTTTTGACTGGGCTGAGCGGGAACTGTACTTCCTCAGTGGTAGGGAGGCGAGCAGGCCAGAGGTGGATGAACGCAGTGCCCTTGTTTGGGTGTAGGGCCTGATCAGAGCCTGGAGGTACTGAGGTGCCGTTCCCCTCACAGCTCCGTAGGCAAGCACCATGGTCTTGTAGCGGATGCGAGCTTCAATGGAAGCCAGTGGAGAGAGCGGAGGAGCGGGGTGACGTGAGAGAACTTGGGAAGGTTGAACACCAGACGGGCTGCGGCGTTCTGGATGAGTTGTAGGGGTTTAATGACACAGGCAGGGAGCCCAGCCAACAGCGAGTTGCAGTAATCCAGACGGGAGATGACAAGTGCCTGGATTAGGACCTGCGCCGCTTCCTGTGTGAGGCAGGGTCGTACTCTGCGGATGTTGTAGAGCATGAACCTACAGGAACGGGCCACCGCCTTGATGTTAGTTGAGAACGACAGGGTGTTGTCCAGGATCACGCCAAGGTTCTTAGCGCTCTGGGAGGAGGACACAATGGAGTTGTCAACCGTGATGGCGAGATCATGGAACGGGCAGTCCTTCCCCGGGAGGAAGAGCAGCTCCGTCTTGCCGAGGTTCAGCTTGAGGTGGTGATCCGTCATCCACACTGATATGTCTGCCAGACATGCAGAGATGCGATTCGCCACCTGGTCATCAGAAGGGGAAAGGAGAAGATTAATTGTGTGTCGTCTGCATAGCAATGATAGGAGAGACCATGTGAGGTTATGACAGAGCCAAGTGACTTGGTGTATAGCGAGAATAGGAGAGGGCCTAGAACAGAGCCCTGGGGGACACCAGTGGTGAGAGCGCGTGGTGAGGAGACAGATTCTCGCCACGCCACCTGGTAGGAGCGACCTGTCAGGTAGGACGCAATCCAAGCGTGGGCCGCGCCGGAGATGCCCAACTCGGAGAGGGTGGAGAGGAGGATCTGATGGTTCACAGTATCGAAGGCAGCCGATAGGTCTAGAAGGATGAGAGCAGAGGAGAGAGAGTTAGCTTTAGCAGTGCGGAGCGCCTCCGTGATACAGAGAAGAGCAGTCTCAGTTGAATGACTAGTCTTGAAACCTGACTGATTTGGATCAAGAAGGTCATTCTGAGAGAGATAGCGGGAGAGCTGGCCAAGGACGGCACGTTCAAGAGTTTTGGAGAGAAAAGAAAGAAGGGATACTGGTCTGTAGTTGTTGACATCGGAGGGATCGAGTGTAGGTTTTTTCAGAAGGGGTGCAACTCTCGCTCTCTTGAAGACGGAAGGGACGTAGCCAGCGGTCAGGGATGAGTTGATGAGCGAGGTGAGGTAAGGGAGAAGGTCTCGTAGCCAGCGGTCAGGGATGAGTTGATGAGCGAGGTGAGGTAAGGGAGAAGGTCTCCGGAAATGGTCTGGAGAAGAGAGGAGGGGATAGGGTCAAGCGGGCAGGTTGACCCTATCCCCTCGGTGTACCTCGGTGTACACATCACAAAGGAATTATCATGGTCCACACACACCAAAAATCGTGAAGAGGGCACAACAACACCTCTTCCCCTCAGAGGAAGGCCCTAAAAATGATCATACTCCAGCCTCCCAAGTCATAGACTGTTCTCTCTGCTACCACACGGCAAGCCGTACCGAAGTTTGGAACCAACAGGACCCTGAACAGCTTCTACCTCCGAGCATTAAGACTGCTAAATAGTTAGTCCTGGTAGCTATTGGCTAACTATTTACGTATCTACATTGACCCTTTTTGCACTATCTCTTTTGACTCATCACATACGCTGCTGTCACTGTTTATTATCTATTCTGTTGCCTTGTCACTTTACCCCTACCTGTACATATCTACCACAATTACCGCATTGTAGCCTAGTGGCAGGTAACCTAGTGGTTAGAGTGTGGGCCAGAAGCCGAAAGGTTTCGTAAAGAAGAATTTAACTTGCCTAGTTAAATAAAGGTTCAATAAACATATATATATTTTTAATACCCCTGCACATTGACTCATTACTGGTACCCTGTGTACATAGCCAAATTATCATTACTCATTGTGTAGGGTAGCCTAGTGGTTAGAGCGTTGGACTAGTAACCGATAGGTTGCAAGTTTGAATCCCCCTGTCGTTCTGCCCCTGAACAGGCAGTTAACCCACTGTTCCTAGGCCATCATTGAAAATAAGAATTTGTTCTTAACTGACTTGTCTAGTAAAATAAATATATATGTATTATTATATTTACATCATTTACGCATGTTTCTCTCTGCATTGTTGAGAAGGGCTTGTAAGTAAGCATTTCATTGTTAGTCTACACCTATTTTTTACAAAGCATGTGACAAATAACAATTTATTTGTTTTGATTAAACTCATGGATTAGTTAGAATAATGGTGTGCTCAGATTTACAGTCAATTATGATGGACTTAAGTCTGCTCAGTGTGAAACGGGGCTGGGAGAGTGTCCCTTATATTACTCCTGGAGAACAGGTAAGCCTCAGGCGCATCCCCGCTGAGCTGCCGCTGCCCCCCTCGTAATCAGGGCTAAACTTCCCCAGAGGCACAGCATATCCATCCTGTCAGCTCCCCAGCCTCAGCCTCAGCCTCACTGAGCCTCAGCTCTCCAGCTCTCCTTTCATTAGGTCTTCAGTCCCCATCACACTTCACATTGCATTGCCGGTGCCAACTGTCTGTCTGTCTGTCTGTCTGTCTGTCTGTCTGTCTGTCTGTCTGTCTGTCTGTCTGTCTGTCTGTCTGTCTGTCTGTCTGTCTGTCTGTCGGTCGCTCAGTCTGTCTGTCTGTCTGTCTGGGAAACAGCAGCTGGAAGATCTTAATGGAGAGACAGGATGGTGACCCCCCCCACACACACAAACCCACACTCCCAGTAAACAACCCCCCACACACAAACCCACACTCCCAGTAAACACCCCCCACACACACAAACCCACACTCCCAGTAAACAACCCCCCACACACACAAACCCACACTCCCAGTAAACAACCCCCCACACACACACAAACCCACACTCCCAGTAAACAACCCCCCACACACAAAAACCCACACTCCCAGTAAACAACCCCCCACACACACACAAACCCACACTCCCAGTAAACAACCCCCCACACACACACAAACCCGCACTCCCAGTAAACACCCCCCCACACACACACAAAACCCACACTCCCAGTAAGCAACCCCCTCCCCACACACACACAAAACCCACACTCCCAGTAATCAACCCCCCACACACACACAAACCCACACTCCCAGTAACCCCCCACACACACACACACACAAACCCACACTCCCAGTTAACAACTCCCCCACACAGACACACTCCCAGTTAACAACTCCCCCACACAGACAAACCCACACTCCCAGTTAACAACTCCCCCACACAGACAAACCCACACTCCCAGTTAACAACCCCCCTCCCCACACAATGTCTCTCTCTTTCTCTCCCAGTCATAATGTCTCTGTGAAGACAGCCAGCTGTTTGTTTCCTCTATAGATAGAGTTTTAATGAAATGACCACTGAGATGGGGTTTTTTACCTGCAAAAACATACCTCAGTAATATGCTGTCGGCTTGTCAAGAGATGAGCAGAAAATAGCAAACGATCTCAGCAGCAAGTCCTCCTCCCTTGAAAAAGAAGAAGAGCGGGAGAGAGGGAGGGAGAGAAAAAAGGTGGAGAGAGAAATGCAGTACAGTAGAAATGGAGGCGAATAGGCCATTAGGCTGTTCTTTGACTGCTATGTTAGCAGTTTACACAGCACTTTATTTCCCCCATAAACAAGGAGAAAAGCCTTGTGCTTCCTGAGAGCCTCCATATATTACCCACAAAGCCCTGTGGGCCAAGAGGGGGGCTGCCAGAGGCTATGGTGGTGGTGGGGGGCTATTATGCAGATTCTATTATTCTTGCATGCTTAGTGTGACACTAGAGATCCAGTCCCACTCCCAAAGGTGTGTTTCCTCTACCAGGACAGAATACTCTGATTGCTCTGTCTGCTACTGTTCACTTCTTATGGAGGGAGATGAGTAGAGAGACATACGCTCACTGATGACAGGCCTATAAAGAAAACAAAACTGACCAGGACACTGAGGAAACAAACCCAGTGAATGTTAATTAGGGATAGGCGTCCCGCAGCCGACAACATCTGGTGAAAATTGAGCGCAATTCAAATAAATAATCGTAATTTCAAACATGAACATACAAGTATCTTATATCATTTAAAAGTATAAATTCTTGTCAATCTAACTGCGTCGTCCGATTTACAATAGGCTTTACGGCGAAAGCATACCATCGATTGTCTGAGGACGGCGCACCACATCAACATGTTTTTCAACCAGCACAGGCTTCATAAAATCACAAATAGCGATTAAATACATCACTTACTTTTGAAGATCTTCCTCTGTTTGCAATCCCAAGGGTCCCAGCTACAACATTAATGGTTGTTTTGTTAGATAAAATCCTTCTTTATATCCCAAAAAGTCGAATTTAGTTAGATTTCAGTAATCCACTCATTCAACATGCAGACAAAGGAGTCCAAAAAGCTACCGCTAAACATAGTCCAAACAAGTCAATCAGCGTTTCTATTTATTCCTCAGGTACTCTAAAATGTAAATAAACAACTTGTTTTTCAAACAACAAGCCTGAAACCTTGAATAAAGACTGTTGACATCTAGTGGAAGCCATAGGAATTGCAGTCTGGGAGATGGAATTACATAGGACCCATAGCTTTCCATTATAAGAGCCTGGGACCTCAATTTCTTGTGTTGGTTTTTCTTCGGATGTTTGCCTGCCATTTCAATTCTGATTTAGTCTCAGACATTATTTTAACAGTTTTAGAAACTTCAAAGTGTTTTCTATCCAATGCTACCAATTATATGCATATCCTGGCTTCTGAGCCATGCAGTTTACATTGGGCACGTCAGTCAGGCGGAAATTCAGAAAACTAGACCCTATCCCTAAAAAGTTCTAATTAGTGTGGTCAAGACCAGAGAGCATGGACTTTGTCCAAAGAGGCAAAAGAGGATTAACAGCTGAGTGAGAATTTTCCCAGAATCTAATTCAACTCCATCACTTCAAATTCAGGACGATCCCAATCCGCCACACAGGAAATCACAACATCGCTACTCGTTCTAAAAACCACTGTGAGCGGAATAAAAAATTCCACATCTCATCAGAGCAGGAATGTCACCTTGTTAGATAGGAAATTCGTTTTAAACGTCCAACATCTCCAGCAAGCTATGCCACTGGCAGGCTTCATACACCCAGCATGGAGTTCCTCACACACCATAGATGACTTATTAAAACTCACAACATAGATGACTTATTAAAACTCACACCATAGATGACTTATTAAAACTCACACCATAGATGACTTATTAAAACTCACACCATAGATGACTTATTAAAACTCACACCATAGATTACTTATTAAAACTCACACCATAGATTACTTATTAAAACTCACACCATAGATGACTTATTAAAACTCACACCATAGATGACTTATTAAAACTCACACCATAGATGACTTATTAAAACTCACACCATAGATGACTTATTAAAACTCACACCATAGATGACTTATTAAAACTCACACCATAGATGACTTATTAAAACTCACACCATAGATTACTTATTAAAACTCACACCATAGATGACTTATTAAAACTCACACCATAGATGACTTATTAAAACTCACACCATAGATGACTTATTAAAACTCACACCATAGATTACTTATTAAAACTCACACCATAGATGACTTATTAAAACTCACACCATAGATGACTTATTAAAACTCACACCATAGATGACTTATTAAAACTCACACCATAGATTACTTATTAAAACTCCATACACATACTGTACCCAATGAGGTAATGTACTTACATAATCTTTTATTTAAAATACATTTTGTGATATCAAATTGGTAGTTACTGTCTTGTCCCATTGCTGCAACTCCATACGGACTTGGGAGATGGCCAGGTCGAGAGCCATGTGTCCTCCAAAACACGACCCTGCCAAGGCTTCTTGACACACTGCTCGCTTAACCCGGAAGCCAATATGTTGGATGAAACACTGTACTTGCGACCAAAGTTAGCGTGCATGCGCCCGGCCCGCCACAAGGAGTCGCTAGTGTCTGATGGGACAAGGACATCCCGGCCGGCCAAATCCTCCCCTAACCCGGACGATGCTGGGACAATTGTGCACCGCCTCATGGCTCTCCCGGTCGAGGCCGGCTGCGGCACAGCCTGGGATCGAACCCCGATCTGTAGTGACGCCTCTAGCACTGAGATGCAGTGCCTTAGACCGCTGTGTCACTCGAGAGGCCCTATACTTGCATAATCATACAAAATATCTGGAACCATCTCAGTGCACCCCAGGCAAATTAAGTAAGAGGGATTAATAAAGAACATGTGAGGTTGGAGCTGCTGCGGGCTGTGCTCTGGGCACTGGTCAGTTTGGGAACACACTGCGAGGCCAGTGTGTGATCAGCTGTGTACCGAGTGTGTTGTAATTGTTTTGCAAAGCATGTTAATTGCGATTCATCTGCTCTTTTAAATGTCAGCACTCCCCGTAGTCTCTGCGTGATTCAGCGACCCTCAAAACATCCAAAGAGCCTGAGTAATTGGAAGTGGTGTAGAGTGGAGTCAGGAGGAGAGGATAGGAGAGGATAGGAGAGGAGGGGTGGACGGAGTGGGGTAGAGAGGGGTAGAGTGTTGTTTTCTGCCCCTCTGCGTGCCCGCACCCCAGCACCAGGCTGACCTCCCTGGTCCATGCCCCTTCCTGTCACCCTGCTCTCTCATCATCCCTGAAGGTCAGAGGCAGATGTACACCAGCCTGCCAAAGGCCAATCAGAGCATTTATAAATAGACTGCTGGCCACGGATTGGACCACGCATATGTCAAGCGCTAAATTACCAATAAAAATGTTCTGCATGGGAGTGGAAGTGTTGAGTATCTTTGTAACTGTGTTAGTAAGGGGTAAAATTATCCATATTTAACACAATGTATTAGATAAGACAGGCATCAGTTCAACAGAGAGTTAAACCATATCCAGCTGAGGGAGTCGATGCATTGACATGATCACACAAAAAGAACACAGGGTCTATTGATATCGGATAGCTACAGATGCCCCCCCCCGCCTACAAATGCCACTGCACATACCCCTCAGTAAGTGTAACGGATGTGAAACAGTTAGCTTAGTTAGCGGTGGTGCGCGCTAAATAGCGTTTCAATCGGTGACGTCACTTGCTCTGAGACCTTGAAGTAGTAGTTCCCCTTGCGGCTTTCGTGGAGCGATGTGTAACGATGCTTCGACGGGTGACTGTTGTTGATGTGTGCAGATGGTTCCTGGTACACGCCCAGGTAAGGCCGAGGGGACGGTCTAAAGTTATACTGTTACATTGATGCTGTTGACCCGGATCACTGGTTGCTGCGGAAAAGGAGGAGGTCAAAAGGGGGGTGAGTGTAACGGATGTGAAACGGCTAGCTTAGTTAGCGGTGCGCGCTAAATAGCGTTTCAATCGGTGACGTCACTTGCTCTGAGACCTTGAAGTAGTAGTTCCCCTTGCTCTGCAAGGGCCGCGGCTTTTGTGGAGCGATGGGTAACGATGCTTCGAGGGGTGACTGTTGTTGATGTGTGCAGAGGGTCCCTGGTTCGTGCCCGGGTATGGGCGAGGGGACAGTCTAAAGTTATACTGTTACACAAGCATAACAGTTGGTTTTATTAAAAGGAAACATAAATAGACATCCAGCCTGCCAGGTGCCACGGTGTAGTGTTTACATCCCCAACGGGCTGCTGGACACTGAGCCCTTCTGGTCCCTTCACAACCCCAAGGCCTGCTGGGCCTGTAATAATAATCATTATTGTTATTATTACTATCCCCACCTGCCTCGTGCAGTGAGAGATGCTGGGCAGTGGAGGGCACCCGGACGTGGACCAGGTGGCACATCCAGAGCTCTGTGGGAACACTACATGAGAGGGCACACAGGGTGTGTTTTACAGTACCAGCTGGGATCATCAAATCTGAGTACAGTCAGGGTGAATAGGGTTCTTCCCCCAAATTACCCTGATGAGAACCAACAAGACTTACGTTGGAGTGTGGGAAATGCCACATTCTCTCTACAACACAGAAGTCTATATGACATCATGTCTCATCAGCAGACCACAGCATAGTCAATATTAAACTATCATAGGTGCAATCATGATGATATATAATGATGGTAAAATCCGGGACAACAAGACAACCTATTATCCTATCGCTTTCCTGAATCCAAACGCACCTACTTTCTCACAAACATGTGCAAAATAATAGGTAGAGGCAGATTTGTTACTCTTTCATCTATGTAAACATCCAGACTGGAAGACCTGCCTGAGGAACTGGATACTGAGTATCAGATTCACACCAGCACAATCCTACACAGTAGCATCAGCCTGGGAATCAACTAGCTAGGGAAGCCAGACACACAGACAATACCGTGGACAGGATCAGGACATTTGTGGGGATCCCTGCCAAATTCAAATGACTCCATGATTCTGAGATGTCAAGGACAAAGGGACCAGTACAGAGCTCCTAAACTCAACCCTGGTGCCAGGCACGTCCCTCCAGACCAAAGAGGCTCCGGTTCGCTCCACATCACAGACTCAAACCTGGCCTCTGTTATTATCATTCTATTATCATTCTCACAGTGTTGAAGTAAAGCCTCCTGCCAAATACCCCAAAACTGCCGGCACATCGCCCCTGAATCTCTGCCCATTGCCAGCTCATTGTGCCAGCCAGCTCAGTCCGCACATTAACTATTAATGATCTTTATTTATCTCCCCCCAAATGAATCCCTAATAACCTGCCTCCTCTGCCCACCTACTGAGACACTATTACAACAGCAGTAGCATCAGGATGCAAAATAGAGACATTTTCACAGCAAGGCAAGAAATAAACCATCAATTCAAAACACAATTAAAACAAACACATGCAAAACAGCTTCAACACATGTAAAGTCCTGTGAACCAGACCTGTCCGGTTGTCATAGACCGCTCAACAGGACACCTCATTGTGGTAGACATTTTGAATGATCTGTTGAGAAACTGGCTTAACAATAATGTGAGAATAGAGCCTACTCAGTGGCTTTGACAGGATCCCACAGAGAGGCAGAGGAGGGGAAACTCTTTACTGAAATCCTGCACAACAGCTACGTTGGTGTTCCTGATGGTTAAATGTTGTTCCTCCAAGGGTGAGGCACACATTGAAATACCAGAAAACAATTCACTCCTTTTTTTCCGCACCAGGCTGAGTAGAGGCAATTCAGGAAGTTAATTATCTGGTCAATTGTCAATTCATAAAGTGAATTTCAATTCATCATTGACTAATTGAAATAGAGTGTAGCCCCGGTTAGGGGAACTGTTGAGAGGGCAAAGGACAGCAACGATGAGGACCCAGTGTTGAGGACGAGGGAAGGCCTGATGTTTAGTGAAACAACATTTAGAAGTCTTATTATGATCTCTCTCTCTCCTTCCAGACAACAGTGCTAAGGCAGCTAGTGGTAATTACATTAGCATGTGTCATAAAAAATGTGCCTTGTGACACAGAGTTGCTCTGCGATGATAAAGGAGCTGCCTGCTTTTTTAATAAACACGACATGGCAAGCCTCGTCTCAAAACTGCTTTTGTATCGAGCCAATACATCGCATCTGCCAGGATTCACCGCAAACTCACAGGGAATTTATGTACAAATAATTACTTTTTAATAGCCTGTAATGCGATTTCCTGCCAAATAAATATTCAAATGAGTTTCAACCAGTAGAGTATATTATCAGCCTGCAGCTACAACTAGGTGGGAAAAATACACATTATTGTTTGAGTGATAATAATTATTCCATTGTCATCTGCAGGGAAAAAGGAAGGTAATGCCTCTCTCTTGAGCTGCAGCCTTCCAACTGGGAATATTCAAATCTCTCTATTGTTTCATGGCAAAAGATAAAATACTGAAGCTCTTATCTAATCTCTGTTTGTGGTCTGTAAGTACAGTACCAGTCAAAAGTTTGGACACACCTACTCATTAAAGGGTTTTTCTTTATTTTACTATTTTCCACCTTGAGATTCTTCAAAGTAGCCACCCTTTGCCTTGATGACAGGTTTGCACACTCTTGGCATTCTCTCAACCGGGGGGTTTGAGAGATTGTAGATTGGGTGGTCCTGATATGAGAGATTGTACTTTGGGTGGTCCTGAACTGAGAGTTTGTACATTGGGTGGTCCTGAACTGAGAAGAAAAGGTGGGATCAGTTTCAACATTTCAGACACCTTTGTCTCTATTTTGTGAAATTGTCCAGTCCCACTCTCGAGACTAGGGTCACAGTTTCAGGTAACCTGAAGAGGATGTGACGGCTAACGGTACAGTATGTCTGGATTTATATCATTTGCATTGCACAGACTGAAAATCATGTAAGAAAAAGTAATCTAGGGGTTTATTAGATTTAACACTGTTAGTTGCTGTTAGCTTCATATCAGCATAGCATATGACATTTTTCTTAAAAACACCATTTCTCTTCCTCAGGCACGCACACACGCACACACGCACACCTTACAGGAGAAAGGGTTTAGAAGGAAGTGACGATGGAAATTACGTCAGGAATTTATCGACAGCATTCGCAATTCAGGCATCCCTGAGCCAGTTCAAGTGCTTAACATGACGCCTCTGTATGAATGGACGGGCTAATGCATTCTGGAAGGATGAGCCTCCTCACATCGAACCTCAGGGAGCCCACCAAGCTAACCAAGCGTCCGCCACCTTCTGCACGAACCAATCAGACCTGAGAGCTCTGCAACATAATTTCACAGCAGACATGATGGAGAGCAGCACCCAGTCTCCCAGCCAATGGGCAAGCCATAGACTACGCCCAGAGGAGGGAGTGTGAGTGTGTGTGTCTGTGTGTGGACATGTTTAACCCAGTTTAACCCAGAAGTCCCCACAAGAATAGTAAACAAACAAAAATGTCACCAACTGGGGACATTTTGTTAGTCCCCACGAGGTCAAATGCTATTTCTAGGGGCTTTAGGGTTCGAATTACATTAAGGGTTAGGAGCTAGGATCTAGGAGCTAGAAGCTAGGGTTAGTTTTAGGGTTAGGGTTAGGTTTAGGGTTAGGGTTAGGGTTAAAAGGGTTAGGGTTAGGGTTAGGGTTAGGGTTAGGGTTAGAAAATAGGATTTTGAATGGGACTTAATTGTGTGTCCCCACAAGGACACACAACTGTACAAGACTCTCTCTGTGTGTGTGTGTGTGTGTGTGTGTGTGTGTGTGTGTGTGTGTGTGTGTGTGTGTGTGTGTGTGTGTGTGTGTGTGTGTGTGTGTGTGTGTGCGTGTGTGCGTGCGTGCGTGCGTGCGCGCGTGCGTGCGTGCGTGTGTGTGTGTGCTCCACTGCAAAACAATATGTTTTTTCGAATATTTGGTGGAATTGCACACACACTGCACTACCATACTCTGCACTGTATTTTGTCTGAATTCTAGAGTACTGCACCAGTTTGGTGCCAAATAGTCCCATGCATGGGAGCTGCAGTAGTCATCCTCTTGCCAGGCTGCTGAGACATGAGGCCATGTGACAGGCTGATAATGGGGCTCTTTGTGGGGCCTGCCACCTCCCTGTGAACAGGGCCTTATCTGCAGAGCAGGATTCTGGGGAACGCGCTCCCAGCTGACACACACAGGGTTATCACATTGACAGGCTATGCTTAGAGCAGAGGGGTAGTGCCAGTCAGATAATTTACAGGAACAGATTAATACTGTCTGTCGGGTCGCACCCCTGTGACATGCCACGCGAGCATTAGGAGGTGAGAGCCCATCTGTGACGTCACAGCTGCCCGGCGCCGGCAGAGAGGGACCCTCAGTCACGTCCCCCTCGCCTCTTACCTCGCTCTCTGATGTCTGATGTTCACTTTCATTCTGCTGAGAGGGGGCCAACACACCACCCCTCTACCCCGGGAAACATCTATCTACCCCTCAGATTCTATCTACCCCTCAGATACTATCTACCCCTCAGATACTATCTACCCCTCAGATTCTATCTACCCCTCAGATTCTGATAGCCAGTTAAAAATACGTAATTTAACTGCTCAGAGGTAACACTCGAGCTGCCAGAGGAATTCTTCAACAAATTGCCTTAAAATCGAATACCTTTTTTAGAATAGTGCTTCAAATTCTCATCCTACTGACTCATAGTGACACTAAAGCGGATGTGTTTTGACATACTATTGTTTCCCTCCATTTTCTGCTGCTCGTATTCTCGCACTTCCTTACTTTTACCTTCCACTCTCCACCCACCCTCTCACATCTAACCCCCCCCCTCTCTCTCCCTCCCTCCCCCACCCTCTCTCTCCTTCCCTCTCTAATGAATCAAGGTGAGGTTTCCCTTCATTGAGAGATGATAGAGGCCCTCTGGCACAAGCACATATTGCATGCATTCATCACTGCAGTAATGTAAGGTAGGTCTATGTCAGCCAGCACCCCACCAGCTCACTAACACATATTGTCCACACACAATATTCCCACACATATTGTGTCTATGTTATAACATGGCCATAACTTAGGAAGATCCCGGTGCCATTAACTAAGCTGGACTCCCATCTATTGCAATGCAACAATATTACTCTGTCCTGTGGTTCCTGGGACCAGGCAACTGTGCGTCCCTTCCCCTTCCACTCCCAGCAGTGCAGGCCCAGGCCCAGGCCAGGCCCAGCGTGTCTTATGACAGATAATGGTGGTGTGAGTCTGTCTTGGACAGACAGACTGAGTAGAGACAGCTCCAGTGGAAAGGGCAGACTGCCCTGTGAATACTCATCCAGGGATTCAGATACAAACTACAGCTGACTGGCATTAAAGCTCTCACGTACTACAGCAGAGGAGGGCAGGGTGGACACACACACGCAGGCAAATGCACACACAAGAATGGTCCAGCACCCAAAAGACATCCAGCCAGTGGTCGAAAACGGGTCATTGATGAAATTGGACAAAGGAGTCTGACACGAATTGTGCAGAGCAACAGATGTGCTACAGTTAGTCAACAGACAGTCCAGTAAAAGATTGGTGCCCAAATGCCTATAAAAGAATGCACAACTCGTCATACTTTGACATGAATAGGGTATGGCAGCTGGCGAACTTACATAGTTCCAGTTCTTCCAGCAGAAAACAAGAAACTGTAGTTGCAGTGTGCTGAGGAACGAAAACACTGGGCACTGGAGAACTGGAAAAACATTGCCTGGTCTGGTGAATCCAGGTTCCTGCTCTTTCACGCTGATGGGAGGCCTATGGTATGGAGAAAACCACATGAATACATGCATCCATCATGCCGCGTGTCAACATTACAGGCTGGTGGTGTGATGGTGTGGGGTGTGTTTCATGGCACACATTGGGCCCCTTTGATAAAAGTGAAGCAACGTTTGAATGCTACAGGATATCTGAACATCATTGCCAATCAGGTGCATCCCTTCATGGCAGCAGTGTAGCCATCTGCGAATAGATTTTTTCAGCAGGATAATGCTCCATGTCACAAGGCTAGGATTTTCCAGGAATGGTTCCCCGAATATGATAGTGAATTCACCTTACTGCAGTGGCCTGCCCAGTTGCTAGATCTCAATCCAAATGAACATCTGTGGGATAAGATGAAACGAGCTATTCGGATTAACGATCCACAAACAGCCAACTTGACACAACTGTTGGAAGCATTGGAGTCAACATGGGCCAGCATCCCTATGGAACGCTTTCTACATGTAGTTCATGTCCTGACGAATTGAGTCTGTGCTGAGGGCAAAAGGGGGTGCAACTCAATATTTAGGTGTTCTTAAGGTTTTGTACACTCAGTTTTTCTTTGCGTGCACACACACACACGCGCACACACACACGCACACACACACACGCACACACACACACACGCACACACACACACACACACACACACACACACACACACACACACACACACACACACACACACACACACACACACACACACACACACACACACACACACACACACACACACACACACACACACACACACACACACACACACAGCTGACAGATCAAAGCAAAGGATTCCTGACCTTGTTCTACAGTATCTCAACAGATGTGTTCCACGTCTGATTTCCACAGATATTTTGAAAAACGTTCAATTAACAACGTTCAGTCACCTGAACATGTGTTGATTAAGATGTGTGAAAAACTCAATATCAGCCTGTTCCACACATATATAGAAGAGAGGTGATGTAGCTAAAGACAAAGAGAGATAGGCGTACCAAATGACTGAAACTCAATTAGGTTTTTCCCTTTGTCCACTCTGTGGTGTGTCATTGTGGCAGGCCACCCGTGTTAGTCTATAACCTGTGCTGGAGCAGTGCTGCTCTGATACTGGGTCAGGCTGTCTTCTCTCTCAGCTGGCAGTCTCCAGGCTGGTGTCTGCTCCTGTCCCACACCTGCAGCGCTGCAGTCACCCTGGTTTACAGCTAACTGACAGGGAAAAACAAGTGAGGAGGCAATGTGCCCTCACTTCAGATCACCCCCTCGATCAGCACAACACTGCAAGGAGTACTGTTGTAACAACAGCCAGCAGACTAGACCTCCATGGGGTGTTGTGGCCGCAGCATGTTTATTATGAAGTTATGTCTCCTGACTCCATATCCCTGACCTCCATCCTAAACCTCTGTGTACTGTATGTCTCCTCCCCAGAGAGCAGCTGGGGATTGGTCAGCAAGCACCTGTGACATCATAGGCCTGATACAGTCAATACTAATGAAGTCAGTGACTGGGGGTAAATTACGTTATGGCTTTGCGGTTCATAAGCAATACATTTTTTTATTAAAAGCCATATTGTATTGAGAAGATGAAAGCCGAAGGAGAAGGAACACAGATTGTGGGATGGAAAACATTGTATTTTGTGTCGGATATTACAATCATTACAACCAGTTCTAGCTCAAAGCTGTTCAGCCATGTTTTGGACATGATATCAAATAGAGCAGAGCAGATGTGGGGAAGGAAGCACTTAATGAACACAGTCAAGCATGTACATACAGGGTACACACACACACACACTCAGACATACACACAGTCACACACAGACAAACTCACACATACAGTACACGCACTCACCTACAGTGCCTTGCGAAAGTATTCGGCCCCCTTGAACTTTGCGACCTTTTGCCACATTTCAGGCTTCAAACATAAAGATATAAAACTGTATTTTTTTGTGAAGAATCAACAACAAGTGGGACACAATCATGAAGTGGAACGACATTTATTGGATATTTCAAACTTTTTTAACAAATCAAAAACTGAAAAAATTGGTCGTGCCTGAAATGTGGCAAAAGGTCGCAAAGTTCAAGGGGCCCGAATACTTTCGCAAGGCACTGTATATAAACAAACACCGATGGAAACAAATAAGCAATTGTGGCGGTTTAATTGACTGTGTAATTGTAAATTAAGTCAATGATGAATGGTTGACTCTGCAGAAGTGGCTAATTAGAAGCTTCGCCATTGGAATAGAACCCACATATCCTAACACTATGTGTTAGGCTACCCTGGGGCGGCAGGGTAGCCTAGTGGTTGGACTAGTAACCGAAAGGTTGCAAGTTCGAATCCCCGAGCTGACAAGGTACAAATCTGTCGTTCTGCCCCTGAACAGGCAGTTAACCCACTGTTCATAGGCCGTCATTGAAAATAAGAGTTTGTTCTTAACTGACTTGCCTAGTAAAATAAAGGTTAAAAAAAAAAATGTATGGTGTGGTACTCCTCAATATAAATGGAATATGCATTGTGAGATGCTCCATACGGTAAACCCACAGTACAGAGTTACAGACAAGAGTGTTGGATAGAGTGAAAAGTACAGACCTTTGTAGATATAGGGTGAGGGTCAATATCACCATAATAATGTAATCTTGAGTGGGATTTGACTCTCAATGTTACTATTGTATCCCAATCTATTCACCATTTTGCCTCCTTCAGTACTTATTACCAAAAAACATTGACAGAACAGAATAAACAGCTTTAGAATACATACAGGGCCATAGAAATCACTCAGCTTCTTTGAGAGGTGGCCTAGAGACGGACTCTGGAGGTGAATGGCCAGACAGAGCAGCAAAGAAACTCTCCTATTCTAGCTTGTACAATGAGTTGCAGCATCTGTCTTCCCACCATCACTACCGTACGGATCTGCCAGATCTGAAGTCAGTTATAAAAATGTTAGCACCCCCGCCACCATAAATCGCCATCCATTAGGCATAATAATTGCATGATCACATGGCTGGGAGAAAGTGTGGCACTAAACCAGGATAGGGGGAAGGTGGCTGCATGCTCTACTACAAGTAACTGCCAAAATAAAGGAAACATTTGAATACAGTGCATTTGGAAAGTATACAGACCCTTTAACTTTTTCCACATTTTGTTAAGTTACAATACCCCATAATGGCAAAGCAAAAACAGGTTTGTATACATTTTTTCACATTTATTAAAAATGAAAAAATGAAATATCACATTGACATAAGTTTTCAGACCCTTTTCTGAGTACTTTGTTGAAGCACCTTTGGCAGAGATTACAGCTTCAAGTTTTCTTGGGTATGGCGGTACAAGCTTGGCAAAACCTTTATTTGTGGAGTTTCTCCCATTTGTCTCTGCAGATCCTCTCAAGCTCTGTCAAGTTGGATGAGGAGCGTCGCTGCACAGCTATTTGTAGGTCTCTCCAGAGATGTTCACTTGGGTTCAAGTCCGGGCTCTGGCTGGGCCACTCAAGGACATTCAGAGACTTGTCCCGAAGACACTCCTGCGTTGTCTTGGCTGTGTGCTTAGGGTCGTTGTCCTGTTGGAAGCTGAACCTTTGCCCCCAGTCTGAGGTCCTGGGCACTCCGGAGCATGTTTTCATCAAGGATCTCTCTGTACTTTGCCACTGAAAAACTTCCCCAAGCCATGATGCAGCCACCACCATGAATCACTGTAGGTGTTGGTGACCTGAAGCCAGTGGGTCTGGCGACAAATATGTAGCGTGGGCCAGCCATCTAGAGTATACAGGTTGCAGTGGTGGGTGGTATATGGGGCTTTGGTGACAAAACAGATGGCACAGTGATAGACTGCATCCAGTTTGCTGAGTAGAGTATTGGAAGCTATTTTGTAAATGACATCGCCGAAGTCGAGGATCGGTAGGATAGTCAGTTTTACAAGGGTGTGTTTGGCGGCGTGAGTGAAGGAGGCTTTGTTGCAAAATAGGAAGCTGATTCTAGATTTAATTTTGGATTGGAGATGCTTAATGTGAGTTTGGAAGGAGAGTTTACAGTCTAGCCAGACACCTAGGTATTTGTAGTTGTCCACATATTCTAAGTCAGAACCGTCCAGAGTAGTGATGCTAGTCGAGCGGGCAGGTGCAGGCAGTGAACGGTTGAAATGCATGCATTTAGTTTTACTAGCGTTTAAGAGCAGTTGGAGACCACGGAAGGAGTGGTGTATGGCATTAATGTTAATTTAATCCATTTTGGAATAAGGGTGTAACGTACCAAAATGTGGAAAAGGTCAAGGGGTCTGAATACTTTCCGAATGCACAGTAAATGAGGGATGCAAAGTATATTGAAAGCAGGTGTGTGTGTCTCAGTCACCAGATCTCAACCCAATTGAACACTTATGGGAGATTATGGAGCAGCGGTTAGGGATGTGTTATGGTAGGCCTAGGGATGTGTTATGGTAGGGTAAAGGTTTGTGTTATGGTAGGGTAAAGGGTTGTGTTATGGTAGGGTAAAGGGTTGTGTTATGGTAGGCCTAGGGATGTGTTATGGTAGGGTAAAGGTTTGTGTTATGGTAGGGTAAAGGGTTGTGTTATGGTAGGGTAAAGGGTTGTGTTATGGTAGGCCTAGGGATGTGTTATGGTAGGGTAAAGGTTTGTGTTATGGTAGGGTAAAGGGTTGTGTTATGGTAGGCCTAGGGATGTGTTATGGTAGGGTAAAGGTTTGTGTTATGGTAGGCATAGGGATGTGTTATGGTAGGGTACATGTTTGTGTTATGGTAGGCATAGGGCTGTGTTATGGTAGGCCTAGGGATGTGTTATGGTAGGCCAAGGGATGTGTTATGGTAGGCATAGGGATGTGTTATGGTAGGCCTTGGGATGTGTTATGGTAGACCAAGGGATGTGTTATGGTAGGCATAGGGATGTGTTATGGTAGGCCTAGGGATGTGTTATGGTAGGCCTAGGGATGTGTTATGGTAGGCATAGGGATGTGTTATGGTAGGCCTAGGGATGTGTTATGGTAGGCCTAGGGATGTGTTATGGTAGGCATAGGGATGTGTTATGGTAGGCCTAGGGATGTGTTATGGTAGGCCTAGGGATGTGTTATGGTAGGCCTATGGATGTGTTATGGTAGGGTAAAGGTTTGTGTTATGGTAGGCCAAGGGATGTGTTATGGTAGGATAAAGGTTTGTGTTATGGTAGGCCTAGGGATGTGTTATGGTAGGGTAAAGGTTTGTGTTATGGTAGGGTAAAGGTTTGTGTTATGGTGGGCCTAGGGATGTGTTATGGTAGGCCAAGGGATGTGTTATAGTAGGGTAAAGGTTTGTGTTATGGTAGGCCTAGGGATGTGTTATGGTAGGCCTAGGGATGTGTTATGGTAGGGTAAAGGATTGTGTTATGGTAGGCCTAGGGATGTGTTATGGTAGGCCAAGGGATGTGGTAGAGTAGGGTAAAGGTTTGTGTTATGGTAGGACTAGGGATGTGTTATGGTAGGCCTAGGGATGTGTTATGGTACTGTAAAGGTTTGTGTTATGGTAGGCCTAGGGATGTGTTATGGTAGGGTAAAGGTTTGTGTTATGGTAGGGTAAAGGTTTGTGTTATGGTAGGCCTAGGGATGTGTTATGGTAGGCCTAGGGATGTGTTATGGTAGGGTAAAGGTTTGTGTTATGGTAGGCCTAGGGATGTGTTATGGTAGGCCTAGGGGTGTGTTATGGTAGGGTAAAGGTTTGTGTTATGGTAGGCCTAGGGATGTGTTATGGTAGGCCAAGGGATGTGGTAGAGTAGGGTATAGGTTTGTGTTATGGTAGGCCTAGGGATGTGTTATGGTAGGGTAAAGGTTTGAGTTATGGTAGGCCTAGGGATGTGTTATGGTAGGCCTAGGGATATGTTATGGTAGGGTAAAGGTTCGTGTTATGGTAGGCCTAGGGATGTGTAATGGTAGACCTAGGGATGTGATATGTTAGGCCTAGGGATATGTTATGGTAGGCCAAGGGATGTGGTAGAGTAGGGATTTCCACCACCATCAACAAAACACCAGATGATGAAATTTGATCATGGAAGAATGGTGTCTCTTCCCTCCAATAGTGTTGCAGACACTT
Source organism: Oncorhynchus keta (assembly GCF_023373465.1). Lineage (NCBI taxonomy): Eukaryota > Metazoa > Chordata > Actinopteri > Salmoniformes > Salmonidae > Oncorhynchus > Oncorhynchus keta. The sequence goes on along the minus strand of NC_068437.1, from coordinate 22,736,632 downwards.
ATAGAAGCTATGCCAAGGTGAATTGTAGCTGTTCTGGTGGCTCGTGGAGGCCTAACACCCTATTAAACACCTTATGTTGGTGTTTCCTTTATTTTGGCAGGTACCTGTATGTTCAATGAAATTGATAGGCACTCATAAAAGAGCTCATACTGACAGAGCAAACTCAAAGCCCTAGCAATGCGTCTCATTACGGTTAAAACAGGACCAAAGGAGCTCACCGCGCTTCACTGTTAGTGCCTCTGACAGCTCATAAAAGAGTACACATTCCAATTTAACCAAATTGACAGGCTGTCAGAGGGGGAAAATAATAGAAGACAAGATATCAAAATTAGAAAAACATATAGACTTTAAAGGGAGCGCCCTACAGAAAAAGACTGAGCTGCACTTTTCTCAAAAATAATATTTTTCTTTTGATTAAAATGTGTACACACACACACACACACACGCACGCACGCACGCACGCACGCACGCACGCACGCACGCACACACACACACACACACACACACACACACACACACACACACACACACACACACACACACACACACACACACACACACACACACACACACACACACACACTCATATGCATCACAGACATTGAGCAGCCGTCTTTGTGAGAGGCAGTTGAAGAGCCCTGTCAATCAAACAGGAATCTGATATGATATCTGTCACAGAAGCGTACACATTCAAGACGATATAGCGGGGAGGGGCAGATAAATACAACACGGCTTCTATCTAAAGGACAAAGACAGACTCAGAGCCTCCCTCTTAATAAGATGAGAGCAATAATATCCATGTCAGCGAAAGGCAAGGCAATACAATCCAAGTCCAAAATCCAAGGCAATAAAAGATAAATGATACAGATAATATACTTATTGTGTGAATGCACATGCCTAATAAGCTCCCACCTTTATTTGTCTATCCATGTTACATGTACCTACACAGTGTCACGTTATAAATTAGATTTTTGTTGTGTTATTCATAAGTTACTTTTTTTTGTTTTTACTATTTTTAGTCAGGCCATTTGGGATGTGACTAATATCTACACTCTTAGATAAAAAGGTCCCAAAGGGTTCTTCGCCTGTCCCCACCATACACAGGTTCACAGAATGGAGAAACACTAATACAACAAGGCTCTTAGAAAAAAAGTGACATCAAGAACCTGGAACTAAAAGGGTTCTACCCAGAACCAAAACAGGTTCTTCAAAGGGTTCTCCTATAGGGACATCCAAATAACCCTTTTAGGTTCTAGATAGCACCTTTTTCTTCTAAGAATGTAAAGAACCTTGTTATATGACAGTGTTGCTCCATTCTGTAAACCTGTGTATTTCCTGCCTGTAATATATAAACATATAGCCCTTTACCGCAGTCAAATGACCTTGTGGCCTCATGGGTGGAATGTTATTCATATTTTTCATAATTTCATAATGAATCAATATAAGATTTTTTTTAATGCAGAAAATCTGGTGTTTTTATGTCAAACAGTGTTGTTATATTTCAGTCTTCCGTCATGTATATAAAGTGTAATATTGGGATGCAAACTCAAAATGTAATGCATTTAAACTCTGTATCTGACATGGAACAGGTGTCTTCTTTTACGAAAGCCCATAACCATGTGTGTGAGGTGTATACTTTGGTTTCACAGTAATATTGTTTAAGACAACTAAGTAACATTATGTGACCCTGATTTAGCCCACTGCAGTATTAACAATGACCAGATGTTTATTTATAGATGTAAATAGTCTTTTGTGTTTCAAATTCCATTATTTTTATGAGATGCCTTTGTCTTCAAATATACTGTTAGGAGTGGAAGTGACCTTGTGCATGTGTGTGTGTGTGTGTGTGTATGTGTGTGTATATGTGCATATGTAAGTGATTGCCAACGTGTGCGCTCGTGTGTCTGTGTGTGTGCGGGGTTGTAGGTTGGTTCCACCTTAGTGAGTCAGAGACCACTATGATGACACACCAAATGAGTTTGATGGATTATTATCCAAATGTTACTGAAAGTAATCCGATTACGCTACTGCGTTTAGGTATTCCAAAAGTCATGTTACTGATTTAAATGTTGGACAGGTAACTAGTTACTGTGACGGATTACATTTAGAAAGTAACCTAAAAAGTGTGTGTGTGTGTGCGTGCGTGTGTGTGTGTGTGTGTGTGTGTGTGTGTGTGTGTGTGTGTGTGTGTGTGTGTGTGTGTGTGTGTGTGTGTGTGTGTGTGTGTGTGTGTGTGTGTGTGTGTGTGTGTGTGTGTGTGTGTGTGTGTGTGTGGCCTGCTGAATTTATAAGAATCCCTCATTTCTCTAATTAGGTGTGCCCAGCACTGCAGGGAACCCAGGGATAAATAATATACCTGTGTCATGGAGTCAGCGACCGTAACCTTTTTCTAGATGTTTAAGGCGTCATTTTCAATGAAGCCGCACCTCCATCACTTAGTGTGGTGCCAGACGTGGAGGAGAGGGAGAGGGAAGGAGAGAATGAGAGACGTGTGCTGCTCTCCAGAAGGTCAAAACCAGAGATCATGCTTCCTTGCACTCTCCTTGTCATCAAAACCCTGCAATGGAATAATGAAGTGAGGGAAACAAGGAAAACGGGAGAAAAAAGAGAAAACATCACACTTGCACACAAATCAGATGTAGGAGAGATGGAACATGGCAGGTTCCTAATGGGACCTGAATTTTAAAACTAAATGCAATATTCAGTCAATTCAATTTAAAATCATGAAATACAAGTTAAATTTATGAATTCAATTATTCAATTGTGCATTTCAAATTCAATATCCTAATAAATAAAAAATTATGGAATTCAAGTACAATTTCTGTTGGCACTAAAATCGCTCCATATTTGTAGCCTTGGGGATGATGGAAAAATTAAATGAGGGCCTCTTGTTAGCAGCCCTGGGAGCAGAAAAGACCATGTTCATGGTTGGTTCTCAGAATAAGTGCAGTGGGGGTAGGAACCATGTTATACAACTATATACAGTACCAGTCAAACGTTTGGACACATTCAAGGGTTTTTCTTTATTTTTACTATTTTCTACATTGTATAATAATAGTGAAGACATCAAAACTATGACATAACACATATGGAATCATGTAGTAACCAAAAAAGTGTTAAACAAATAAATTGAGAATCTTCAAAGTAGCCACCCATTGCCTTGATGACAGCTTTGCACACTCTTGGCATTTTCTCAACCAGCTTCATGAGGTAGTCACCTGGAATACATTACAATTAACAGCTGTGCCATGTTAAAAGACAATTTGTGGAATTTCTTTCCTTCTTAATGCGTTTGAGCCAATCAGTTGTGTTGTGACAAGGTAGGGGTGGTATACAGAAGATAGCCCTATTTGGTAAAAGTCCACATTATGGCAAGAACAACTCAAATAAGTAAGGAGAAACGCCAGTCCATCATTTAAGACATGAAGGTCAATCAATCCAGAAAATGTAAAAAACGTTTAAAATTTCTTCAAGTGCAGTGGCAAAAACCATCAAGCGCTATGATGAAACTGTCTCTCATTACCGCTGCTGCAGTTCATTAGAGTTACCAGCCTCAGAAATTGCAGCCCAAATAAATGCCCACAGAGTTCAAGGAACAGACACATCTCAACATCAACTGTTCAGAGGAGACTGCGTGAATCAGGCCTTCATGGTCGAATTGCTTCAAATATATCATTACTAAAGGACACCAATAATAAGAAGAGACTTGCTTGGGCCAAGAAACACAAGCAATGGACATTAAAACGGTGGAAATCTGCAATCCTCCATACAATGTAGAAAATAGTGAAAATAAAGAAAAACTCAGGAATGAGTAGGTGTGTCCAAACTTTTGACTGGTACTGTATTTCAATGATGAAATGTAAAGACATGGAGGACAAAGGTCGCAACAACAGGAGTGACTAGATGGTCTGGAATTTGGCTCTGCAAAGCCTGAGACTGAAGAAAAGTACAAAAATGTACGCAAATAAGGCACACAGACATGCAAAACAAAAGTTCTTCCACATTCTCAGACACCCCACACCACTCAAATAGGGAGCCTTGAAAGACATCGGAATGTTTAGCCACCTGTAACTATTGTAATCACAAAAGCAACAAAAGAAACCTCAAATAAATGGCATTCCTTGCAACCTGACACAACAAACGGATATAAAGGTGCCTGGCCTGTCTGAAAGAACAAGCAGTTTGTTGTTACTTGTCATGTCATCATGCATTAAACTACTGACATTACATTTGATCAAGCACATGACAGTACCTTTGCTGTTGTCCTCTAACAAATAAAGGATCACCATCTCAGTGTTGTCAGTCACTAAGTTAAATAAATATGATCGGTGTTGGATAGATCAATAGTTTGGATTGAGTTATTTCATGATCTATGCATAAACGTTAAGCGACCTTTAATTGGTGTCCTCTCCTCATAGACGGAGAAGGGAAACCTTTCCTCAAAACAGTTGAACCTCTGTGCCATTTCTGCTCTCCCACAGTAAGTGGTGTAGAAGACCCACAAGAGGTTGTTTCATAGAGAGGCCAATATTGCCCTCTCTTACTATATCCCCCTCCCCTGGAATGGAGGGAGGCGCAGATGCAGCTCTTACTTGTTTGCACGCTACACTATCATATCTCTTGCCCTAGGGTAGCCGTGGCCAGCGGAGCCGTAGAATTGCTACTGTATCTCAGTGTTATCTGGCGCAGGTTACACATCGCTTGTCCATGGAAGCTGAACTATAGACAGCACAAAAGGACCCTCTCTCACTTGCCTGTTATCTGTGATGGATCCTGTTATCTCCTGCCGTTATCACTGGCTCAGTAGAGGACTGGGGAACACCACGTCTGCAGCTCAGATCACCCTGGCATCCTACCCCACTTGGCACAGACGTCAATTCAAGGTCTAGTCCACATTGGTGTGTGCCCAGTGTGTGCCCATAGCCTTTTTCCATACTCGAAGAGATAACATGCAGTGGTATTGTACAGTAGATGCATGGGTTGCATCCTGCTCAACTGGTTGTGGATTGTACTACAGAGATGCAGGAGGGAAGTACATCTACATCTACAGTCACCTCCAAAGTTATTGGCACGCTCGATAAAGGTTAGCCAAAAAGTAAAATAATACAAATACTGAGCTATTTTGCATGCTCATCATTTTTTGATAATGTCATTATTTTGTACTAATGCAATTTCTCAGAGAAAGAGATGTTGTGTAGCAAGTCATTGAAATAAATCTAAAAAAGACAAGGGTCAAAATGATTGGTACCCGTGTTTTCAGTATTCCAGCACCCTCCTCTTGCAAGGATAACGACAGCAAGCCTTTTTCTAAAATGTTTAATGAGATTGGAGAACACATTGGGAGGGATCATGACCATTCCTCCATGCAGAATCTTTCCAGATCCTTGATATCCTTTGACTGTGCTCTTTAATTCAAACCACAGATGTTCAATGGGGTTAAAGTGTGGAGACTGAGATGGACAGAACCTTGTTGCCTCTGCCAGGAGGCTGACACTTGGTTGAAAATGGCTCTTCCAGCAAGACAATAGCCCCAAGCACTCATCAACATTTTTCAATGGACATGTCAGTCTCCGGACATGAACCCCATTGAAAACGGGTGGTTTGAATTGAAGAGGGCAATCCATAAACCCTCCCCTAACCCAGACGACACTGAGCCAATTGTACGCTGCCTCATGGGTCTCCCAGTCACAGCCGGCTGTGACACAGCCTGGGATGAAACCCAGGTCTGTAGTGACGCCTCAAGCACTGCGATGCAGGGCCTTAGACCGCTACGCCACTCGGGAGAACATCAGATGCATTTCAGACACCTCAAACCATACTTCCTTTTGATTTATTTTTGACTGTCTGTTTTACCATGTATGAATGTACTATTCAATGTGTTTCTATTGGCTAATAGCAGTAATGCCAAATTCTATGTTTAATCAAAAAAATGTTAATGTTTAGTTTTTGATACCTACAGAATCCTAAAATTCATAATCAAATATCTAAATGATCCATGGTATGACTATTCTTAAAACCATTCCATATGTTATCTTAGTAGATCCCCCTCCCTAGGGGTAGACTCTTAGGGGTTAAGGGACAAAACAAATATTGGCTCTAAATGAGCTATACTGAATATTTCATATTCTATATAAATCTGCATGACTTACAGTTAGATTATACTGTTTGTGGCCTTTACTATGCTGTTTGTGTATTGTTATTATATTGTGCATTACGCCATGCTATGAAGTCTATGGTGGGCTTACTGTAGATGCTATGTGCTGGATGCACCTTTTGCTGCAATGCAGGTAGAGAGGGAAGAAGAGGAGGGGCACAGAGAGAGAGACACACACACACACACCGCACCTGTCAATCTCTGTCCACAGGTGACTCCCCACTGAGCCCAGACTGCTGCTGTCTGAGAGACTACACACACACACACACACACACACACACACACACACACACACACACACACACACACACACACACACACACACACACACACACACACACACACACACACACACACACACACACACACACACACACACAGTACTGGTGCTATCACAGTGGTACAGCATGGAGTGTGCTGAATGGCTCTATGACCACTCCTTCTCACAGAGAGCCAGACCCAGGTAGTGTCTGTTTAATCTGACATGGCTACCTGCTGGGGAGCGTATAGTTGAAAAGGATCTGACTACAGATAAATGCTGTTTAAGACTTTCTTTTTTTAAGATATCTCAGGAGCTGATTGAGTTGGCCCTCACACACACACACACACACACACACACACACACACACACACACACACACACACACACACACACACACACACACACACACACACACACACACACACACACACACACACACACACACACAGGCAGTGACCTTACCCGGTGTTTCTATTATTTACAGTAGGTCCTGACTGGCAGCCTGGTTTCTGGTGAATGTTCAGATTAAACCTCAGAGAGAGTGTGTCTGGTCTCTCAGCACATCACTACAGCTAGCAGGATGTTTATAGTGCTTTTAAAGTTCTCTCTCTCTCCTAGTACAGCCTCACCTGGGAGACTCCACACAAGACTGGAATTAATTTGAAAATCAACTAAATATCCCTCTCCGACTCAGAGGGAAGTCTTTGGGCTGGGTGGTAGGGAGGCGGACCCAGGGGGGGTTTCAGTACTCGAGATGTGGAGATATGGAACGAGGCATTAATTGAGCTGCTTGCAAAAGGGAATAGCTGAGAGACGAGCTCATTAAAAATGATTATTAAAGAAACAACCAGAGGAGAGCAGCTGATGCGTGTCCAAAACATTCAGCGAAAACAGGGCGGAAAGAGAAACAGCTTGCTGATATGCGTGCATTACTCTCCACCAGGTATTTAAGGGTACAGTATGAGTACTTACAGTACACTCAGTGAACCAAAGAGCTCCCTGTATTTACATATACACTATATACCAGCATGCGGACACACAGCACATTACTAAAGGTTTATACCCAACATTTACCAGATATATACGGCACATAGCAACAATAGGAAATACTGCAAGTCTCAATCTTCTTCCAGATCAAAAGGCAGGTTATTCTACCCAACACAACACAGTGGGAAATCTACTGCTGCAGAGCACAGATGCATTCCTCTCGCAAAACTAAAAAACTAAAATATGTTCCCCTAGGGCAGAATAGATCCCAATTCCAGATGTAATTATTTTCAATATATCTGAACAATATTTCTCGCAGCTCATAAAGGAGGATACAGCACATAATCTTCTCACAGTTTCATAAAATGTGTCTGTTTTCTATTTTAAACAACTACTAGGATTATATGAAGATAGAAAGAGAGATCACAGTGAGACAAGGGAAAGATGGTGGCATAGTCAGCTATGTGATAGTCTCTTTATGTTGTCCTGTGGTTTGAGTGTTTAAGTGTGGCTCCCAGCTGGTTCCTCCCAGCCCACCTCTCCACCATCCCCTCTCTCTGTGTGCTATCAATCCCTCAGCAGGTGAGCTTTATCTGGCCCCATGGCTGCACTATTCTGGGGTCAGCAGTTGGAGAAGCAGGTTAGCGTTTTAAGTCATGAATCTTGTTCTGGAGGCAGTTCTGCAGAGTGGTCACTAGCCAGCACAGACACAAAGTATTTACACCTTACACTAACATGAACCATAAACTTAAAATATTTTATGAATTGTTATAATATAAACCAGCTGGCCTATCTAAGGGGAAATGGCCTCTTCAAGTGTTAGCATACAGATGCGGACTAAAAGCATTTTTAGTTTTCTCTCCCTTTTAGTCAGCAGACAAGAATATAAAGATTTGGAAATAACCTACATGGACTGACAAACATAGAAATAGCCTACTATTTGTGAGTGTATCTGAAACTCTAATCCATATGACTCCTGGCATTTTTTTAATAGGGTAATTTGGGGTCATGTTTTGCATGTAAGTATACTTACGATTTGACATGCAAAGTAAATAATGAGAGAGCTAAGATATCTCTCTATCCATCATCCTTCTGTTCTGTACATAGACCCACTGCTCTCTTCTCGCTCTCCTGCCTCCCTCCCTCAGCTGATCAACTGTGTGCTGACACTTAATGAGTAACGCGCTGGTCTCCAAAGTAAAACATCAGTATTCAGCATGCAGCAATATCATTCTGGTAATAAATACAATAATGTTAGCAGCCAGTGTGTAAAAGCAAAAAAATACCAAATTATATTTTAATTTTAGAAAACTTTATTAGACCTTTCCGTGTGATGTGATTCTAAACTGTTTGGAAAGAGAATAATGTGAACTGCAAACTCTGCTGAAATGAGTAATATTTTATTGTCTAAGGTGAGATGACACACAGTTTTCACACAGCAGATGTGTTGAATAGCTTCCGTTCTATAGTCATCCACCAAGGAGAGGGGCAGAAACATGGCCAGGAGAGAGGAAATAAGAATGGCACATACAGATCTCCCCCTTCCCTCCTCCTCTCTTTCTCTCAAGCCTTTCTACTCCCTCACTCTTACAATCTCAATTTCTCTCTGTTGAAAGGTTACAAAATGTCAGATGGGGAGTTTTCATCATCTTCAATGGTGTCGTCCTCTTCATAGATGGTGTGTGTGTGTATGTGTGCGTGTGTGTGTGTGTGTGGGGGGGGGGGGGGGCATGGCCAGTGTGTTTAGAAACATGCTGCTATACAGGAAGTTTTGCTCCTCCCAGCCGTGGGAGGGAGTCAGCCACTCCAGTCGGCACAGCATCTATTGACGACTTTGTCCACGACTATGCCTCAAGGCCACATCCATGGAAACTGAAGCTTCTGCAATCTGCACATACCGTTCTGTAGGAGTTAGTTCACACAGCATGTGTAAGCAACTTTAGTCATGGGGTCACACCACCTTTTATCACTGCAAACGTGGCCAAGGCCTTTAACAGTATGAAATGAAGCGTAACCGTTATTCACATGTTAAAAGTACATGATAATGTAGAGTGCTAAATCGGATAACACTTTATTGTTATTTTTTAAGTCACATGAATAATAGATCATAGGGTGTTATAAGCATGTATGTTTTATAATCAAATCTGAATTTGTTATGCATTTTTATATGGCAATGTTTCTACACTGATGATAAGTCATGGACATGATAATAGCAAGACACTAGAAGGGATCAAACATGTCATTCTGATGATACCTTATAGCCATGTAATAAAGCATTACTGATGATACCTTATAGCCATGTAATAAAGCATTACTGATGATACCTTATAGCCATGTAATAAAGCATTACTGATGATACCTTATAGCCATGTAATAAAGCATTACTGATGATACCTTATAGCCATGTAATAAAGCATTACTGATGATACCTTATAGCCATGTAATAAAGCATTACTGATGATACCTTATAGCCATGTAATAAAGCATTACTGATGATACCTTATAGCCATGTAATAAAGCATTACTGATGATACCTTATAGCCATGTAATAAAGAATTTCTGATGATACCTTATAGCCATGTAATAAAGCATTACTGATGATACCTTATAGCCATGTAATAAAGCATTACTGATGATACCTTATAGCCATGTAATAAAGCATTACTGATGATACCTTATAGCCATGTAATAAAGCATTACTGATGATACCTTATAGCCATGTAATAAAGCATTACTGATGATACCTTATAGCCATGTAATAAAGCATTACTGATGATACCTTATAGCCATGTAATAAAGCATTACTGATGATACCTTATAGCCATGTAATAAAGCATTACTGATGATACCTTATAGCCATGTAATAAAGCATTACTGATGATACCTTATAGCTATGTAATAAAGCATTACTGATGATACCTTATAGCCATGTAATAAAGCATTACTGATGATACCTTATAGCCATGTAATAAAGCATTACTGATGATACCTTATAGCCATGTAATAAAGCATTATTGACTTAGGCATGAATGAGTGAACGTTGTAAAAAAAGTAGAATATTACTCCTAATGACCATCTGCCTGAAATCAATTAATTCATGGTTATAATTGTAATAGGGCTGCATGATAATGGAAGCATAGTGGGGGAAAAAAGAATAGCATATATTTTAAACATGCAACTAAGCCACAACTAAGCTATTCCTCCCCAGCCACACACAATTTATCTCTCTGACTTCAAAATAATTTTATAAAGACTACTTATTCAGTCATGATAAGTCATCTATGTTCTGTGTGCAGCTGCTCTTCTTTTATTTACTATTTACCTCTATCCATATTTTATGACTTATAGATTTGCGGGCCTTTTTTAGCAATGACAGGTTTAGGCGCAGAGACAGTTTAACAGCTCCTAAAGAGCTCTAGGAGGAATCGCAGGGCTATAAATGTAATATCCTAATAGTCTGTGTACAGCTCCATTCAAAATAGCCCCATTGCTCCAAATTACTGAACCACTCAGCCAGCACACACTCGCTCTCACTCTCGTTCACGTATTTATATATATATATACACACACACACACCCTCGCACGCGCACACAGAGACGGGTGGACCTGGAAGGCCCAATGTAAAGCGGCGACCTGAGATTTTCGCAACATGGTCAGCGGCACTGTCGGGATCCCGAGATCTGACACTGAGCACCACAGGACAGTGGACACCAGCCGTAATTTTAAAAAACGACTACATATTAAATGGGTGAATAAACCTAAACAAAAATAAAGAACAGTAGATGATTTGGTTGCATCTGTAAATCACACCTTTGTATTTTGGGGAGGCAATGGCTATGATGCTATAAAAGTCTGAGTTTGTGTCTTGGAGGTAATGTGAGGAAACTAGCGCAATTTGTCACTTCCAGATCTGGTCTCAGCGGTAGGAAGGAGTGTTGATGTGGTGAGCTTGTCACATATCAGTAGCATTTGTAAAACTATCTGTTGGAGAGCTAAAACAATTTTCTGGTGCACACATTTTAACACCATATATTCAGAAATGCAGTGTGTACGAAACTTATCAGGAGACAGTCCACAGCAACATCGATTCCCCAGGTTTTCTAGCAGCTTACAGTGTTATGTTTGACCATTTTGTAAACCATTTTAATCCCTGTGGTTTGCCGCTTTATTTCCCCGAGGAAAGGCGCGCCGGGGGCACATTAAATTCTAGTGCAGAGGCTCACCAGAAAGCAATAACTGCTTGAGTTTGTCTTCCTCTGTTGATGCGTGTTAAGCAACGCGTTTATTGTGATCGTGTTTGGTTTCCATTTAACAAAGAGGAAATGGTCTACACTTAGGCCTAAAATGTTAGTATACATCCGGTAGACGATATGAACAGGTTCCGAAGTAGTGAAAACCTAATGTTGTCTTTAAAGGCCACGGCATGTCCGACATGACCAAGATGACACCGCAAAGAGAGTCGTGAAGTAATGGGAATTCCTCCCAATGTTTCCTCTTTTTATTTGATCTCAGGGTAGTCTTCCATTTTTTCTTTATCTCTGGCGGTCGTGATGACGATGACTGGGGAGTGGGGATAAGTAAGCCTACAAATACAAATAAAGAAGCAATTGTTCACTTGAATGTAAAAGTGCGTGCGCAAGAGAATTGGTTAAAAACCACCGGCACCTGGATGGGACCGGACACTCCATCGCCACAACTCAGAGAAGATTGTGTATTACGCACACAAAAAACAACTGTGACAACACAACTATAATTGCTACATGGATGACAATCGGTTAATCATGCCATAAGTTTATTTGGCACTGCGCCCTGAAACAGATTGCATCATTCCGACAACCTCCATTACGCACATGAAACACCGTGGTTTATCACTTAATCATAAAGTTACCTGATGGTTCGGTATTATATGTATGAGCCTTTATGCTCCACAGAGAACAGGGTCAATTAAAAAGCCAGTGAAACGAATACATTTCGAACAGAATCTGATTTGGATTCAGACGATTATGCGATTAGAGTGCTTTCATCTACCAACGAGCCTGAGTAAAAGCCAGAAAAACAACCATCTACATGAATGCAACTATATTTTACTGAATATAGTAAACCCAGAAAACTGAACAATCATGGGCACGTTCAAAACAATATATTCTGGGTTGCAGAAGGCGTGCGTAATTGTCTCCACCAGATACGTTCTCAAATAACCTCGGAACAGTGACAGAGTCGTGTCAAATCTTCAACCATCCGCTGTCGACTCACAATCCCTACAACAGTAGGCAAATCAAATCCAGCGGGCGGTTAATTTAATTTCAGAACCGACATAATAACTCCCCTCTTGCCCGAGCGTCACAGTAAAAGTAAACATCCTTAATAGGGTCCCTCATTTGGCAATTAAGATTAAATATGTTGGGTCTCGCCACTTTCTCTTTTAATTGCAGAGCTTGCTTTCCGTTTTTCTTTTCACCACAGCATTTGAAGAATTACCACCGTTAACTTCTAATTGCTTGTCACTGTACTCCAAATTTGAAGCCACTTCCTAGAAATAATTATGTTTACACTCACACGGGGTGCCAACTAGTCTGTCTTTATTGAGCTTGTTTGAAGACTAATTTGGTGTAAAATTGGCTATGATAGAGCTGGGAGAGTGACGGCGCCTCCCCTCAGTGTACAGGGATCGTAAGAGAGGGAAACTATAGATGTGCTCACTGAGCAATGTGGGGGAAGCAGTTCTGGGGAAGACTGAAATGTATTTTAAATAACTGCTTGTCATATTCCCTCTGATCAATTTAATCGGTTGTGGATTTTAATGATGGTCAAAAACAATCTCGTTGATCTGCTAAATGAATAGAGGAATTCGGTAGGTAGGCACTGCTGCATCTTATTTTAGGATATCCATTTTTCAAGTAGCTTTATTTATTTGTTCACGGTCTCTTGACTATTTTCGATATCGTCTTTATCAAATGAAAAGGATGAGGTGCAAACCATTCATGTGATAATCTATTTCACACCATAAATCAAGCATGCATCAAGCAAACACTCGGAAAACATTCGCACAACCCTGGCCTGCATTATCTGAATCTCAATGCGACCTACGAAGTCAGCAATATAATATTTATACATGTTGCAAGTGTGTCTATTTTATAAAAGTATTACAAATGTTATTTCATTATGCCTACTAACTGAACATACGGCCACATTTTGTGGGACCAAAGTGCAACTCTCTAGAAAAAAACATTCCTCTATAGAGAATGTAGAATTAATTACTCTATGCGATTCATATTCAATGCACGTGGCCACTTAAGTAGACTCGACACTAAAATGAGCCTGACATTTTCCTTCCGCTAACTGTGTTTTTATTTGTGTAGAGCAACAGCGTGTTTCAGCCAATTAGACACCATATGACATGACATGTCAGGCTGTCTATTCATGGCTCAGCAATTATGAGTAGAGTTTCAAATAACCTACTGTACACTGTCTGAAGCCTGATTAGGGCGTTCTGGGGGTCACGTATATGTGCTCTCACGCACACACACGACTTAATTTTACAACAACGTGAATTTTAGCTTTTATATTTCGATGTCATCACTTATACAGTTTAACAAGCAATTTCGAGTTTAAAAGACATTTAAAAACAAGTGTAATGTGCGTTATTACTTTGCCTATAAGGGAATAAACTATATTCCAATATCGACATAAACATTTTTGGGTCATATACAAAGATATTGATACAAGTAAAACCCAGCATGGGACGTGCGTGTGGTGTGTGCATTTGTGCGTGTGTGGTTTGATGGTCATCTACTGTATGTATGGCTCCTACCCCTCTATCGATCATTATCTGGAGAACGCATCCAGGACAGCTACCATATGGCCGTTCTATCCCTGTTGCTTTAGGGGCCCTGCTCTCCCGCCGTCGTTGTTCTAGGGCGGCGTTCGAACTTTGCCAGAGCGGAAGAGATGGATCGCATGAATCACTCCAGTCAACGGACCGGGCATGTGCCCAACCAACGCACCTGGTGTATGCGACAAAACAAATTACATTGGCCTACCTTATCTCACCCAGTCTCACGCAATGATTTAGAATTTATATTACGATAAATAATCATGAGCCCATCTCCTCAGTCAGCACCTTGGCTACTCTGTCATTAACCCTTCGCCCTCCTACTGTAACACACACACAGTCTTGTACAGCTAACCTTGTGGGGACACAATTTAGTCCCATTCAAAATCATATTTTCCCTAACCCCTTAACCCCCTAGAAATAGCATTTGACCTCAAGGGGACTAACAAAATGTCCCGTCGGTCAAATTTTTATTTGTTAACGGTTCTTGTTCACACACACACACACACACACACACACACACACACACACACACACACACACACACACACACACACACACACACACACACACACACACACACACACACACACACACACACACACAATAAAATTCAGCACCTTAAAATGGATAGCAATGGCAGCTTCCCTAGTTAGATATGCTAACCTCCACTACATGCCTTACCAACATCTCCACCACAAGCATCTCCTTAACGTCTACAAATGTAGTTTACACCACCCAAACTTTGCTGCCACACTGTATTCCTGTGAGCCCCACCTGTTTCATGGCAGGTTAAACAGAAAAAGATAATGTCTTCCTTTCACTGAGAGTCTCCCTCTCTGCTGTACTGTGCCGTGTTGTGTTTCCGCGTAGCTGGGCCCTCAGCTCTGGTTAGTGTCACACCTCAGACGTCTGGGCCAGCCAGCGGATACTAATGAGGGCCTCAGTGGGGCTGCATGGCGTCACCACTCTCTGCCCAGACTACTACCACCAGACACGGCCCAGACTAGTACCACCAGACACAGCCCAGATTAGTACCACCACACACGGCCCAGACTACTACCACCAGACACGGCCCAGACTAGTACCACCACACACGGCCCAGATTAGTACCACCACACACGGCCCAGATTAGTACCACCACACACGGCCCAGATTAGTACCACCACACACGGCCCAGATTAGTACCACCACACACGGCCCAGACTAGTACCACCACACACGGCCCAGACTAGTACCACCACACACGGCCCAGATTAGTACCACCACACACGGCCCAGATTAGTACCACCACATACGGCCCAGATTAGTACCACCACACACGGCCCAGACTACTACAACCACACATGGCCCAGATTAGTACCACCACACACGGCCCAGATTAGTACCACCACACACGGCCCAGATTAGTACCACCACACACGGCCCAGATTAGTACCACCACACACGGCCCAGATTAGTACCACCACACACGGCCCAGACTAGTACCACCACACACGGCCCAGACTAGTACCACCACACACGGCCCAGACTAGTACCACCACACACGGCCCAGACTAGTACCACCACACACGGCCCAGACATGGCCCAGACTAGTATCACCACACACGGCCCAGACATGGCCCAGACTACCAGATTAATACCACCAGACACTGCCCAGACTACCAGATTAATACCACAAGACACTGCCCAGACTACCAGATTAATACCACCAGACACTGCCCAGACTACCAGATTAATACCACCAGACACTGCCCAGACTACCAGATTAATACCACCAGACACTGCCCAGACTACCAGATTAATACCACAAGACACTGCCCAGACTACCATATTAATACTACAAGACACTGCCCAGACTACCAGATTAATACCACCAGACACTGCCCAGACTACCAGATTAATACCACCAGACACTGCCCAGACTACCAGATAAATACCACCAGACACTGCCCAGACTACCAGATAAATACCACAAGACACTGCCCAGACTACCAGATTAATACCATAAGACACTGCCCAGACTACCAGATTAATACCACCAGACACTGCCCAGACTACCAGATTAGTTTCACCAGACACTGCCCAGACTACCAGATTAATACCACCAGACACTGCCCAGACTACCAGATTAATACCACCAGACACTGCCCAGACTACCAGATTAATACCACCAGACACTGCCCAGACTACCAGATTAATACCACCAGACACTGCCCAGACTACCAGATTAGTTTCACCAGACACTGCCCAGACTACCAGATTAATACCACCAGACACTGCCCAGACTACCAGATTAATACCACCAGACACTGCCCAGACTACCAGATTAATACCACCAGACACTGCCCAGACTACCAGATTAATACCACCAGACACTGCCCAGACTACCAGATTAATACCACCAGACACTGCCCAGACTACCAGATTAATACCACCAGACACTGCCCGGACTACCAGATTAATACCACCAGACACTGCCCAGACTACCAGATTAATACCACCAGACACTGCCCAGACTACCAGATTAATACCACCAGACACTGCCTCGGACTACCAGATTAATACCACCAGACACTGCCCAGACTACCAGATTAATACCACCAGACACTGCCCAGACTACCAGATTAATACCACCAGACACTGCCCGGACTACCAGATTAATACCACCAGACACTGCCCAGACTACCAGATTAATACCACCAGACACTGCCCAGACTACCAGATTAATACCACCAGACACTGCCCAGACTACCAGACTAATACCACCAGACACTGCCCAGACTACCAGATTAATACCACAAAACACTGCCCAGACTACCAGATTAATACCACCAGACACTGCCCAGACTACCAGATTAATACCACCAGACACTGCCCAGACTACCAGATTAATACCACCAGACACTGCCCAGACTACCAGATGAATACCACAAGACACTGCCCAGACTACTATCCCTAGAAATTGCTGCCACTCACCACTCTTTTTCTGCATTTTAGACACTTCAGTAACAAGCACCGAAACCACCTTCTACAGAATCAGAACATCCAGTGAATGATTTATATAATAAGTACATTTCTAACCATATCTTTCTCCACCAGCTTGCAGTGCATATGGCACAAACAGTCAAACAGGACAAAAAAAGTACACATTTAGTAAGTCATGTACAAATAATATCCATTTCCCAAAGGTTATGCACTCCTTCCTTCCTCTCAGCTCACTTCATGGATAAACAAAGCATATCTCCAAACACATATCACTCCCTCTTAAGCAAGACGTTGTCCGTGAATAACAAGTCCCTTGATATTAACAAGTCAGCTCAAATGCGCAAACTCTCACTCTACCGGAATCTATGATGAGAATCTTTCCTCACCCACTTTGCAACATGAAACAGGACAAATGTTGACAAGACACAGCACATACAGCAGGCCTATACGTACACATGTGAGGAATGTAAAAGCAGAAGAACAAACCTTGGGGAGAGGGAGAGTGGAGTGAGTGTCATGGGGTTCGTAGGTGTATGATTTTGGGCTGAGCTGAGCTGTCCTGCCATTGGCCCTGTCTGTCTGCCCGCCCATATGAAATGTGGAAAGTGTGGAGGACAGCAAGAAATCTGTGTACATTTCCATACATGGGCCTCACACCCCTTGTCAGCTGTTTCCCTGACATTGAGAGGAGGAGGGAGGGCATGGGTGATGTCGAGTGGGTGCCATGCCAGCCTGGCTTTCGCCCCACCAAGCGGCTTGCTAGGCTGTGACCCACTGCAGACAATTACATTTACCTTCATCTCCCTCCAGTCAAATTATGTTTAGAGGACGTGGACCTTGGATTGACCGCGCAGCAAGGAAAAGCCTTGTACGCACAAGTTAATTCAAACATAAATGAGTGATAAACACATCTAAAAAAGGTAACACCAGAATGTTAAACAAGACTACATAATCACTAAGACATAAAACACATCACAAGGTTAAAATCCCCTTCGCAGCTCTTTAAATGCTTATCATGAGCAGGAAGTGAGAATGGAGAAGGGGAGGAAACGAGAGGAAAAGAGAAAATGGTAGAAATGAGCATAACATGATCTTTGTATAAGCAGCAGAGTTAGCTTATTATGCCAGCACTAATTTCCCCCCAGGAGCTCATTAACGTCTTGAGAGTGAGCAGCAGTAAGAGAAGAGTGGAGGAAGCCCCCAATCACCAGACTGAATCTCTCTATACAGCGGATCAGCGGCCAGGAAGACAGCACAATATCACTGGGAACAACACACACTGTCACACACACATTCAGAACAACAATGTTGGCTCTCGCAGACATGAACACACACATACAGTACCTACTGTACACACACAAACACACACACACGCACACGCACACACGTGCTAAATCTTGATTATCACTCACTCCAGCCAACTTTTTGGAATTGAATGGAAGATGGGAAGATGGGTGGAGACGGCCTTAGTTGTTTTTCCAACTAGGTTTAACCAAATGAATCGCAATAAGACTCTCGGATTAGGTTTAAGAAAAATAAAAGTACCATTTCAATTTTATTGGATCAAAGAAAATAAAAAACAATAGATAAATTGATTGCTAAATAAACGGGAGGATTTGTACAGTTAATAATCATAATAAATTCCTTTATAGTTTTTCTGGTATAGTCTCAGTTTAGCCACATTTCGACCGAAACAAGAACAAGAAGCATCAGTACTTAAGGGCAGCCTCATAATCCACACACAATCACTAAATGTTAACATTGAAATACGGAAATACGATATTCAACCAGATTCTGTTAATCATAGATTATATCATATAGAAACTTTCAGAATGTATATATATATATATATATATATATATATATATATATATATATATATATATATATATATATATATATATATCCGGTATACAGCTAGAGTCTTTTAGAGTTTCAGCAATCCTCCAACCAAGACAAAGCAGGGACATCTTTACTGGGAGGAGAAGGCTAGAAAGAAGAGCAGCAGAGTGGAGGAGTATTGAACAGAGGATCAATATATGTGAAGAACAGGGGATGGGAGGAGTGATGAGTGAGGAGGACGCAATGGTACAGTACAGTATCTGCTTGGACTTGTAATGACAGTGGTGGAAGGGATGTAGAAAATGTATTGTCGGACTGTACACAGACAAAAATGGAGTCACAGAAAATGGGTGGGGATGGATGGCCATACGGTATGTGGAAACATGGTCGATGCAGCTCTTTGACACTGTAGGTAATACAGAGACATTCCTCAAAGCAGATGCAGAAAGAGATGATGTGAGGGAAGGGGTGGACTTGGCCTATAGTTTTTACTCTCTTTAATGTTTTTAAATTATATTATTTCTGAGGATAAAAAAGTTTTGGCTGTCCAGAGCTGTAGTCAGGCAGCGGAGTGAGTGAGTGTGTTGGAGAGCCTGCCCTGCCTAATTATACCTTACATATCTCTTTAACTTCCTCTCCCATATCTCTCTCTCTTCCTCTATCTTTTATCCTCTCTCTCACTCCACAGTCTCCCAAGCCGCCGAGCTGAGAAGCATTAGTCCCTCCAGTCTCCTTGTCTTCTACATGGGGAAGACCAGGAACCCAGAGAATGTGGAGTACTTCCAACCCCCCATGAGGTTTCCTCTCTCCAGTTTGAGGTAGGCTCGGTCCCCCTTCTCCATTTGGATCAGCACTCCGTTACTGGCAGCCTCACGAGTCACATCCTGGTCCCCAGCGAAGGCCGAGATCACAGGCCATCCGTTATGCATTAGGCTCACCTACAGGACAGACAGGACAGATGTTACAAGTAGAGATGGTAAAGTACACACACATTTCTACACACCCACCCAGACACACACTAGAACACAGTAAACACAGACATGAACATCACATCATTTCACTCATTCAGATTCATACATTGTACAGTGCACCCTCCTAGTGTTGAGTTTAGGAGTAAAGTTGAAAAGCACCTGCGGGTTGAGCACTCCTTGACTCAAACATGCCCTTAACATTCAAACAGTAGACCCTAAATCATGCATAAAAAGCATAAAAGTAATCAAAACACTATTTAGGCCTTGGTTTGGACCAGCAAAGCTTGGGAGAGAGAGACAGAGAGAGAGCAAGAGAGCGAGAGAGAGAGAGAGAGAGAGAGAGAGAGAGAGAGAGAGAGAGAGAGAGAGAGAGAGAGAAAGAGAAAGAGCAAGAGGACACAGCAGCCTCAGTTTAGTGTGCTAAATGAGTCTACAGGGCCACGCCTCTACATCACTCCCACCAGCCAGGGCCCAGGGGAGGCTCACTCAGCTCCCACCCAGACCCAGCTTTACCCCCAGCCCCATCCACAGTGAGGAGGGGAAAGGGAACCTCGCTTAGCTGGTTGAGAGGGTCAAACGAGGGACAATCCCTCCTTTCTGGCAGTGATGTAAGGGAAACAGAAAGGAAAACACTGCACACTGCTGCTCATGCTCCCAGGTGATATTTATTTATAACAACGTTTCACCCCTGGGTCTTCATCAGGCATCCATATCCCAGGTGGGGGTGGAAGGTCCTATATATAGTGGGGTGGAAGGTCCTATATATAGCGGGGTGGAAGGTCCTATATATAGCGGGGTGGAAGGTCCTATATATAGTGGGGTGGAAGGTCCTATATATAGCGGGGTGGAAGGTCCTATATATAGTGGGGTGGAAGGTCCTATATATAGTGGGGTGGAAGGTCCTATATATAGTGGGGTGGAAGGTCCTATATATAGTGGGGTGGAAGGTCCTATATATAGTGGGGTGGAAGGTCCTATATATAGTGGGGATGGAAGGTCCTATATATAGTGGGGGTGGAAGGTCCAGTATAGTGGTCCATATAGTGCCAGCAGCATACCACCCTGCATACCACACTACTGGCTTGCTTCTGAAGCTAAGCAGGGTTGGTCCTGGTCAGTTCCTGGATGGGAGACCAGATGCTGCAAGAAGTGGTGTTGGAGGGCCAGTAGGAGGCACTCTTCCCTCTGGTCTAAAAAACTATCCCTGGCTTGCTTCTGAAGCTAAGCAGGGTTGGTCCTGGTCAGTTCCTGGATGGGAGACGAGATGCTGCAAGAAGTGGTGTTGGAGGGCCAGTAGGAGGCACTCTTCCCTCTGGTCTAAAAAACTATCCCAATTCCCCAGGGCAGTGATTGGGGACACTGCCCTATGTAGGGTGATGTCTTTCAGTAGGGGTGTTATCCCCAGTGTCCTGGATAAATTCCCAATCTGTCCATCACCTAATGGTCATCTAATAATCCCCAGTTTACAATTGGCTCATTCATCCCCCTCCTCTCCCCTGTAACTACAACCCCAGGTTGTTGCTGCAAATTAGAATGTGTTCTCAGTCAACTTACCTGGTAAGATAATGGATAAATAAATCAATTAGTGGGGGTGGAAGGTCCTATATATATAGGGGGGTGGAAGTTTCCTATATGTAGTGGGGCTACTGAGTCTGATATTCACAAGTCACTTCCCAAAAACATCATTGCTCCCTGCAATTACAGCACATGGATGTGTAAATGGAATAAAGGCTGGTGCACGGTGTCAGCATTCCGTTGAGCTGCTGAATTCATTAATGCGTTAGCACCCAATTAAGCCCAGTGAGAGAAGATTTAGATATACATTTGGTGAGTGGATTTCCGCCCACAGTTTAATGCAGCACTTAGCTGTAATGAAAAAGCACACATCCTCATCTCACATAATTTCCTGTCCAGACAGACAGATGACAACAGACCACTTTCTTCTCTTCATTGGGTGAAGGGAGACACACTGACTGGGCAGCAAGGTTATCTTTAGAAATTACATGTTTTTGGGAGAAGTGTGCATTTAAAGGTGCTACACAGGTTTAAAAAAAAATGTTTTTGCATTGGAATTTCAGAAATTGTCCATAATATCTCTTCTGCTAATATTGTAATGATAGTGTTTCATAGTACTACCTACCCGCCAGTGTTGTGATTGGCTGTAATATTCACCTATTGATTTCTCGCGCTGGAGCGGCATCTGTTGTCAAACTGGGAAAGCTGTTCTGACTTTGCGACTGTGTTATCTAGTGGAAATAAAAAATGTCCTGGTTGCTAAAATTCTATGTTGATTGCTAAATTTCAGTTTTTGTGAGAAAACAAGCACCAAATAGTGTAAGGAATCATTGTAATTGAAAATATATTTCACAACGATTTAGATGGTACAATGATTCCCTATAATAATCAGTGCTTGTTTTCTTGTCAGTTTGAATGACTGTTAGCCTGCTCTATCTTACTTGTATTGAAATTAAGATCGCCCGCTAGCCCGAGGCTAGTACTTTTCAGACCGGGCTGTTAGAAAGTCTGCTCAATTAGCCCGCCGGTTAGTTGGCACAGATTTTGGACCCGGGCTAGTAAGAACTGGGGTCTACTAGCCCAGCAGGCCTGACTGGCGACTGCCCAAAATTTTAATTCCATCCCCAGTAGGGACTCATACTTAACTTTAAGTTATTGATTAGTTGGTTAATGTATTATTTCAGGGGATTTGTACTTGGGGCTCACATGTAACACTATGACAATGGAGTTTGCACATACAAATGGAAGCCTCTGAAATTAGAATTGTGCTTCTGTTTGTCCTTGAAGTGGATTGCTGAAACAATCTGTACTTGTGCAAACTCTATAAAGTCAAGATGGTTATTGACATTCAAAAGAAATAGAATGATGAGGAGATAAGACATATATTTATGTCAGTGGATTGGGTTCTCATTCCCCTGGTCTCTGTGAGATCCACACAGATTTGAATGAGGAGGTGAGATATTAATGGATGTTTCAAGATGTAATGCCTGTATTCCTCCTTCAATGGCAAAATACTGGAGTTGTAAGACAATCCTGTTCCACAAAATACATGACCATCCTTCTAGAAAGACACTGGAAAGTTCTTAATCTCCATTTCAACCAACCACATATACCCCCTCCCCCCTGCCTCCCTCCTTTTGTCTTCCCATGGCAAACAGAAGCTAAGGCAATCAAATAGTGGGAGTTTGAACACAGCAGTTGTTGGACTAGTGTCTCAGAGCTGAACTGAGCTGGGAATTCTCTTCTATTTATTATTTGGTTTATATGGGGAGGATGATGCATGTTTCCAGTGAAAATCTTTATATTTGTCTTTTGTGAGAAAATTATTGACAGTGAAATGTATTTAGTGTGCTATTTAGTTGCTTGAGTAAGTTGTCTGTAATTTGTACCTGTTCATGGTTTAGTTGGTGTCAATGACTTGAGAGGGGAATACAGTTTGACAGAGCTTTTCATTTTGCTTGCCTGGTTTGTTTTCAACTAATTAATTCAGCTTCCAATAAGAGATGAATAACAGAATGTAATGCTGAAGCCCCATGGATTTCACGGCATAATTAGACCATGATTTAATTAGTGAAAGATACACTCTAAGAGGGGCTGGTTTTAAAAGCCACGTTGTCCGTGTTAAATGTTATTTAAAGAGTGTTACATCTAATCAAGTATATTCACTAATTTAACACAATCAAAGGATTACTCTATTTGTGTTGCTTGGGAAAAGCGAGCTGTCAGTCGTTGCTCGATGGATTGGCGCTGCACAATATGTACAGGTAACTGCCAAAATAAAGGAAACACCAACATAAAGTGTCTTAATAGGGTGTTAGGCCCCCACAGGTCAGAACAGATTCAATGCACCTTGGCATAGAACCTACACATGTCTGGAACTCTATTGGAGGGATGCGACACATTCTTCCACAAAAAATTAAATAATTTCCTGTTTTGTTGATGGTGGTGGAAAACAGTCTCAGGCGCAGCTCCAGAATCAAGTGTTCAATAAGTGTTCAATTGGGTTAAGATCTGGTGACATATTGACACACACAGACACGTTATACCCCTATGCTCCTTTGGGACCACTCTTTCAAAGTCAATGAGATTTCGTCTAGCCATGGTAGCCAAAATAATGGGCAACTAAGCATTTTTATACATGGCTCTACGCATGATGGGATGTTAATTGCTGAATTAACTAAGGAACCACACCTCTGGGGAAGCACCAGCTTCAATACAGGACTACTTTGTATCCCTAATTTACTCAAGTGTTTCCTATATTTTGCCAATTACCTGTATGTGTATATTATTTAAAGCAGCCATTGATATTATCAACCAAGTACCTTTGCTCAAAATACCTGTTTGGTCTGGGTCTACTTTGACCAGTTTGTTATTTTTACCTGCTGTAAAATGCAGCCGCCAAACCACGCAGCAGGACAGAGCAGCTTCTACACTGCTGCTGTCCAGGGTCCTGAAGCCACTATGGCAGCGACACTGGCTAACTGGCTGCCACTGCTCTTAATTGGCTCCATAGCCGTATCGATTCATTATGATTCAGTTGGTGACTTTCATCTGCAAACACCCCTTTTCTCTGGGGAATTAGTGGAATGACCTCTCACAAATCTACAAATTATTTCGAGTGGAATCATTTTTCAATTTAGGCCTAATATGGGGTCTACCAGCGGGTGTTCGAAGTCTCTCCCTCCCCTTTCTCCTCCTCCCTCCCGCTCAGTCACGGCACGCGCGCGCGCACAAACACACACAGACACACTTGAAATAAACTGAGGCAGTGTTCAGTATTGATACAAAGCACTGACCTGGATCGTTTGGCGATTATACACTTTGACCACGTGGAAATTAAAACTGTAAATCCCTTTGCGCGGGGAGATGAAATTGCTCCGTTCCTCATCGAAATTCTTACCAACGTTTACAAGTATCTAGGGAAGATAGAAAGAGTGTGAAGAGGGAAAATACACTAACATGAAAGGCACTTCTCAATCACATAAACGCTTTAGAATTTCATTGCATTACAAAGATGAAAGGAACTCACCCAATACACAATGATACTGCATCTTATAGGACTAGGTAACTGATGACATTTGACTATAACTTTGTTAGTTTCAAATGAAGACAATTATAGAAACCAAGTTAATCAATTTTGGAATTAATCCATCTATAAAATTCTGGGGCTCAAAGGTCTAATTTTATTGGACCAAAATGTAATTTAATTGAATAGCCATTTGGCGGCTATTAACCTTTTGAGATATGGAGTAGCACGGAGTAAGACTTCACCCCCCCTGACACTAGTATTAAATTATTTGGAGAGATGTCAGACATAATTTCATATCATCAAAATCAATTTAAATATTTAAAGGATGACTACTTTCACCTGTCTCCATTTATAAATCTCCTCTCTATCTGAAACAGTGAATCTCCATTCTCTACTCATGGACAGAGAGCTTTTTAAAATCAATTTTCAACACCAGTCATCCAAAACCCCTCCCGCCACATTCGCACCACATTAGCCTACCAGGTCCAGAGTGATATAGCAGACAGACAGATCAGTGAAAGTTACCTGGTCAAAGTAGATGACCATAGTCCGGTTACTCATCTCCGAAGGCTCGTGGTTGGTATTTCTCACCGCTGAAAAAGCCACTTTGGCGCTCCCGGAGCGCACCGATATCCCGAGAGCAGTCCCAGTGGGATCCGAAGTTGGGTTAGAATCGCAAACGACCAGACATTTCCCTTCGAGCACGATGGGTTCCGTCTCGTTCTGAGCGTTCACTAGAGTCACTAGCCACACTGCACCCAGTAATACCGTCAACATTATGGCAACTTCACTCTGTACTTCGTGGCTGTATCCTGCTATTCTTATTATGTTCGACAGAATGCAGTCTTTCCAAATGACAAACTCCTTTAGCTTTCTTGAATTATAGCTATCCTTGTGTATTTCTAAATTTTGGAAAGGTCAAAGACAGGTTTGGTTTTCCCGTTTCTTTTTTTAAATCATGGAGAGTTCCCTTTACCCAGTCGTTCCACGTGTAAACTTATTTTTCCCCTCTCAGCTCAAGCCTCCCCGCCTTCTTGTCTCACTCCGTAATCGAATAACCAGTCGAGAGCGGTACGAGGCCCTTGTCGAGTTGAAGCGCAGTTGAATACATAGCGCGGGGTCCGTCTGCTTGGGCACTGAATTATTGATATGTGAGATATTAGAGCTGAAACACAAAGGCTCCGGACGCGCAATGCTCACGCCCCGTTCGTTTTCAGCAGACCCCTCCCCCGGGCACCAATCACAGATTAGCGCATCTCCAGATTTCCAATCGCCCCGCTCGAGCCCGCCTCCCCACCACGTGACAGTGGCGGAGTAGTTTTCCCGCTCCGGAGATATTTTACAGGTGGACTCGGCTGGAGCAGACGCAAGAGAGGATGATGACACCCCAATGTTCGAGGAAGAGGAGAACCTACACAGACCCCAAATTCTCTTGTCATAATCACTTTGATTTTGGATGCTGTTAAGAATTGTCAATGCAGAAGGAATAATAGCAGGAGGAAAATCTTAACATCCGGTTTCAAAGAACCATGCGCATGGAAAGTTTTTTAGCTTCACGTGAAAGGATTTTCTTTCTGAGAACGATATCGATCATGAGTGAAGACATGAGAGTGGACGTTCTGAAATACTATAGTATTATTGCATGGCCTCCCTGACGAAGGCCATGCAGCTGAAACGCCTCGTTTAAAAAAAAAAATGTGTTTCTATTGAACATGCCATACTAATAAAGGCATTTTAATTAATTATATGAAGAGTGCCTTGGTCCTCCTTTCTTGTTGATGACCAATTTACCTCTTTTACCAAAGAGCACCTTCTATCTATCAAAATGTACGATTGTGTACCTTAGTAGCGCTTCCCTTCCTCCTCTTTCTACTGACTATGAGAATGATTGGAGAGACAATATACAAAGATTTACAAAAGCTATACATAGCCTACCGATAACAATCATGGGGTCATCTACAATATCGATTAGGCCTAAATACCCCCCTCGTCATGCTCTGCCTGTTCTGGGTGTACCCACACAAGTGGAAAACGTAGGTAGTTAAACCATGTTGAAAATAACTAAGGGGCAAAATGACTTCTGGAAACTGGCTGTTGGTGATTGTATTGTTTTACATGAGTCTTTGCCTGGAGTTTCAACCTGGGCTCAGGGGTAGACATAACATAGTGAAAGTAAATTTGTCTCCCTCTATTGGTATGGCAGCCTGTGTATTAATTTGTGAACTTCCATCATCCATTTCATATGATATGTTACAAATTTGCAAAACATATATGGTAAGAATTCCAATTTGTTGTGGCTAATTTAAGCTTGGCTAAGGGTTAGGAGTTAGGTTAACGGGTAAAGGTTAGGGTTATCTAATATGCTAAGTAGTTGCAAAGAAGCTAAAAAGTAGTAAGTAGTGGAGAAGTTGGCAATTAATTAAAACCTTTGGGTGGTTAGACGTTCACGTTATATGTCCTCCACCCCAACCTTCTGTCTTATATAACAATACCGAGCATAACATAATATAATAATAATATATGCCATTTAGCAGACGCTTTTATCCAAAGCGACTTACAGTCATGTGTGCATACATTCTACGTATGGGTGGTCCCGGGGATCGAACCCACTACCCTGGCGTTACAAGCGCCATGCTCTACCAACTGAGCTACAGAAGGACCATAGTATACTAATTTGAGTGTCCCGGATTTACATTTTCTATATTATGTCTTGTCTATGAGACCAGGCTGGCAGTTGAAATATAATGAAGGAATCAGCCTGGCATCTTTCTATTAAGTGTATGTGATGTTATGAAGGCTATCGTTGCCTACGGAGGGCCCTGTCCAAGTCGCATCTGACAAGGCTCACTTACTCTGTGCCAGCGCATTGACTACATGACATTTAATAAATTAGATCACTGAGTTCCTTTTAGGGAGAGAGACAAACAAAACCAGATGAAGAGAAAAAGAGAGAAATAACTCCAGAGCATTCCTTTCAGTAAAGTGACTAATATGATATGATGAGCTCAAAGACAATCTTAATCTAATGAGAGTTTACGTAGTGTTCTGAGGCTGAACCGTTCTGTATTGAACATTGAGGAATGACTGAAAGTTGAATGGCGCTCTCCAAGATACCAGTGAGTACATTTTAGTACCACCACATAAAGCACCTGCCATGACAAGCAAATTATTTGTTGTGCAAATCAGCCTACAATGCATAAAGTATCACGTAGTTGAGATGCGAGACTAGATTCTGTTTTCACATCACTACACTTCAGTATAAGCACAAGTGGGAGTTACAAAACCTCCAGCAGCTGTTTTATTCAACACGACACTCTTAGAAGAAAAGGGTTCCAAAAGGGTTCTTTGGCTGTCCCCATAGGAGATACCTTTTTGGTTCCAGATAGAACTTTTTGGGTTCAATTTAGAAACCTCTTTGGAAAGGTTTCTACCTGGAACCAAAAAGGTTCTTCAAAGGGTTCTCCTATGGGGACAGCTGAGGAAAGGAACCCTTTTAGGTTATAGATGGGACATTTTTTTGTAAGAGTGAACTAGAAAGGCAGCCACAGCTTTGCCCTGAATATAAATCTGTCCCAAAGTTATATTTTTGCCAACGTCCTATCCCTTTATCAAGATTGAGTTCTAAATGTGTTGGTTTGAAGTTCTGCATTACTTGCTTTTCTTGTTAGAGGATAACTGGCCATTTCCTGCTTTGGGGATGCAAAACGGTATTGAGACCAGGTGGAGTGGAGAAGGTGGGAAGATTCAGGGAAAGCAACACTGAGACTTTGACTAGCTAAAACAACATTTCACCAGAGAAATCTTACCACACTGTACTGCAAAAACAACACCCACACACATGAAGAAGCTCTTTTATAGACTTAATTTCCATAACCAACACACACCCACAAGATCTCGCGGCTTGACAAATTTGATTTCAAATTCTGATGTTAATCCACATTTATCCAAACGTCAATGTCGAAGTTGCTCCAAACGTCAAATTTCAAAGGGGCCATACTTGCAAACGAGCAAGCATTTAAAGTTACATGGGTTCTAGCAAAAAAACAATAGTTGGACTTTGTTCATGGTTGGATGTGTCATTTAGTCCAAAAGCATGGTTTGATCATCAAAGCAAATACCATGTGTATTTGACTGACTGGTCAGATTGCTCTTTGTGTAAAGTGCCTAGTCCACATCATTGTTGTAGATTGTGGCAAGGGTTCGAATCTCACGTTAGTTCCCCCCCTTTGAAATGTTGATGTACATGTATTGTGTTAGCGTGCAGTGCTTGACTTGGACTGAAATAGGTGCCAGTACTCCTTTTGGGTGCCTGAACTGTACAGTACTTTTGAGCTAATATTTGATAAGAAGTGCAGGAAGATTATGAATTAATCTAATAATGAGATACCTCCTTCTTTAGCCTTGCACACAAACACACTGCTATTGCCTAATAATCATATTGCATAGGGCTACTGTATATTACATGGACATGTACACTTAAATGTAGGGCTACAACATTTTATAGGCTATGCATTATTATAATCATCCACTTTGTTGCATCAAGGACCGGCAGTGAACATTTTTTTTCCTCAATAAAAACCTTGAGGGGAGCTCAAACCCACGGTTAAAGTGCACTATCGCTTACGAATCAACCGCTTTAGCAGTGTGTGCCACTGAGAAGCAATGATGGCAATGATAGTCTACATGACTGCCATTTCATAAATCCATAAGGCTCGGTAAACGTACATGTTGTAAAGACCTCATTTATATGTTTCTCATAAAAGCACTCGTATGTGTGTGAAACTGATATACAAAAACGTGGTATTTTGACATTTATACGAGAGCCCATTTAACTTTAAATGCTTGCTCATGTTCACAAGTATGGTCCTCAAGTGTTTTGGCTAGGGTTAAAACAAAAACATCTACACTGTTAAGTTTAGCCATTCATGCTGAATGGTTACGTTAAGGGTTAAGTTTTGAGATATGGTTCAAATGAAAAATAAAATAAAACAAGTGTATACCACTGAGATTGAACACACAACCCTTGAAGCCAGAGCAGCATACTTCCATCCGCCATCCCCATCTACAACACCCTAGCAAAACTCAAGCCTACTTGATGGTTATAGCGTTCAATGTTGTGCCGAGTTGCGGGTTTTGAAGGCATCTTCCAATGTCAGTACGTTCAATGTACAGTACGTTCAATTTCGAAGTCGATCTTGAGCGACCTGGCCACACACACACACACACACACACACACACACACACACACACACACACACACACACACACACACACACACACACACACACACACACACACACACACACACACACACACACACACACACACACACACACAGAGGCAGCAGGTGAACAGTCAGGCCCAGGTTAGCGGAGCATCAGGACTGGAGGATGGCATCTAGCGACAGCCTCCCCTGGAGGGCCCTCCTGTCAGGCGCCACATGTTGCCGTTCACGTTGCGTCACACCGCCCACCACCTGAGGTGCTCTTTTTCCCCGCATCACAGAGCAGTACTGGCAGAAATAAACAAATAAGTTATTTGTGTGTTTGACGGGGAGAGAAAGAGAGAGAGACAGAGAGAGAGAGAAAGAGGCACAGCAAGGTGCGGTGGGTGTGTCGCAGTGACAGATTAGCCATCCATGAGCGTCAAGGTGATCATGAAATTTGTCGGAGAGGAGCGAAGGGGAGCGAGGCGCATAAGAGCTGCCATGGTTTCACACGCCACACCGGTTTGCGCAAGACAAGGAAACAAACTGACTGGAGACCAGTTGTGTCTGTGGCAGAGAGAGCATCATGCATGAGCTGATCTGTCTGTCTGGGCGTAAAATGAGCTAGTCTGTTTCGACACACTAGATCTATTTACAGAACATGAAGACATTTAGGGTCATTATTCAAAAATCACCATGGGGACAAACTCATGCAGCAAATTACATAGGAGTAGAAAATTCAAGAAATGGGCGAGCCCACTCACTCACAATTCAAATACAGAAAGAGTTCCCATCACTTGGTGGCTTGCAGGAAGAAGTAATATACAGCAAATATTGTGCTGTGTCTTCACAAACATAAATTATTTATGAACAGATCTGGGCCATTTGCCGATAGCAGTTTGATACTAATCTAATTATATTGAGGTAGAGCTCAACTTAATTAAACATTTGCGCATTATTTATGTATAGTTTATTTGGAGAGGGCTGCAAATTAACTTAATCAGCCTATCACCGTGTCCAGCGATTTGCAGGAAATAATCAAATCAAGTATGTAAAGCACTACAAATGCAATTTAGCCAATCACATTAGGTCATCATCGCAGGCGAACTAACAGTGGCTTGTCAGGAATATAGTTGGTGTGCTGTAGGCGCTGTGATAATGTGATATAACAGCGGTTGGCAAGTGGCAGGCTGATTGGGAATGTGAAGGACACAGCACAAGGGTAGGAAGACAGGGGGCCAGGCAGGGCCAATAAGAGCTACAATGGGTCACCCAGCCACTAGTCTAGGAGCTTATCCATCTTTATGCAGCAGCACATCTATCACTGCCACAGGGTTCCACAGGCCTGCAGGGCTCCCGTATAGAGAGAGGAGGAGAAACCTCTCTAGGATTCAGTGGGCCTGCATACTTAATTCATCTTATTCAGTTTTTCTAGGAAGTTTGTCCCAATTAATTCTCGATAACAGAGAGAGAAAAAGAGAGAGAGAGAGCGAGCGAGCCCTGGTACAAGAAAGCAGGCGAGTCCACCATTTTAGTCTAGGAAGGCTCAAATGGCCTTCGATGGCCTAATTGTTGTGGGCAGTACATGTTTTTTTGTAAATGCCTATCACATACATGTTTTTTTAACCTCAGATATGAAATTTGTTTGTAAATGTGAAATGAACACCCTTGTCCTCTTGTTTATGCTGGTGTTGAAGCACTCAGCTGGGTGGACAAATAGGCT
Organism: Oncorhynchus keta; assembly: GCF_023373465.1. NCBI lineage: Eukaryota > Metazoa > Chordata > Actinopteri > Salmoniformes > Salmonidae > Oncorhynchus > Oncorhynchus keta. The sequence continues at coordinate 22,704,623 of NC_068437.1, read as the reverse complement.
CTAAATCCTTCCTCCATGATACAGTACTATCAATATTGCATGCAGCAATATAGGGCTTGTTTGTTTCTTAAAGGGACAGGACTGAAATACAGTACATATTGCTGAACTACACGCATACCTGGTCTCAGAGTATTTTGTATTTTTCACATAACAAGGCAGGTAAAAGTCAATTTTGGGAGAATTATCTCAAATGATTTCAAAATATCTGAAAGGGTTATGTATTAAATGAAGATAACCATTCTACATATCTGTCCTGTCCTTTCTTTACCGATACAGGCTACAATGAGCCCCTGTCCTAATCTGTCCCTTCCTCCATACACATCAGATTATAGTTTCACACACTGAACTCAATATCCCAAGCATCAGCTGTACAATCACTCTCTGTCACACCCAGGTTACAAATCATAATAAATCCCATAACCCAATCTTAGAAGAGTAAAATATACCCTTGGCCCTCTCCCACATCTAGAATATTAGTTTCCCTCTCTCTGCTCCCTTTCCACAGAGGGACTGAAGTAAAATGGAGGATGGTTAGAATACTTAAATCGGAAGAAGAGGGGGCAATTCTGGAATAATAATTCAGTGGGCATTTTTATTTGATGGTTTACTGGGTCTCCAGTGTATACCTACTACACTGCCTAGTGAACAATAAACCTCTTCAACTAACATCAAAACAATTAAGCATTTACCTCACCAAAACCCCAGTGCCCTTCACTATTATGACGAGAGCTACCATATGTTAAACGCTGGAGCACACACACACACACACACACACACACACACACACACACACACACACACACACACACACACACACACACACACACACACACACACACACACACACACACACACACACACACACACACACACAGCTGAGTGTTGTGAAAGGGCTGCTCTCGTCTTTTGTTGCAGCGGCAAGCCCCTCCCTCCCCATCCCTGTGTAACATGTGCAATAAAGGTTTTCATTTGGTTACAGCAGCGGAAGGACCGCCCAGAGATGGCTAGATTAAATCTTGTGTGTGTCAGAGGAGAGGGGGTATAGCATTGTACTGTCAGGAGAGGGGAGGTGAAAAATAACCTGTCATCACTTTCTGCCTGTTTTGTTGCTCTCTTTGTTTTCTTTGTTTTTGAGGTGGGTTTCTGAGAACAGAGAGAGAGAGAGAGAGAGACAGAGACCCTCGGTAATGGAAAGAGACAGAGGGAAAGAGAGCGAGAGGGAGTAGGGGAACACAAGGTTGGGAATGGTGAAAAGAAGGGGAGTGGGAGTATGTGTGGAAAATTGAAAGAAAATGTGTGGGAGACGTGAGAAACACAAAGATAGCATTTAGCATTGCTTGATGGAACGGTTACTTTAAAACAAAAACAAGGAAGTTAAACTATTCTGTAAATCATACAAGAGCATTCACACACACACACACACACACACACACACACACACACACACACACACACACACACACACACACACACACACACACACACACACACACACACACACACACACACACACACACACACACACACACACACGACAGCTTTGACAAGCAACAACATGCAATGTTTTGTAAATATCGTGCAAGCCCTCCTCCATGTAAAATACTGAATATTTTGCCACAAGCTAGTAATAGAATACACATTAGTTCTCTGTTCTGAGTGGCATCTGATCTGATTCTTTTAGACTACATGTTGTCCATATCCAGTGCAGAGCAGTCTATAAGGGTACTCGAGAGAGAAAAAAAACAAATGCCTCAGAAATATACATGGTAGCATTTGCTCTGGTATCAACCAAAAAAAAGAATAACAGTCTGCCAGATGCGATTCTATGTTGTTAGAATTTAACCGTTTGTATGGTGTTCGGGTCTGTGGGACCCATTTTCAATGTTTACTAAAAGAAAAATTATGCAATTCATTCTTTTTTAAACCTGAGACTCATTGGCCTTGGCTCATTTTCTGTGAAGAACATGTAAAAGAATACATTGTTATTGAGTGCACACTATGCACCCCCGTACACATTTAGTATATTACATATGTGGTGTTCTGGACCCGAGGGTAATAAAAGTATGGAAGTGTGTGTGTGTAGGTGAAAACAAGTAAAAATTAATCAAAAAGGTTTGCTGTGTACCTTCACTCTGTCTTCCTCCTCCCTGGGCCTTCTGTTTCAACATAGCAACCTGTCTGTTTCCCTGCCTGTCTCCCTATTTTCTCGCACTATTTACCCTTTGTAGTGTGTGAAACTACACAATGTCTTGCGGGAACCTGCACAATGTTATTACAATACATTATTTCGATACATTGTAAAATTGCAGTATTTTCCCACACTCTACCCCAGCCACAGCAAATAAATCGTTTTACATGTGTGGCTCCTTACCACAATCAATCAGTATGGCAAAAATAATCTCTGCTCAGAGGGCCTAAGAAATGCATTTTGCAGAGAGAGAAGCTAGTGTGGAAGGAACGGAAGATGAAGAATTTTCCAAATGTCTCTGTCAATGCAGAGTCTGACAGAGAGTTGGGAGAAGAGGATGAGATTGACCCTCAGCCAGCCCCAGGACCTGCCCGTCAGCAGCCTGCCCCAGGAACGTCATCAACCAGCTCATCAGCAGCCTGCAAGAGGAGAAATTGTTCAATTGAATGGCCTTCTTGCCCAAGGAATTAGCAGGACACTCATGGGCAGGACATAAAGACTTCTTTTGAACTGTTCATCCCAGACACCATCCAGAATATTATTCTGGACTGCACTAATATGGAGAAGGTGCCTTTTTGGAGAGAGATGGAAGAAGATGGACCAAACTCATTTGCATGCTTACTTTGGGGTTCTTATCCTTGATGGTTTTTTTCAGATCCAATAGGGAATCCACAGAATGCAGAAACTGGCAGATAACTTTTCTGTGTAGCAATGTCTCTAGGATTATTTCCAGGATTATCCACTTCGATAACCGAGACACCAGACCAGCTCGGGGGCAGAGAGACAAAGTAGCTGCAATCAGGTCACTGTGGGACAAGTGAGTGAACCACCTTCCCTGTTTTACAACCCTGAGCCCAACGTTACTGTTGATGAACAGCTTATGCCATTTAGGGGCCGCAGTCCCTTCAGGCAGTACATACAGTCTAAACCCGCAAAATATGGAATCAAGATCTGGGCTGCCTGTGATGCTGCTTCATCATATGTGTGGAACATGCAAGTGTATACGAGGAAGCCAGATGGAGGAGGCTCTGAGAAGAACCAAGGGATGTGGGATGTCCTGGACGTAACACAGGGAATCTGTGGCCACACCATCGTGTGATAACTTTTTCACTTTGCACAAGCTGGGACAGGAGCTCCTCAAGAGGAAGCTGACGATGGTAGGAACAGTACGAAAAAACAAGCCAGAACTCCCACCTCAGCTGTTGAATACACAGAACAGGCCTATCATTTCCTCTAAGTTTGTGTTCAAGGCCGACACGTCCCTAGTGTCCTACGTGCCAAAAAAAGGCCAAAATGTGTTACTCATGAGTACGCTGCATAGGGATGGTAGAATCTGTGCCCAGGACCATCAAAAAACAGAAATCATAATGAATTACACTGCCACGAAAGGAGGGGTGGACAATTTAGACAAGCTGGTAACTGGCTACAGCTGCAAAAGAAGAACCCTACACTGGCCACTTGTGATATTCTTTAACATCTTGGACATCTCAGCGTACAACGCGTTTGTAATCTGGATGGCGTTGAACTCAGATTGGTTAGACATCAAATCCAGAGGAGGCAACATATCTCAAGGACTCCAGCTTCTGCAGCCATCATGAGGAGGATTCAGGAGGAGGAGGCTGGTGCCCCATCCGCCCGACCCACAGAACCAAAAATGCCAATACCAGAAGTAAGTGTGAGTGATGTTGTTGCATGTGTGTGTCTGACTCTCCTATCTTGGCCTGCTGTAACTATATATGTGAGTGAGATGTTAGTAAAATTCCTAAATTAAGTGTTTTCATCATTCTACATTGCAGCCGGTAGCAACAAGAAGAAGCTCTGCGATGTGTATGGACCCAAGAAGGACCCAAGAAGGACAATACACATGTGCACATGCATCAAGTGCAATAAATAAATACATTTGCAACACACACACACAGTTATACTCTGTCTCTCATGTGGTGTGTAGACCGGCCTTAAATTGTGTTCAATGGGGCTCATTTATAATTTCCGTAAAATACTGTATGTAAAATTTGTTCAGTTCAAAGCAATAAATATCAATAGTGATAAAAGCCTTGTTTAATTGATATTTGTTCAAGATTAACATGATGTATTCCACCCATGTCTTGATTATAATTGATTGTTGTAAACAAAAATCACATTTTATCCCCCCAAAAACAAATTGGGTTTTTATTGATAAATGTGATCTAGCAGAGGTAAATGGCAAATATTAACAATGTCTGCTGTCTATAATGCGTGTAATTGATATAAGTCATCATCTATGTAAAGTATTTTCATGTAAATGATTATGGCTGTATTATGTTAAAAACCCAATAATGTGAACATTGGGTGAATAACGAAAACATGAACCCCACACAAGGGTTAAATGAATAAACCCACAATGAAAATACAAAAACATATTGGAGTGGAAGCATGTTGACTGTTAGAGTAGCCTACATAAGATTGCAAAAGTATTATTTGCAGAAGGGGCAAGTAGTAACAGAGGAGTTCATTACCATGTATTGGAGCATGATTTATCAGCGGAAAAGAGAGTGAGTGTTGGCACTCCTTTGAAGTTACTGTAGATGTTAATTATTAACCACACAAACACCCTCAAAGCACACGTCTGAGAGGACAAACACAACCACAGTGTCTGGGAATAATTAATAAATCCACTGCATGTGTGTGACGAGGTTTGGATGCATGTTTTTGGGTGTACGTGCACTACTGTGCTGTGTGGTTTACTGTGCTGTGGGGTTTACTGTGCTGTGCTGTACTGTGCTGTGGGGTTTACTGTGCTGTGTGGTTTACTGTGCTGTGTGGTTTACTGTGCTGTGCTGTACTGTGCTGTGGGGTTTACTGTGTTGTGTGGTTTACTGTGCTGTGCAGCACTGTGCTGCACTGTGCTGTGGGGTTTACTGTGCTGTGTGGTTTACTGTGCTGTGTGGTTTACTGTGCTGTGTGGTTTACTGTGCTGTGCAGCACTGTGCTGCACTGTGCTGTGGGGTTTACTGTGCTGTGCTGTACTGTGCTGTGCTGTGCTGTACTGTGCTGTACTGTGCTGTGCTATATTGTATTGTGTTGTGCGGTACTGTGCTGTGCTGTACTGTGCTGTGCTGCACGGCGCTGTGGGGTTTACTGTGCTGTGCTGTGCTGTGCTGCGGGGTTTACTGTGCTGTGCTGTGTGGTTTACTGTGCTGTACTGTGCTGTGCTGCGGGGTTTACTGTGCTGTGCTGTACTGTGCTGTGCTGCGGGGTTTACTGTGCTGTGCTGCACTGTGCTCAGTGGCAAGAAAAAGGTTATTCTCACTCTACTCCAAAGATACAAGAAAAGGCATAGTGTTCCTAGGATACCACTCATGGAGTGATGATTGTGTTTGTGTGAGTGTGCGTACATGCCTGTATGTGTGTGTGTTTGCGCGAGTGCGTGCTTCTGCGAGTGTGTGCGTGTGTACAGAGGCGAGCTAAGTCTTGGACATCCTCAGCAAACAGAGGAGAAGTGAAGTGTTGACATTGAGGATCAATAGCTGGCATCCCTCTGAGGGGAAGCAGGCCAATCCTCTCCTGTAATAACAGGCCCACGGTGAGTCACTGTCTCCTCCACCACCATTACCTCCATGTCACTCACTCTGACGAGCAACTGTCACCTTCACTGCCACCTGAACAGGCCCTGGGGGCCAGGATTCACAGGCACACACAAATAATAGCCTATGGATGCAGGTGCACGTGTGCACATTAAATACACACACAAACGTTCACATCAGTGATGGTTGTGCCATTTATGATGATTGTTTATAATCTATGTCCATGCTCATAAAAACAGAGAGTTGCAGAAGCGTGAAAGAGGGGTCTGAGTAGCCCTTGATTAGCTGTTCAGGAGTCTTATGGCTTGGGGGCTAAATCTGTTTAGAAGCCTTGTGGAGGACCTTGACTTCGCTTTCCGGTACCGCTTGTCATGCTGAAGCAAAGTGAACGGTCTATGACTAGGGTGGCTGGAGTCTTTGACAATTTTTAGGGTCTTCCTCTCACACTGCCTGGTATAGAGATCCTGGATGGCAGGAAGCTTGTCCCCACTAATGTACTGGGCCATACGCATTACCCTCTGTAGTGCCTTGCGGTCGGAGGCCGAGCAGTTGCCATACCAGGCAGTGACGCAACCAGTCAGGAAGCTCTCGATGGTGCAGCTGTAAAACCTTTTGAGGATCTGAGGACTCATGGCAAATCTTGTCAGTCTCCTGAGGGGGAATGGGCTTTGTCATGCCCTATTCACGACTGTGTAAGTGTGTTTGGACCATGATTCTTTGTTGGGGATGTGGACACCAAGGAACTTGAAGCTCTCAACCTGCTCCACTACAGCCCCGTCGATGAGAATGAGGGCGTGCTCGGTCCTCCTTCCCTGTAGTCCGCAATCATCTCCTTTGTCTTGATCGTGTTGAGGGAGAGATTGTTGTCCTGGCACCACATGGCCAGGTCTCTGACCTCCAACACCTGTCTCATCGTTGTCGGTGATCAGGCCTACCACTGTTGTGTCATCGGCAAACTTGATGATGCTGTTGGAGTCGTGCCTGGCCATACAGTCATGAGTGAACAGGGAGTACAGGAGGGGACTGACCACACACCCCTGAGGGGCCCCTATGTTAAGGATCAGTGTGGTGGATTTGTTGTTCCCTACCCTTGTTACCTCGGGGCGGCCCGTCAGGACGTCCAGGATCCAGTTGCAGAGGGAGGAGTTTAGTCCCAGGGTCCATAGCTTAGTGATGAGCTTTGAGGGTACTATGGTGTTGACCTCTGAGCTGTAGTCAATGAATAGTATTCTCACAAAGGTGTTCCTTTTGTCCAGGTGGGAAAGGGCAGTGTTGAGTGCAATAGAGATTGCATCATCTGTGGATCTGTTGGGGTTGTATGCAAATTGGAGTGGGTCTAGGGTTTCTGCAATAATGGTGTTGATGTGAGCCATGACCAGCCTTTCATGGCTACAGACGTGAGCGCTACGGGTCGGTAGTCATTTAGGCAGGTTACCTTCATGTTCTTGGGTACAAGGACTATGGTTGTCTGCTTGAAACATGTTCGTATTACAGAATCAGTCAGGGACAGGTTGAAAATGTCAGTGAAGACACTTGCCAGGTGGTCAGCGCATGCTTGGAGTACACGTCCTGGTTATCCATCTGGCCCTGCAACCGTGTGAATGTTGACCTGTCCAACTTTTTATGGCTACAAGGGCAGTATTGAGTAGCTTGGATGAAAAGGTGCCCATTGTAAATGGCCAGCTCCTCAGTCTCAGTTGCTAATATATACAGTGCCTTGCGAAAGTATTCAGCCCCCTTGAACTTTGCGACCTTTTGCCACATTTCAGGCTTCAAACATAAAGATATAAAACTGTATTTTTTTGTGAAGAATCAACAACAAGTGGGACACAATCATGAAGTGGAACGACATTTATTGGATATTTCAAACTTTTTTAACAAATCAAAAACTGAAAAATTGGGCGTGCAAAATTATTCAGCCCCTTTACTTTCAGTGCAGCAAACTCTCTCCAGAAGTTCAGTGAGGATCTCTGAATGATCCAATGTTGACCTAAATGACTAATGATGATAAATACAATCCACCTGTGTGTAATCAAGTCTCCGTATAAATGCACCTGCACTGTGATAGTCTCAGAGGTCCGTTAAAAACGCAGAGAGCATCATGAAGAACAAGGAACACACCAGGCAGGTCCGAGATACTGTTGTGAAGAAGTTTAAAGCTGGATTTGGATACAAAAAGATTTCCCAAGCTTTAAACATCCCAAGGAGCACTGTGCAAGCGATAATATTGAAATGGAAGGAGTACCAAGACCTGGCCGTCCCTCTAAACTTTCAGCTCATACAAGGAGAAGACTGATCAGAGATGCAGCCAAGAGGCCCATGATCACTCTGGATGAACTGCAGAGATCTACAGCTGAGGTGGGAGACTCTGTCCATAGGACAACAATCAGTCGTATATTGCACAAATCTGGCCTTTATGGAAGAGTGGCAAGAAGAAAGCCATTTCTTAAAGATATCCATAAAAAGTGTTGTTTAAAGTTTGCCACAAGCCACCTGGGAGACACACCAAACATGTGGAAGAAGGTGCTCTGGTCAGATGAAACCAAAATGGAACTTTTTGGCAACAATGCCAAACGTTATGTTTGGCATAAAAGCAACACAGCTCATCACCCTGAACACACCATCCCCACTGTCAAACATGGTGGTGGCAGCATCATGGTTTGGGCCTGCTTTTCTTCAGCAGGGACAGGGAAGATGGTTAAAATTGATGGGAAGATGGATGGAGCCAAATACAGGACCATTCTGGAAGAAAACCTGATGGAGTCTGCAAAAGACCTGAGACTGGGACAGAGATTTGTCTTCCAAGAAGACAATGATCCAAAACATAAAGCAAAATCTACAATTGAATGGTTCAAAAATAAACATATCCAGGTGTTAGAATGGCCAAGTCAAAGTCCAGACCTGAATCCAATCGAGAATCTGTGGAAAGAACTGAAAACTGCTGTTCACAAATGCTCTCCATCCAACCTCACTGAGCTCGAGCTGTTTTGCAAGGAGGAATGGGAAAACATTTCATTCTCTCGATGTGCAAAACTGATAGAGACATACCCCAAGCGACTTACAGCTGTAATCACAGCAAAAGGTGGCGCAACAAAGTATTAACTTAAGGGGGCTGAATAATTTTGCACGCCCAATTTTTCAGTTTTTGATTTGTTAAAAAAGTTTGAAATATCCAATAAATGTCGTTCCACTTGTTGTTGATTCTTCACAGAAAAATACAGTTTTATATCTTTATGTTTGAAGCCTGAGATGTGGCAAAAGGTCGCAAAGTTCAAGGGGGCCGAATACTTTCGCAAGGCACTGTACATATAATCATTAGTTTTGGATAGAAAACTCTGAAGTTTCTAAAACTATTTGAATTATGTCTGTGAGTATAACAGAACTCATATTGCAGGCAAAAACCTGAGAAATTCCCCTGGTAGATTTTCAACCTAGCTCTCATTGAAATTACAGCGAGATATGGATGAGTTTTCACTTCCTACGCCTTCCACTAGATGTCAACAGTCAATAGAACTTTGTCTGATGTGAAGGGGGGGTTGAATGAGACAGGAAATAGTCACCACTGCCACGAATTGATTCATTATGCGAAAGGACCTGCATTCCACCGGTCATCTGAAGTCATTCTAATTCTCCGGTTGGAACATTATTCAAGATGTATGTAAACAACATTCTAAAGATTGATTCAGGACATCGTTTGACATGTTTCTACTGACTGTTACGGAACTTCTGGACATTTCGTCACGTTATAGTGGACGCGCTTTGTGACTTTGGAATTGTTTACCAAGCGCGCTAACCAAAGTAGCTAATTGGACATAAATAATGGACATTATTGAACAAATCAAGCATTTATTGTGGACCTGGGATTCCTAGGACTGCATTCTGATGAAGTTCATCAAAGGTAAGGAAACATTTATCATGTATTTTCTGGTTTCTGTTGACTCCAACATGGAGGCTAATTCTTCTATTGTTCTGAGCGCCGTCTCAGATTATTGCATTGGTTTCTTTTTCCGTAAAGTTTATTAAAAATCTGACACAGAGGTTGCATTAAGGAGAGGTATATCTATAATTCCATGTGTATAACTTGTAAATGTAAATGTAAATGTTGTATTATCATCTACATTTATGATGAGTATTTCTGTTGAATGATGTGGCTATGCAAACTCTCTCGATGTTTTTGGAACTAGTGAATGGAATGCTGCAATGTAAACTCAGATTTTCTGATATAAATATGAACTTTATCAAATAAAACAAGCATGTATCGTGTAACATGAAGTCCTATGAGTATCATCTGATGAAGAGTATCAAAGGTTAGTGATTCATTTTATCTCTATATGTGCTTTTTCTCTCTCTCTCTTTGGCTGGTAAAATTGTCTGTGTATTTTAGTGAGTTGCTGGTGAGCTAACATAATCATTTGTGGATTTGTGGTGCTTTCCCCTTAAGAATGGGATTAACAACAAGACTACCTTGAAAACGATATAAGATACATGTATGTTTGAGGAATTTTAATTATGAGATTTCTGTTCTTTTGAATATGGTGCCCTGTACTATCACTGGTTGTTGTTATATCGCTCCCGGTAATGGGATCTCAGCCACAAGAAGTTAAAGGTCTTGCTCACATCGGCTGTGGAGAGCGTGATAGAAGCGAGCATAGAAGTAATTTAGCTCGTCTGGTAGGTTCGTGTCACTGGGCAGCTCGTGGCTGTGCTTTCCTTTATAGTCTCTAATAGTTTGCAATTCCTGCCACATCCGACGAGCGTTGGAGCGGTTGCAGTACGATTCAATCTTAGTCCTGTATTTATGCTTTGCCTGCTTGATGGTTCGTCTGAAGCTTCTGGGATTGAGTCCCGCTCCTTGAAAGAGACAGCTCTACCCTTTAGCTCAGTGCGGATGTTGCCTGTAATCCATGGCTTCTGTTTGGGATATGTACGTACGGTCACTGTGCGGACGATATCATCGATGTACTTATTGATGAAGCCAGTGACTGATGTGCTATACTCCTCAATGCCATCAGAAGAATCCCGGAACATGTTCCAGTCTGTGCTAGCAAAACAGTCCTGTAGCTTAGCATCTGCTTCATCTGAACACTTTTTTATTGACCGAGTCACTGGTGCTTCCTGCTTTAGTTTTTGCTTGTAAGCAGGAATCAGGAGGATAGAACGGTCCGATTCTTCAAATGGGGGGCTAGGGAGACCTTTGTAGATCTCTGTGTGTGGAGTAAAGGTAGTCTAGAGTTTTTTTCCCCCCTGGTTGCACATTTAACATGCTGATAGAAATGAGGTAAAACTGATTTGAGTTTCCCTGCATTAAAGTCCCCAGCCACTAGGAGCGCCGCCTCTGGGTAAGCATTTTCCTGTTTGCTTATGGCCGTATACAGCTCTACCTAGCCTATGAATGAAAGTTTACAACATACTGTAGGTGCACAGGTTGAGAGAATTTTAAGTAATCAAGGTGACCTACAGTGATGCATTCAATAACGCCTTGCACACTCGTCTGCATCTCATTAGTCCAACGGTTGCACATGAGAGTTTCTATGGGTCAAATTCAGGTGTTAATCCACATTTCGTTCCGTTTGCTTCCATTTAAGAAACGTTTTTCAACAGAATCTGTGGAATAAAGTAAATAAACCCCTAATCACACGCAAACACAGTTCACGTTCATACCAGCCACATAAAAACTGCATGATCACTTTGCTCGTTATATATACTGTATAATTCCTTCTCGCAAACATCTACATGCTCTCATCCTCTCACCTTTTCCCTTTGCTTGTAGACTTCAGTGCACAACGCATCAGCTGTCTGTGACCAGGGGAAAAAACCTCTCCAAGCCAAACTTTCAAATCATGACCGCTAACCGCTACACACAGCCCACATCGTTGTCACGTCATAGGGCCAAATCTAACGAAACGTGAACGAGCGTATACATGCTGGAATTAGAATGCATCGTAGTGAATGACAGAAAACGCAGTCAAAAGCTTCATGCGCTTAAAATTAGCAATGCCCTTTCGCATTTTGTTTGATTTACCTTGACTTGGAAGAGTTTCAGTGTTGGATAGCAAAAGTCAGCTAGCTAACATAGCTGCATTCACTAGCTAAGTGAAAGTTTATACAAATACAACCAAATATAGCTCTCTCTCTCTTTCTCTCTCTCTCACTTCCCCTTAATTTTGGAAGAAATTGATTTGTTCAAAACTTTTTATTTATTGTCTTTCTCTTTGAGTCAACTGCTCACCACACCTTATGCATTGCAGTGCTAGCTATCTGTAGTTTAAGCTTTCAGTACAAGATTAATTCTCTGATCCTTTGATTGGATGGACAACATGTCAGTTTTTGCTGCAACAGCTCTGATAGGTTGGAGGACATCCTCTGGAAGTTGTCATAACTACTGTGTAAGTCTATAGAACGGGGTGAGAACCATGGGCCTCCTAGGTTTGGTATTGAAGTCGATGTACCCACAGGAGAACAGAAGCTAGCTGTCCTCCGGGTACACCAAGGTGCTACCCTACTGCTGTTGAGGATACTCTAGACCTTCATTGCAAAACAGTGTGATTTAATTATTTGGTGACATTAATATATTTAGTATAGTTAATCTAAAAAAGGGTTTATAAAATTCTGTTTTACCATTCAAAAAATGATTCCTGAGGAATATCCTCCTGAGGAGCCTCCACTGATACACATGCATACAGTACATACCAAATGCCCTGTTTTGTGCATAAACACATACTTAAGTAGGTTCTTAATTTGAGATAGTTTGCTACAGCAGGAAAATAATCCTGCAGCAACAGAAAATGTGAATTATTATGTGGATTAAAATTTTTAATTCATGGGTATTATTTGTAGGGGTTGATACATTTTACATTTGGGCAAATCAAATCTGACATTTTAAAGTGGATATTACAAACTTTAGAAGCCTTTTAAAACCTTGAATACACTACAAAATTGCATTTCCTGCCGTGCAGGAAAATTATCTTCAACAAAATAGTGATCAAATTAAGATTCTACATCTGTAGACACAGAATGTCCACAGGGATCTGAGGCACAATAGTAACCAAACCCCTGGCGTGCCTCTTTTTCTGGCCCTGTCTTCCTGTCCTCATGTCCACCTGTGTTTGATGGATTGACCTGAGCTTTCTTTGCTTTGATGGCCCACTGCTCTAGGCCTGTGTCAGTGTGCTTGTCATATTTCTGAAGCTCTAGTCATTGTGAATCAGCCCATGTTATCCGAAGCAGGTAGAACATTAAAGTTCAGGGGTCATTATGTCTCAATATTCTAGCACGGTAACTGAGCAAAGTCACTGCAATACGATAGCCTGGGGCATGAGGACAAATACTCTACAAGAACACAGATACAGCATTCAGGCTGACCTGAAACAACCCATGGACATGTTTTGGGCGGCAAATGACGATTGAGACCCATTTAATCGGATAAAACATCCTAAAACCTCCCATTTGTACCTGCATAAATTGGGAGTCAGATTGGCTAAGGTAGCAATTAACACTCACAGAGTGTTCAAAATGCACCTCATTACATTTTGAAGATGAAAAGCTGTGTCTGCTTTACAAGTCCCAATTAATTTAAATGTATGCAGCGATAAGAGCCATGTTAACTTCACACACAAGAGAAAGAGAGAGAGAGAGAGAGAGATACAAAGAGAGGGGCCATTAAAACAACACAGCTGAAAGCTCTAACTCAATTATCTCTCCAGAAGAGGTCACTACTCACCACTGTTCAAATGGAGGGATGAGGAGAGGGGAAAAGGACAAGGGGACAGGTCAGAAGGGAAACACCTACTGGGGCCTAGGTGGAGCTGAGTAGGGGATGGAGAGAGAGAGACAGAGAGAGAGAGAGAGAGAGAGAGAGAAAGATGTGACCATATTCTGACCTGACAATGATTGATTCTTCACAACTACTTCTCTCGGGTAGCTGTCCCCTCAACAGGCTCAGCTATCTCCAGTCTCCAGTTTGAAATGTCCAAAGAGAATAAATGAAACCCCCAGTCACATTATGAGGTGGCATATGTCTGGCGCTTTACCTCCCTCGGTCATATGACACTCACAAACCACAGACCGCTCCGATCATTACATTTACATTTAAGTCATTTAGCAGACGCTCTTATCCAGAGCGACTTACAAATTGGTGCATTCACCTTATGACATCCAGTGGAACAGTCACTTTACAATAGTGCATCTAAATCTTAAAAGGGGGGGGTGAGAAGGATTACTTATCCTATCCTAGGTATTCCTTAAAGAGGTGGGGTTTCAGGTGTCTCCGGAAGGTGGTGATTGACTCCGCTGTCCTGGCGTCGTGAGGGAGTTTGTTCCACCATTGGGGGGCCAGAGCAGCGAACAGTTTTGACTGGGCTGAGCGGGAACTGTACTTCCTCAGTGGTAGGGAGGCGAGCAGGCCAGAGGTGGATGAACGCAGTGCCCTTGTTTGGGTGTGGGGCCTGATCAGGGCCTGGAGGTACTGAGGTGCCGTTCCCCTCACAGCTCCGTAGGCAAGCACCATGGTCTTGTAGCGGATGCGAGCTTCAACTGGAAGCCAGTGGAGAGAGCGGAGGAGCGGGGTGACGTGGGAGAACTTGGGAACACCAGACGGGCTGCGGCGTTCTGGATGAGTTGTAGGGGTTTAATGGCACAGGCAGGGAGCCCAGCCAACAGTGAGTTGCAGTAATCCAGACGGGAGATGACAAGTGCCTGGATTAGGACCTGCGCCGCTTCCTGTGTGAGGCAGGGTCGTACTCTGCGGATGTTGTAGAGCATGAACCTACAGGAACGGGCCACCGCCTTGATGTTAGTTGAGAACGACAGGGTGTTGTCCAGGATCACGCCAAGGTTCTTAGCGCTCTGGGAGGAGGACACAATGGAGTTGTCAACCGTGATGGCGAGATCATGGAACGGGCAGTCCTTCCCCGGGAGGAAGAGCAGCTCCGTCTTGCCGAGGTTCAGCTTGAGGTGGTGATCCGTCATCCACACTGATATGTCTGCCAGACATGCAGAGATGCGATTCGCCACCTGGTCATCAGAAGGGGGAAAGGAGAAGATTAATTGTGTGTCGTCTGCATAGCAATGATAGGAGAGACTCCACGTGGGTCGTGCGCGCTGGGACCACCAGATTAGGGTGGCCGCGGCCACGTGGTGTGGAGCGTTTGTATGGTCTGTGCAGAGAGGAGAGAACAGGGATAGACAGACACATAGTTGACAGGCTACAGAAGAGGCTACGCTAATGCAAAGGAGATTGGAATGACAAGTGGACTACACGTCTCGAATGTTAAGAAAGTTAAGCTTACGTAGCAAGAATCTTATTGACTAAAATGATTAAAATGATACAGTACTGCTGAAGTAGGCTAGCTGGCAGTGGCTGCGTTGTTGACTTTGTAGGCTAGCTGGCAGTGGCTGCGTTGTTGACACTACACTAATCAAGTCGATCATGACACAGACATTTCTCAATCTCAGTGCCGATGTGTCAGATCTGTGGTTTTATCGCACACACACATGCACACAAGCATACATGACACAAGGCACACAGACATAACACCTGGAGTGAAGCAGAATTGAATCATGAACATATAACCCAGACCTGGAGAGTCTTCTGGGGGAAGGGAAACAGACAACAGGGAAATGGGAGGTTTCTCCTCTCCCAGAGCAGAGAAATCAATACCCTCTCCTTCTCTCTCTCTCCGTTTCTCTACGGTTGGCCCTTTGTGAAGACAGTGAGAGGTGCTACTGGAGAAAGGTCATTGATGACAGGCCTTCAGCGCTGCTGTCAGGGCGTCCAGCAGATGGGCAGAAAAACACAATGCCCTGAACACTGAGAGAGACAGACAGGCTGCCTGCCTGGGCCTTAATGCCACCACTTACTACCTGCATGACTGACACACTCACAACACACAGAAGCATGTGTGCACAGACACACACACATGCATGCGCACACATACACACACATTTTCACAAACAATGTTGATAGAAAGTCCGAAGTATCACTGGAAATCAGTCTGAAGGCTTCAGTAAATCTATAGTCACTATCAATCACTGCCTGTGGGTATTACAACTCACATTCCATTGTGTGGAACATCAGTTGAATTCTCACTGAGCTCAACATGAACTTGGTCCAGTGACTTTCAATCCAACACCTTAACTATTACACCAAGAGGTCCGATGATATTGCTAGGTTTTGGGTTAAGGTCGCTACATTACCCCCTTCCATCCCTTTACCAAGTCCCTCATGTGTACACGCCTTTCCGATGGCCTCACATGCGCCATCCTACTCTCGACACCAGTGTAGCGAATTCTGGGAGTAGTCCCGAAAGGGATTCTAACCAGGGTTCAGCGACTGTCAAGCCAACACCTTAACCATTATACCAAGAGTTGGCTAGGTGTTGGTTTAAGGTTGCTACAATATGTTGTTATTTTCCTCTTTGGCCAGTATCATGTGTCTAATCACATGTTGTGGACATGTTTGGTCAAGTTATGGGCATATTTCAGTTTCATATTTAAATTGCAGTTATTTACCGGTTTGGAATATTTCAAGTGTATCGATGTTCAGGTGCACATGGACACTCACTACACTTAGAATAATATATGTTTATTTCCATATAAACTTAGAAGAAACGTCCCTTTTTCAGGACCCTGTATTTCAAAGATAATTCGTAAAAATCCAAATAACTTCACAGATCCTCATTGTAAAGGGTTTAAACACTGTTTCCCATGCTTGTTCAATGAACCATAAACAATTAATGAACATGCACCTGTGGAACGGTCGTTAAGACACTGACAGCTTACAGACGGTAGACATTTAAGGTCACAGTTATGAAGACTTAGGACACTAAGAGGCCTTTTTACTGACTCTGGAAAACACCAAAAGAAAGATGCCCAGGGTCACTACTCATTTGCGTGAACATGTCTTAGGCATGCTGCAAGGAGGCATGAGGACTGCAGATGTGGCCAGGGCAATAAATTGCAATGTTCATACTGAGACACCTAAGACAGTGCTACAAGGAGACAGGACGGACAGCTGATGGTCCTCGCAGTGGCAGACCACATGTAACAACACCTGCACAGGATCGGTACATCCGAACATCACACCTGCGGGACAGGTACAGGATGGCAACAACAACTGCCCGAGTTACACCAAGGAACGCACAATCCCTCCATCAGTGCTCAGACTGTCCGCAATAGGCTGAGAGAGGCAGTTTTGTCTCACCAGGGGTGATGGTCGGATTCGGGCTTATAGTCAAAGGAATGAGTGTTACACCGAGGCCTGTAGACTGGAGCGGGATTGATTTGGAGGTGGAGGGTCCGTTATGGTCTGGGGCGGTGTGTCACAGCATCATCGGACTGAGCTTGTTGTCATTGCAGGCAATCTCAATGCTGTGTGTTACAGAGAAGACATCCTCCTCCCTCATGTGGTACCCTTCCTGCAGGCTCATCCTGGCATGACAATGGCACCAGCCATACTGCTCGTTCTGTGCGTGATTTCCTGCAAGACAGGAATGTAAGTGTTCTGCCATGGCCAGCGAAGAGCCCGATCTCAATCCCATTGAGAATGTCTGGGACCTGTTGGATCGGAGGGTGAGGGCTAGGGCCATTCCCCCCAGAAATGTCCGGGAACTTGCAGGTGCCTTAGTGGAAGAGTTGGGTAACTTCTCACAGCAAGAACTGGCAAATCTGGTGCAGTCCATGAGGCGGAGATGCACTGCAGGTGGCCACACCAGATACTGACTTACTTTTGACCCCCCCTTTGTTCAGGGACACATAATTCAATTTCTGTTAGTTACATGTCTGTGGAACTTGTTCAGTTTATGTCTGTTGTTGAATCTTGTTATGTTCATAGAAATATTTACACATGTTGAGTTTGCTGAAAATAAACACAGTTGACACTGAGAGGACGTTTCCTTTTTTGCTGAGTTTAGTACTGTTACTTTACTAATATTTCCTTTGTTGTAATTCACACGACTCCAAGTCCACCCGTGTCTGTCATGTGACTCATGTCTGTGTGGGGCGCCGAGCGGAAGGCTCCATTAATAATGTTTTGACGACTATTAAGGTATATCTATTTAAAATATCCATCAGATTGAATCTTTCACCTGTACCACCTTTACACTGTGAATCCTGCTACTTTCTGCCCTTAACGGTGCTCCAACATCCACTCCCTACGATTGAACATTAGCTAAGTGATTCAAACATCTGTTTCAAAATGATGAAATAATGACCATGGGAAAGCAAGTCAGGAGTGAGTCGTGTATATACTGCCACCTTGTGGAGGTTGTGCACACTGACTGGTGCAACCTGCCTAGTCCACATGTTTAATAGCGGGACTGCAGTTTGCAGGTTGGGGCCAAAGTATTTGTTGTGACTCAGCTGACTAAAGCACATGTGACACTGTCTGTACTGTACTTTACAGTCTGCTGACCACCTCTCTACTGTAGGCCTCTCACTGCCAGGCAAAAGGCGACAGGGGAGTGAGAACAACCCAGTGAGGAGGGCTCACAGACTGACATCTCCTCACCCAGGAGCTTGGCAAGTTACTGAGTTACCTCTAAATGAGGAGCACATTAACTGTACATATGAACACAAAATCAATGACTATATTGTACAGCTCAAAGGTAGTAAGTTGCCTGTGGTAACTTGCGGGAACAAAAAACTCCAGCTTTGTAGCCTTCAAGTCCCGATGCATGCTCTCCATTTAAGTTCATTGGCTGTCCTATTGAAATGTTGTGGCACTGCCGGGACATAGACTATCTCACAAACAGATCCCCAGAGAGACGCAGGGGAGCGAAAAGCCGTCTGTATCTCCGAATAAGAAAATATGGACATGAAGAAATAGGAACGTATGAACAGGTTGGAAACAAGGAAATATGAGTGAGCAGAGGCGGGCGGAAAAGGAGGAGGAGAGGAATGTGATGGAGAGAAATTATGGTAGAGGAGTAGAAGCGTCCTTGACGGCCCAGGTGAAGCACGTAGCTGTGTGTCTCCAGTGGGGCTGGGCTGATGAGAGGAGGAATGTGTTGTCACCTCACTCAAGGCCTGTCATCTACCTTTTCTCTCCCTCTCGCTGCAGCGCGCTGTTTCCTAATGCTCAGCATGGAAGAACACACACTCACTCACACACACTCTTCAAACACTGAGATAAAAGATTGAAAAAGAGACAGAAATGATGTGGACTCCCTTAAGATATTGGAGACGATAAAGACAGAGGCCCCTGACCATGAGCTCATCAGAGCATGCCCATGAAGACATCATCAACCTCAGACAGTACAGCCTTAGCAGCTTCTCTCCCCCAGTCACGTGACAGCAGGCAGGCAGCAGAAGACAAGGCAAGACAGACAACAGGCAGCCAGCAGTTGGTTTGCTAGATTAGCGCAAGCCGGGAGGTGTCCTGCAGATACAGTAGCTGCTGTTTGCGGTGTGTCTGTCCCCTGCTGTCCCTGTGTGGGAGCTGATGAGAGGCAGGGCCAGGGGGAACAGCCACCCCATTTACCACCTCCCTTAACACCTCTGACAACAGCATGAGCTTTATGACACATTATCAATACCTGGCATCATTCTAAAACCATTCAATACCAACATTTATTTGGATTCAAAGCTCCAAAGGGTCGAAATCTAATTGCAAAGCTTGGTGGGTTTTGGAAGTGAGTTTTAGGGAGTGGGTGTAGCTAAATTGTCACCAAAGTGCAAAGTCTTTGGTGTAAATGTTTTCAAAGGCTTTGTTTCCTGAAAACAACATGTTCCCTGGATGTCTGTCTCTGTGTCTCTCTGAAAAGGTCAGCCTCCTGAGGCAGTCTAATGACACTGACACCTGTGTGATCAAGCGTCACTAAGTGCTGAAGTTGATCAAAGCCCTGTAACTGCAATGGGAGAGGAGAACACAGAGTACAGTGTGAACCGGACTGTGTATTCCTCAAGGCCACCACAGGAGGACAAACTAACCCGCCGAGTACCCCCCTCCCCATGTACGCATTGCTCTATGATCTATGCCATACCTCCCTTCCCTCTTGTCCTGTCCCACCACTCCCCATATCTACACCTGACACAGCAGTCTCCCCCACTAGGAGACACTGTGATGTGATTAGCAACGAGAGGCCAGCAATTACAGGCCATTGAATTGATATTCCTATTGTCTGCTAGGTGGCCCTGCAGACCTAAACCTGCGTTATTGCCTCCAGATCAATCCATGCCTCTCCAACTCCCCTGCCGCTGCGGACAGGCTGACCTTAGCTTGCAGATCAGGGATCAATACCAGGACAAACACACTGGTTAAGGCAAGGCTGGGGTGAGCCAACATACTCTGTGTCCCGACTCCTGACCGGCAAACTAAAACTAAAACAATACGAAGCCCCAGAGGCCTGGCTGTCAGCAGCACAGTTGCCCAGTGACTCAGCCTGACTGGACCTCTGAATAGGAAACTTAATCACGCTTTGATGAGACACATAATCAAGCCTTGAGCTCAGGTGCAGTGGGAACACTGAGTTAATCAATCCCACACACTCTCTCCCTTACTCACTCCACTACCTCACACTGCCAGAACACACACATACTGCACAACCGCTTAAGTACTGTAAGTCCCCTCTCCATGTCAGACACACAGAAGAGACATACACACCCACACACATATCTTATAGTGCTGTGGTAAACCAAATATGTGTTCCACAGTGACTGGCAAATAAGAGGCAGAGGCTCACACAGAGACAGATTAACGGAGGGATCCAGAGCGCTCTCTCTACCTCTCTCTCTGGTTCATGTTCAGCCCAGTCATCAGCAGCTCTCACGCTCTTTCCTGTGGATTCATATTCAGCCCCCTCAGAAGCACAGACACCACTGCCAATGCACAGAGCAAATAACATCTCACTCTCAAAACAAACTCCTCTCATTCGAACAAACGGTCTCGTCTGGGCCACAGTTAAGGTGCAACACTGCCGTCTAATGGACTGGAGGGGAGTGTCATCTTGGATCAAAAGTTAAACAAATGTACACTAGTCCATTCTCTCGCTCTCCCCCCTTACACACACTGCAGGCCCCCTATGATGTGTGATTTGCATTCCCGTAGTGTCCCTCTCGTTGTGTGAGGGACTTTGACAGGTTGACAGTGATCTGGTCCCCAACGCCTTGAGTCAGCGATTCATCTCTGTGTCTCCTGATACCCCCTGGTCCCTGGCATCTGTCTACCACTGACCCCATGGACCACACCAACATCACTCTGCCAAACAGAACCATGGACCATGCCTGGCCCAAGAAACACACACACACCAACTACCTCAGACTCCAACAGTACTGTACTGTCTCTCTGAAACACTCAGTCTTACTGCTGGGGCCTCCCTGTATGCTCTCTCTCAGGCTTTATAATTGGCTTTCTCTGTTTCCTTAATCACCTACAGCTGAGGAGCAGATGTATATAGCTGTAGATAAAATGAGATAGACAGCGTGCATCTGAGAAATGACCACACCTTTATCTTTACTCAGGTTATCATAGGATCAGGCCCAGCTAGCACATACCGTTCTGAGAACCATATGTTTCTTAGAGCTTGGTGAGAGTGAGGTTGTCCATTGGTTATTTTGCATACAATCTTCCCACACCGTTCTGGGAAAGGTGCAGGATACTCAGCTAGCACATAGCATACCGAGAACCATGTTTCTTAGGTGGGAATTTCAGTACTTCAGCATTATGTTTTCTGCAGGTTTCCACATGGTTCTATTTAAAGTGAAGTTCTCAGAACGTTAAGAAAACTTTAGCAATGTTCAGAGAATGTTCTAAGAATGTTATGTTCAAACATATGCATTCCATTCTCAGCATCAACAAAACTCTTTCTGTCCTCTATCTTGTTAAGTGTGTTCAGGTATGATGGCCCTGCCCACTAATTTCCCACAGCTGATCTTAATGAGTGCTTGTTTCCTTTGAAGTGGTGTCTGTTTGAATAGGCTGAAATGAAACACAGTGACTGGACTTAAAGAAACATGGCATGCTAGCTCCATCCTGGTGGTGCAGTGGACTCATTTCATGGACAGAGAACAGACCATCATAGGTTTAAACCTCACTGATGCCGTACCACAAACAAATATGTATGTGTTTGCCAGATTAATGCCTAAGCAAATGACTTTCTACCTGTGCTTTTAGTTCAAAAGAGGTAACCCAAACTAAGCCAGCTATTTTATTCAAAGCCTTATTGAAACATGTTCTCAGAATGTTATTTCATTACTTTCAAATAACCAATCATTTTTGTTCTCAGAATGTTAATAAAACATCCCAGGAAAACTTTCAGGGAACCACATTGAAACCCTCCCTGCAATCTATAAAGAAGGACATTCCCAGAACAGGCGAAATGTTCACTTCCATTCTCAGAACATTTAAAAAACGTTCTGTTTCACCAGTCAGGAAACTTATGACTTCCATCCCAGAACCAAATGGAAAACCAATAACGTACATTCCCACAACTTCCAAGGAACCAAATGTCCTTGCTCGGAGGTCTCAACAACCAGATTCATTAGAGAGTGACAACACTCTCACACACTCTTCTTTATTTGTAGGAGGGATGATGGCAAGTCTTTAGTAGCTCATCATAGATTACTGTCAAGAACAAGGGGAATGGAACAATCACATCATCTTTATTGAATCTATAGGATTCTAATTTTAAATCATCAGTGACATCACAAAACTGAAGGAACCTTCTGTTTCTCAACATTCTGTGGTGAGAGAAACAAACCTGCTTGGTACTAGATTCCTGTCATATGAGCTTCCCACAGCCTTTAGGATGCCCAGGTCTAACCATGGTGGTGTCCACCCCCGAGAGAGAACACCCTCTGTCACCCCAGCCTGGAACGATGGCAAAAATGTAAAACTACTCAGAGTGGCAAACCTCAAAGAGGCGTTCAGGGTTAGTATACTACTCAGCTAGCACATTTGCTTCCTTGGAAGTTGTGTGAACGTATATTTTTGGTTGCACATTGGTTGTGGGAACTAAGCCATACGTTTCCTGACCGGTAAAACATATATTTTTTTAAACGTTCTGAGAACAAAATTGAACATTTCTCATGTTCTGGGAACGTTTCGTTTTAGGTTGCAGGGAGGTTCTGAGAATGTTTCACTTTGGTTCCTTGAAAGCTTTATTAACACTCCGAGAACAGAAATGATAGGATATTTGAACGTTTTTGAATAACTTCCTTAAACTTTAATTGAATGTTTCAATAAGACCTTCAATAACACTGCTAGCTTATTTTGGCTTAAGTTTCTTGAACTCCAAGCACAAATAGGACACACACATTTCATTAGGCATTAAACACATTTCTATTTTATTGTGACATAATCAGTGAGATTTCAACTTGTGATTTTCTGTTTTCTATCCGTGGAATTAGTCCACTGCGCCACAAGGATGGTGCTAGCATGCCATTTTTTTTAATGCATATGTTTTTACAGTGTTAACAGCTTATTAATGTTAATGTGTACAAGGCTTCGAAGCCTTGTAACCTAATTGCAAAGGTTGGGTTTTGGAAGTGAGTTTTAGGGAGTGGGTGTAGCTAAATTGTCACGCAAAGTGCAAAGTCTTTGGTGTAAATGTTTTCAAAGGCTTTGTTTCCTGAAAACAACATGTTCCCTGGATGTCTGTCTCTGTGTCTCTCTGAAAAGGTCAGCCTCCTGAGGCAGTCTAATGACACTGACACCTGTGTGATCAAGCGTCACTAAGTGCTGAAGTTGATCAAAGCCCTGTAACTGCAATGGGAGAGGAGAACACAGAGTACAGTGTGAACCGGACTGTGTATTCCTCAAGGCCACCACAGGAGGACAAACTAACCCGCCGAGTACCCCCCTCCCCATGTACGCATTGCTCTATGATCTATGCCATACCTCCCTTCCCTCTTGTCCTGTCCCACCACTCCCCATATCTACACCTGACACAGCAGTCTCCCCCACTAGGAGACACTGTGATATGATTAGCAACGAGAGGCCAGCAATTACAGGCCATTGAATTGATATTCCTATTGTCTGCTAGCTGGCCCTGCAGACCTAAACCTGCGTTATTGCCTCCAGATCAATCCATGCCTCTCCAACTCCCCTGCCGCTGCGGACAGGCTGACCTTAGCTTGCAGATCAGGGATCAATACCAGAACAAACACACTGGTTAAGGCAAGGCTGGGGTGAGCCAACATACTCTGTGTCCCGACTCCTGACCGGCAAACTAAAACCAAATCACTTCGAAGCCCCAGAGGCCTGGCTGTCAGCAGCACAGTTGCCCAGTGACTCAGCCTGACTGGACCTCTGAATAGGAAACTTAATCACGCTTTGATTAGACACATAATCAAGCCTTGAGCTCAGGTGCAGCGGGAACACTGAGTTAATCAATCCCACACACTCTCTCCCTTACTCACTCCACTACCTCACACTGCCAGAACACACACATACTGCACAACCGCTTAAGTACTGTAAGTCCCCTCTCCATGTCAGACACACAGAAGAGACATACACACCCACACACATATCTTATAGTGCTGTGGTAAACCAAATATGTGTTCCACAGTGACTGGCAAATAAGAGGAGAGGCAGAGGCTCACACAGAGACAGATTAACAGAGGGATCCAGAGCGCTCTCTCTACCTCTCTCTGGTTCATGTTCAGCCTCGTCATCAGCAGCTCTCACGCTCTTTTCTGTGGATTCATATTCAGCCCCTTCAGAAGCACAGACACCACTGCCAATGCACAGAGCAAATAACATCTCACTCTCAAAACAAACTGCTCTCATTAAAATACTTTCTAGTCTGGGCCACAGTTAAGGTGCAACACTGCCATCTAATGGACTGGGGAGCCCCCCCCCCCACACACACACACACTGCAAGACCCCTATAGTGTGTGATTTGCATTCCCATAGTGTCCCTCTCGTTGTGTAAGGGACCGTGACAGGTTGACAGTGATCTGGTCCCCAACGCCCTGAGTCAGCGATTCATCTCTGTGTCTCCTGATACCCCCTGGTCCCTTGCATCTGTCTACCACTGACCCCATGGACCACACCAACATCACTCTGCCAAACAGAACCATGGACCAGGCCTGGCCCAAGAAACACACACACACCAACTACCTCAGACTCCAACAGTACTGTACTGTCTCTCTGAAACACTCAGTCTTACTGCTGGGGCCTCCCTGTATGCTCTCTCTCAGGCTTTATAATTGGCTTTCTCGGTTTCCTTAATCACCTACAGCTGAGGAGCAGATGTATATCGCTGTAGATAAAATGATATAGACAGCATGCATCTGAGAAATGACCACACCTTTATCTTTACTCAGGTTATCATAGGATCAGGCCCAGCTAGCACATAACATTCTGAGAACCATATGTTTTTTAGAGCTTGGTGAGAGTGTGGTTGTCCATTGGTTATTTTGCATACAACCTTTCCACACCGTTCTGGGAAAGGTGCAGGATACTCAGCTAGCCCATAACATACCGAGAACCATGTTTCTTAGGTGGGAATTTCAGTACTTCAGCATTATGTTTTCTACAGAAAAGTACAGAAAAGAAATCCCTGTCCTCATGGTCATGTTCGCAGAACGTTCCAAGAACGTTAAGATACAACGGTCTTCTATGGGAATTTCAGTACTACAGCATAGCGGTTTCTGTGGGAATTTCAGTACTTCATCCTAACAATTTTTGCAGGTTTCCTCATGGTTCTATTTAAAGTCATGTTCTCAGAACATTAAGAACATCATAGAAAGTAATTTTAAACATATACATTCTGTTCTCAGCATCATCTAACACTTTCTCTATCCACTATCTTGTTAAGTGTGTTCATGTGTTTTGTCTGCGCCCACTAATTGTTTTTTGAATAGACTAAAATTAACAGCTTTGTATGATTTAAAACAAAAACATGGCCTAGCTCCATCCTGGTGGCACAGTGGACTAATTACATGTCTAGAGAACAGAAGATCATAGGTTTGAATCTCCCTGTACGCCGTGCCACAATAAAAAAATGTATGTGTTTGCATGATTAACACATAAGCAAAATCATTTCCAAGTGTCCTAACTGTTTTGAACTCCAATCACACATACTAAGCCAGCAGTGTTATTAAAACATTCAGGGAACCACATTAAAAACCTCACTGCAACCTAAAAAGTCATGTCCCCAGAACAGGTCAAATGTTCACTTCTGTTCTCAGAACATTTAAAAAACGTTTTGTTATACCAGTCAGAAAACGTATGGCCTGCTCGCCTCCCTACCACTGAGGAAGTACAGTTCCCGCTCAGCCCAGTCAAAACTGTTCGCTGCTCTGGCCCCCCAATGGTGGAACAAACTCCCTCACGACGCCAGGACAGCGGAGTCAATCACCACCTTCCGGAGACACCTGAAACCCCACCTCTTCATGGAATACCTAGGATAGGGTAAGTAAGGGTAAGTAATCCTTCTCACCCCCTTCTCCCCAAAAAAAAAGATTTAGATGCAAGTGGCTGTTCCACTGGATGTCATAAGGTGTATGCACCAATTTGTAAGTCGCTCTGGATAAGAGCGTCTGCTAAATGACTTAAATGTAAATGTTAAATGTATGGCTTTGTTCCCAGAACCAAATGGAAAACCAAAAACGTACATTCCCAAGGAACCAAATGTCCTTGCTGGGAGGTCTCAACAACAAGATTTGTTTGAGAGTGACCACACTCTCACACACTCTTCTCTATTTGTGAGGGGGAGGATTGCAAGTCTCTTTTAACTCATAATCCCAGTTGGGATTGGATATAACTCCCGCTTGTGGGAAAAACAACCTGTGGTTGGCTCACATAAAAACTTGACCCTTTTCAAACACAATGTTATTGTTGTCTGCTTGTTTTAGTCAAATACAAAACTACACTGAACAAAAATATAAACGCAACATGTTTCATGAGCTGAAACAAAAGATCCTAGAAATGTTCGCACAAAAAACTTCTCTCAAATGTTTTGCACACATTTGTGGGCCTTTCAGCTTTGCCAAAATAATCCATCCATCTGACAGGTGTGGCATATGAAGAAGCTCATTAAAACAGCATGACCATTACACAGGTGCACCTTGTGCCGGGGACAGTAAAAGGACACACTAAAATGTGCAGTTTTGTCACACATCAAAATGCCACAAAATGTCTCAAGTTTTGAGGGAGCATGCAATTGGCATGGTGACTACAGGAATGTCCACCAGAGATACCGTGACGATATCCTGAGGCCCATTGTCGTGCCATTCATCCACTGCCATCACCTTATGTTTCAACATGATAATGCATGGCCCCATGTCGCAAGGATCTGTACACAATTCCTGGAAGCTGAAAATGTCCCAGTTCTTCCATGGCCTGCAAACTCACAAGACATGTCACCCATTGAGCATGTTTGGGATACTCTGAATCGGTGTGAATGACAGCTTGTTCCAGTTCCCTACAACATCCAGCAAATTCGCACAGCCATTGAAGAGGAGTGGGACAACATTCTTCAGGCCACAATCAGCAGCCTGATCAACTCTATGCGAAGAAGATGTGTTGTGCTGCATGAGGCAAATGGTGGTCACACCAGATACTGACTAACATTAAGCTAGCCAAGACCAACAGCACAAACAAATGAACTATACAGCTAATGTACAAGTAGTGAGTATGTTTGTTTTCCCCAATTTGTGGATTTCATGGAGGGGAATTCCTTATTATTATGTGAACCTGTATTGAGCCTTGCAAGAACAAGGGGAATGGAACATCCATAGAATCCATAGAATTCCAATTTTAAATCATCAGTGACATCACAAAGCTGAAAGAACTTTGTGTTTCTCAACATTCTGTGGTGAGAGAAACAAACCTGCTTGGTACTAGATCCACAGCCTTTAGGATGCCCAGGTCAAATCACGGTGATGTCCATCCCAGAGGGAGAACACCCCCTGTCACCTTGGACTGGATCGATGGCAAAAATGTCAAATTACTCAGAGTTGCCAACCACAAAGAGGCTTTCAGGGTTAGTATTCATGTGTTGCATGTTTCGTCACAATATCATTTTGAACGTTCTTCTTGAACTGATGCCCGATTGAGCATTCTACTTAATGCGTTGTCAGTGAGCGCTGATGAAGATTTCATCAAAAGTGCATTACAGTGGCTTGGAAATTCAATGACATTAAAAACGAGTCAAATAATTAGTAGGAAAACCTTTTGTCATTTTGATTTCACCGGGATTTTAGCTTGCCAATGTTAGCATTACTAGCTATTTTTGCATTAAATTTGCTTGCTAATGACAACATTGACATCTGTCTAAAGTAAATTTGAGGACATGATAATGCTGGCTAAGTTGTTTCCTACTAAATATGACTACTTTAGTCATCGTATTTCCAGGCACTCTAGTGTAATTTATACGAAATAGTAGTTAGCCACCATCCAGGATGACTGGGTTTATCACCACTTAAGGGCACCACTATGATGCTGCCGATATAGGGCGGCTTGAGAACGTTTATAACAATGCTATGAGGCGACCAAGTGACAGAGG
This sequence comes from Oncorhynchus keta, assembly GCF_023373465.1. Taxonomy (NCBI): domain Eukaryota; kingdom Metazoa; phylum Chordata; class Actinopteri; order Salmoniformes; family Salmonidae; genus Oncorhynchus; species Oncorhynchus keta. Next base: position 22,676,424 of record NC_068437.1, on the reverse strand, counting down.
TGCATCCTATGAATACCTAGCTAGCACATTTGGTTCCTTAGAAGTTGTGGTAACGTATGTTTTTGGTTTACAGAAGTGAACGTTTCGCCTGTTCTGGGACATTTATTTTTAGGTTGCAGGGATATTCTGAGAATGTTTTACTCTGGTTCCTTAAAAGTTTTATTAATGCTCTGAGATCGGAAATTTTAGGTTGTTTTGAGATTTTTCAATAACTTCCTTAGCGTTCGCTGATAGGACACATAAATTCATTAGGCATTAATCATGCGAACACATTTATGTTTTATTGTGACACGGCATCAGTGTGATTCAAACCTTTCTGTCCTGTTCTCTAGCAATGGAATGAAGTCCACTGTGCCACCAGGATGGAGCTACCATAACATGTTTTTAATTACATATACAAAACTGTTCATTTCATTCTATCCGAACATACCCCATTTCAAAGCATTAAGATCAGGTGTATAAACAAGACAGAGGCTAGTTTTGTTGATGCTTGGAACGGAATGTATATGTTTCAAAATAACATTCTTAGAACATTCTCTGAACATTTAAGTTGTGTTTTTTATAGAAAGTTTTCCTCATGTCCTGAGCATGGAATTTAGAGATGAATGATGTTAATGAGTTCAGTGGAGGCTCATAATAATGGCCGGAACGGCGCAAATGAAATGGCATCAAACACCTGGAAACCATAGCCGTGTTCGAATACTCATACTAACCGCAGTAACCATACCACCCTAGTCATAGACTGTTCTCCCTGCTACCACACGGCAAGCGGTAGCAGAGTCAAGGTCAAAGAGGCTTCTAGACAGCTTCTACCCCCAAGCCACAAGACTTCTGAACAGCTAATCAAATGGCTACCCAGACTATTTTCACCCCCCCCCAGGCAGACCTTTGCTGCTACTCTATGTTATTATCTATGCTTAGTCACTTTAATAACTATCTACATGTACATATTACCTCAATTACCTCGACACTGGTGCCCCCGCACATTGACTCTGTACCGGTACCCCCTGTATATAGCCTCACTACTGTTATTTACTGCTGCTCTTTAATGAGTTGTTATTCTTATCTCTTACTTTTTTTGGGGTATTTACTTAAAACTGCGTTGTTGGTAAAGTAAGCATTTCACTGTAAGGTCTACCTACACCTGTTGTATTTGGCGCATGTGACAAATACAATTTGATTTGCTTTGATTTTGATGTATTTGATACCATTCCACTGATTCCGCTCCAGTTAGTACCACAAGACCGTTCTCCCCTATTAAGGTGCCACCAGCCTGTGGTACAATTCAATTATATATTCAAGTATTGCCAAGAACTGACATAAACGAGAACCATAAATTCTCTGAAAGTTCTGAGAATCTCGCTTAAGTGACCATTTTTGAGAACTTAACCAGAATATAATAAAACTGACATTAAATAGAACCACATGGGAACTTGTGTTTCTGTTTAACGTTCTTGGAACCATTTGAGAACATTACTTTAAATTGAACCATGAGGAAACCAGTAGGAACCGTTATTCTGAGCTACTGACATTCCCACAGAAGAAGTCCTAGCCGTGTCTGAATCCTGACTTTGGAAGGCCACCAAAAATCCTGAGATTTCCATTCCTAACTATAACATTTTTCGACAAGATAGAACTGCCGAAGGGGGCTGAGTTGCAATCTACTGCAGAGATAGCCTGTAGAGTTCTGTCATACTATCCAGGTCTGTGCCCAAACAATTCGAGCTTCTACTTCTAAAAATCCACCTTTCCAGAAACAAGTCTCTCAACGTTGCCGATTGTTATAGACCACCTTCAGCCCCCAGCTGTGCCCTGGACACCATATGTGAATTAATTGCTCCCCATCTATCATATATGATATTCACATATATCATATGTGAATTGATTGCCCCCCAGAGCTCGTACTGTTAGGTGACCTAAACTGGGACCTGCTTAACAACCTGTCCGTCCTACAATCTAAGCTAGATGCCCTCAATCTCACACAAATTATCAATGAACCTACCAGGTACAACCCCAAATCCGTAAACACGGGCACCCTCTTAGATATCATCCTGACCAACCTGCCCTCTAAATACACCTCTGCTGTCTTCAACCAGGATCTCAGCGATCGGTGCCTCATTGCCTGCGTCCGTAATGGGTCTGTGGTCAAACGACCACCCCTCATCATTGTCAAACGCTCCCTAAAACACTTCAGCGAGCAGGCCTTTCTACTCGACCTGGCCCGGGTATCCTGGAAGCATATTGACCTCATTCTGTCAGTAGATGATGACTGCTTATTCTTTAAAAGTCCTTTCCTCACCATCTTAAATAAGCATGCCTCATTCAAAAAATGTTGAACTAAGAACAGATATAGCCCTTGGTTCACTCCAGAACTGACTGCTCTTGACCAGCACAAAAACATCCTGTGGCGTACTGCATTAGCATCAAATAGTCCCCGTGATATGCACGTTTTCAGGGAAGTTAGGAACCAATGTACACAGGCAGTTAGGAAAGACCATGCTAGCTTTTTCAAACAACATTCTGTTGCACAAACTCCAAAAAGTTCTGGGACACTGTAAAGTCCATGGAGAATAAGAGCACCTCCTCCCAGCTGCCCACTGCACTGAGGCTAGGAAACACTGTCACCACCAATAAATCTACAATAATTGCGAATTTCAATAAGCATTTTTCTACAGCTGGCCATGCTTTCCACCTGGCTACCCCTACCAACAGCTCTGCACCCCCACAGCAAATTGCCTAAGCCTCCCTGTTATAAGAATTTTGCTATCAATGTTCATAAACTTCAATTAATCTACTCAGTCTGCAACCCAGAGTTTGTAAGATTCTGGTTGAATGAAGCAGACAAGAGTCCCAGCTTACAAAAATCAAAGTGTTTATTCACGAGAACATTCTGAAGTCCATTATACAAAGACATCAATTTTATAGCTGCGCACATACTTCCACACAAACCGTAGGTATCCTACGCACATACTTCCACACAAACAGTAGGTGAGTTGTATCCTTCTCCATAGTTCTCACCACTGTGTATCACTGCCTAGCCGACAGTTCCATTCCCCCGAGATTATGGAAACCTTGAGAAGTACTCCCTATGCTATCATAAGTTCCTCAGAGGCCTAGCCAGGTTGGTCCAAACACAGTTGAACTGTTCTCGGTATCTTTCTTCAGCCCCCACATACAAGTTCAAATCCTGAGCTACGCCTTGCTCAGGCAGTCTGTTTTTCCACTATACAGATACATTGTTTAAAACCTGTTGGGGATAGGGCTGTCTATTGCCCCCGCTGGAGTAATTGCGTGCCCATAGTAAACATATATTTTTTTTGTCAAAAGTTGCTAATATATACAAATAAAAAATATTATTGAATAGAAAACTCTAAAGCTTCTAAAACCGTTTAAATTATGTCTGTATGTAAAGCAGAACTCTCAGGGCAGTCATTCTACCAAACTCTCTCTTGTCATCAGAAAAGTTGGCCCAACTTTGACGTCATCGCCCCCACCCTACCCAAGCACTTACAGGTCTGGGAACAGTCTCTTTGTCTTCAGCGCGATGTCTGCTTTCAATGGGGCTTCTCATTGTGAGAATCGCGTGCTCACAAAAGTTTTGGCGGGCCGAATCCTTTCGGTCACGCGAAAAAACAGGTCACTCATGCACGCTCTGCTCCGGTCCTGTCTTTTTTCCAAGATCGATTTTTCAATGCATGCGTTTCTGTTCGTCCTCACGATTGCTGTACACCTTTATAACATGTTAAAGCTTGATTATGAACTTAGTTTGACAAGTTTAGTCGACATATAATATGTAAGTTCGACGTTTTGGTGCGCATCCACTTGACTTTTGGCTACATTTCAACCGAAATGTGTCGTGTTTGAGAACCGAAAGACACAGACTGCAAAACTAAACGCTGTTTTTTGGTAAGTATAATTCCTTCCAGGTCTTCTGATGGAAGAACAGCAAAGGTAAGGGAATATTTATGTGGTAAATTTGGGTTTCTGTGGACTTCAAGATAGAGGAGCCATAATGCTACTTTTTGAGCGCCGACTCATAGTATAGCCTAGTGAACGAAACCTGTAACGTTAAAAATAAATGTAACACAGCGATTGCATTCAGAAGAAGTGTATCTAACTATATATATGTAGAACATGCATATTTAGTCAAAGTTTATGATGTGTATTCCTTGTTAGCTGACGTTATCTGCCGGAGCTATCGTCATTTCTCAGGACATTTGAGTAGCATTTTTTGAACGATGCATCATTGTAAACAGAGATTTATGGATATATATAGCATATTATTGAAAAAAACATAAATGTACTGTGTAACATGTTATATTACTGTCATCTGATGAAGATTTCAAAAGGTTAGTGCATTATTTCTTTTAATCCTGCGTTTGTTGATTGCATATTTTTTTCAACTTGGCTATGCAAATTAGCTGTGTCTTCGGTGGTGGTTTGACATAAATATGTGCTATGTTTTCGCCGTAAAACATTTTAGAATCTGACTTGCTGGGTAGATAAACAAGGTGTTTATCTTTCATTTGAGCCATTGGACTTGTTAATGTGTGAAGGTTAAATATTTTTAGGAATATTTTTGCGTTCCATGCGCCATCTTCCAGCTGAACGTGGGGGTGTTCCCAAATTGGAACCCTAGTCCCCTTCTGGTTAATCTAATTCTGACTAAAACTACACACATCAGATTATAATTGTAATCAATTTCATACAGTCATAAGGTTTCAGAGTGGAATTATTTAATCATTATCTTTCAACATTTAACCTCATAGTCCGCCCCATCCCGCATGCGGTCGCGTTACTACAGCCTCAAGCTCAATACCATAACGCAACGTTAGCGATTTCTAAAAATCGCAAATGAAATGAAATAAATATGCCTGCTCTCAAGCTTATCCTTTTCTTAACAATCCTGTCGTCTCAGATTTTCAAAATATGCTTTAGAACCAGAGAAAATCAATAATTTGTGTAAGAGTGGTGATAGCTAGCTTAGCATTTAGCGTTAGCATTTAGCACGCAACATATGCACAAAAACCAGCAAAGGGATCAAATAAAATAATTTACCTTTGAAGAACTTCAGATGTTTCAATGAGGAGACTCAGTTACATAGCAGATGTCCAGTTTTTCCTGAAAGATTCTTGTGTAGGACACAACGATCCGTTTTGTTACTATGCATTTGGCTACCGAAACTAACCGAAAATTCAGTCACCTACACGTCAAACTTTTTTTATGGTAATGAGCTTGAGGCTGTAGTAACGCGACCGCATGCGGGATGGGGCGGACTATGAGGTTAATCACACGACGTAAACATGAATAAACACAAACAATAAACGAAACGTAAACCGCCTATACTTGTGTCAACTAACACAGCACACGGACATCAAGACACTCAGGACAATCACCCACAATACAACCAAAGAATATGGCTGCCTAAATATGGTTCCCAATCAGAGACAACGATAAACACCTGCCTCTGATTGAGAACCACTTCAGACAGCCATAGACTAACCTAGAACACCCCACTAAGCTACAATCCCACTATCTACACACCACATACAAAAACCCATGTCATACCCTGGCCTGACCAAATACATGAAGAAAAACACAAAATACTACGACCAGGGCGTGACAGAACCCCCCCAAGGTGCGGACTCCCGAACGCACCTCAAATCAATAGGGAGGGTCCGGGTGAGCGTCTGTCCATGGTGGCGGCTCCGGCGCGGGACGTGGACCCCACTTCACAATTGTCTTAGTCCGCCTTATTGTCCGCCTCCATGGCTTTCTCACCATGGCCACCCTTATCAATGACCCCACTGGACAGAGGGGCAGAAGCTCTGGACAGAGGGGCAGAAGCTCTGGACAGAGGGGCAGAAGCTCTGGGCAGAGGGGCAGAAGCTCTGGGCAGAAGCTCTGGACAGAGGGGCAGAAGCTCTGGGCAGAGGGGCTCTGGCGCCGGACAGGCTCTGGCAGCGCCGGAGGTGGGAGACTCCGGCAGCGCCGGACAGGCGGGAGACTCTGACAGGCGGGAGACCGGCAGCGCCGGAGGCGGGAGACTCCGGCAGCAGCGCCCGGACAGGCGGGAGACTCCGCAGCAGCGCCGGACAGCGGGAGACTCGGCAGTAGCGCCGGACAGGCGGGAGACTCCGGCAGCAGCGCCGGACAGGCAGGAGACTAGCGCCGGACAGGCGAAACCACCTGCACGGGAGGAGACAGAGAGACAGCCTGGTGCGTGGGGCTGCCACAGGAACCACCAGGCTGGGGAGACCTTCAGGAGGCTTGGTGTTAGGAGGAGCCTGAAGGACCGGGCTGTGGGGGAGCACTGGAGCTCTGGTGCGCAACCTTGGCACCACTTCCCCAGGCTGGACAACTACTCTAGCCCGGACCCTCCAGAGCGCAGGCACAGGTTGAACCGGGCTGTGGGTAAGCACGGGAGATCTAGTGCTTACTACACGCACCTCTCCCTTAGGCTCCACTCCCACATTTGCCCGGCATGAGCGGAGCGCAGGCAGAGGACACACTACACCCTCCCAGCGCCCCGGAGACACAGCACGCAGAGCCGGCGCAGGATAAACTGGACCAAAACTGCGTACCGGCGACCAGACCCGCTGAGCAGGCACCATACGCCCTGGCTCAATGCCCACACTCACATGGCACTTTCGGGGGGCTGCCCTATAGCGCACCGGGCTATGGGCATGCACTGGCGACACCGTGCGCTTAACCGCATAACACGGTGCCTGACCAGTAATGCGCTGCTTATAATAAGCACGAGGCGTGAGCTCAGGTCTGCCCCCCCCAAAAAACTTTTTGGGGCTGCCTCTCGTACCTGTCGTGCTGGCTTCGCCAACATCATTCTCCTGTAGCCCTCCTTGCACTGCTCCATCGAATCCCAGGCGGGCTCCGGCACTCTCCCTGGGTCGACCGCCCACCTGTCTATCTCCTCCCAAGTTGTGTAGTCCAGATTCTGCTCCCATGTCCATTCATCCTGTGATGCTGGCCGCTGTTGTTGCTGCTGCTGTCGTCGCTGCTGTTTACCACGCCGCTTGGTCCGAGTTGGGTGGGTGATTCTGTCCCGGTTTTCATGTGGTGAAGGAGAGTCGGACCAAACTGCAGCGTGTATATTGCAATCCATGTTTAATCACACAACGTAAACACGAATAAACACAAACACTACAAAACAATAAACGAAACGAAAACCGAAAATAGCCTACACTTGTGTCAACTAACACAGCACACGGCCATCAAGACACTAAGGACAATCACCCACAATACAACCAAAGAATATGGCTGCCTAAATATGGTTCCCAATCAGAGACAACGATAAACACCTGCCTCTGATTGAGAACCATTTCAGACAGCCATAGACTAACCTAGAACACCCCACTAAGCTACATTCCCACTATCTACACACCACATACAAAAACCCATGTCACACCCTGGCCTGACCAAATACATGAAGAAAAACACAAAATACTACGACCAGGGCGTGACACATGCTCAAGGTCCTAAACAATATCATAACCGCCATCGAAAAAAGACAACACTGTATGGCCGTCTTCATCGACCTGGCCAAGGCTTTCGACTCTGTCAATAATCACATTCTTATCGGCAGACTCAACAGCCTTGGTTTCTCAAATGACTGCCTTTCCTGGTTCACCAACTACTTCTCAGATAGAGTTCAGTGTGTCAAATCGGAGGGCCTGTTGTCCAGACCTCTGGCAGTCTCTATGGGGGTGCCACAGGATTCAATTCTCGGGCAGGCTCTTTTCTCTGTATACATCAATGATGTTACTCTTACTGCTGGTGATTCTCTGATTCACCTCTACGCAGACTACACCATTCTGTATACTTCTGGCCCTTCTTTGGACACTGTGTTAAATAACCTCCAGACGAGCTTCAATGCCATACCACTCTCCTTCCGTGGCCTCCAACTGCTCTTAAATGCAAGTAAAACTAAATGCATGCTCTTCAATCGATCGCTGCCCGCACCTGCCCGCCCGTCCAGCATCACCACTCTGGACGGTTCTGACTAAGAATATGTCAGATACCTAGGTGTCTGGTTAGACTGTAAACTCTCCTTCCAGACTCACATTAAGCATCTCCAATCCAAAATGAAATCTAGAATTGGCTTCCTATTTTGCAACAAAGCATTCTTCCCTCATGCTGCCAACACACCCTTGTAAAACTGACTATCCTACTGATCCTTGACTTTGGCGATGTAATTTACAAAATAGCTTCCAATGCTCTACTCAGCGAATTGGATGCAGTCTATCACAGTGCCATCCGTTTTGTCACCAAAGCCCCATATACTACCCACCACTGCGACCTGTATGCTCTCATTGGCTGGACCTCGCTTCATATTCGCCATCAAACCCACTGGCTCCAGGTCATCTATAAGTCTTTGCTAGCTAAAGCCCCACCTTATTTCAGCTCACTGGTCACCATAGCAGCACCCACCCCCAGCAGGTATATTTCAGTGGTCACCCCCAAAGCCAATTCCCCCTCTGGCCAGCTTTCCTTCCAGTTCTCTGCTGCCAATGACTGGAACAAATTGTGAAAATCACTGAAGCTGGAGACTCATATCTCCCTCACTAACTTTAAGCATCAGCTGTCAGAGTAGCTCACATATCATTGCACCTGTACATAGCCAACTGTAAATAGCCGATCCAACTACTTCATCCCCATATTGTTATTATTATTTTGCTCCTTTGCACCCCATTATCTCTACTCTGCACATTCATCTTCTGCACATCTATCACTCCAGTGTTTAATTGCTAAATTGTAATTACTTCGCCATTACGGCCTATTTATTGCCTCACCGCCCTAATCTTACTTAATTTGCACTCACTATATATAGATTTTTTCTATTGTGTTATAGACTATGTTTGTTTATTCCATGTGTAACTCTATGTTGTTGTTTGTGTCGCGCTGCTTTGCTTTATCTTGGCCAGGTCGCAGTTGTAAATGAGATCTTGTTCTCAACTGGCCTACCTGGTTAAATAAAGGTTAAAAAATTAAACATTTTAAAAGAATGTTGTTTCTTAACATTCTCTGAACTATTTTAGAATATTCCCAATGTCAAACCAGTTGGAGAACGTTTCTAGAACATTACCTAAATGAAATGTAACCATGTTTGAACTTTTAAGAAACGTTCTGTCAAAATAATGAAATACCAAGAAAATAAGGTTCCTTATTAAATGTGCTGAGAATGTTCCAAAGTCAAGCAACTATCCTGCACCTTTCCCAGAAAGTTGTGGAAGGTTGTATGCAAAATAACTTTACAGCAAGTACGCAATCACCAAGCTATTAGAAATATATAGTTCTCAGAATATTATGTGCAAGCTGGGTACAGACCTCTGAGTGGGTTAGGCAGATAACATCAACTGAAAACAGCAATGTGGTTGAAAAGGTGCATACAGGGCCTCCCGAGTGGCACAACGGTCTAAGGCACTGCATTTCAGGGCTAGAGGCATCACTATAGACCTAGGTTCGATCTCAGGCTGTGTCAGTACCGGCTGTGACCGGGAGTCCCATAGGGTGGCACACGATTGGCCCAGCGTCGTTCTGGGTTAGGGCAGGATTTGGCCGGGAGGGCCTTACTTGGCTCATCGCGCTCTAGCGACTCCTTGTGGTGGGTGCCCATGCAGGCTGACTGCCATCATCAGTTGAGCGGTACTTTCTCAGAGAGAAGGGCGGTTTGGCGGATCATGTTTCGGAGGACGCCTGACTCGAACTTCGCATCTCCCAAGTCTGTTGGAAATTATATACAGAATATATATATACAGTGAGGATGAAAAGTATTTGATCCCCTGCTGATTTTGTATGTTTGCCCACTGACAAAGAAATTATCAGTCTATTATTTTAATGGAAGGTTTATTTCAACAGTGAGAGACAGAATAACAACAAAAAAATCCAGAAAAACGGGTGTCAAAAATGTTATAAATTTATTTGCATTAATGAGGGAAATAAGTATTTAACCCCTCTGCAAAACATGACCTAGTACTTGGTGCCAAAACCCTTGTTGGCAATCCCAGAGGTCAGACGTTTCTTGTAGTTGGCCACCAGGTTTGCACACATCTCAGGAGGGATTTTGTCCCACTCCTCTTTGCAGATCTTCTCCAAGTTATTAAGGTTTCGAGGCTGACGTTTGGCAACTCTAACCTTCAGCTCCCTCCACAGATTTTCTATGGGATTAAGGTCTGGAGACTGGCTAGGCCACTCCAGGTCCTAAATGTGCTTCTTCTTGAGCCACTCCTTTGTTGCCTTGGCCGTGTGTTTTGGGTCATTGTCATGCTGGAATACCCATCCACGACCCATTTTCAATGACCTGGCTGAGGGAAGGAGGTTCTCACCAAAGATTTGACGGTGCATGGCCCCGTCCACCGTCCCTTTGATGCGGTGAAGTTGTCCTGTTCCCCTTAGCAGAGAAACACCCCCAAAGCATAATGTTTCCACCTCCATGTTTGACGGTGGGGATGGTATTCTTGGGGTCATAGGCAGCATTCCCTTTAAGAGTGTGCTCCTATTCTCAGCTCGTTACCTGTATAAAAGACACCTGGGAGCCATAAATCTTTCTGATTGAGAGGGGGTCAAATACTTATTTACCTCATTAAAATGCAAATCAATTTATACAATTTTTGACATGCATTTTCCTGGATTATTTTGTTCTATCTCTCACTGTTGAAATAAACCTACCATTACAATTATAGACTGATAATTTCTTTGTCAGTGGGCAAACATACAAAATCAGCAGGGGATCAAATACTTTTTTCCCTCACTGTATATATAATAAAAAACGAAAAGGTGCATAGGCCTAAGTAAAAGAGTATCGGGGGGATATACTCACTGGCATGTGTCTCTATCAGTTTAAGAAGCTGAACCAGGCCCTCAGCAGCATGGAAAGTCTCCACAAGAACTTCTGGCTACAGGAGGAGAGGAGGGTCAAACAGAACCTGAGGAGGCTAACTAGCGTGTCTCCTACTTTCAGAAGCCAAACCCTATTCCAGGTAATATGACATATGTTAACATACTGTGAGTAGTGCAGAATTCAGTTCATTGGACTGAGTATGATGATTTTGAGCATGTGCCTCTCCCCTCCAGATTTCTAGTGATAACAGCAGGGCTGAGCTTAGTGGAGGGGGCAGCAGGGTACAGCTCCCCACCTGCCCCCCGTCCCATGCCAGCCGAGAGGACTGCTCCTCCTGCTCTCTCAACAGCCCTCTGTTCAGGATCCCCCAGAGCACCACAGCCCCATCCCCACGAACCAGCCACAGAAGTCAGTACACTGAAGTACTTGTATCTGTAGAACAAAACACAGAAACAACTACCTCCTTACTGCAATTAATGCCCTACAATCTGCAATAGTAGCTGGTGTAATAGAGTGCTTAAATAACTAGTGTAATAATCTCTGGTCATCCCTGCACTTCTCTCCAGGTCTGATTCTCCCTCTTACCATTAACGGGGACACCATGTCCCCCCACCATCTGTGGCCCAGAGACACCCTGTCAGAGAACCCCTCCTCCTCAAGGGGTGGTATGCGTTACGGGGGTCTGACCCCACGGCCCAGCCAGCACCCCAGTACCCTGAGCTTGACCCCCAGTACCCTGAGCCTGGATGGCAGCACTACACTCCTGCTCCCCACCCCCAGCCTGCTGGCCTTGCTTCCCCCCCAGCTGTCCCCGGAGCTCCATGGGCTGCAGGAGGCTGTGCTGGGCTTCCCTCTGCTGCAGAAGAGGGTGAGGGAGCTGATCACTCGGGCTAGGGCCACTGAACAGGAGAGACAGGACCGACGCAACCTCACCCTACGCCCCCTGGAGGCCCTGCGCTGCAGGTGAGAAGAGATACATACAGTATATTACCGTTTTTTTATCGCTTTGGTGCAATTTTCACAAGTATGTGGTAAGTACCAGCTCTTAGTAGAAAACTCAAAACAGATCATCATAAAGGCACTTGTTTCAAAACTCTAAGCACATTTTCAGTTCACTCAGTAGTATTTCTTTAAGCCCATTTGTGGGGAAAAACACGTTCTGATTGGCTAGCCATGGCACCCCAGTGAGTCAGCCTGGCTTCCAATTGGACCAGCCCTACCATGCCCACCTATAGCTGCGCCCCTGCCCAGTCATGTAAAATCCATAGATTAGGGCATAATTTATTTATTTCAATTGACTGAATTCCTTATGAACTGTAGCTCAACAAAATCTTTGAAATTGTTGCATGTTGCATTTATATTTTTGTACAGTATATACTCGCATGTACTACTATGATGATGACTATTATGATTTTACTTCACAGTAAGTGAAGATCTGAGATGTACTATACGTAACAAATCAAATCAAAGTTTATTGGTCGGGTACACAGATTAGCAGATGTTATAGCAGGTGCAGCGAAATGCTTGTGTTTCTACTTCCTACATTGCAGTAATACAATATCAATACAATACCAATATGCTATGCAAATAATCCAGAAAGTCCAAAACAAGAAAAAAATGCATCCTCGTTACAGTAAATCAAATATGTATCCAACATGAAGTTGCTGGGGTCTTTTTGATGTGGGGTACATACAATACTGTAGTACCATACAATCTGACTTGCCTAGTTAAAAAAATGTTATATTAAAAAAAAGTACAATACAATACTGTAAAATACAGTACACAATTACAGTAAAGGTGGAAAATGTACGTATGATTGCCATCCCCAGTCAGGCCATAGATAAGGCATGCAATGATTTCAACCCAGACCTATGTCAGGCTTGGATTCGCCATACCAAAAGGTTTTTCCCCAGGTGCATGAACAATGGGTATAATTACTGTAATTTCCATGAGAACATATGGCTAAATGCTCAAGACAGGCTTGATGCAAACTAGTGCCTGCTAAACATTGTTTCTTTAATTCTTAGGGCTAGGCGTCCCGCCAGCGGGACACTTGCCGACAACTTCAGGTGAAATTTGAGGGAGCGCAATTCAAATAAATAATCATAAAAATTATGGATATTAAACATTTAGGTACATACAAGTGTCTTATAATTGGTTAAAAGCTTAAAGTCTTGTTCATCGATGTCACGCCCTGACCTGAGTATTCTTTGTTTTATTTATATATTTTGGTTAGGTCAGGGTGTGACATGGGTGACATGTGTGTTTTTGTCTCATCTAAGGTTTTTGTATGTCTAGTTGTGTGTGTCTAGTCTAGGCATATTGTAGGTCTATGGTGGCCTGGATTGGTTCCCAATCAGAGGCAGCTGTTTATCGTTGTCTCTGATTGGGGAACCTATTTAGGTTGCCATTTTCCAGTTTGGGTTTGTGGGTTATTGTCTATGTGATGTTGCATGTTTGCACAGCGGTTAGTTAGTTAGTTAGTTAGTTAGTTAGTTAGTTAGTTAGTTAGTTAGTTAGTTAGTTAGTTAGTTAGTTAGTTAGTTAGTTTAGTGTACTTTGTGTTTTTCTGTTTGAGTAATCCACTTGTTCAACATGCAGAGAAAGGAATCCAAAAAACTACAGCTAAACTTTGTTAAAACAAATCAAAATATGTTTCCATTTAATCCTCAGATACCCTAAAATGTAATTAAACTGTAATATTTAATACGGAAATAAGTATCTTCAATAGAAAAGCAAAATTAGGAGGTGTGCGCGCACAGACTGATTTCCAACTCTGACTCCCAGTACCAAAACTCAAAATTCTTACTCGTTTGGGAAGAAACAAGCCTGAAACCTTGAATAAAGACTGTTGACATCTAGTGGGAGCCATAGGAATTGCAATCTGGGAGCATGACTTGGATATGACCCTATACGTTCTATTGGAAGAGCATGGGCTCTCAAATAAAACATTTTCTGGTTGTTTTTTCTTTGCATTTTCTCCTACCATATCAATTGCGTTATAGTTTCATACATAATTTTAACATTTCTACAAACTTCAAAGTGTTTCTATCCAATGGTACCAATTATATGCATATCCTGGCTTCTGGGCCTGAGTAACAGGCAGTTTACTTTGGGCGCATCAGTCAGACAGGAAGGGGAGAAAAATAGACCCTAGCCTGAATAAGTTCATTTCATTTGATTACATTGTGAAAGATACTGTGCATTTGGAAAGTATTTAGAGCCCTTGACTTATTCCACATTTTGCTAACTTGTTAAGGATAGGGGGCAGTATTTTCCCTTTGGATGAATTGCGTGCCCATAGTGAACTGCATCAAAATCTGTCCTAAATTGCTAATATATGCATATTATTATTATTATTGGATAGAAAACACTCTGAAGCTTCTAAAACCGTTTGAATTATGTCTGTGAGTATAACAGAACTCACAGGGCAGGCAATCTTCCAAACTAGTTTTGGAATCCTGAAAGTTGTATTCAGAGCCCTTGACTTATTCCACATTTTGCTAAGTTAGAGCCTTACTCTCCCGGGCTCCTGAGTGGGGCAGCGGTCTAAGGGACCTAAGGGACTCTCAGACCATGAGAAACAAGATTCTCTGGTCTGATGAAACCAAGAATGAACTCTTTGGCCTGAATGCCAAGTGTCATGTCTGGAGGAAACCTGGCACCATCCCAACGGTGAAGCATGGTGGTGGCAGCATCATGCTGTGGGGATGTCTTTCAGGGGCAGAGAGACTAGTCAGGATCGATGGAAAGATGAACGGAGCAAAGTATAGAGAGATCCTTGATGAAAACCTGCTCTAGAGCACTCAGCACCTCAGACTGGAGAGAAGGTTCAGCTTCCAACAGGACAATGAACCCTAAGCACACAGCCAAGACAACGCAGGAGTGGCATTGAGATACGTTTCTGAATGTTCTTGAGTGGCCCAACCAGAGCCCGGACTTGAACCCGATCGAACATCTCTGGAGAGACCTTAGCTGTCCCTATCCAACCTGACGGAGCTTGAGATGATCTGCAAAAAAGAATGGGAGAAACTCCCCAAACACAGGTGTGCCAAGATTGTAGAGTCATACCCATGAATACTCAAGGTTGTAATTGTTGCCAAAGGTGCTTCAACAGAGTACTGAGTAAAGGGTCTGAATACTTATGTAAATGTAATATTTCAATTTTTGTTTTGTTTATAAATTTGCAAAAATTCTAAAAACCTGTTTTAGCTTTGTCATTATGGGGTATTGTGTGTAGCTTGAAGGGGGGAAAAAACAATTTCATCAATTTTAGAATACGGTTGTAACGTAACACAATGTGGAAAAACTGAAGGGGTCTGAATACTTTCCAAATGCACTATATCTTCAATGATCACACCTTTGATCACATGGGATAGAAATTATGGAAATTTGATGTTAAGTCAATTTGTATTTATTTAGCCTTTATTTGATCAGGGAGTCTTACTGATACCAAGGTCTCCTTTACAGAATTCCAGAAAATACACGCTTCAAAAATATAAATACAAACTGCAAGCAGAAAGAAAAACACAGTCATAAAAAAAAACACATTCATCATTAATAAAGTTCTCAATCAGCCCCTGAACAGGCAGTTCTTAACTGACTTGCCTAGTAAAATAAAGGTAAATAATTGTTTTTTTTAAAAAATCAATATGCTTTTCAAATGACAGATTTTCATCTATCCAGATGCTCGGATATTTAAAAGCACGAACACGATCAATATGACCACCACCAATACATATGCTTAAATCAGTCTTATTTTTATGCGCTTTATTACAACATATACGTAGTTTTACCTGCATTCAGTACTAATTTCATGTCAATAAAGTTTTCCTGTAATACAATGAAGGCAGACTGTAGTTCAGAGCCTGGTCAACCGTGAGGGCAATAGTATACACAACAGTATCATCGGCATACAAGTGCAGGTTACATTTTTTGACAGACATGTCGATATTGTTATTGTTAACAGCAAAAAGTACGACCAATTGCGGGACACCTTTCGTAATATCCAGGAAACCTGAATTCTGAAATATCCTACCAAAAAACTGAAATATCACATTTTCTTAAGTATTCAGACCCTTTACTCAGTACTTTGTTGAAGCACCTTTGGCAGCGATTACAGACTCAAATCTTAGGTTTGATGCTACAATCAATCAATCAATCAATCAATCAATCAAATTTATTTATAAAGCCCTTTTTAAATCAGCCAATGTCACAAAGTGCTATACAGGAACCGAGCCTTAAACCCCAAACAGCAAGCAATGCAGATGTAAAAGCACGGTGGCTAGGAAAAACTCCCTAGAAAGGCAGGAACCTAGGAAGAAACCTAGAGAGGAACCAGGCTCTGAGGGCTGGCAAATCCTCTTCTGGCTGTGCCGGGTGGAGATTATAAGAGTACATGGCCATGTACAAGGCCAGATTGTTCTTCAAGATGATCACAGTGGTTGTAGAGGGTGCAACAGGTCAGTCAGTACCTCAGGAGTAAATGTCAGTTGGCTTTTCAGAGCCGAGCATTCAGAGGTCAAGACAGAAGGTGCGGTAGAGAGAGAGAGTAGAAAACAGCAGGTCCGGGACAGGTAGCACGTCTGGTGAACAGGTCAGGGTTCCCTAGCCACAGGCAGAACAGTTTAAACTGGAGCAGCAGCACAGCCAGGTGGACTGGGGACAGAAAGGAGTCATCAGGCCAGGAGTCATGACCCCCAGACAGGGCCAACCAGGGAGGATATAACCCTACCCACTTTGCCAAAACACAGCCCCCGCCCCACTAGACGGATATCAACAGACCACCAACTTACATTTTTACATTTACATTTAAGTCATTTAGCAGACGCTCTTATCCAGAGCGACTTACAAATTGGTGCATTCACCTTATGACATCCAGTAGAATAGTCACTTTACAATAGTGCATCTAAATCTTAAAGGGGGGGGGGTGAGAAGGATTACTTATCCTATCCTAGGTATTCCTTAAAGAGGTGGGGTTTCAGGTGTCTCCGGAAGGTGGTGATTGACTCCGCTGTCCTGGCGTCGTGAGGGAGTTTGTTCCACCATTGGGGGCCAGAGCAGCGAACAGTTTTGACTGGGCTGAGCGGGAACTGTACTTCCTCAGTGGTAGGGAGGCGAGCAGGCCAGAGGTGGATGAACGCAGTGCCCTTGTTTGGGTGTAGGGCCTGATCAGAGCCTGGAGGTACTGAGGTGCCGTTCCCCTCACAGCTCCGTAGGCAAGCACCATGGTCTTGTAGCAGATGCGAGCTTCAACTGGAAGCCAGTGGAGAGAGCGGAGGAGCGGGGTGACGTGAGAGAACTTGGGAAGGTTGAACACCAGACGGGCTGCGGCGTTCTGGATGAGTTGTAGGGGTTTAATGGCACAGGCAGGGAGCCCAGCCAACAGCGAGTTGCAGTAGTCCAGACGGGAGATGACAAGTGCCTGGATTAGGACCTGTGCCGCTTCCTGTGTGAGGCAGGGTCGTACTCTGCAGATGTTGTAGAGCATGAACCTACAGGAACGGGCCACCGCCTTGATGTTAGTTGAGAACGACAGGGTGTTGTCCAGGATCACGCCAAGGTTCTTAGCGCTCTGGGAGGAGGACACAATGGAGTTGTCAACCGTGATGGCGAGATCATGGAACGGGCAGTCCTTCCCGGGAGGAAGAGCAGCTCCGTCTTGCCGAGGTTCAGCTTGAGGTGGTGATCCGTCATCCACACTGATATGTCTGCCAGACATGCAGAGATGCGATTCGCCACCTGGTCATCAGAAGGGGGAAAGGAGAAGATTAATTGTGTGTCGTCTGCATAGCAATGATAGGAGAGACCATGTGAGGTTATGACAGAGCCAAGTGACTTGGTGTATAGCGAGAATAGGAGAGGGCCTAGAACAGAGCCCTGGGGGACACCAGTGGTGAGAGCGCGTGGTGAGGAGACAGATTCTCGCCACGCCACCTGGTATGAGCGACCTGTCAGGTAGGACGCAATCCAAGCGTGGGCCGCGCCGGAGATGCCCAACTCGGAGAGGGTGAAGAGGAGGATCTGATGGTTCACAGTATCGAAGGCAGCCGATAGGTCTAGAAGGATGAGAGCAGAGGAGAGAGAGTTAGCTTTAGCGGTGCGGAGCGCCTCCGTGATACAGAGAAGAGCAGTCTCAGTTGAATGACTAGTCTTGAAACCTGACTGATTTGGATCAAGAAGGTCATTCAGAGAGAGATAGTGGGAGAGCTGGCCAAGGATGGCACGTTCAAGAGTTTTGGAGAGAAAAGAAAGAAGGGATACTGGTCTGTAGTTGTGGACATCGGAGGGATTGAGTGTAGGTTTTTTCAGAAGGGGTGCAACTCTCGCTCTCTTGAGGACGGAAGGGACGTAGCCAGCGGTCAGGGATGAGTTGATGAGCGAGGTGAGGTAGGGGAGAAGGTCTCCGGAAATGGTCTGGAGAAGAGAGGAGGGGATAGGGTCAAGCGGGCAGGTTGTTGGGCGGCCGGCCGTCACAAGACGCAAGATTTCATCTGGAGAGAGAGGGGAGAAAGAGGTCAGAGCACAGGGTAGGGCAGTGTGAGCAGAACCAGCGGTGCCGTTTGACTTAGCAAACGAGGATCGGATGTCGTCGACCTTCTTTTCAAAATGGTTGAGTCACTTACTACCCTGAGACAAGGCTGAGTACAGCCCACGAAGATCTCCTCCAGCACAACCGGACAGGAAGATCACGTCTGTGACTCAATCCACTCAAGTGACGCACCCCTACTAGGGACAGCATGGAAGAGCACTAGTAAGCCAGTGACTCAGCCCCCATAATAGGGTCAGAGGCAGAGAATCCCAGTTGAGAGAGGAGAGCCGGCAGAGACAGCAAGGGCAGTTCGTCGCTCCGAGCCGGCAGAGACAGCAAGGGCAGTTCGTCGCTCCAGTGCCTTGCCGTTCACCATCGCACCCCTGGGCCAGACTACACTCAATCATAGAACCTACTAAAGAAATGAGTCTTCAGTATGGACGTGAAGGTCGAGACTGAGTCTGCGTCTCTCACATGGATAGACAGATCATTCCATAAAAATGTAGCTCTATAGGAGAAAACCCTGCCTCCAGCTGTTTACTTAAGGAGGAGGAGGCCTTACTTAAGGAGGCCTGCGTCTTGTGACCGTAGCGTACGTGTAGGTACGTACGGCATGAACAAACCGGAGATAGGTAGGAGCAAGCCCATGTAATGCTTTGTAGGTTAGCAGTAAAACCTTGAAATCAGCCCTGACCTTAACAGGAAGCCAAATGTAGAGGCTAGCACTGGAGTCATGTGTTTAAATTAGTTTTTTTTAGTCAGGATTCTAGCAGCCGTGTTTAGCACTAACTGAAATGTATTTAGTGCTTTATCCGGGTAGCCGGAGAGTAGAGCATTGCAGTAGTCTAATCTAGACATGACAAAAGCATCGATCAGCTTTTCTGCATAATATTTTGACAAAAAGTTTCAGATTTTTGCAACGTTACGAAGATGGAAAAAAAGCTGTCCTTGAAATATTCTTGATAAGAGAGAGAAAGAGATTAGTGTCGAGATTAACGCAGAGGTCCTTCACAGTTTTATTTGAGACGACTGTACAACAATTGTCAGATCCAATAGCAGATCTCTTTGTTTCTTTGGACCTAGAACAAGCATCTCTGTTTTGTCCAAGTTTAAAAGTAAAACATTTGCCGCCATCCACTTCCTTATGTCTGAAACACAGGCTTCCAGGGAGGGCAATTTTGGGGCTTCACCATGTGTCATCGAAATGTTGTATCATGACTACTTTCATTAATCTGATGATTGTTATTTATTTAATCCACTAACTATGTTTAATTGTTACCCGATTAAATTAATCATGTAACAATTAACTCATTAGGATTTGGGGTACCACAGAATAGGTTGTTTAAAGAGTTACCATCTCCCGAATTAAGGTATATACTGTATCTATTTCATTGATAAACAGTAATCTTATTAATCATGACCTCTTATCATATCATCATTCTGAACAGTCGTAACCTCGTGCATCTGCAAAAAAAACAGCCGTGCTCATGATTCAGCCCTACACAAATTGGTTAAATTGTTTAATTACTAGCTAACTAAATAATAACAGGATAAAACACACTTGATTCATGAGAAATAAGTCCCTAGCGGACTGACACAATATGGCATTTTACCCAACAACATGGAGAGAGAGAGAGAGAGCAAAAGACACTTATCGTCAATAGATTTCGGAATTATTTTCACATTAATCATATAGTTTGCACACAAACCGCCACCCGTTTGGAATAAGAAATCATGAATGTATTTGCGTGTGGGTGTCTTTGTCCGTTGTGTAATCCTGAACAGAACTACAGAGTTCACCCTTCCATTATGCAAGGTTCAATTAATATCTTCAGTTAGGTGGTTTACCGATTTTTGTACTCCAACATCCTTGGGTAGGTGGAGGGAGTCTGGAAGGGCATCTAGGAATCTTTGGGTCTGAGAATTTATATCACAGAATTTGATGATCCATGGTTGGGGTCTGAGTAGATTATTTGTTGCAATTGCAAACATAATAAAAAGGTGGTCCGATAGTCCAGGATTATGAGGAAAAACATTAAGATCCACAACATTTATTCCATGGGAAAGAACTAGGTCCAGAGTATGACTGTGGCAATGAGTAGGTCCAGAGACATGTTGGACAAAAACCCACTGAGTCGATGATGGCCCCGAAAGTATTTTGGAGTGGGTCTGTGGACTTTTCCATGTGGATATTAAAGTCACCAAAAATGTAAATATTATCTGCCATGAATACAAGGTCCGAAAGGAATTCAGGGAACTCCGTGAGGAACGCTGTATATGGCCCAGGAGGCCTGTAAACAGTAGCTATAAAAAGTGATTGAGTAAACTGCATAGATTTCATGACTATAAGCTCAAAAGACGAAAACTCTGTCTTTTTGTTTTGTAAATTGGAATTTGCTGTCATAAATGTTAGCAACGCCTTTGCGGGATGCGCGGGGGATATGGTCACTAGTGTAACCAGGAGGAGAGGCCTCATTTAACATAGTAAATTCATCAGGCTTGAGCCATGTTTCAGTTAGGCCAATGAAATCAAGATTATGATCAGTGATTAGTGATTAGTGAAGTGATGGAACATTAAGTAACCATATTTTGAGATCTCTTTCAATAATGACAGGAATGGAGGTCTTTATTCCAGTGAGATTCCTAAGGCGAACACCGCCATGCTTTGTTTTGCTCAACCTAGATCGAGGCATAGATACGGTGTCAATGGGGATAGCTGAGCTGACTACACTGACTGGGCTAGTGGCAGACTCCACTAAACTGGCAGGTTGGCTAACAGCCTGCTGGCTGACCTGCACCCTGTCTCATTGTGGAGTTAGAGGCCTGTCTATGTTCATAGATAAGATGAGAGCACCCCTCCAGCTAGGATGGAGTCCGTCACTCCTCAGCATGCCAGGCTTGGTCCTGTTTGTGGGTGAGTCCCAGAAAGAGGGCCAATTATCTACAAATTCTATATTTTGGGAGGGGCAGAAAACAGTTTTCAACTAGCGATTGAGTTGTGAGACTGCTGGAGAACTCATCACTCCCCCTATAAGCTTGGCACACCTGTATTTTGGGAGTGTCTGGAAGGTTCTCTCATCTCCACAGAGGAACTCTAGAGCTCTGTCAAAGTGACAATCGGGTTCTTGGTCATCTCCCTGACCAAGGCCCTTCTCCCATGATTGCTCAGTTCAGCCGGGCGGCCAGCTCTGTGCCTCGGAGCTCTACGAACAATTCCCTCAACCTCATGGCTTGGTTTTTGCTCTGACATGCACTGTCAACTGTGGGACCTTATATAGACAGCTGTGTGCCTTTCCAAATCTTGTCCAGTCAGTTAAATTTACCACAGGTGACTCCAATCAAGTTGTAGATATCTCAAGATGATCAATGGATAGCAAAGGGTGTGAATTCTTACGTAAATAAGGTATTTCTGTTCTTAGCAAAACATTTGAAAAACCTGTTTTCGCTTCGTCATTATGGGGTATTGTGTGTAGATTGCAGAGAAAAAAAACATTTAATACATTTTAGAATAACACTGTAACGTACATTGAGTTCTATCTGTCAAGTCATTTTTAAACCAGTTCTAGGCCAATTGAGGAAAGCCTCTGAATTAGCAGTGAGTGATCAACAGTATCAATAGCCTTTGACTGGTCAATG
Source organism: Oncorhynchus keta (assembly GCF_023373465.1). Lineage (NCBI taxonomy): Eukaryota > Metazoa > Chordata > Actinopteri > Salmoniformes > Salmonidae > Oncorhynchus > Oncorhynchus keta. The sequence goes on along the minus strand of NC_068437.1, from coordinate 22,654,399 downwards.
AAGAAGGCCGCGCAATGTTGCCTTTTATCCATCCAGTTAACCACATCATTTATAACTACGGATGCAGCAGACATAGTGCTATGACCTGGTCTAAAAGCCGACTGATGTACATTTAGAATACGTTTTCAAAAATAAGATCTTAGCTGAGAATGAATCAAGGATTGAAATATTTTAGGGTCACCCTAATTTTAGTTTTTTTTTAAACATTAATTTCAAGCAAGTTCTCTAGCACATCAAGGATAGTAAATTGTTGAAATGAAAACAAACAAACGGGTTAACCATCGAGTCAGCGAGAGGCTAGCAGAGGGAAGAGCATTCGATTGACTGACCAGTGTAATGTGTAATGGGTCGTGCAAGTGTATTGCCTAATGTGAAAACAGTGTTATGAACGCACAACGAAAGGCTTTAAAACATGTAAGATTGGCTGCGTTACAAGTGTTACCAGTTTGGAGTTTTGTACTAAGATTTCTTTTTAATTCACCTAAGCGATAAAAAATTAAAACGTATACTGCAGCCTTCAAGCTGCTCTAATATATTGAATCCAATCACTGATAACGCAGTTGGAATATTGATATTAAGATGAAATGGTATTAATTGCAATGCAACAGCCACATGCTGTAACGACTGCTGCAGTACGTCATGCTACGTGTCTGTGTGTACAGGTACCTGCGTCTGTCTGAGAGTAACATCAGAACTCTGCTCCAGCAGTGTAAGGACAGTGGCATCGATATGGACATCCATCCTCACATGAAAGACTCTGACATTGATATCAGCAAGCTATTCAAGGACTCTCGCCCTCCATCCCCGAGATGAGACACAGACAGACACACACAAATCATGAACACACACACACGATAAATACATTCTTGTAAAGCCTCATAACTGTGATCTGTCCTCTCCAAAAACAAAATACTTGAAATGTGTTTTCTTTTTTTGCTGTGTCTAAAATGAAAGCTATCCAAATGAATTTACAAATTCAACGAGTCAAGTCACGGGGGGAAAAAACTCAACTTTACCAGAGATACTGTATATAATGACGAGATGGTCTTGTCTCCACCCTAACAATGAGAGTCGCTGAACCAAAGGCAGCTTATCGTGGTATTCCCACGTGGACAGATTTTGACAGGCGTGGACCTCTCGCTTCACCGCTTCCTCTGGCTTGACTCAAACCTAACTTGTAAGTGCATGGTAAAATGTGACAGAATATGCAGTGTTTCCATTAGGCCACTAGAGGAAGCTGGTGAAGCAGCAGAGTGGTGGATCATCACCTGTCGGTCTCCTCACATCGATAGACCATTTCCAGCCTGAGCAGCTCCCATTGGCCCATCTGGATGGTCATCTATTGGCATAATCACAAACTAGAGGAGATAGGTTTTCTTTTCTATTCGAAAGCGATGTTAACAACCACACTTGTACATTTTTCTCACGTTCTTTAACTATCATCTCCTGGTATTTTGAGGTTCTTTGTTGTATATAGACATGTAAAATCTAGCAATGATTATTTCAACAAATAATGGGCAAAACAACTTCAGTTCAATTAATAGAGCTTTATTAAATCATACAGCAGATAAAAAACATTAAGGCAGACTAGCTGTGAGCAATAGTTGCATGATGGGATGTAATAATTAAATTCAAGGCTGATCTGTTAATATAAAAAATGTCACATTATAAAGCCAGACAGAAAACCAAAAGCTGCTGGTATGAACCCAAAGATGAAAACACCATACTTATTTCAGCTGGGTGTATTATGGCTGCTTTCGAGCTGTCCAAGCGATTCAATGCAATGATGGACAGGAACTGTGTGTGTGTGTGGCAGGTTTTGACTTTGCAGCTGGCCCTCGCTCAGTTCTGCCTCCAGGACAAGAGTCATGACAAAAGTCAACCTGCGTGTGCGTATGTGTCTGTGTGTGCATGCGTGCGTGCTGACAGGACTGTCTTTTATAAACATAGTTAGTTATGGGTAAGTCAGTAAAGTGCAGATATTTACCTTTTGAAGGTAGAAATAATTTCATTACAGTCTTCAAAATAAATAGCCTGCTGGTTGATCCTCCGCGGTTCTCTACTCTTACCTGACCAAATGAGTAGGGAAGAATCTGTGAACATCGTCACGTAGTTACTAGAGGTGAGGGACCTTTGTTTGAGTCAACGTTTCATTCCACCATGACTGATCTAAACATCATTTCAAAACAAATTCCATTGAATCAAACAAATAAAATCGATACATTTAAAAGGCCAATACATACTGTAGGTAAGACATTTGGTTGTTTTCCCCCCCAACTTAGGCAAGGAGCAATATGATTGCCTTCTTACATTAAGCTGAACTTGGATCCAGATGACAGCCTCTTTCTCTGTGTCATGTAAGACAATGCCTGAGAAGGCAACATGGTTTGTCCCCTGGAGAGCCCATCCTCCAGAAACCTCTTACACTGACACAATAAAATAACAGCTAATTGGTTAAGATATGTCAGGAGATACAAGCCCATTGGATGGAAGGATGAGCAGTTAACGGAAATGGGGTCACAAAAAGGACAAAAAATCTCCAAAGTCAACCCCAGATCTGCCACTGGACCTACTATTGCAAACAGAGTCTGACTGTGGACTGCTTCTCTCGCAACACTGAAAAAGCAAATAGCAAACAAAAGTAAATTACGGATGGAACTTGGAAGTATCTAGAAGGCCGCATTACTACTGTCATTGCTGAGGTGCTGTGCCATGACAAGGAAGTATATACTGTAGGCGTGTTATCGTGTAAGGGGTAAGGAAGAGAGACACAGGAAGTGGGTGAAAAGCAGGAAAAACCCTTCCCAGTCTTAGTCCACCAGCCCAAAACCCCCACCCCACTGTCCTACTGGTCCAGAGAGTCCCAGAGCCCTTCACTCCATTTTCTTCGTCCATTCCATGTCATCACTCCGAGGTGTGTGACCTGTCACTCTCTCTATCAACCTCTCCATCCTCCGCCAGAAGCCCACCTTGTCCAGAGGGTAGTTCAACCACCCTGAGAAAGAGAGGGATGGAATGGGGGGGGGAAGAAAGATGAAAAGAGAGCGAGGGTATTTGGAAGAAATACACTAGGCAAGTTAACAAAAGGAAGATATCAAATGAAACATGCACACATCCCCCACACCACACTGTGTTCCAGGCAGCAGCAGATACAGAAGCTCTCAGAGGATCTTTGCTCCCTGCGGAGAGGAAGGAGATCTGGCTTTGGCACCAGAGTAATGCACACACTTACAGTTATAAATATGTACCGCATCTCCACACACCATACATCACACAGGGCCTGCTGAACTCAAATACCTCACATCCACCCTGAGCCATGCTATAGAATCAGACACCCACTCCCAGGAGGGTTAGACATCAAATACGTTTTTAGTATTACACATACACAGGAAGGAATGGAGCGAACGCACATGGTTGTACATGCACGCAAACCCACGCACACACACACACGCTCACATGCTCACACGCACACGCACACGCACACACACACACACACACACACACACACACACACACACACACACACTGAACACTATTTGGATCCACAAAGATACTGTATGCAATGTAGGAATTGCCACACATACACACACACACACACACACACACACACACACACACACACACACACACACACACACACACACACACACACACACACACACACACACACACACACACACACACACACACACACACACACACACACACACACACACACACACACACACACACCTGAACACTTTATTTGGATCCACAAAGATACTGTATGCAATGTAGGAATTGCCACACATACACACACAGATATACAGTATTGATAGAGAAATACACATTCAGGGATACAGTATATATAAGGACTGTGTGCACACACATCAAACAGCCTATAGAGATCCATACTGTACACACAGTACATACACATACAGTGAGGGCATACAGTGAGTGCTGTGCATGCATACAGAGTAGAGTGTGTTGTGCGTGCAGTGTGTCTGCAGTCCCTCTGGTGAACCTCTCTCTCCAAGAGGAGAGCAAAGCAGCTCCGTTTATTTGTTTGATTTCTCCTCTCTCTCCCCATGCAGGCCTATTTGTTAGCACTGACAGCAGGTTAGCATTAAATATACATGGAGATTGTCAGCCACTGGCACACAAAGGCAGGCGGCAGGCCGCGGGGACCCAGGCAGGTGAGGTGGAGGAGTGGGGACAGAGCTGTGGTGCTCCCCTGTGGCTGCTACCCCCCTCCACTCTACTCATCACAGCCCCCCACTGAGGTTAGGGACTATGAAGACGAGGGGAGGAGGGTGTCAGGAAGATTGTTCACACACACACACACACACACACACACACACACACACACACACACACACACACACACACACACACACACACACACACACACACACACACACACACACACGCACGCGTGCTCACGAACGCAAATGCGTGAGCTCACACACAAACACCCCTCTGCACACACACACATCTGTTTTCCATAGGGAGGTCAGGGTGACGCACAAGCATCCTCTCTCCAGTGCACTCTCTCAGACACACACTGAATACTCAATGTGGATCTCTTACTCGGGCCTATGCTTACAAACACACGCATAACCAAACAGATTGCTTTTCCATGTTATTTATATCTACCACCCACAGATGGCAGCCATCTTGAATGGATGGACCTTTCAATGGAAGACACCATTTGAAAATTCTTCTTGATTTATCGGTTTAGCCGTTAGCTCACCCGTGTTTAGTACGTTGTCATATGAACTTCTATGTTTTCTTCTAGTGGTAGGTCTAAGGTTGATAGCTTCTATGAGCATGGAATGGTGCATGATATTGCAGTGTTCTTGGTTGGTGGATCCCTGCAATTTACCTATACTGTTCCACACTGCACTGCTGTAGAGGTCACTAATGTTTGATCAGTGACAATTCCTCTGCAAATATGCAGTGGCTTACTGTTAGTAGTCATGGTGATGCTGTGGTTACAGTAGGTGTTATGTCAGTAATGTGTTACAGTAGCCACAGTGATGCAGTAGTAACCAGTATGTCAGTACTGTAAAGCACAGTACTGTGTATTACCTGTGGCTATGCATTTTTAATAAGTATATTAGTTCAGTATTGTATAGTACCTCTTAGGTAATATACAGACTAGTGTATCCGCTGAGTATACCAAACATTAGGAACACCTTCCTAATGTTGAGTTGCACCCCCCCTTTCCCCCTAGAACAGGCTCAATTAGTCTGGGCGTGGACTCTACAAGGTGTCGAAAGCGTTCCACAGGGATGCTGGCTCATGTTGACTCCAATGCTTCCCACAGTTGTGTCATGTTGGCTGGATGTCCTTCGGGTGGTGGACCATTCTTGATACAGGAAACTGTTGAGCGTGAAAAAGCCAGCAGAGTTGCAGTTCTTGACAGAAACCTGTGCGCCTGGCACCTACTACCATACCCCATTCAAAGGCACATCAATATTTTGTCTTGCTCGTTCACCCTCTGAATGGCACAATCAATGTCTCAATTGTCACAAGGTTGAAACATCCTTCTTTGACCTGTCTCCTCCCCTTCATCTACACTGATTGAAGTGACATCAAGAAGGGTTCATAGCTTTCACCTGGATTCACCTGGTCAGTCTGTGTCATGGAAAGAGCAGGTGTTCTTAATGTTTTGTATCCTCAGTGTAGTACCTGAAGTGATAAAGTAGTAGGCGGTATGTCAGTACAGTATTGTACAGTACCTGTGGTGATGCAGTAGTAGGTCTCGTGAGGGGACACGTGGTGGATGCGGTGGTGTTTCCGTGGTAACACCAGGTGACAGTCCTGTAGCAGCGTCACCCAGCGGGGAAGACCAAAGTAGGAGTGAGACCACTTATGGATCTGATTGGTCAATGTCACGAAGACTGCCAGTGCAAACACAAAGCACTGCCAGGGATAGGTCTCTGCTAGGGCATCTGAGAGAGAGAGAGAGAGAGAGAGAGGGATTTGTTGTTGATGGAGAGAATTGTGACATTCATTGAAAATGACAAGGTGGTTTCAGTACATGAAGCATCTTCACATGTAAATGAGTTTATACTATTTATACTGCCCAATTTGTACTATTTAAGGTATTCACTTGCAAGTATGAAACAGTACCATATTATCAGCATATTTTGGAGAACCAGTGTTGGTGAGATGACTAGAAAGGCTATAAAGTTGTGGTGAAGTCTGGTTTGTTTGGCTCCAATCTCACACTGGTCTTGCATGTTCCTCCATGTCCCTCTCTCCACTCACCCTGACACTCAGCGAGCAGCAGACATGATAGGTGTGGATGTCACCCTGTCCCCTTGCAAGGCTTACCTGCCCTCTGCCCCGTCTTTGTCTCCTCTTACTGTGACACAGCTTATGACAGGGTCAGTGACCTCCGGCTCGCTCCGAGCCACCCTGAAGCCCTGACATCATGTCTCTCGTAAAACACATCACCCTGTCATGGTCTGAGAGTAACCCGCGTCTGTCTATCTGTCTACAGCTCCACTCCACATTGTGTCACACACACATACTTTATGGATGAGACCTTGTTCAGGTTGTAATGCATGGGTGTGTGTCCATCCCCTCTCTCTCTCTCACCTGGCTGGTACGTCAGGAACTTGTAGGCCATATGTGCCAGGGGCAGTATTGTAAGCATGCAGTTGTCCCCATTGGTCTCTATGAAGTCATGTCGAGTGATGGCTGTGGGGTCAATGTGGTGTTCCCGGAATGGGCGGATGAATGCCTGGAGAAAAAGAGAACAAGATAGAGGAGGAGGGGAGGTAGTTAGAGGAATATCATTATGATAATTCACTTACATCTGAATATTCAGTGTAATCCAATCATGTAAGACACAAGGTAAGATGGGCTATCAATTGCAGTCACAGACAGAGGTCTACCTAGTCTGTACCTCCTCATTATCGGAGGGGAAACAAAATACCAAAGATTTCCCAAAACAATAAAATGGTCATCAGGTGTTGTTACTGGTTCAAATCCGGGTCGAAGGGCCATGGAAAATATTGGAACTTGTGCTAGGTTGGTAGGAGTAGCTTTCACAGTGCTGTGTCCATTAAAACACAGTGCTGTGTCCATTAAAACACAGTGCTGTGTCCATTAAAACACAGTGCTGTGTCCATTAAAACACAGTGCTGTGTCCATTAAAACACAGTGTTGTGTCCATTAAAACACAGTGTTGTGTCCATTTAAACACAGTGTTGTGTCCATTAAAACACAGTGTTGTGTCCATTAAAACACAGTGTTGTGTCCATTAAAACACAGTGTTGTGTCCATTAAAACTCAGTGCTGTGTTTATTAAAACACAGTGCTGTGTCCATTAAAACACAATGGTGTGTCCATTAAAACACAGTGCTGTGTCCATTAAAACACAATGTTGTGTCCATTAAAACACAGTGATGTGTCCATTAAAACACAGTGCTGTGTCCATTAAAACACAATGTTGTGTCCATTAAACACAATGTTGTGTCCATTAAAACACAATGTTGTGTCCATTAAAACACAGTGTTGTGTCCATTAAAACTCAGTGCTGTGTCCATTAAAACACAGTGTTGTGTCCATTAAAACACAGTGCTGTGTCCATTAAAACACAGTGCTGTGTCCATTAAAACACAATGTTGTGTCCATTAAAACACAGTGTTGTGTCCATTAAAACTCAGTGCTGTGTCCATTAAAACACAGTGCTGTGTCCATTAAAAAACAATGTTGTGTCCATTAAAACACAGTGCTGTGTCCATTAAAACACAGTGCTGTGTCCATTAAAACACAGTGCTGTGTCCATTAAAACACAGTGTTGTGTCCATTAAAACACAGTGTTGTGTCCATTAAAACACAATGTTGTGTCTATTAAAACACAGTGCTGTGTCCATTAAAACTCAGTGTTGTGTCCATTTAAACACAGTGTTGTGTCCATTAAAACACAGTGTTGTGTCCATTAAAACACAGTGTTGTGTCCATTAAAACACAGTGTTGTGTCCATTAAAACACAGTGCTGTGTCCATTAAAACACAGTGCTGTGTCCATTAAAACACAGTGCTGTGTCCATTAAAACACAGTGCTGTGTCCATTAAAACACAATGTTGTGTCCATTAAAACACAGTGTTGTGTCCATTAAAACACAGTGCTGTGTCCATTAAAACACAGTGCTGTGTCCATTAAAACACAGTGCTGTGTCCATTAAAACACAGTGCTGTGTCCATTAAAACACAGTGTTGTGTCCATTAAAACACAGTGTTGTGTCCATTAAAACACAGTGCTGTGTCCATTAAAACACAGTGCTGTGTCCATTAAAACACAGTGCTGTGTCCATTAAAACACAGTGCTGTGTCCATTAAAACACAGTGCTGTGTTCATTAAAACACAATGTTGTGTCCATTAAAACACAGTGTTGTGTCCATTAAAACACAGTGCTGTGTCCATTAAAACACAATGTTGTGTCCATTAAAACACAGTGTTGTGTCCATTAAAACACAGTGTTGTGTCCATTAAAACACAATGTTGTGTCCATTAAAACACAGTGTTGTGTCCATTAAAACACAGTGCTGTGTCCATTAAAACACAATGTTGTGTCCATTAAAACACAATGTTGTGTCCATTAAAACACAGTGCTGTGTCCATTAAAACACAATGCTGTGTCCATTAAAACACAATGTTGTGTCCATTAAAACAGTGTTGTGTCCATTAAAACACAATGTTGTGTCCATTAAAACACAATGTTGTGTCCATTAAAACACAGTGGTGTGTCCATTAAAACACAGTGCTGTGTCCATTAAAACACAGTGCTGTGTCCATTAAAACACAATGTTGTGTCCATTAAAACACAGTGCTGTGTCCATTAAAACACAATGGTGTGTCCATTAAAACACAGTGCTGTGTCCATTAAAACACAATGTTGTGTCCATTAAAACACAGTGTTGTGTCCATTAAAACACAGTGCTGTGTCCATTAAAACACAATGTTGTGTCCATTAAAACACAGTGATGTGTCCATTAAAACACAGTGCTGTGTCCATTAAAACACAATGTTGTGTCCATTAAAACACAGTGATGTGTCCATTAAAACACAGTGCTGTGTCCATTAAAACACAATGTTGTGTCCATTAAAACACAGTGCTGTGTCCATTAAAACACAGTGCTGTGTCCATTAAAACACAATGTTGTGTCCATTAAAACACAGTGTTGTGTCCATTAAAACACAGTGCTGTGTCCATTAAAACACAGTGCTGTGTCCATTAAAACACAGTGCTGTGTCCATTAAAACACAGTGCTGTGTCCATTAAAACACAGTGTTGTGTCCATTAAAACACAGTGTTGTGTCCATTAAAACACAGTGTTGTGTCCATTAAAACACAGTGTTGTGTCCATTAAAACACAGTGTTGTGTCCATTAAAACACAGTGTTGTGTCCATTAAAACACAGTGCTGTGTCCATTAAAACACAGTGCTGTGTCCATTAAAACACAGTGCTGTGTCCATTAAAACACAGTGCTGTGTCCATTAAAACACAGTGCTGTGTCCATTAAAACACAGTGCTGTGTCCATTAAAACACAATGTTGTGTCCATTAAAACACAGTGTTGTGTCCATTAAAACACAGTGTTGTGTCCATTAAAACACAGTGTTGTGTCCATTAAAACACAATGTTGTGTCCATTAAAACACAGTGTTGTGTCCATTAAAACACAATGTTGTGTCCATTAAAACACAGTGTTGTGTCCATTAAAACACAGTGTTGTGTCCATTAAAACACAGTGCTGTGTCCATTACAACACAGTGTTGTGTCCATTAAAACACAGTGCTGTGTCCATTAAAACACAGTGCTGTGTCCATTAAAACAGTGCTGTGTCCATTAAAACACAGTGCTGTGTCCATTAAAACACAGTGCTGTGTCCATTAAAACACAGTGCTGTGTCCATTAAAACACAGTGCTGTGTCCATTAAAACACAGTGCTGTGTCCATTAAAACACAGTGTTGTGTCCATTAAAACACAGTGCTGTGTCCATTAAAACACAGTGCTGTGTCCATTAAAACACAGTGTTGTGTCCATTAAAACACAGTGCTGTGTCCATTAAAACACAATGTTGTGTCCATTAAAACACAGTGTTGTGTCCATTAAAACACAGTGTTGTGTCCATTAAAACACAATGTTGTGTCCATTAAAACACAGTGTTGTGTCCATTAAAACACAATGTTGTGTCCATTAAAACACAATGTTGTGTCCATTAAAACACAATGTTGTGTCCATTAAAACACAGTGTTGTGTCCATTAAAACACAGTGTTGTGTCCATTAAAACACAATGTTGTGTCCATTAAAACACAGTGCTGTGTCCATTAAAACACAGTGTTGTGTCCATTAAAACACAATGTTGTGTCCATTAAAACACAATGTTGTGTCCATTAAAACACAGTGTTGTGTCCATTAAAACACAGTGTTGTGTCCATTAAAACACAATGTTGTGTCCATTAAAACACAGTGTTGTGTCCATTAAAACACAATGTTGTGTCCATTAAAACACAATGTTGTGTCCATTAAAACACAGTGTTGTGTCCATTAAAACACAATGTTGTGTCCATTAAAACACAGTGTTGTGTCCATTAAAACACAGTGTTGTGTCCATTAAAACACAATGTTGTGTCCATTAAAACACAGTGTTGTGTCCATTAAAACACAGTGTTGTGTCCATTAAAACACAGTGTTGTGTCCATTAAAACACAGTGTTGTGTCCATTAAAACACAATGTTGTGTCCATTAAAACACAGTGTTGTGTCCATTAAAACACAGTGGTGTGTCCATTAAAACACAGTACTGTGTCCATTAAAACACAATGTTGTGTCCATTAAAACACAGTGTTGTGTCCATTAAAACACAATGTTGTGTCCATTAAAACACAGTGTTGTGTCCATTAAAACACAATGTTGTGTCCATTAAAACACAGTGTTGTGTCCATTAAAACACAATGTTGTGTCCATTAAAACACAGTGTTGTGTCCATTAAAACACAATGTTGTGTCCATTAAAACACAGTGTTGTGTCCATTAAAACACAGTGTTGTGTCCATTAAAACACAGTGTTGTGTCCATTAAAACACAGTGCTGTGTCCATTAAAACACAGTACTGTGTCCATTAAAACACAATGTTGTGTCCATTAAAACACAGTGTTGTGTCCATTAAAACACAGTGTTGTGTCCATTAAAACACAGTGTTGTGTCCATTAAAACACAGTGTTGTGTCCATTAAAACACAGTGCTGTGTCCATTAAAACACAATGTTGTGTCCATTAAAACACAGTGTTGTGTCCATTAAAACACAGTGTTGTGTCCATTAAAACACAGTACTGTGTCCATTAAAACACAATGTTGTGTCCATTAAAACACAGTGTTGTGTCCATTAAAACACAGTGTTGTGTCCATTAAAACACAGTGTTGTGTCCATTAAAACACAATGTTGTGTCCATTAAAACACAAGGAAGAGATGCTGAAGGATGTAAGGATTGGAAGCTATATAATGTAAGTCGTCAGGGGGTGTGTTATGGTTGGGAATGGGATTTTTTTCATAAATCCTAAACCCTGGAGCGAGACATGATAACCCCATTTTCATATGTGAAAATTGTCACGACCCCAACCATGTGAAGAAAAGATGTAATTAACAGTCAGTGTTTACTTGTTTATTTGGGGCTATGGCAGACTATTGAAAAACATTCTAATAGTATTTCTGATTGTATTCTCAACTCACCATCATTAATGTGGGCCTATGACAGTCGATTGAAAAACATTCTAACAGTATTTCTTATTGTATTCTCAACTCACCATCATTAATGTGGGCCTATGGCAGTCTATTGAAAAACATTCTTACAGTATTTCTGATTGTATTCTCAACTCACCATCATTAATGTGGGCCTATGGCAGACTATTGAAAAACATTCTAATAGTATTTCTGATTGTATTCTCAACTCACCATCATTAATGTGGGGCGATGGCAGTCTATTGAAAAACATTCTAATAGTATTTCTGATTGTATTCTCAACTCACCATCATTAATGTGGGGCTATGGCAGTCTATTGAAAAACATTCTAATAGTATTTCTTATTGTATTCTCAACTCACCATCATTAATGTGGGGCTATGACAGTCTATTGAAAAACATTCTAATAGTATTTCTGATTGTATTCTCAACTCACCATCATTAATGTGGGCCTATGGCAGTCTATTGAAAAACATTCTTACAGTATTTCTGATTGTATTCTCAACTCACCATCATTAATGTGGGCCTATGGCAGACTATTGAAAAACATTCTAATAGTATTTCTGATTGTATTCTCAACTCACCATCATTAATGTGGGCCTATGGCAGACTATTGAAAAACATTCTAACAGTATTTCTGATTGTATTCTCAACTCACCATCATTAATGTGGGGCTATGGCAGTCTATTGAAAAACATTCTAACAGTATTTCTGATTGTATTCTCAACTCACCATCATTAATGTGGGGCTATGGCAGTCTATTGAAAAACATTCTAATAGTATTTCTGATTGTATTCTCAACTCACCATCATTAATGTGGGGCTATGGCAGACTATTGAAAAACATTCTAACAGTATTTCTGATTGTATTCTCAACTCACCATCATTAATGTGGGGCTATGGCAGACTATTGAAAAACATTCTAACAGTATTTCTGATTGTATTCTCAACTCACCATCATTAATGTGGGGCGATGGCAGTCTATTGAAAAACATTCTAATAGTATTTCTGATTGTATTCTCAACTCACCATCATTAATGTGGGCCTATGGCAGACTATTGAAAAACATTCTAACAGTATTTCTGATTGTATTCTCAACTCACCATCATTAATGTGGGGCTATGGCAGACTATTGAAAAACATTCTAACAGTATTTCTGATTGTATTCTCAACTCACCATCATTAATGTGGGGCTATGGCAGACTATTGAAAACATTCTAACAGTATTTCTGATTGTATTCTCAACTCACCATCATTAATGTGGGGCTATGGCAGACTATTGAAAAACATTCTAACAGTATTTCTGATTTTATTCTCAACTCACCATCATTAATGTGGGGCTATGGCAGACTATTGAAAAACATTCTAACAGTATTTCTGATTGTATTCTCAACTCACCATCATTAATGTGGGGCTATGGCAGACTATTGAAAAACATTCTAACAGTATTTCTGATTGTATTCTCAACTCACCATCATTAATGTGGGGCTATGGCAGACTATTGAAAAACATTCTAACAGTATTTCTGATTGTATTCTCAACTAACCATCATTAATGTGGGGCGATGGCAGTCTATTGAAAAACATTCTAATAGTATTTCTGATTGTATTCTCAACTCACCATCATTAATGTGGGCCTATGGCAGTCTATTGAAAAACATTCTAACAGTATTTCTGATTGTATTCTCAACTCACCATCATTAATGTGGGCCTATGGCAGTCTATTGAAAAACATTCTAACAGTATTTCTGATTGTATTCTCAACTCACCATCATTAATGTGGGGCTATGACAGTCTATTGAAAAACATTCTTACAGTATTTCTGATTGTATTCTCAACTCACCATCATTAATGTGGGGCTATGACAGTCTATTGAAAAACATTCTTACAGTATTTCTGATTGTATTCTCAACTCACCATCATTAATGTGGGGCTATGGCAGTCTATTGAAAAACATTCTAACAGTATTTCTGATTGTATTCTCAACTCACCATCATTAATGTGGGGCTATGGCAGACTATTGAAAAACATTCTAACAGTATTTCTGATTGTATTCTCAACTCACCATCATTAATGTGGGGCTATGGCAGTCTATTGAAAAACATTCTTACAGTATTTCTGATTGTATTCTCAACTCACCATCATTAATGTGGGGCTATGACAGTCTATTGAAAAACATTCTTACAGTATTTCTGATTGTATTCTCAACTCACCATCATTAATGTGGGGCTATGGCAGTCTATTGAAAAACATTCTAACAGTATTTCTGATTGTATTCTCAACTCACCATCATTAATGTGGGGCTATGACAGACTATTGAAAAACATTCTAACAGTATTTCTGATTGTATTCTCAACTCACCATCATTAATGTGGGGCTATGGCAGTCTATTGAAAAACATTCTTACAGTATTTCTGATTGTATTCTCAACTCACCATCATTAATGTGGGGCTATGGCAGTCTATTGAAAAACATTCTAACAGTATTTCTGATTGTATTCTCAACTCACCATCATTAATGTGGGGCTATGACAGTCTATTGAAAAACATTCTTACAGTATTTCTGATTGTATTCTCAACTCACCATCATTAATGTGGGGCTATGGCAGTCTATTGAAAAACATTCTAACAGTATTTCTGATTGTATTCTCAACTCACCATCATTAATGTGGGGCTATGGCAGTCTATTGAAAAACATTCTAACAGTATTTCTGATTGTATTCTCAACTCACCATCATTAATGTGGGGCTATGACAGTCTATTGAAAAACATTCTTACAGTATTTCTGATTGTATTCTCAACTCACCATCATTAATGTGGGGCTATGGCAGTCTATTGAAAAACATTCTAACAGTATTTCTGATTGTATTCTCAACTCACCATCATTAATGTGGGGCTATGGCAGACTATTGAAAAACATTCTAACAGTATTTCTGATTGTATTCTCAACTCACCATCATTAATGTGGGGCTATGGCAGACTATTGAAAAACATTCTAACAGTATTTCTGATTGTATTCTCAACTCACCATCATTAATGTGGGGCGATGGCAGTCTATTGAAAAACATTCTAATAGTATTTCTGATTGTATTCTCAACTCACCATCATTAATGTGGGCCTATGGCAGACTATTGAAAAACATTCTAACAGTATTTCTGATTGTATTCTCAACTCACCATCATTAATGTGGGGCTATGGCAGACTATTGAAAAACATTCTAACAGTATTTCTGATTGTATTCTCAACTCACCATCATTAATGTGGGGCTATGGCAGACTATTGAAAAACATTCTAACAGTATTTCTGATTGTATTCTCAACTCACCATCATTAATGTGGGGCTATGGCAGACTATTGAAAAAATTCTAACAGTATTTCTGATTGTATTCTCAACTCACCATCATTAATGTGGGGCTATGACAGTCTATTGAAAAACATTCTTACAGTATTTCTGATTGTATTCTCAACTCACCATCATTAATGTGGGCCTATGGCAGATTATTGAAAAACATTCTTACAGTATTTCTGATTGTATTCTCAACTCACCATCATTAATGTGGGGCTATGGCAGTCTATTGAAAAACATTCTAACAGTATTTCTGATTGTATTCTCAACTCACCATCATTAATGTGGGGCTATGACAGTCTATTGAAAAACATTCTAATAGTATTTCTGATTGTATTCTCAACTCACCATCATTAATGTGGGGCTATGGCAGACTATTGAAAAACATTCTAACAGTATTTCTGATTGTATTCTCAACTCACCATCATTAATGTGGGGCTATGACAGACTATTGAAAAACATTCTAACAGTATTTCTGATTGTATTCTCAACTCACCATCATTAATGTGGGGCTATGGCAGTCTATTGAAAAACATTCTTACAGTATTTCTGATTGTATTCTCAACTCACCATCATTAATGTGGGGCTATGGCAGTCTATTGAAAAACATTCTAACAGTATTTCTGATTGTATTCTCAACTCACCATCATTAATGTGGGGCGATGGCAGTCTATTGAAAAACATTCTAATAGTATTTCTGATTGTATTCTCAACTCACCATCATTAATGTGGGCCTATGGCAGACTATTGAAAAACATTCTAACAGTATTTCTGATTGTATTCTCAACTCACCATCATTAATGTGGGGCTATGGCAGACTATTGAAAAACATTCTAACAGTATTTCTGATTGTATTCTCAACTCACCATCATTAATGTGGGGCTATGGCAGACTATTGAAAAACATTCTAACAGTATTTCTGATTGTATTCTCAACTCACCATCATTAATGTGGGGCTATGGCAGACTATTGAAAAAAATTCTAACAGTATTTCTGATTGTATTCTCAACTCACCATCATTAATGTGGGGCTATGACAGTCTATTGAAAAACATTCTTACAGTATTTCTGATTGTATTCTCAACTCACCATCATTAATGTGGGCCTATGGCAGATTATTGAAAAACATTCTTACAGTATTTCTGATTGTATTCTCAACTCACCATCATTAATGTGGGGCTATGGCAGTCTATTGAAAAACATTCTAACAGTATTTCTGATTGTATTCTCAACTCACCATCATTAATGTGGGGCTATGACAGTCTATTGAAAAACATTCTAATAGTATTTCTGATTGTATTCTCAACTCACCATCATTAATGTGGGGCTATGGCAGACTATTGAAAAACATTCTAACAGTATTTCTGATTGTATTCTCAACTCACCATCATTAATGTGGGGCTATGACAGACTATTGAAAAACATTCTAACAGTATTTCTGATTGTATTCTCAACTCACCATCATTAATGTGGGGCTATGGCAGTCTATTGAAAAACATTCTTACAGTATTTCTGATTGTATTCTCAACTCACCATCATTAATGTGGGGCTATGGCAGTCTATTGAAAAACATTCTAACAGTATTTCTGATTGTATTCTCAACTCACCATCATTAATGTGGGGCTATGACAGTCTATTGAAAAACATTCTTACAGTATTTCTGATTGTATTCTCAACTCACCATCATTAATGTGGGGCTATGGCAGTCTATTGAAAAACATTCTAACAGTATTTCTGATTGTATTCTCAACTCACCATCATTAATGTGGGGCTATGGCAGTCTATTGAAAAACATTCTAACAGTATTTCTGATTGTATTCTCAACTCACCATCATTAATGTGGGGCTATGACAGTCTATTGAAAAACATTCTTACAGTATTTCTGATTGTATTCTCAACTCACCATCATTAATGTGGGGCTATGGCAGTCTATTGAAAAACATTCTAACAGTATTTCTGATTGTATTCTCAACTCACCATCATTAATGTGGGGCTATGGCAGACTATTGAAAAACATTCTAACAGTATTTCTGATTGTATTCTCAACTCACCATCATTAATGTGGGGCTATGGCAGACTATTGAAAAACATTCTAACAGTATTTCTGATTGTATTCTCAACTCACCATCATTAATGTGGGGCGATGGCAGTCTATTGAAAAACATTCTAATAGTATTTCTGATTGTATTCTCAACTCACCATCATTAATGTGGGCCTATGGCAGACTATTGAAAAACATTCTAACAGTATTTCTGATTGTATTCTCAACTCACCATCATTAATGTGGGGCTATGGCAGACTATTGAAAAACATTCTAACAGTATTTCTGATTGTATTCTCAACTCACCATCATTAATGTGGGGCTATGGCAGACTATTGAAAAACATTCTAACAGTATTTCTGATTGTATTCTCAACTCACCATCATTAATGTGGGGCTATGGCAGACTATTGAAAAACATTCTAACAGTATTTCTGATTGTATTCTCAACTAACCATCATTAATGTGGGGCGATGGCAGTCTATTGAAAAACATTCTAATAGTATTTCTGATTGTATTCTCAACTCACCATCATTAATGTGGGGCTATGGCAGACTATTGAAAAACATTCTAACAGTATTTCTGATTGTATTCTCAACTCACCATCATTAATGTGGGGCGATGGCAGTCTATTGAAAAACATTCTAATAGTATTTCTGATTGTATTCTCAACTCACCATCATTAATGTGGGCCTATGGCAGACTATTGAAAAACATTCTAACAGTATTTCTGATTGTATTCTCAACTCACCATCATTAATGTGGGGCTATGGCAGACTATTGAAAAACATTCTAACAGTATTTCTGATTGTATTCTCAACTCACCATCATTAATGTGGGGCTATGGCAGACTATTGAAAAACATTCTAACAGTATTTCTGATTGTATTCTCAACTCACCATCATTGATGTGGGGCTATGGCAGACTATTGAAAAACATTCTAACAGTATTTCTGATTGTATTCTCAACTAACCATCATTAATGTGGGGCGATGGCAGTCTATTGAAAAACATTCTAATAGTATTTCTGATTGTATTCTCAACTCACCATCATTAATGTGGGCCTATGGCAGTCTATTGAAAAACATTCTAACAGTATTTCTGATTGTATTCTCAACTCACCATCATTAATGTGGGCCTATGGCAGTCTATTGAAAAACATTCTAACAGTATTTCTGATTGTATTCTCAACTCACCATCATTAATGTGGGGCTATGACAGTCTATTGAAAAACATTCTTACAGTATTTCTGATTGTATTCTCAACTCACCATCATTAATGTGGGCCTATGGCAGATTATTGAAAAACATTCTTACAGTATTTCTGATTGTATTCTCAACTCACCATCATTAATGTGGGGCTATGGCAGTCTATTGAAAAACATTCTAACAGTATTTCTGATTGTATTCTCAACTCACCATCATTAATGTGGGGCTATGACAGACTATTGAAAAACATTCTAACAGTATTTCTGATTGTATTCTCAACTCACCATCATTAATGTGGGGCTATGGCAGTCTATTGAAAAACATTCTTACAGTATTTCTGATTGTATTCTCAACTCACCATCATTAATGTGGGGCTATGGCAGTCTATTGAAAAACATTCTAACAGTATTTCTGATTGTATTCTCAACTCACCATCATTAATGTGGGGCTATGACAGTCTATTGAAAAACATTCTTACAGTATTTCTGATTGTATTCTCAACTCACCATCATTAATGTGGGGCTATGGCAGTCTATTGAAAAACATTCTAACAGTATTTCTGATTGTATTCTCAACTCACCATCATTAATGTGGGGCTATGGCAGTCTATTGAAAAACATTCTAACAGTATTTCTGATTGTATTCTCAACTCACCATCATTAATGTGGGGCTATGACAGTCTATTGAAAAACATTCTTACAGTATTTCTGATTGTATTCTCAACTCACCATCATTAATGTGGGGCTATGGCAGTCTATTGAAAAACATTCTAACAGTATTTCTGGTTGTATTCTCAACTCACCATCATTAATGTGGGGCTATGGCAGTCTATTGAAAAACATTCTAATAGTATTTCTGATTGTATTCTCAACTCACCATCATTAATGTGGGCCTATGGCAGACTATTGAAAAACATTCTAACAGTATTTCTGATTGTATTCTCAACTCACCATCATTAATGTGGGGCTATGGCAGACTATTGAAAAACATTCTAACAGTATTTCTGATTGTATTCTCAACTCACCATCATTAATGTGGGGCTATGGCAGACTATTGAAAAACATTCTAACAGTATTTCTGATTGTATTCTCAACTCACCATCATTAATGTGGGGCTATGGCAGACTATTGAAAAACATTCTAACAGTATTTCTGATTTTATTCTCAACTCACCATCATTAATGTGGGGCTATGGCAGACTATTGAAAAACATTCTAACAGTATTTCTGATTGTATTCTCAACTCACCATCATTAATGTGGGGCTATGGCAGACTATTGAAAAACATTCTAACAGTATTTCTGATTGTATTCTCAACTCACCATCATTAATGTGGGGCTATGGCAGACTATTGAAAAACATTCTAACAGTATTTCTGATTGTATTCTCAACTAACCATCATTAATGTGGGGCGATGGCAGTCTATTGAAAAACATTCTAATAGTATTTCTGATTGTATTCTCAACTCACCATCATTAATGTGGGCCTATGGCAGTCTATTGAAAAACATTCTAACAGTATTTCTGATTGTATTCTCAACTCACCATCATTAATGTGGGCCTATGGCAGTCTATTGAAAAACATTCTAACAGTATTTCTGATTGTATTCTCAACTCACCATCATTAATGTGGGGCTATGACAGTCTATTGAAAAACATTCTTACAGTATTTCTGATTGTATTCTCAACTCACCATCATTAATGTGGGCCTATGGCAGACTATTGAAAAACATTCTTACAGTATTTCTGATTGTATTCTCAACTCACCATCATTAATGTGGGGCTATGGCAGACTATTGAAAAACATTCTAACAGTATTTCTGATTGTATTCTCAACTCACCATCATTAATGTGGGGCTATGGCAGACTATTGAAAAACATTCTAACAGTATTTCTGATTTTATTCTCAACTCACCATCATTAATGTGGGGCTATGGCAGACTATTGAAAAACATTCTAACAGTATTTCTGATTGTATTCTCAACTCACCATCATTAATGTGGGGCTATGGCAGACTATTGAAAAACATTCTAACAGTATTTCTGATTGTATTCTCAACTCACCATCATTAATGTGGGGCTATGGCAGACTATTGAAAAACATTCTAACAGTATTTCTGATTGTATTCTCAACTCACCATCATTAATGTGGGGCTATGGCAGACTATTGAAAAACATTCTAACAGTATTTCTGATTGTATTCTCAACTCACCATCATTAATGTGGGGCTATGACAGACTATTGAAAAACATTCTAACAGTATTTCTGATTGTATTCTCAACTCACCATCATTAATGTGGGGCTATGGCAGTCTATTGAAAAACATTCTTACAGTATTTCTGATTGTATTCTCAACTCACCATCATTAATGTGGGGCTATGGCAGTCTATTGAAAAACATTCTAACAGTATTTCTGATTGTATTCTCAACTCACCATCATTAATGTGGGGCTATGACAGTCTATTGAAAAACATTCTTACAGTATTTCTGATTGTATTCTCAACTCACCATCATTAATGTGGGGCTATGGCAGTCTATTGAAAAACATTCTAACAGTATTTCTGATTGTATTCTCAACTCACCATCATTAATGTGGGGCTATGGCAGTCTATTGAAAAACATTCTAACAGTATTTCTGATTGTATTCTCAACTCACCATCATTAATGTGGGGCTATGACAGTCTATTGAAAAACATTCTTACAGTATTTCTGATTGTATTCTCAACTCACCATCATTAATGTGGGGCTATGGCAGTCTATTGAAAAACATTCTAACAGTATTTCTGATTGTATTCTCAACTCACCATCATTAATGTGGGGCTATGGCAGTCTATTGAAAAACATTCTAATAGTATTTCTGATTGTATTCTCAACTCACCATCATTAATGTGGGCCTATGGCAGACTATTGAAAAACATTCTAACAGTATTTCTGATTGTATTCTCAACTCACCATCATTAATGTGGGGCTATGGCAGACTATTGAAAAACATTCTAACAGTATTTCTGATTGTATTCTCAACTCACCATCATTAATGTGGGGCTATGGCAGACTATTGAAAAACATTCTAACAGTATTTCTGATTGTATTCTCAACTCACCATCATTAATGTGGGGCTATGGCAGACTATTGAAAAACATTCTAACAGTATTTCTGATTTTATTCTCAACTCACCATCATTAATGTGGGGCTATGGCAGACTATTGAAAAACATTCTAACAGTATTTCTGATTGTATTCTCAACTCACCATCATTAATGTG
The DNA here is from genome assembly GCF_023373465.1 of Oncorhynchus keta. NCBI lineage: Eukaryota > Metazoa > Chordata > Actinopteri > Salmoniformes > Salmonidae > Oncorhynchus > Oncorhynchus keta. The sequence goes on along the minus strand of NC_068437.1, from coordinate 22,632,815 downwards.
GGGCTATGGCAGACTATTGAAAAACATTCTAACAGTATTTCTGATTGTATTCTCAACTCACCATCATTAATGTGGGGCTATGGCAGACTATTGAAAAACATTCTAACAGTATTTCTGATTGTATTCTCAACTAACCATCATTAATGTGGGGCGATGGCAGTCTATTGAAAAACATTCTAATAGTATTTCTGATTGTATTCTCAACTCACCATCATTAATGTGGGCCTATGGCAGTCTATTGAAAAACATTCTAACAGTATTTCTGATTGTATTCTCAACTCACCATCATTAATGTGGGCCTATGGCAGTCTATTGAAAAACATTCTAACAGTATTTCTGATTGTATTCTCAACTCACCATCATTAATGTGGGGCTATGACAGTCTATTGAAAAACATTCTTACAGTATTTCTGATTGTATTCTCAACTCACCATCATTAATGTGGGCCTATGGCAGACTATTGAAAAACATTCTTACAGTATTTCTGGTTGTATTCTCAACTCACCATCATTAATGTGGGGCTATGGCAGACTATTGAAAAACATTCTAACAGTATTTCTGATTGTATTCTCAACTCACCATCATTAATGTGGGGCTATGGCAGACTATTGAAAAACATTCTAACAGTATTTCTGATTTTATTCTCAACTCACCATCATTAATGTGGGGCTATGGCAGACTATTGAAAAACATTCTAACAGTATTTCTGATTGTATTCTCAACTCACCATCATTAATGTGGGGCTTTGGCAGACTATTGAAAAACATTCTAACAGTATTTCTGATTGTATTCTCAACTCACCATCATTAATGTGGGGCTATGGCAGACTATTGAAAAACATTCTAACAGTATTTCTGATTGTATTCTCAACTAACCATCATTAATGTGGGGCTATGGCAGTCTATTGAAAAACATTCTAATAGTATTTCTGATTGTATTCTCAACTCACCATCATTAATGTGGGCTATGGCAGTCTATTGAAAAACATTCTAACAGTATTTCTGATTGTATTCTCAACTCACCATCATTAATGTGGGCCTATGGCAGTCTATTGAAAAACATTCTAACACTATTTCTGATTGTATTCTCAACTCACCATCATTAATGTGGGGCTATGACAGTCTATTGAAAAACATTCTTACAGTATTTCTGATTGTATTCTCAACTCACCATCATTAATGTGGGCCTATGGCAGACTATTGAAAAACATTCTTACAGTATTTCTGATTGTATTCTCAACTCACCATCATTAATGTGGGGCTATGGCAGTCTATTGAAAAACATTCTAACAGTATTTCTGATTGTATTCTCAACTCACCATCATTAATGTGGGGCTATGACAGTCTATTGAAAAACATTCTAATAGTATTTCTGATTGTATTCTCAACTCACCATCATTAATGTGGGGCTATGACAGTCTATTGAAAAACATTCTTACAGTATTTCTGATTGTATTCTCAACTCACCATCATTAATGTGGGGCTATGGCAGTCTATTGAAAAACATTCTAACAGTATTTCTGATTGTATTCTCAACTCACCATCATTAATGTGGGGCTATGGCAGTCTATTGAAAAATATTCTAACAGTATTTCTGATTGTATTCTCAACTCACCATCATTAATGTGGGGCTATGACAGTCTATTGAAAAACATTCTTACAGTATTTCTGATTGTATTCTCAACTCACCATCATTAATGTGGGGCTATGGCAGTCTATTGAAAAACATTCTAACAGTATTTCTGATTGTATTCTCAACTCACCATCATTAATGTGGGGCTATGGCAGACTATTGAAAAACATTCTAACAGTATTTCTGATTGTATTCTCAACTCACCATCATTAATGTGGGGCTATGACAGTCTATTGAAAAACATTCTTACAGTATTTCTGATTGTATTCTCAACTCACCATCATTAATGTGGGGCTATGACAGTCTATTGAAAAACATTCTTACAGTATTTCTGATTGTATTCTCAACTCACCATCATTAATGTGGGGCTATGGCAGTCTATTGAAAAACATTCTAACAGTATTTCTGATTGTATTCTCAACTCACCATCATTAATGTGGGGCTATGGCAGACTATTGAAAAACATTCTAACAGTATTTCTGATTGTATTCTCAACTCACCATCATTAATGTGGGGCTATGGCAGACTATTGAAAAACATTCTAACAGTATTTCTGATTGTATTCTCAACTCACCATCATTAATGTGGGGCTATGGCAGACTATTGAAAAACATTCTAACAGTATTTCTGATTTTATTCTCAACTCACCATCATTAATGTGGGGCTATGGCAGACTATTGAAAAACACTCTAACAGTATTTCTGATTGTATTCTCAACTCACCATCATTAATGTGGGGCTATGGCAGACTATTGAAAAACATTCTAACAGTATTTCTGATTGTATTCTCAACTCACCATCATTAATGTGGGGCTATGGCAGACTATTGAAAAACATTCTAACAGTATTTCTGATTGTATTCTCAACTAACCATCATTAATGTGGGGGCTATGGCAGTCTATTGAAAAACATTCTAATAGTATTTCTGATTGTATTCTCAACTCACCATCATTAATGTGGGCCTATGGCAGTCTATTGAAAAACATTCTAACAGTATTTCTGATTGTATTCTCAACTCACCATCATTAATGTGGGCCTATGGCAGTCTATTGAAAAACATTCTAACAGTATTTCTGATTGTATTCTCAACTCACCATCATTAATGTGGGGCTTTGGCAGACTATTGAAAAACATTCTAACAGTATTTCTGATTGTATTCTCAACTCACCATCATTAATGTGGGGCTATGGCAGACTATTTAAAAACATTCTAACAGTATTTCTGATTGTATTCTCAACTCACCATCATTAATGTGGGGCTATGGCAGACTATTGAAAAACATTCTAACAGTATTTCTGATTGTATTCTCAACTCACCATCATTAATGTGGGGCTATGACAGACTATTGAAAAACATTCTAACAGTATTTCTGATTGTATTCTCAACTCACCATCATTAATGTGGGGCTATGGCAGTCTATTGAAAAACATTCTTACAGTATTTCTGATTGTATTCTCAACTCACCATCATTAATGTGGGGCTATGGCAGTCTATTGAAAAACATTCTAACAGTATTTCTGATTGTATTCTCAACTCACCATCATTAATGTGGGGCTATGACAGTCTATTGAAAAACATTCTTACAGTATTTCTGATTGTATTCTCAACTCACCATCATTAATGTGGGGCTATGGCAGTCTATTGAAAAACATTCTAACAGTATTTCTGATTGTATTCTCAACTCACCATCATTAATGTGGGGCTATGGCAGTCTATTGAAAAACATTCTAACAGTATTTCTGATTGTATTCTCAACTCACCATCATTAATGTGGGGCTATGACAGTCTATTGAAAAACATTCTTACAGTATTTCTGATTGTATTCTCAACTCACCATCATTAATGTAGGGCTATGGCAGTCTATTGAAAAACATTCTAACAGTATTTCTGGTTGTATTCTCAACTCACCATCATTAATGTGGGGCTATGGCAGTCTATTGAAAAACATTCTAATAGTATTTCTGATTGTATTCTCAACTCACCATCATTAATGTGGGCCTATGGCAGACTATTGAAAAACATTCTAACAGTATTTCTGATTGTATTCTCAACTCACCATCATTAATGTGGGGCTATGGCAGACTATTGAAAAACATTCTAACAGTATTTCTGATTGTATTCTCAACTCACCATCATTAATGTGGGGCTATGGCAGACTATTGAAAAACATTCTAACAGTATTTCTGATTGTATTCTCAACTCACCATCATTAATGTGGGGCTATGGCAGACTATTGAAAAACATTCTAACAGTATTTCTGATTTTATTCTCAACTCACCATCATTAATGTGGGGCTATGGCAGACTATTGAAAAACATTCTAACAGTATTTCTGATTGTAAACTCATCATTAATGTGGGGCTATGGCAGACTATTGAAAAACATTCTAACAGTATTTCTGATTGTATTCTCAACTCACCATCATTAATGTGGGGCTATGGCAGACTATTGAAAAACATTCTAACAGTATTTCTGATTGTATTCTCAACTAACCATCATTAATGTGGGGCTATGGCAGTCTATTGAAAAACATTCTAATAGTATTTCTGATTGTATTCTCAACTCACCATCATTAATGTGGGCCTATGGCAGTCTATTGAAAAACATTCTAACAGTATTTCTGATTGTATTCTCAACTCACCATCATTAATGTGGGCCTATGGCAGTCTATTGAAAAACATTCTAACAGTATTTCTGATTGTATTCTCAACTCACCATCATTAATGTGGGGCTATGACAGTCTATTGAAAAACATTCTTACAGTATTTCTGATTGTATTCTCAACTCACCATCATTAATGTGGGCCTATGGCAGACTATTGAAAAACATTCTTACAGTATTTCTGATTGTATTCTCAACTCACCATCATTAATGTGGGGCTATGGCAGACTATTGAAAAACATTCTAACAGTATTTCTGATTGTATTCTCAACTCACCATCATTAATGTGGGGCTATGGCAGACTATTGAAAAACATTCTAACAGTATTTCTGATTTTATTCTCAACTCACCATCATTAATGTGGGGCTATGGCAGACTATTGAAAAACATTCTAACAGTATTTCTGATTGTATTCTCAACTCACCATCATTAATGTGGGGCTTTGGCAGACTATTGAAAAACATTCTAATAGTATTTCTTATTGTATTCTCAACTCACCATCATTAATGTGGGGCTATGACAGTCTATTGAAAAACATTCTAATAGTATTTCTGATTGTATTCTCAACTCACCATCATTAATGTGGGCCTATGGCAGTCTATTGAAAAACATTCTAATAGTATTTCTTATTGTATTCTCAACTCACCATCATTAATGTGGGGCTATGACAGTCTATTGAAAAACATTCTAATAGTATTTCTGATTGTATTCTCAACTCACCATCATTAATGTGGGGCTATGACAGTCTATTGAAAAACATTCTAACAGTATTTCTGATTGTATTCTCAACTCACCATCATTAATGTGGGCCTATGGCAGTCTATTGAAAAACATTCTAACAGTATTTCTGATTGTATTCTCAACTCACCATCATTAATGTGGGGCTATGGCAGTCTATTGAAAAACATTCTAACAGTATTTCTGATTGTATTCTCAACTCACCATCATTAATGTGGGGCTATGACAGTCTATTGAAAAACATTCTTACAGTATTTCTGATTGTATTCTCAACTCACCATCATTAATGTGGGGCTATGGCAGTCTATTGAAAAACATTCTAACAGTATTTCTGATTGTATTCTCAACTCACCATCATTAATGTGGGGCTATGGCAGACTATTGAAAAACATTCTAACAGTATTTCTGATTGTATTCTCAACTCACCATCATTAATGTGGGGCTATGGCAGACTATTGAAAAACATTCTAACAGTATTTCTGATTGTATTCTCAACTCACCATCATTAATGTGGGCCTATGGCAGTCTATTGAAAAACATTCTAACACTATTTCTGATTGTATTCTCAACTCACCATCATTAATGTGGGGCTATGACAGTCTATTGAAAAACATTCTTACAGTATTTCTGATTGTATTCTCAACTCACCATCATTAATGTGGGCCTATGGCAGACTATTGAAAAACATTCTTACAGTATTTCTGATTGTATTCTCAACTCACCATCATTAATGTGGGGCTATGGCAGTCTATTGAAAAACATTCTAACAGTATTTCTGATTGTATTCTCAACTCACCATCATTAATGTGGGGCTATGACAGTCTATTGAAAAACATTCTAATAGTATTTCTGATTGTATTCTCAACTCACCATCATTAATGTGGGGCTATGACAGTCTATTGAAAAACATTCTTACAGTATTTCTGATTGTATTCTCAACTCACCATCATTAATGTGGGGCTATGGCAGTCTATTGAAAAACATTCTAACAGTATTTCTGATTGTATTCTCAACTCACCATCATTAATGTGGGGCTATGGCAGTCTATTGAAAAACATTCTAACAGTATTTCTGATTGTATTCTCAACTCACCATCATTAATGTGGGGCTATGACAGTCTATTGAAAAACATTCTTACAGTATTTCTGATTGTATTCTCAACTCACCATCATTAATGTGGGGCTATGGCAGTCTATTGAAAAACATTCTAACAGTATTTCTGATTGTATTCTCAACTCACCATCATTAATGTGGGGCTATGGCAGACTATTGAAAAACATTCTAACAGTATTTCTGATTGTATTCTCAACTCACCATCATTAATGTGGGGCTATGGCAGACTATTGAAAAACATTCTAACAGTATTTCTGATTGTATTCTCAACTCACCATCATTAATGTGGGGCTATGGCAGACTATTGAAAAACATTCTAACAGTATTTCTGATTTTATTCTCAACTCACCATCATTAATGTGGGGCTATGGCAGACTATTGAAAAACATTCTAACAGTATTTCTGATTGTATTCTCAACTCACCATCATTAATGTGGGGCTATGGCAGACTATTGAAAAACATTCTAACAGTATTTCTGATTGTATTCTCAACTCACCATCATTAATGTGGGGCTATGGCAGACTATTGAAAAACATTCTAACAGTATTTCTGATTGTATTCTCAACTAACCATCATTAATGTGGGGCGATGGCAGTCTATTGAAAAACATTCTAATAGTATTTCTGATTGTATTCTCAACTCACCATCATTAATGTGGGCCTATGGCAGTCTATTGAAAAACATTCTAACAGTATTTCTGATTGTATTCTCAACTCACCATCATTAATGTGGGCCTATGGCAGTCTATTGAAAAACATTCTAACAGTATTTCTGATTGTATTCTCAACTCACCATCATTAATGTGGGGCTATGACAGTCTATTGAAAAACATTCTTACAGTATTTCTGATTGTATTCTCAACTCACCATCATTAATGTGGGCCTATGGCAGACTATTGAAAAACATTCTTACAGTATTTCTGATTGTATTCTCAACTCACCATCATTAATGTGGGGCTATGGCAGACTATTGAAAAACATTCTAACAGTATTTCTGATTGTATTCTCAACTCACCATCATTAATGTGGGGCTATGGCAGACTATTGAAAAACATTCTAACAGTATTTCTGATTGTATTCTCAACTCACCATCATTAATGTGGGCCTATGGCAGTCTATTGAAAAACATTCTAACACTATTTCTGATTGTATTCTCAACTCACCATCATTAATGTGGGGCTATGACAGTCTATTGAAAAACATTCTTACAGTATTTCTGATTGTATTCTCAACTCACCATCATTAATGTGGGCCTATGGCAGACTATTGAAAAACATTCTTACAGTATTTCTGATTGTATTCTCAACTCACCATCATTAATGTGGGGCTATGGCAGTCTATTGAAAAACATTCTAACAGTATTTCTGATTGTATTCTCAACTCACCATCATTAATGTGGGGCTATGACAGTCTATTGAAAAACATTCTAATAGTATTTCTGATTGTATTCTCAACTCACCATCATTAATGTGGGGCTATGACAGTCTATTGAAAAACATTCTTACAGTATTTCTGATTGTATTCTCAACTCACCATCATTAATGTGGGGCTATGGCAGTCTATTGAAAAACATTCTAACAGTATTTCTGATTGTATTCTCAACTCACCATCATTAATGTGGGGCTATGGCAGTCTATTGAAAAACATTCTAACAGTATTTCTGATTGTATTCTCAACTCACCATCATTAATGTGGGGCTATGACAGTCTATTGAAAAACATTCTTACAGTATTTCTGATTGTATTCTCAACTCACCATCATTAATGTGGGGCTATGGCAGTCTATTGAAAAACATTCTAACAGTATTTCTGATTGTATTCTCAACTCACCATCATTAATGTGGGGCTATGACAGTCTATTGAAAAACATTCTTACAGTATTTCTGATTGTATTCTCAACTCACCATCATTAATGTGGGGCTATGGCAGTCTATTGAAAAACATTCTAACAGTATTTCTGATTGTATTCTCAACTCACCATCATTAATGTGGGGCTATGGCAGACTATTGAAAAACATTCTAACAGTATTTCTGATTGTATTCTCAACTAACCATCATTAATGTGGGGCGATGGCAGTCTATTGAAAAACATTCTAATAGTATTTCTGATTGTATTCTCAACTCACCATCATTAATGTGGGCCTATGGCAGTCTATTGAAAAACATTCTAACAGTATTTCTGATTGTATTCTCAACTCACCATCATTAATGTGGGCCTATGGCAGTCTATTGAAAAACATTCTAACAGTATTTCTGATTGTATTCTCAACTCACCATCATTAATGTGGGGCTATGACAGTCTATTGAAAAACATTCTTACAGTATTTCTGATTGTATTCTCAACTCACCATCATTAATGTGGGCTATGGCAGACTATTGAAAAACATTCTTACAGTATTTCTGATTGTATTCTCAACTCACCATCATTAATGTGGGGCTATGGCAGACTATTGAAAAACATTCTAACAGTATTTCTGATTGTATTCTCAACTCACCATCATTAATGTGGGGCTATGGCAGACTATTGAAAAACATTCTAACAGTATTTCTGATTTTATTCTCAACTCACCATCATTAATGTGGGGCTATGGCAGACTATTGAAAAACATTCTAACAGTATTTCTGATTGTATTCTCAACTCACCATCATTAATGTGGGGCTATGGCAGACTATTGAAAAACATTCTAACAGTATTTCTGATTGTATTCTCAACTCACCATCATTAATGTGGGGCTATGGCAGTCTATTGAAAAACATTCTAACAGTATTTCTGATTGTATTCTCAACTCACCATCATTAATGTGGGGCTATGACAGTCTATTGAAAAACATTCTTACAGTATTTCTGATTGTATTCTCAACTCACCATCATTAATGTGGGGCTATGGCAGTCTATTGAAAAACATTCTAACAGTATTTCTGATTGTATTCTCAACTCACCATCATTAATGTGGGGCTATGGCAGACTATTGAAAAACATTCTAACAGTATTTCTGATTGTATTCTCAACTCACCATCATTAATGTGGGGCTATGGCAGACTATTGAAAAACATTCTAACAGTATTTCTGATTGTATTCTCAACTCACCATCATTAATGTGGGCCTATGGCAGTCTATTGAAAAACATTCTAACACTATTTCTGATTGTATTCTCAACTCACCATCATTAATGTGTGGCTATGACAGTCTATTGAAAAACATTCTTACAGTATTTCTGATTGTATTCTCAACTCACCATCATTAATGTGGGCCTATGGCAGACTATTGAAAAACATTCTTACAGTATTTCTGATTGTATTCTCAACTCACCATCATTAATGTGGGGCTATGGCAGTCTATTGAAAAACATTCTAACAGTATTTCTGATTGTATTCTCAACTCACCATCATTAATGTGGGGCTATGACAGTCTATTGAAAAACATTCTAATAGTATTTCTGATTGTATTCTCAACTCACCATCATTAATGTGGGGCTATGACAGTCTATTGAAAAACATTCTTACAGTATTTCTGATTGTATTCTCAACTCACCATCATTAATGTGGGGCTATGGCAGTCTATTGAAAAACATTCTAACAGTATTTCTGATTGTATTCTCAACTCACCATCATTAATGTGGGGCTATGGCAGTCTATTGAAAAACATTCTAACAGTATTTCTGATTGTATTCTCAACTCACCATCATTAATGTGGGGCTATGACAGTCTATTGAAAAACATTCTTACAGTATTTCTGATTGTATTCTCAACTCACCATCATTAATGTGGGGCTATGGCAGTCTATTGAAAAACATTCTAACAGTATTTCTGATTGTATTCTCAACTCACCATCATTAATGTGGGGCTATGGCAGACTATTGAAAAACATTCTAACAGTATTTCTGATTGTATTCTCAACTCACCATCATTAATGTGGGGCTATGGCAGACTATTGAAAAACATTCTAACAGTATTTCTGATTGTATTCTCAACTCACCATCATTAATGTGGGGCTATGGCAGACTATTGAAAAACATTCTAACAGTATTTCTGATTGTATTCTCAACTCACCATCATTAATGTGGGGCTATGGCAGACTATTGAAAAACATTCTAACAGTATTTCTGATTGTATTCTCAACTCACCATCATTAATGTGGGGCTATGGCAGACTATTGAAAAACATTCTAACAGTATTTCTGATTGTATTCTCAACTAACCATCATTAATGTGGGCCTATGGCAGACTATTGAAAAACATTCTAACAGTATTTCTGATTGTATTCTCAACTCACCATCATTAATGTGGGGCTATGACAGTCTATTGAAAAACATTCTTACAGTATTTCTGATTGTATTCTCAACTCACCATCATTAATGTGGGCCTATGGCAGACTATTGAAAAACATTCTTACAGTATTTCTGATTGTATTCTCAACTCACCATCATTAATGTGGGGCTATGGCAGACTATTGAAAAACATTCTAACAGTATTTCTGATTGTATTCTCAACTCACCATCATTAATGTGGGGCTATGGCAGACTATTGAAAAACATTCTAACAGTATTTCTGATTTTATTCTCAACTCACCATCATTAATGTGGGGCTATGGCAGACTATTGAAAAACATTCTAACAGTATTTCTGATTGTATTCTCAACTCACCATCATTAATGTGGGGCTATGGCAGACTATTGAAAAACATTCTAACAGTATTTCTGATTGTATTCTCAACTCACCATCATTAATGTGGGGCTATGACAGTCTATTGAAAAACATTCTTACAGTATTTCTGATTGTATTCTCAACTCACCATCATTAATGTGGGGCTATGGCAGTCTATTGAAAAACATTCTAACAGTATTTCTGATTGTATTCTCAACTCACCATCATTAATGTGGGGCTATGGCAGACTATTGAAAAACATTCTAACAGTATTTCTGATTGTATTCTCAACTCACCATCATTAATGTGGGGCTATGGCAGACTATTGAAAAACATTCTAACAGTATTTCTGATTGTATTCTCAACTCACCATCATTAATGTGGGCCTATGGCAGTCTATTGAAAAACATTCTAACACTATTTCTGATTGTATTCTCAACTCACCATCATTAATGTGTGGCTATGACAGTCTATTGAAAAACATTCTTACAGTATTTCTGATTGTATTCTCAACTCACCATCATTAATGTGGGCCTATGGCAGACTATTGAAAAACATTCTTACAGTATTTCTGATTGTATTCTCAACTCACCATCATTAATGTGGGGCTATGGCAGTCTATTGAAAAACATTCTAACAGTATTTCTGATTGTATTCTCAACTCACCATCATTAATGTGGGGCTATGACAGTCTATTGAAAAACATTCTAATAGTATTTCTGATTGTATTCTCAACTCACCATCATTAATGTGGGGCTATGACAGTCTATTGAAAAAACATTCTTACAGTATTTCTGATTGTATTCTCAACTCACCATCATTAATGTGGGGCTATGGCAGTCTATTGAAAAACATTCTAACAGTATTTCTGATTGTATTCTCAACTCACCATCATTAATGTGGGGCTATGGCAGTCTATTGAAAAACATTCTAACAGTATTTCTGATTGTATTCTCAACTCACCATCATTAATGTGGGGCTATGACAGTCTATTGAAAAACATTCTTACAGTATTTCTGATTGTATTCTCAACTCACCATCATTAATGTGGGGCTATGGCAGTCTATTGAAAAACATTCTAACAGTATTTCTGATTGTATTCTCAACTCACCATCATTAATGTGGGGCTATGGCAGACTATTGAAAAACATTCTAACAGTATTTCTGATTGTATTCTCAACTCACCATCATTAATGTGGGGCTATGGCAGACTATTGAAAAACATTCTAACAGTATTTCTGATTGTATTCTCAACTCACCATCATTAATGTGGGGCTATGGCAGACTATTGAAAAACATTCTAACAGTATTTCTGATTGTATTCTCAACTCACCATCATTAATGTGGGGCTATGGCAGACTATTGAAAAACATTCTAACAGTATTTCTGATTGTATTCTCAACTCACCATCATTAATGTGGGGCTATGGCAGACTATTGAAAAACATTCTAACAGTATTTCTGATTGTATTCTCAACTAACCATCATTAATGTGGGGCGATGGCAGTCTATTGAAAAACATTCTAATAGTATTTCTGATTATATTCTCAACTCACCATCATTAATGTGGGCCTATGGCAGTCTATTGAAAAACATTCTAACAGTATTTCTGATTGTATTCTCAACTCACCATCATTAATGTGGGCCTATGGCAGTCTATTGAAAAACATTCTAACACTATTTCTGATTGTATTCTCAACTCACCATCATTAATGTGGGGCTATGACAGTCTATTGAAAAACATTCTTACAGTATTTCTGATTGTATTCTCAACTCACCATCATTAATGTGGGCCTATGGCAGACTATTGAAAAACATTCTAACAGTATTTCTGATTTTATTCTCAACTAACCATCATTAATGTGGGGCGATGGCAGTCTATTGAAAAACATTCTAATAGTATTTCTGATTGTATTCTCAACTCACCATCATTAATGTGGGCCTATGGCAGTCTATTGAAAAACATTCTAACAGTATTTCTGATTGTATTCTCAACTCACCATCATTAATGTGGGCCTATGGCAGTCTATTGAAAAACATTCTAACACTATTTCTGATTGTATTCTCAACTCACCATCATTAATGTGGGGCTATGACAGTCTATTGAAAAACATTCTTACAGTATTTCTGATTGTATTCTCAACTCACCATCATTAATGTGGGCCTATGGCAGACTATTGAAAAACATTCTAATAGTATTTCTGATTGTATTCTCAACTCACCATCATTAATGTGGGGCTATGGCAGTCTATTGAAAAACATTCTAACAGTATTTCTGATTGTATTCTCAACTCACCATCATTAATGTGGGGCTATGACAGTCTATTGAAAAACATTCTAATAGTATTTCTGATTGTATTCTCAACTCACCATCATTAATGTGGGGCTATGGCAGACTATTGAAAAACATTCTAACAGTATTTCTGATTGTATTCTCAACTCACCATCATTAATGTGGGGCTATGACAGACTATTGAAAAACATTCTAACAGTATTTCTGATTGTATTCTCAACTCACCATCATTAATGTGGGGCTATGGCAGTCTATTGAAAAACATTCTTACAGTATTTCTGATTGTATTCTCAACTCACCATCATTAATGTGGGGCTATGGCAGTCTATTGAAAAACATTCTAACAGTATTTCTGATTGTATTCTCAACTCACCATCATTAATGTGGGGCTATGACAGTCTATTGAAAAACATTCTTACAGTATTTCTGATTGTATTCTCAACTCACCATCATTAATGTGGGGCTATGGCAGTCGATTGAAAAACATTCTAACAGTATTTCTGATTGTATTCTCAACTCACCATCATTAATGTGGGGCTATGGCAGTCTATTGAAAAACATTCTAACAGTATTTCTGATTGTATTCTCAACTCACCATCATTAATGTGGGGCTATGACAGTCTATTGAAAAACATTCTTACAGTATTTCTGATTGTATTCTCAACTCACCATCATTAATGTGGGGCTATGGCAGACTATTGAAAAACATTCTAACAGTATTTCTGATTGTATTCTCAACTCACCATCATTAATGTGGGGCTATGACAGACTATTGAAAAACATTCTAACAGTATTTCTGATTGTATTCTCAACTCAGCATCATTAATGTGGGCCTATGGCAGTCTATTGAAAAACATTCTAACAGTATTTCTGATTGTATTCTCAACTCACCATCATTAATGTGGGCCTATGGCAGTCTATTGAAAAACATTCTAACAGTATTTCTGATTGTATTCTCAACTCACCATCATTAATGTGGGGCTATGACAGTCTATTGAAAAACATTCTTACAGTATTTCTGATTGTATTCTCAACTCACCATCATTAATGTGGGCCTATGGCAGACTATTGAAAAACATTCTTACAGTATTTCTGATTGTATTCTCAACTCACCATCATTAATGTGGGGCTATGGCAGACTATTGAAAAACATTCTAACAGTATTTATGATTGTATTCTCAACTCACCATCATTAATGTGGGGCTATGGCAGACTATTGAAAAACATTCTAACAGTATTTCTGATTTTATTCTCAACTCACCATCATTAATGTGGGGCTATGGCAGACTATTGAAAAACATTCTAACAGTATTTCTGATTGTATTCTCAACTCACCATCATTAATGTGGGGCTATGGCAGACTATTGAAAAACATTCTAACAGTATTTCTGATTGTATTCTCAACTCACCATCATTAATGTGGGGCTATGGCAGACTATTGAAAAACATTCTAACAGTATTTCTGATTGTATTCTCAACTAACCATCATTAATGTGGGGCGATGGCAGTCTATTGAAAAACATTCTAATAGTATTTCTGATTGTATTCTCAACTCACCATCATTAATGTGGGCCTATGGCAGTCTATTGAAAAACATTCTAACAGTATTTCTGATTGTATTCTCAACTCACCATCATTAATGTGGGCCTATGGCAGTCTATTGAAAAACATTCTAACACTATTTCTGATTGTATTCTCAACTCACCATCATTAATGTGGGGCTATGACAGTCTATTGAAAAACATTCTTACAGTATTTCTGATTGTATTCTCAACTCACCATCATTAATGTGGGCCTATGGCAGACTATTGAAAAACATTCTTACAGTATTTCTGATTGTATTCTCAACTCACCATCATTAATGTGGGGCTATGGCAGTCTATTGAAAAACATTCTAACAGTATTTCTGATTGTATTCTCAACTCACCATCATTAATGTGGGGCTATGAGAGTCTATTGAAAAACATTCTTACAGTATTTCTGATTGTATTCTCAACTCACCATCATTAATGTGGGCCTATGGCAGTCTATTGAAAAACATTCTAACAGTATTTCTGATTGTATACTCAACTCACCATCATTAATGTGGGCCTATGGCAGTCTATTGAAAAACATTCTAACAGTATTTCTGATTGTATTCTCAACTCACCATCATTAATGTGGGGCTATGACAGTCTATTGAAAAACATTCTTACAGTATTTCTGATTGTATTCTCAACTCACCATCATTAATGTGGGCCTATGGCAGACTATTGAAAAACATTCTTACAGTATTTCTGATTGTATTCTCAACTCACCATCATTAATGTGGGGCTATGGCAGACTATTGAAAAACATTCTAACAGTATTTCTGATTGTATTCTCAACTCACCATCATTAATGTGGGGCTATGGCAGACTATTGAAAAACATTCTAACAGTATTTCTGATTTTATTCTCAACTCACCATCATTAATGTGGGGCTATGGCAGACTATTGAAAAACATTCTAACAGTATTTCTGATTGTATTCTCAACTCACCATCATTAATGTGGGGCTATGGCAGACTATTGAAAAACATTCTAACAGTATTTCTGATTGTATTCTCAACTCACCATCATTAATGTGGGGCTATGGCAGACTATTGAAAAACATTCTAACAGTATTTCTGATTGTATTCTCAACTAACCATCATTAATGTGGGGCGATGGCAGTCTATTGAAAAACATTCTAATAGTATTTCTGATTGTATTCTCAACTCACCATCATTAATGTGGGGCTATGGCAGACTATTGAAAAACATTCTAACAGTATTTCTGATTGTATTCTCAACTCACCATCATTAATGTGGGCCTATGGCAGTCTATTGAAAAACATTCTAACACTATTTCTGATTGTATTCTCAACTCACCATCATTAATGTGGGGCTATGACAGTCTATTGAAAAACATTCTTACAGTATTTCTGATTGTATTCTCAACTCACCATCATTAATGTGGGCCTATGGCAGACTATTGAAAAACATTCTTACAGTATTTCTGATTGTATTCTCAACTCACCATCATTAATGTGGGGATATGGCAGTCTATTGAAAAACATTCTAACAGTATTTCTGATTGTATTCTCAACTCACCATCATTAATGTGGGGCTATGACAGTCTATTGAAAAACATTCTAATAGTATTTCTGATTGTATTCTCAACTCACCATCATTAATGTGGGGCTATGACAGTCTATTGAAAAACATTCTTACAGTATTTCTGATTGTATTCTCAACTCACCATCATTAATGTGGGGCTATGGCAGTCTATTGAAAAACATTCTAACAGTATTTCTGATTGTATTCTCAACTCACCATCATTAATGTGGGGCTATGGCAGTCTATTGAAAAACATTCTAACAGTATTTCTGATTGTATTCTCAACTCACCATCATTAATGTGGGGCTATGACAGTCTATTGAAAAACATTCTTACAGTATTTCTGATTGTATTCTCAACTCACCATCATTAATGTGGGGCTATGGCAGTCTATTGAAAAACATTCTAACAGTATTTCTGATTGTATTCTCAACTCACCATCATTAATGTGGGGCTATGACAGTCTATTGAAAAACATTCTTACAGTATTTCTGATTGTATTCTCAACTCACCATCATTAATGTGGGGCTATGGCAGTCTATTGAAAAACATTCTAACAGTATTTCTGATTGTATTCTCAACTCACCATCATTAATGTGGGGCTATGGCAGACTATTGAAAAACATTCTAACAGTATTTCTGATTGTATTCTCAACTAACCATCATTAATGTGGGGCGATGGCAGTCTATTGAAAAACATTCTAATAGTATTTCTGATTGTATTCTCAACTCACCATCATTAATGTGGGCCTATGGCAGTCTATTGAAAAACATTCTAACAGTATTTCTGATTGTATTCTCAACTCACCATCATTAATGTGGGCCTATGGCAGTCTATTGAAAAACATTCTAACAGTATTTCTGATTGTATTCTCAACTCACCATCATTAATGTGGGGCTATGACAGTCTATTGAAAAACATTCTTACAGTATTTCTGATTGTATTCTCAACTCACCATCATTAATGTGGGCCTATGGCAGACTATTGAAAAACATTCTTACAGTATTTCTGATTGTATTCTCAACTCACCATCATTAATGTGGGGCTATGGCAGACTATTGAAAAACATTCTAACAGTATTTCTGATTGTATTCTCAACTCACCATCATTAATGTGGGGCTATGGCAGACTATTGAAAAACATTCTAACAGTATTTCTGATTTTATTCTCAACTCACCATCATTAATGTGGGGCTATGGCAGACTATTGAAAAACATTCTAACAGTATTTCTGATTGTATTCTCAACTCACCATCATTAATGTGGGGCTATGGCAGACTATTGAAAAACATTCTAACAGTATTTCTGATTGTATTCTCAACTCACCATCATTAATGTGGGGCTATGGCAGTCTATTGAAAAACATTCTAACAGTATTTCTGATTGTATTCTCAACTCACCATCATTAATGTGGGGCTATGACAGTCTATTGAAAAACATTCTTACAGTATTTCTGATTGTATTCTCAACTCACCATCATTAATGTGGGGCTATGGCAGTCTATTGAAAAACATTCTAACAGTATTTCTGATTGTATTCTCAACTCACCATCATTAATGTGGGGCTATGGCAGACTATTGAAAAACATTCTAACAGTATTTCTGATTGTATTCTCAACTCACCATCATTAATGTGGGGCTATGGCAGACTATTGAAAAACATTCTAACAGTATTTCTGATTGTATTCTCAACTCACCATCATTAATGTGGGCCTATGGCAGTCTATTGAAAAACATTCTAACACTATTTCTGATTGTATTCTCAACTCACCATCATTAATGTGTGGCTATGACAGTCTATTGAAAAACATTCTTACAGTATTTCTGATTGTATTCTCAACTCACCATCATTAATGTGGGCCTATGGCAGACTATTGAAAAACATTCTTACAGTATTTCTGATTGTATTCTCAACTCACCATCATTAATGTGGGGCTATGGCAGTCTATTGAAAAACATTCTAACAGTATTTCTGATTGTATTCTCAACTCACCATCATTAATGTGGGGCTATGACAGTCTATTGAAAAACATTCTAATAGTATTTCTGATTGTATTCTCAACTCACCATCATTAATGTGGGGCTATGACAGTCTATTGAAAAACATTCTTACAGTATTTCTGATTGTATTCTCAACTCACCATCATTAATGTGGGGCTATGGCAGTCTATTGAAAAACATTCTAACAGTATTTCTGATTGTATTCTCAACTCACCATCATTAATGTGGGGCTATGGCAGTCTATTGAAAAACATTCTAACAGTATTTCTGATTGTATTCTCAACTCACCATCATTAATGTGGGGCTATGACAGTCTATTGAAAAACATTCTTACAGTATTTCTGATTGTATTCTCAACTCACCATCATTAATGTGGGGCTATGGCAGTCTATTGAAAAACATTCTAACAGTATTTCTGATTGTATTCTCAACTCACCATCATTAATGTGGGGCTATGGCAGACTATTGAAAAACATTCTAACAGTATTTCTGATTGTATTCTCAACTCACCATCATTAATGTGGGGCTATGGCAGACTATTGAAAAACATTCTAACAGTATTTCTGATTGTATTCTCAACTCACCATCATTAATGTGGGGCTATGGCAGACTATTGAAAAACATTCTAACAGTATTTCTGATTGTATTCTCAACTCACCATCATTAATGTGGGGCTATGGCAGACTATTGAAAAACATTCTAACAGTATTTCTGATTGTATTCTCAACTCACCATCATTAATGTGGGGCTATGGCAGACTATTGAAAAACATTCTAACAGTATTTCTGATTGTATTCTCAACTAACCATCATTAATGTGGGGCGATGGCAGTCTATTGAAAAACATTCTAATAGTATTTCTGATTGTATTCTCAACTCACCATCATTAATGTGGGCCTATGGCAGTCTATTGAAAAACATTCTAACAGTATTTCTGATTGTATTCTCAACTCACCATCATTAATGTGGGCCTATGGCAGTCTATTGAAAAACATTCTAACACTATTTCTGATTGTATTCTCAACTCACCATCATTAATGTGGGGCTATGACAGTCTATTGAAAAACATTCTTACAGTATTTCTGATTGTATTCTCAACTCACCATCATTAATGTGGGCCTATGGCAGACTATTGAAAAACATTCTAACAGTATTTCTGATTTTATTCTCAACTAACCATCATTAATGTGGGGCGATGGCAGTCTATTGAAAAACATTCTAATAGTATTTCTGATTGTATTCTCAACTCACCATCATTAATGTGGGCCTATGGCAGTCTATTGAAAAACATTCTAACAGTATTTCTGATTGTATTCTCAACTCACCATCATTAATGTGGGCCTATGGCAGTCTATTGAAAAACATTCTAACACTATTTCTGATTGTATTCTCAACTCACCATCATTAATGTGGGGCTATGACAGTCTATTGAAAAACATTCTTACAGTATTTCTGATTGTATTCTCAACTCACCATCATTAATGTGGGCCTATGGCAGACTATTGAAAAACATTCTAATAGTATTTCTGATTGTATTCTCAACTCACCATCATTAATGTGGGGCTATGGCAGTCTATTGAAAAACATTCTAACAGTATTTCTGATTGTATTCTCAACTCACCATCATTAATGTGGGGCTATGACAGTCTATTGAAAAACATTCTAATAGTATTTCTGATTGTATTCTCAACTCACCATCATTAATGTGGGGCTATGGCAGACTATTGAAAAACATTCTAACAGTATTTCTGATTGTATTCTCAACTCACCATCATTAATGTGGGGCTATGACAGACTATTGAAAAACATTCTAACAGTATTTCTGATTGTATTCTCAACTCACCATCATTAATGTGGGGCTATGGCAGTCTATTGAAAAACATTCTTACAGTATTTCTGATTGTATTCTCAACTCACCATCATTAATGTGGGGCTATGGCAGTCTATTGAAAAACATTCTAACAGTATTTCTGATTGTATTCTCAACTCACCATCATTAATGTGGGGCTATGACAGTCTATTGAAAAACATTCTTACAGTATTTCTGATTGTATTCTCAACTCACCATCATTAATGTGGGGCTATGGCAGTCGATTGAAAAACATTCTAACAGTATTTCTGATTGTATTCTCAACTCACCATCATTAATGTGGGGCTATGGCAGTCTATTGAAAAACATTCTAACAGTATTTCTGATTGTATTCTCAACTCACCATCATTAATGTGGGGCTATGACAGTCTATTGAAAAACATTCTTACAGTATTTCTGATTGTATTCTCAACTCACCATCATTAATGTGGGGCTATGGCAGACTATTGAAAAACATTCTAACAGTATTTCTGATTGTATTCTCAACTCACCATCATTAATGTGGGGCTATGACAGACTATTGAAAAACATTCTAACAGTATTTCTGATTGTATTCTCAACTCAGCATCATTAATGTGGGCCTATGGCAGTCTATTGAAAAACATTCTAACAGTATTTCTGATTGTATTCTCAACTCACCATCATTAATGTGGGCCTATGGCAGTCTATTGAAAAACATTCTAACAGTATTTCTGATTGTATTCTCAACTCACCATCATTAATGTGGGGCTATGACAGTCTATTGAAAAACATTCTTACAGTATTTCTGATTGTATTCTCAACTCACCATCATTAATGTGGGCCTATGGCAGACTATTGAAAAACATTCTTACAGTATTTCTGATTGTATTCTCAACTCACCATCATTAATGTGGGGCTATGGCAGACTATTGAAAAACATTCTAACAGTATTTATGATTGTATTCTCAACTCACCATCATTAATGTGGGGCTATGGCAGACTATTGAAAAACATTCTAACAGTATTTCTGATTTTATTCTCAACTCACCATCATTAATGTGGGGCTATGGCAGACTATTGAAAAACATTCTAACAGTATTTCTGATTGTATTCTCAACTCACCATCATTAATGTGGGGCTATGGCAGACTATTGAAAAACATTCTAACAGTATTTCTGATTGTATTCTCAACTCACCATCATTAATGTGGGGCTATGGCAGACTATTGAAAAACATTCTAACAGTATTTCTGATTGTATTCTCAACTAACCATCATTAATGTGGGGCGATGGCAGTCTATTGAAAAACATTCTAATAGTATTTCTGATTGTATTCTCAACTCACCATCATTAATGTGGGCCTATGGCAGTCTATTGAAAAACATTCTAACAGTATTTCTGATTGTATTCTCAACTCACCATCATTAATGTGGGCCTATGGCAGTCTATTGAAAAACATTCTAACACTATTTCTGATTGTATTCTCAACTCACCATCATTAATGTGGGGCTATGACAGTCTATTGAAAAACATTCTTACAGTATTTCTGATTGTATTCTCAACTCACCATCATTAATGTGGGCCTATGGCAGACTATTGAAAAACATTCTTACAGTATTTCTGATTGTATTCTCAACTCACCATCATTAATGTGGGGCTATGGCAGTCTATTGAAAAACATTCTAACAGTATTTCTGATTGTATTCTCAACTCACCATCATTAATGTGGGGCTATGACAGTCTATTGAAAAACATTCTTACAGTATTTCTGATTGTATTCTCAACTCACCATCATTAATGTGGGCCTATGGCAGTCTATTGAAAAACATTCTAACAGTATTTCTGATTGTATACTCAACTCACCATCATTAATGTGGGCCTATGGCAGTCTATTGAAAAACATTCTAACAGTATTTCTGATTGTATTCTCAACTCACCATCATTAATGTGGGGCTATGACAGTCTATTGAAAAACATTCTTACAGTATTTCTGATTGTATTCTCAACTCACCATCATTAATGTGGGCCTATGGCAGACTATTGAAAAACATTCTTACAGTATTTCTGATTGTATTCTCAACTCACCATCATTAATGTGGGGCTATGGCAGACTATTGAAAAACATTCTAACAGTATTTCTGATTGTATTCTCAACTCACCATCATTAATGTGGGGCTATGGCAGACTATTGAAAAACATTCTAACAGTATTTCTGATTTTATTCTCAACTCACCATCATTAATGTGGGGCTATGGCAGACTATTGAAAAACATTCTAACAGTATTTCTGATTGTATTCTCAACTCACCATCATTAATGTGGGGCTATGGCAGACTATTGAAAAACATTCTAACAGTATTTCTGATTGTATTCTCAACTCACCATCATTAATGTGGGGCTATGGCAGACTATTGAAAAACATTCTAACAGTATTTCTGATTGTATTCTCAACTAACCATCATTAATGTGGGGCGATGGCAGTCTATTGAAAAACATTCTAATAGTATTTCTGATTGTATTCTCAACTCACCATCATTAATGTGGGCCTATGGCAGTCTATTGAAAAACATTCTAACAGTATTTCTGATTGTATTCTCAACTCACCATCATTAATGTGGGGCTATGGCAGACTATTGAAAAACATTCTAACAGTATTTCTGATTGTATTCTCAACTCACCATCATTAATGTGGGGCTATGGCAGACTATTGAAAAACATTCTAATAGTATTTCTGATTGTATTCTCAACTCACCATCATTAATGTGGGGCTATGGCAGACTATTGAAAAACATTCTAATAGTATTTCTGATTGTATTCTCAACTCACCATCATTAATGTGGGGCTATGGCAGACTATTGAAAAACATTCTAATAGTATTTCTGATTGTATTCTCAACTCACCATCATTAATGTGGGCCTATGACAGTCGATTGAAAAACATTCTAACAGTATTTCTTATTGTATTCTCAACTCACCATCATTAATGTGGGCCTATGGCAGTCTATTGAAAAACATTCTAATAGTATTTCTTATTGTATTCTCAACTCACCATCATTAATGTGGGCCTATGGCAGTCTATTGAAAAACATTCTAATAGTATTTCTTATTGTATTCTCAACTCACCATCATTAATGTGGGGCTATGACAGTCTATTGAAAAACATTCTTACAGTATTTCTGATTGTATTCTCAACTCACCATCATTAATGTGGGCCTATGGCAGACTATTGAAAACATTCTTACAGTATTTCTGATTGTATTCTCAACTCACCATCATTAATGTGGGGCTATGGCAGACTATTGAAAAACATTCTAACAGTATTTCTGATTGTATTCTCAACTCACCATCATTAATGTGGGGCTATGGCAGACTATTGAAAAACATTCTAACAGTATTTCTGATTTTATTCTCAACTCACCATCATTAATGTGGGGCTATGGCAGACTATTGAAAAACATTCTAACAGTATTTCTGATTGTATTCTCAACTAACCATCATTAATGTGGGGCGATGGAAGTCTATTGAAAAACATTCTAATAGTATTTCTGATTGTATTCTCAACTCACCATCATTAATGTGGGCCTATGGCAGTCTATTGAAAAACATTCTAACAGTATTTCTGATTGTATTCTCAACTCACCATCATTAATGTGGGGCTATGACAGTCTATTGAAAAACATTCTTACAGTATTTCTGATTGTATTCTCAACTCACCATCATTAATGTGGGCCTATGGCAGACTATTGAAAAACATTCTTACAGTATTTCTGATTGTATTCTCAACTCACCATCATTAATGTGGGGCTATGGCAGACTATTGAAAAACATTCTAACAGTATTTCTGATTGTATTCTCAACTCACCATCATTAATGTGGGGCTATGGCAGACTATTGAAAAACATTCTAACAGTATTTCTGATTTTATTCTCAACTCACCATCATTAATGTGGGGCTATGGCAGACTATTGAAAAACATTCTAATAGTATTTCTGATTGTATTCTCAACTCACCATCATTAATGTGGGGCTATGGCAGTCTATTGAAAAACATTCTAATAGTATTTCTGATTGTATTCTCAACTCACCATCATTAATGTGGGGCTATGGCAGTCTATTGAAAAACATTCTAACAGTATTTCTGATTGTATTCTCAACTCACCATCATTAATGTGGGGTTATGGCAGTCTATTGAAAAACATTCTTACAGTATTTCTGATTGTATTCTCAACTCACCATCATTAATGTGGGCCTATGGCAGACTATTGAAAAACATTCTTACAGTATTTCTGATTGTATTCTCAACTCACCATCATTAATGTGGGGCTATGGCAGACTATTGAAAAACATTCTAACAGTATTTCTGATTGTATTCTCAACTCACCATCATTAATGTGGGGCTATGGCAGACTATTGAAAAACATTCTAACAGTATTTCTGATTTTATTCTCAACTCACCATCATTAATGTGGGGCTATGGCAGACTATTGAAAAACATTCTAACAGTATTTCTGATTGTATTCTCAACTAACCATCATTAATGTGGGGCGATGGCAGTCTATTGAAAAACATTCTAATAGTATTTCTGATTGTATTCTCAACTCACCATCATTAATGTGGGCCTATGGCAGTCTATTGAAAAACATTCTAACAGTATTTCTGATTGTATTCTCAACTCACCATCATTAATGTGGGGCTATGACAGTCTATTGAAAAACATTCTTACAGTATTTCTGATTGTATTCTCAACTCACCATCATTAATGTGGGCCTATGGCAGACTATTGAAAAACATTCTTACAGTATTTCTGATTGTATTCTCAACTCACCATCATTAATGTGGGGCTATGGCAGACTATTGAAAAACATTCTAACAGTATTTCTGATTGTATTCTCAACTCACCATCATTAATGTGGGCTATGGCAGACTATTGAAAAACATTCTAACAGTATTTCTGATTTTATTCTCAACTCACCATCATTAATGTGGGGCTATGGCAGACTATTGAAAAACATTCTAACAGTATTTCTGATTGTATTCTCAACTCACCATCATTAATGTGGGGCGATGGCAGTCTATTGAAAAACATTCTAATAGTATTTCTGATTGTATTCTCAACTCACCATCATTAATGTGGGCCTATGGCAGTCTATTGAAAAACATTCTAACAGTATTTCTGATTGTATTCTCAACTCACCATCATTAATGTGGGGCTATGACAGTCTATTGAAAAACATTCTTACAGTATTTCTGATTGTATTCTCAACTCACCATCATTAATGTGGGCCTATGGCAGACTATTGAAAAACATTCTTACAGTATTTCTGATTGTATTCTCAACTCACCATCATTAATGTGGGGCTATGGCAGACTATTGAAAAACATTCTAACAGTATTTCTGATTGTATTCTCAACTCACCATCATTAATGTGGGGCTATGGCAGACTATTGAAAAACATTCTAACAGTATTTCTGATTTTATTCTCAACTCACCATCATTAATGTGGGGCTATGGCAGACTATTGAAAAACATTCTAACAGTATTTCTGATTGTATTCTCAACTCACCATCATTAATGTGGGGCTATGGCAGACTATTGAAAAACATTCTAATAGTATTTCTGATTGTATTCTCAACTCACCATCATTAATGTGGGGCTATGGCAGACTATTGAAAAACATTCTAATAGTATTTCTGATTGTATTCTCAACTCACCATCATTAATGTGGGGCTATGGCAGTCTATTGAAAAACATTCTAATAGTATTTCTGATTGTATTCTCAACTCACCATCATTAATGTGGGCCTATGGCAGTCTATTGAAAAACATTCTAATAGTATTTCTTATTGTATTCTCAACTCACCATCATTAATGTGGGCCTATGGCAGTCTATTGAAAAACATTCTAATAGTATTTCTTATTGTATTCTCAACTCACCATCATTAATGTGGGGCTATGACAGTCTATTGAAAAACATTCTAATAGTATTTCTGATTGTATTCTCAACTCACCATCATTAATGTGGGGCTATGGCAGTCTATTGAAAAACATTCTAACAGTATTTCTGATTGTATTCTCAACTCACCATCATTAATGTGGGCCTATGGCAGTCTATTGAAAAACATTCTAACAGTATTTCTGATTGTATTCTCAACTCACCATCATTAATGTGGGGCTATGGCAGACTATTGCAAATGAGTCTGACATAATTATCTCACCACCACTAATAAGATGGGTGTGCTTGATGCATGTCATGTCGGAACTTCTCAAAGTCAGGGGGTGTGGTCGACAGTGCGCACCTCTTCTCTGCTGTCACATCCAATCTGGATCAATATTAGGTTTCAATGCAGACGAGAGCACTGAATCCAGCTTCACACATATATGAGCTGGCAAAGGGTACCATGAGTTCTATGGTGCTTTCAAGACAACTGGGAACTCTGAAAAATAAGAGGTCAGATCATGATGTCAGTGAACTTCAGGTTGTAAAGTCTGAGCTCTAGAAAGAGGCCCACGTTCCCAAGTTGGAATTCTGAGTTGGATAACTTATTTTTCCCAGTCAGAGCTTGTTTTTTCAGAATTCCCAGTTGTCTTCAACGCACTGAAGACGTTCAGAGTTCCCAGTTATTTTGAACGCGGCATTAATGCTCAGAGGGAGACAGCAGGGTATTCCCTTTCAGTCCGGAACCGAAAATCTTCCGCAATGATCCATGAATGCGTTGTCTGCAGCATTCGGTCACATGACAACTCAATCAGCTGTTTCATTTCACTTACCGGTATGTCAACTGAGCCAGGATCTCAGTCAAATGGATTGGGAAGTAGATCCCAAAGTGCTCTTCCAAGTGCTGGAGGTGAGCAGCCATCACTCATGTGGGACACTTACTGATGCTGTGTTCTGTTAGAAACAAGCACAGCCGAGGGAAGGGGACATGGTTCGCTTTGAAAGACTCTCTCTCCAATAAGAATTCTTTCCGGCCTCCCGAGTGGGGCAATGCTCTAAGGAACTGCATCGCAGTGCCAGAGGCATCACTACAGACCCAGGTTCAGTCCCGTGCTGTGTTGCAGCTGGCCGCAACCGGGAGTCCCATGAGGGGAGGGTTTGGCCGGCTGGGATTTCCTTGTTCCATCGCACTCTAGAGACTCCTTGTGGCGGGCCGGGCGCATGCACGCTAACTGCAGTGACCAGTTGTACGGTGGAGCCCCGACACATTGGTGCGGCTGGCTTCCGGGTTAAGCGAGCAGTGTGTCAAAAAGCAGTGTGGCTTGGCAGGGTCGTGTTTTAGACGACACAATGCTAGCGACTTTCGCCTCTCCCAAGTCCATATGGTAGTTTCAGCGATGGGACAAGACTGTAACTACCAATTGGATATCACAAAATTGGGGAGAAAAAGGGGTAAAAATAAATGAAAAGAAAATCTTTCCAACACTTCCCCTTGATAACCACGAGCCATGGTGTGAAATATAACATTGTCATGCTCTCATCCCATATCTCCACATAGATTTGTGAACAGGCGTGTGCTCAATGGATGTGGTTGATGTAGTTAAAGTTGTTTCGGTGTATCGTACAATGTGTCCATATGGCAGAGAGAGACACAATTATAACTAGAGTGAAGAGGCCTGCCCACCGTCCCGCCATAGATGGAGCCCCACCTGGGCAAAAAGCCCAATTCGATTCCACCGAATCTGTTTCGTCAATATAGCCACACAGCACACTGAACATCCCCTGTGCTGTTTCATGCTCGGGAATCATGAGACATAACAAGATGTTGTGAATAGAATCCGCCGGCATATGTAGCGGACAAAAGTCAATGCATGGGCATCTTGGCCCTCACAGCTAACATCCATTTGGAGAGCAGAAGCTGAGGAGTTTGAGTCGTTCGGTCAGTTTTCATTTAATTTCTAGCAATAGCACACATTCTTCGCTCAACAGTGTTATCTGACGAAGGCAGTGATGTGAGTTGCTGTGCCTCTGCCTCCCCCACTCATTGTTTTCACAATATCAATTGCAGGTGGTAATATCAAAGTCTCTGCAATAGTGTGTGGTTACATAGCGTAGCGGGCTTAGCCATTCACCGTGGGAATGATTCAAGAGCAACGGTCAAGTACGACCTTTTCCCATTATCTAAGGGTGCTCTCTGGTTGAATTGTATCTTTCAGATTTGAATACATTTCATGTCAGGCGACACCACGTAGTTTGGGAACCACTGGGTTAGAGGTTGGAGTTGGTCTCACAGTTAACCTCATGACTGCCCTGTAGAGGAGTGTACATGAAAGCTGGAGGGGAAGCATCTCCATCACACTAAAGGGACCAGAGAGATAACTTGCTATAAAACTACTGGCTCTGATCCAGCATCATAATAAACCTTGTAACAGCGTGGGTGTCACTCACAACCAGCACCTCGCTAAGCTGAGACAGACACCTGCTTGTAACAGCGTGGGTGTCACTCACAACCAGCACCTCGCTAAGCTGAGACAGACACCTGCTTGTAACAGCGTGGGTGTCACTCACAACCAGCACCTCGCTAAGCTGAGACAGACACCTGCTTGTAACCGCGTGGGTGTCACTCACAACCAGCACCTCGCTAAGCTGAGACAGACACCTGCTTGTAACAGCGTGGGTGTCACTCACAACCAGCACCTCGCTAAGCTGAGACAGACACCTGCTTGTAACAGCGTGTGTCACTCACAACCAGCACCTCGCTAAGGAGACAGACACCTGTCACTCACAACCAGCACCTCGCTAAGCTGAGACAGACACCTGCTTGTAACCGCGTGGGTGTCACTCACAACCAGCACCTCGCTAAGCTGAGACAGACACCTGCTTGTAACAGCGTGGGTGTCACTCACAGCCAGCACCTCGCTAAGCTGAGACAGACACCTGCTTGTAACAGCGTGGGTGTCACTCACAGCCAGCACCTCGCTAAGCTGAGACAGACACCTGCTTGTAACAGCGTGGGTGTCACTCACAACCAGCACAGACACCTGCTTGTAACAGCGTGGGTGTCACTCACAACCAGCACCTCGCTGAGACAGACACCTGCTTGTAACAGCGTGGGTGTCACTCACAACCAGCACCTCGCTAAGCTGAGACAGACACCTGCTTGTAACAGCGTGGGTGTCACTCACCAGCACCAGCACAGACACCTGCTTGTAACAGCGTGGGTGTCACTCACAACCAGCACCTCGCTAAGCTGAGACAGACACCTGCTTGTAACACTCACAACCAGCACCTGCTAGAGACAGACACCTGCTTGTAACAGCGTGGGTGTCACTCACAACCAGCACCTCGCTAAGCTGAGACAGACACCTGCTTGTAACAGCGTGGGTGTCACTCACAACCAGCACCTCGCTAAGCTGAGACAGACACCTGCTTGTAACAGCGTGGGTGTCACTCACAACCAGCACCTCGCTAAGCTGAGACAGACACCTGCTTGTAACAGCGTGGGTGTCACTCACAACCAGCACCTCGCTAAGCTGAGACAGACACCTGCTTGTAACAGCGTGGGTGTCACTCACAACCAGCACCTCGCTAAGCTGAGACAGACACCTGCTTGTAACAGCGTGGGTGTCACTCACAACCAGCACCTCGCTAAGCTGAGACAGACACCTGCTTGTAACAGCGTGGGTGTCACTCACAACCAGCACCTCGCTAAGCTGAGACAGACACCTGCTTGTAACAGCGTGGGTGTCACTCACAACCAGCACCTCGCTAAGCTGAGACAGACACCTGCTTGTAACAGCGTGGGTGTCACTCACAACCAGCACCTCGCTAAGCTGAGACAGACACCTGACAGCGTGGGTGTCACTCACAACCAGCACCTCGCTGCTGAGACAGACACCTGCTTGTAACAGCGTGGGTGTCACTCACAACCAGCACCTCGCTAAGCAGACACCTGCTTGTAACAGCGTGGGTGTCACTCACAACCAGCACCTCGCTAAGCTGAGACAGACACCTGCTTGTAACAGCGTGGGTGTCACTCACAACCAGCACCTCGTGGGTGTCTAAGCTGAGACAGACACCTGCTTGTAACAGGCGTAAGCACCTGCTGAGACAGACACCTGCTTGTAACAGCGTGGGTGTCACTCACAACCAGCACCTCGCTAAGCTGAGACAGACACCTGCTTGTAACAGCGTGGGTGTCACTCACAACCAGCACCTCGCTAAGCTGAGACAGACACCTGCTTGTAACAGCGTGGGTGTCACTCACAACCAGCACCTCGCTAAGCTGAGACAGACACCTGCTTGTAACAGCGTGGGTGTCACTCACAACCAGCACCTCGCTAAGCTGAGACAGACACCTGCTTGTAACAGCGTGGGTGTCACTCACAACCAGCACCTCGCTAAGCTGAGACAGACACCTGCTTGTAACAGCGTGGGTGTCACTCACAACCAGCACCTCGCTAAGCTGAGACAGACACCTGCTTGTAACAGCGTGGGTGTCACTCACAACCAGCACCTCGCTAAGCTGAGACAGACACCTGCTTGTAACAGCGTGGGTGTCACTCACAACCAGCACCTCGCTAAGCTGAGACAGACACCTGCTTGTAACAGCGTGGGTGTCACTCACAACCAGCACCTCGCTAAGCTGAGACAGACACCTGCTTGTAACAGCGTGGGTGTCACTCACAACCAGCACCTCGCTAAGCTGAGACAGACACCTGCTTGTAACAGCGTGGACAGACACCTGTCACTCACAACCAGCACCTCGCTAAGCTGAGACAGACACCTGCTTGTAACAGCGTGGGTGTCACTCACAACCAGCACCTCGCTAAGCTGAGACAGACACCTGCTTGTAACAGCGTGGGTGTCACTCACAACCAGCACCTCGCTAAGCTGAGACAGACACCTGCTTGTAACAGCGTGGGTGTCACTCACAACCAGCACCTCGCTAAGCTGAGACAGACACCTGCTTGTAACAGCGTGGGTGTCACTCACAACCAGCACCTCGCTAAGCTGAGACAGACACCTGCTTGTAACAGCGTGGGTGTCACTCACAACCAGCACCTCTTGTAACAGCGTGGGTGTCACTCACAACCAGCTAAGCTGAGACAGACACCTGCTTGTAACAGCGTGGGTGTCACTCACAACCAGCACCTCGCTAAGCTGAGACAGACACCTGCTTGTAACAGCGTGGGTGTCACTCACAACCAGCACCTCGCTAAGCTGAGACAGACACCTGCTTGTAACAGCGTGGGTGTCACTCACAACCAGCACCTCGCTAAGCTGAGACAGACACCTGCTTGTAACAGCGTGGGTGTCACTCACAACCAGCACCTCGCTAAGCTGAGACAGACACCTGCTTGTAACAGCGTGGGTGTCACTCACAACCAGCACCTCGCTAAGCTGAGACAGACACCTGCTTGTAACAGCGTGGGTGTCACTCACAACCAGCACCTCGCTAAGCTGAGACAGACACCTGCTTGTAACAGCGTGGGTGTCACTCAGCACCTCGCTAAGCCAGACACCTGCTTGTAACAGCGTGGGTGTCACTCACAACCAGCACCTCGAGCTGACAGACACCTGCTTGTAACAGCGTGGGTGTCACTCACAACCAGCACCTCGCTAAGCTGAGACAGACACCTGCTTGTAACAGCGTGGGTGTCACTCACAACCAGCACCTCGCTAACAGCTGAGACAGACACCAGACACCTGCTTGTAACAGCGTGGGTGTCACTCACAACCAGCACCTCGCTAAGCTGAGACAGACACCTGCTTGTAACAGCGTGGGTGTCACTCACAACCAGCACCTCGCTAAGCTGAGACAGACACCTGCTTGTAACAGCGTGGGTGTCACTCACAACCAGCACCTCGCTAAGCTGAGACAGACACCTGCTTGTAACAGCGTGGGTGTCACTCACAACCAGCACCTCGCTAAGCTGAGACAGACACCTGCTTGTAACAGCGTGGGTGTCACTCACAACCAGCACCTCGCTAAGCTGAGACAGACACCTGCTTGTAACAGCGTGGGTGTCACTCACAACCAGCACCTCGCTAAGCTGAGACAGACACCTGCTTGTAACAGCGTGGGTGTCACTCACAACCAGCACCTCGCTGAGACAGAGACAGACACCTGCTTGCTGAGACAGACACCTGTGGGTGTCACTCACAACCAGCACATCGCTAAGCTGAGACAGACACCTGCTTGTAACAGCGTGGGTGTCACTCACAACCAGCACCTCGCTAAGCTGAGACAGACACCTGCTTGTAACAGCGTGGGTGTCACAAATGAAAGGGACAGAGGGAGAGAATCGCATGAGCACAAAGAGAAAATACACAATGAAGGTAATTTATTTCCCACATAAAAAGAGGAATCTTTTGGCGCCAAATTACCATAGCGTGTCACTGACGGTAAAAAGTAATTATCCTGTGTTTGTGGGCAGAACTCAATCACATGTATATCTGAGGACACATTGAGACACTGCTGGAGCAAGGGACACTATCTGTCAATATTTTGACAATTCTGTTCCTCTCCGTTCCTCTCGTTCTCTTCTCCCAGTCTGTCTGTGAGATTAAAGGAGCGGTAAACCCCAGACGCACACAGAGCGGGTGTGTGGACTCCTCGGCACACAGAGCGGGTGTGTGGACTCCTCGGCACACAGAGCGGGTGTGTGGACTCCTCGGCACACAGAAAGGGTGTGTGGACTCCTCGGCACACAGAGCGGGTGTGTGGACTCCTCGGCACACAGAGCGGGTGTGTGGACTCCTCGGCACACAGAGCGGGTGTGTGGACTCCTCGGCACACAGAGCGGGTGTGTGGACTCCTCGGCACACAGAGCGGGTGTGTGGACTCCTCGGCACACAGAGCGGGTGTGTGGACTCCTCGGCACACAGAGCGGGTGTGTGGACTCCTCGGCACACTGCAGCCACCTCGAGTAACACCAGCACTAATCCCACATCGTTTAACGGCCTGCCTCGCCTGCCTTTCACTAATCAGGACTCACATCTACCATCGTCCTGGTTACCCGGCCATGGAAAGGAAATGTCCCTCCACTCACCCTCGACTATGGACTGAACTGGTTGAAGACGTTCAATTAGAGTTTTTTCTCCTCTAATCACTGTCATTAATGATTCTCCCTCAAGTTAAGTTTTTCTGTTTGAACCTCGGGACAAAACGGCGTATCCATCCGCTAAGTGTTTCCTTTAATCTGCTGGTTAAGGGTCTTAAAGCACTTCTTTCGAGATGTCTGTAAATTCCCCCGCTCTTTTTGAAGTCCGATCGTTCCCAGGTGGTGAATCCTAATTATCCCAGACAGCGAAAGGATCGACAGCGAGCAGCGGCCATGTTACAGAGTCAGAGCAGTAAGCGCTGCACGGCGGGGCGGCAGGCTGAACAGGGACTGAGCTGTTCTGGAACTCCAACCAGACAGGCTGCTGATGAAAGGAGTGCAGGCAGCAGGCCCGGGCCCCTTAGCTGGAACTACAGGGGGCAGGCAGTCTGCTCTGCTAGGACGGCCCCCCTCTGCCTCACCAGGGCACAGGTATGTTTGAGGAATATATTACAGAGGAGAACAAGGCCTTTGTTGCAGTACAGTAACATATAGCAGCCAACATGTAGGCCCCTACACATCTTTACGAAAGGTCCCTGTCTAACAATTGGGCTATTTACCTATTTGTTTTTGCTTAATTGTACACCTTTAACACGAGGTGTCGAGGTGTTCAGAATGTATATTCCTTTACATTATGTCTGATATTCCTAGTGATGTGTAGTCTAATATGTGGTGAGTCATTCCTGTCATTTCAGAAAGCCATAACACCCACCATCTCAGATTGTTCTGAAATCTTTTCTGTAATATGACGACCCTCCCACTCTGTTTGCCGAATTACTTCTCTTTGCTCTTGTTTTCCTTAAATCGGATGTCGGTGGGCGGAGCCGGGAGGTTCGTCAGAGAAATGGTACACACCTGGGTGAGTGGATGCGTGCATAGATGGTGATAATGAGGGGTGTTGAGAGGTGCCAAAACAAATGAACACAAAGTAGCCCCAAAATGCCACAACCAAAAATAACAGTGTGTCTGCTTGGAGTCTCCTCGATGTATGGGGGAAAGGTGTATTCATCCGAGACACACCCTCTCCCAGGTGTGTCCCATTTCGCTGACGACCCTCCCCCATAAAATCGGGGACCACCAAGGACCACCAAGGACCATAGCAGTAATTAGAAACAGATAAGATAAGCATTCCTGCAACATTCTTAAGTTGATAGACTATTTGAACTCTGAAAAATTAAGCTAATTGATTGCACCCAAATTGTCCATTTCAATTTATAGATCTCATATAATATAATGGATAAAAAAGGGCAGTAGCAGGAACAGCGGCTTCTAGTGGGCAAAACCTGGTACTTTCACTTCATCTATGGGAAAAATGCAAGCGACATCAATGGCTAATTCTCTGAACAGGAAAGAAAAAATAATCACAGCTTGTAAATCATTTTTAAAATTTTTATTTCACCTTTATTTAACCAGGTAGGCTAGTTGAACAAGTTCTCATTTGCAACTGCAACCTGGCCAAGCTAAAGCATAGCAGTGTGAACAGACAACACAGAGTTACACATGGAGTAAACAATTAACAAGTCAATAACACAGTAGAAAAAAAGGGGAGTCTATATACAATGTGTGCAAAAGGCATGAGGAGGTAGGCGAATAATTACAATATTGCAGATTAACACTGGAGTGATAAATGATCAGATGATCATGTACAGGTAGAGATATTGGTGTGCAAAAGAGCAGAAAAGTAAATAAATAAAAACTGCGGGGATGAGGTAGGTGAAAATGGGTGGGCTATTTACCAATAGATTATGTACAGCTGCAGCGATCGGTTAGCTGCTCAGATAGCTGATGTTTGAAGTTGGTGAGGGAGATAAAAGTCTCCAACTTCAGCGATTTTTAGCAATTCGTTCCAGTCACAGGCAGCAGAGTACTGGAACGAAAGGCGGCCGAATGAGGTGTTGGCTTTAGGGATGATCAGTGAGATACACCTGCTGGAGCGCGTGCTACGGATGGGTGTTGCCATCGTGACCAGTGAACTGAGATAAGGCGGAGCTTTACCTAGCATGGCCTTGTAGATGACCTGGAGCCAGTGGGTCTGGCGACGAATATGTAGCGAGGGCCAGCCGACTAGAGCATACAAGTCGCAGTGGTGGGTAGTATAAGGTGCTTTAGTGACAAAACGGATGGCACTGTGATAAACTGCATCCAGTTTGTTGAGTAGAGTGTTGGAAGCGATTTTGTAGATGACATCCCCGAAGTCGAGGATCGGTAGGATAGTCAGTTTTACTAGGGTAAGCCTGGCAGTGTGAGTGAAGGAGGCTTTCTTGCGGAATAGAAAGCCGACTCTTGATTTGATTTTCGATTGGAGATGTTTGATATGGGTCTGGAAGGAGAGTTTGCAGTCTAGCCAGACACCTAGGTACTTATAGGTGTCCACATATTCAAGGTCGGAACCATCCAGTGTGGTGATGCTAGTCGGGCATGCGGGTGCAGGCAGCGATCGGTTGAAAAGCATGCATTTGGTTTTACTAGCGTTTAAGAGCAGTTGGAGGCCACGGAAGGAGTGTTGTATGGCATTGAAGCTCGTTTGGAGGTTAGATAGCACAGTGTCCAATGACGGGCCGAAATTATATAGAATGGTGTCGTCTGCGTAGAGGTGGATCAGGGAATCGCCCGCAGCAAGACCAACATCATTGATATATACAGAGAAAAGAGTCGGCCCGAGAATTGAACCCTGTGGCACCCCCATAGAGACTGCCAGAGGACCGGACAGCATGCCCTCCGATTTGACACAATGAACTCTGTCTGCAAAGTAATTGGTGAACCAGGCAAGGCAGTCATCCGAAAAACCGAGGCTACTGAGTCTGCCGATAAGAATCTGGTGATTAACAGAGTCGAAAGCCTTGGCAAGGTCGATGAAGACGGCTGCACAGTACTGTCTTTTATCGATGGCGGTTATGATGTCGTTTAGTACCTTGAGTGTGGCTGAGGTGCACCCGTGACCAGCTCGGAAACCAGATTGCATAGCGGAGAAGGTACGGTGGGATTCGAGATGGTCAGTGACCTGTTTGTTGACTTGGCTTTCGAAGACCTTAGATAGGCAGGGCAGAATGGATATAGGTCTGTAACAGTTTGGGTCCAGGGTGTCTCCCCCTTTGAAGAGGAGGATGACTGCTGCAGCTTTCCAATCCTTGGGGATCTCAGACGATATGAAAGAGAGGTTGAACAGGCTGGTAATAGGGGTTGCGACAATGGCGGCGGATAGTTTCAGAAATAGAGGGTCCAGATTGTCAAGCCCAGCTGATTTATACGGGTCCAGGTTTTGCAGCTCTTTCAGAACATCTGTTATCTGGATTTGGGTAAAGGGGAACCTGGAGAGGCTTGGGCGAGGAGCTGCGGGGGGGCCGGAGCTGTTGGCCGAGGTAGGAGTAGCCAGGCGGAAGGCATGGCCAGCCGTTGAGAAATGCTTGTTGAAGTTTTCGATAATCATGGATTTATCGGTGGTGACCGTGTTCCCTAGCCTCAGTGCAGTGGGCAGCAGGGAGGAGGTGCTCTTGTTCTCCATGGACTTCACAGTGTCCCAGAACTTTTTGGAGTTGGAGCTACAGGATGCAAACTTCTGCCTGAAGAAGCTGGCCTTAGCTTTCCTGACTGACTGCGTGTATTGGTTCCTGACTTCCCTGAACAGTTGCATATCGCGGGGACTGTTCGATGCTATTGCAGTCCGCCACAGGATGTTTTTGTGCTGGTCGAGGGCAGTCAGGTCTGGAGTGAACCAAGGGCTGTATCTGTTCTTAGTTCTGCATTTTTTGAACGGGCATGCTTATCTAAAATGGTGAGGAAGTTACTCTTAAAGAATGACCAGGCATCCTCAACTGACGGGATGAGGTCAATGTCCTTCCAGGATACCCGGGCCAGGTCGATTAGAAAGGCCTGCTCACAGAAGTGTTTTAGGGAGCGTTTGACAGTGATGAGGGGTGGTCGTTTGACTGCGGCGCCGTAGCGGATACAGGCAATGAGGCAGTGGTCGCTGAGATCCTGGTTGAAGACAGCGGAGGTGTATTTGGAGGGCCAGTTGGTCAGGATGACGTCTATGAGGGTGCCCTTGCTTACAGAGTTAGGGTTGTACCTGGTGGGTTCCTTGATGATTTGTGTGAGATTGAGGGCATCTAGCTTAGATTGTAGGACTGCCGGGGTGTTAAGCATATCCCAGTTTAGGTCACCTAACAGAACAAACTCTGAAGCTAGATGGGGGGCAATCAATTCACAAATGGTGTCCAGGGCACAGCTGGGAGCTGAGGGGGGGTCGGTAGCAGGCTCCAACAGTGAGAGACTTATTTCTGGAGAGAGTAATTTTCAGAATTAGTAGTTCGAACTGTTTGGGTATGGACCTGGAAAGTATGACATTACTTTGCAGGCTATCTCTGCAGTAGACTGCAACTCCTCCCCCTTTGGCAGTTCTATCTTGACGGAAGATGTTATAGTTGGGTATGGAAATCTCAGAATTTTTGGTGGCCTTCCTGAGCCAGGATTCAGACACGGCAAGGACATCAGGGTTAGCAGAGTGTGCTAAAGCAGTGAGTAAAACAAACTTAGGGAGGAGGCTTCTGATGTTGACATGCATGAAACCAAGGCTTTTTCGATCACAGGCACCCTCAACAAATGAGGGTGCCTGGGGACATGCAGGGCCTGGGTTTACCTCCACATCACCCGTGGAACAGAGAAGGAGTAGTATGAGGGTGCGGCTAAAGGCTATCAAAACTGGTCGCCTAGAGCGTTGGGGACAGAGAATAAGAGGAGCAGGTTTCTGGGCATGGTAGAATATATTCAGGGCATAATGCGCAGACAGGGGTATGGTGGGGTGCGGGTACGGCGGAGATAAGCCCAGACACTGGGTGATGATGAGAGAGGTTTTATCTCTGGACACGCTGGTTGTAATGGGTGAGGTCACCGCATATGTGGGAGGTGGGACAAAGGAGGTATCAGGGGTATGAGGAGTGGGACTAGGGGCTCCATTGTGAACTAAAACAATGATAACTAACCTGAGCAACAGTATACAAGGCATATGGACATTTGAGAGAGACATACAGCGAGGCATACAGTAATCACAGGTGTTGAATTGGGAAAGCTAGCTAAAACAGTGGGTGAGACAACAGCTAATCAGCTAGCATAACAACAGCAGGTAAAATGGCATTGACTAGGCAACGGGGCCGACAGATAAAACAAACAAGCAGAATGGAGTACCGTGATTAATGGACAGTCCAGCGTGCATCAGCTATGTAGCCAAGTGATCAGAGTCCAGGGGCAGCGGTGGATGGGGCAGGGGGGCTGGACTGGCGAGTGTTATCCAGGTTAAAAAAAACTAACAATGACTAAATAGCTTGTAGCTAGTTAGCTGGTTTGCTTCTGGAGGTTCTTGAGTGTGTTCTAAAAATTAAAAATAGTTGCGATTCCGTATCACATTGGGTGAGGCAGGTTTCCGGAAGGTATAAACACATTTTTTAAATCGGGAAGAGATAGAAAGTACATATGGGCCACTGCGATGCAGACGGTTAGCAGGCCTGTGCTAACAAGCTAACAGATTAACAGGCCGGGGTAAACAAGGTAGTAGTTAGCGGACCTGGGCTAAACAAGTAAGCAGTTAGCATGCCGAATTAGCAAACAAGGAGATAGCGAGGGCTAGAGAGTTAGCCTTTGGAGGACGTCGCGATGGGGTGAGTCTGTTTATTCCTCTTCATGCAGTGACATCGATAGACCGGTCGTGGGTCCGGGTATAGAAGCCCAGGAGTATGCTAGGAACACAGGAGCTCTGGCCGGGCTAGCTTCAAGCTACGTGGGTGGAAACTCTAGCCAGGAGTAATCAACCAGGGTTGCGGTTTAGCTCGATAGCTAGTTGTGAAGATCCAGCTGAAAAAAAATGTTCCGTTTGCGGAGGGAATCCGGGGATAAAAAATAAATAGGTCCGTTATGCTCTGGTTAGCGTCGCGTTGTTCGAACTGGCGAGAGCTTTCCGAGCTAAAGGTTAGCTGATGACCGGTTAGCTGAAGACCGCTAGCATAGCTGGTGGTTAGCTGGCTAGCTTCAGTTGAGGGGTTCCGGTTCCGAAGTAAATATAAATACTTTAGGAAAAGTAGCTACATTGGGTGAGGCGGATTGCAGGAGAGTATTTGGAGGCTTAGGTTTAGCAAAATGTTTCTAAAGATATGAGGAAAAAAAATATCTAAAACGAAAAAGAGACGATATTTACAGATATTTACAGAGAGACGATGCGACAGGACGACTTACTGCTACGCCATCTTGGATTTTCATTTTCATAGAGAACTGATACTGTACACTGGTCATTGCGGTGGGCTTTGACCATTTATTTGGATTGCTCCCATTTGAATTATTGTTATTGTTAAGAAGAGTTTCTTGTGCAAATCGGATGTTGGGTACTACATTTATTGAATATTATATGAATCCTATAGTTGAAAGTGCCAAATTGGGTGCAATCAATTAGCTTAATTTCTCAGAGATCAAATTATATATATATAAAATAATGTTGCAGAAATGCTTATCTTTTCTGTTTCTAACCACAGAAACAATTTCAGAACAATCGAAGACGGTGGGTGTCAAACCTCTATTGTGCTTTTTGAGGTAGAATGACTCTGGTACTGTCTGTACACCTGACTTCACCACACAGCTGTGCTTTGGTCATAGAAACAGTCTGTTTACAGTCAAAATACGATACATAATATAATGTACGTAGAATAACATAAATCACTGTGAAGATCAGTGATGCCATTACACATACTGATCATAAGCAGAGCTGGAGATTAAAATGCCAATTCCTTTTCTCCCCCTGTCCCCCCTGACCCCTGACCCCTGACAATAGAACAATAAACCCCATCATCAGCAGATATACACACAGACCCAGCGATTCATCACCCACCACACTGCACAACATAAGGGCCAGGTGCTCTTTTAATTGGACAGGATAAGAGTGACCTTTTCTTTAATTGGGAGAGGGGAGCATGGCCAAGTTGTGCTCATGCATTAATACGGAGCCCAGGGTGCTGGAACCCCAGCCCCAGAGGAGTGGGTGGGGTGGCTGTGGTGGTGGTGGTGAGGGGGGGGGCAGGCAGAAATGTACTGTAGTGGTATATCCTGAGGGATAGAGAATGACATTTTGCTTAGAGTGGCCAAGGGAGGATGAACCACAAAAGACCAACAAAATCCTGAGCTACTGTATGATAATAATCCTGGATGGCTGTGCCCTTCACACAACTGGGGTGTAGGGGGACAGGAAGGGGAAGACTGGCTGGTTGTGGCCTTCTCAGCACAGGTGCAGGATAATGGGTGTGCTGGGCGGTGGTTTGCAGAAGTACAGGTAATGTATACAGACAGTGTAGGTGTGACCACTGATATAGCTCATTGAGAAATGGGATTACATTATGTTTTGCCTAACAATCCCTCATATGACTGATATGTACAGGATAAAAACAGGATTTTAGAAATGTTTGTAAACTTTTTGAAAATGAAATACAGAAATATCTAATTTCACCCCTGAGTCGATACATGTTAAAATCACCTTAGGCAGCGATTACAGCGGTGAGTATTTCTGGGTAAATCTAAGAGCTTTGCACACCTGGATTGTACAATATTTCCCCATTATTCTTTAAAAAATGCATTATTCTTTTAAAAAAATTATACAAGCTCTGTCAAATTGGTTGTCGATCATTGCTAGAGAACCATTTTTTTACCATAGATTTTCAAGCATATTTAAGACAAAACTGTAATTCGGCCACTCAGGAACATTCACTATCTTCTTCAGTATAGATTTGGCCTCGTTTTAGGTTATTGTCCTGCTGAAAGGGGAATTCATCTCCCAGTGTCTGGTGAAAAGCGGACTGAACCAGGTTTTCCTCTAAGATTTTGCCTGTGCATAGCTCCCCAGTCCTTATCAATTACAATTATACCCATACCATGATGCAGCCACCACTATGCTTGGAAATATGGAGAGTGGTACTCTGTGTTTCATTGGATTTGTCCAAAACAAAAACAGCAAAAAAGTTAATTGCGTTTCCACTTTTTGGGCAGTATTAAATTATCTTTGTAGTGACTGGGTGCATTGGAAAACCTCTCTGGTCTTTGTGGTTGAATCTGTTTGAAATTCACTGCTCGACCTTACAGATCATTGTATGTGTGGGGTACAGAGCTGAGTTAGTCATTCAAAAATCATGTTCAACACTATTACTGCAAACAGAGTGAATCCATGTAACTTATTATGTTACTTGTTAAGCACACTTTTACTCCTGAACGTATTTAGGCTTGTCATAACAAAGGGTTTGAATACTTTTTGACTCAAGGTATTTCAGCTTTTCACTTTTTTATTCATTTGTAAAAAAAAATTCCACTTTGGCATTATGGGGTATTGTGTAGGCGAATGACACAATCTACATTTAATCCATTTTGAATTCAGGCTGTAACACAACAAAATGTGGAAAAAGTCAAGGGGTGTGAATACTTTCTGAAGGCACTATAGTAATTTGTAATCCTTCTCAAGAGTCAAATGATGAGTCTAAGGTTTGGGAAAGACCTTGAACTCAGAACCCTGTCCCTTACCTTCCCAAGGACAGGGATGTCCACAGAGCCCCAGGTGTCTGCTCCCCAGTGCACCATACCAGATGCAAAGTCCGCCATTACTATCCCCATTACTGTAGTGGGGAACAAAGGAGGGAAAAGTATTTTACCAAATCTTTTGCCATAATATCAGACAACAAATGTTTTGGAGACGTAATGTAATTGCAGACTATTTCAAGGTCATTTCAAACAGAAACCCAAAAAATGTGTTAGAGAAACTCACGGATGCCCAAGATGATTTTGTAGATGTGCACAGTGGAGAAGTTGAGGAGAAGGAAGGAGAGGTTGATGATGAAGAGAGAGAGGCACAGAACTACACTGATCCACTCCTGCAGTCGCTTACCTGAGGAAGACAGCAAATCGCACAACATTACACATTACCCGAGGAAGACAACAAATCACACAACATTACATGAGTCAAAAATGTTCCACAGGGATACTGGCTGGCCCATGTTGACTTCAATGCTTCCCACAGTTGTGTCACGTTGGTTGGATGCCTTTTGGGTGGTGGATTATTCTTGATACACACAGGAAACTGTTGAACGTGAAAAAAACAGCAGCATTGCAGTTCTTGAATCAAACCGGTGCACCTGGCACCTACTACCAAACCCTGCACTGAAATCTTTTCTCTTTCCCATTCACCCTCTGAATGGCACACATACACAATCCGTGTCTCAATTCTCTTGAGTCTTAAAAATCCGTATTTAGCCGGTCTCCTCCCCTTCATCTATTCACCTGGCCAGCCTGTCATGGTATGAGCAGATATTGTTCATGTTTTGTGCAGTCAGTGTGAATACAAAGATACTTCATAACAGATACAGTAATAAAGCTACAGAAACTCAAAAGTACATTTTCACTTTCACTGAACAATTGTGCTGATGACTACATTCTGAAGAGAAGGTAGAGTAACTTTCTTCCATTCATGGGACCTGTCCTGTGATCTACGGTGTTAATGAGCAGAGAGAGGTCAGCCCTGCTACCAGGAGAACATCCCTCGGAGCTCTGTAGGGTCATGGGGTCATCCGCTGGTGGCGCCGCCACATCTTTGTCTGTCCACCACAGTCTGTGTGTGTCCCATCAACCACAGTGTTAAGAGGTAATCGGTTCGATGAAGACAAGTGTATGCCAAGGCTGGAGTCGTGAACCCTCGTGTGCGGAGCAGCGGTGACACAGCTCTAAACTCACAGGTCAGGGTGGGCGGACCTCCGTGTCGCCACTCTGCCCCAGCGGGGGGGGGTTAGTGAATAATTCAGCAGGCTACGGAGGGGTGCGGAGTTGCTTAAGCCGGAGCTAGCCGCCCACTCCTGTACTGGACCTCATCACCACATCCACGGAGACTAGCCTGATCCCTCTGCTTCCTTCTCACACTATACCTCTCAATTCAGATTTCCTTATTTTCTTTCTTTACCTTTTAACCTGTGTCGCTGTCCCTCACTCTTTTCTTCATATCCAGTGCTTCTTTCTTTTTCCTTTTCTGTGGATGCAAAGTGTCAAGTGCCACAGTGAAGCCAGGCCTTCTGAAACTTTAATGCCATTAGACTTTCCTAATGCAGTAGATTGGCGTGCTTGGAGTTAATGGGATATTGATGACAGATTTTAATAAAGCCTCACAGGCTCAACTGACACCAATAACCTAAACCAAGTTAACCAACCAGTCCAATACTCATGGGAATATTAGTTTCACACCTCCCTCTCACAAGACATAGATCTGGCCCTCAATCATCACAGAAGAGTCCACACACAACCCTTCACCTGTGTACTGTCTCATCTCTCACACAGCACTTGTTTAAGCTGTGCTAGTACTGATGATGGAGGACACTGGAATGTTCCTAGCTGTTATGAGCTGCTCTAAATGAAACAGATTAATCAAGTGAGAAGCATCCAGGTGTGCACGCTCTGTATCGAGGCGAGGCCAGGTGTGATGTGTCCAGCTGTGGAGGCCAGATGTGGAAGCCAGGTGGGCTGTGACCAGTTGTGGAGACCAGCTGTGGAGGCCAGGTGGGCTGTGTCCAGCTGTGAAGAACAGGTGGGCTGTGACCAGCTGTGAAGAACAGGTGGGCTGTGTCCAGCTGTGGAGGCCAGATGTAGAGGCCAGGTGGGCTGTGACCAGCTGTGGAGGCCAGATGTAGAGGCCAGGTGGGCTGTGACCAGCTGTGGAGGCCAGATGTGGAGGCCAGGTGGGCTGTGACCAGCTGTGGAGGCCAGGTGGGCTGTGACCAGATGTGGAGGCCAGGTGTGATGTG
The DNA here is from genome assembly GCF_023373465.1 of Oncorhynchus keta. Classification (NCBI taxonomy): domain Eukaryota; kingdom Metazoa; phylum Chordata; class Actinopteri; order Salmoniformes; family Salmonidae; genus Oncorhynchus; species Oncorhynchus keta. The sequence goes on along the minus strand of NC_068437.1, from coordinate 22,588,955 downwards.
GCCAGCTGTGGAGGCCAGCTGTGGAGGCCAGCTGTGGAGGCCAGATGTGCTGTGGCCAGCTGTGGAGGATGGGCGTGCAGCAGAGGCTCCTGCAGAGGAATGCCTTCAGAGCCTGGCAGGCCTCTACCACTTACCCACTATCTGACCTCACTTCTTACACTGGGATGCTAACAAAGTGTGTAAAAGATCCTTTAAAAGGTCTGTAATTCTTGCAGGATGTGATCCAACATTTAAGAGATGGTACCTTTTATCAAGGGGGGAGAAACCTAATACTACAGAACATATATGGACTATGCTTCCCACAGTCGTGTCAAGTTGGTTGGATGTCCTTTGGATGGTGGACCATTCTTGATACACACAGGAAACTGTTGAGCGTGAAAAACCAGTGAAAACTCAGTATAACAGAAACTTTGGCTCAAGATAATATATAGACCACACCATTTACAGGAAGGCTAATAGCACCATAGGTTTGTTGTCTCCACACTAAATATGACACAATTTCTACCATTCTGTCAATTTCACACATCCCCCACACACACCCACACATACCCAGGGTTGAGCATTCGGGCCACTGTCAGGTGATCTGCATCAGCCCTTGGATCCCTGATGAGAGGAGAAACTAGGCCAGGCCTCGACAGAGCAAACGCACGCAGCCAGAAACACAGTCCCCCTGTCCATAGGACCAGAGTGGTGTGCTCATTAATACAGTCCTGACAACAACATGCTCCCTGGCAACCCCTCTTCCATCGCTCACACCAGCAGCCCCCGACTCCGCACGCTGGCATGGAATTAACCTGGGAGAGGCGGGAGATGAGGAAAGGGGGGTGCTAATAGGCTGAAATTAATCAACGACGCCTGATTCGGCGCAGAGGGACGGCGCCAGCACCAAACAACACCCTGTGAATGCTAATGGCCTTCTCCTCTCTCTCTCTCGCTCTCTTTCCATCTCACCCTTTTACCTCCCGCACCGCTTTACAGCACAGCAGCAGAACGGGCCCCATCTCTCCTGCCATGGTGGCGCATCACACTGACAAAGGAAGTGATTTCTGAACCTCTCAGTTCAAATAATCTTGCAATATGAGTAGCTCGTGACATTGATCTCTGTGTTGTTGGTACAATACATGTATCAGGAGGAAGGTACCCAGGTTTTTTCCTCCTTCCCCCTGATACATGGGTCTGAGTGTGGTTGGGGTCTGCCTCTGAGTTCCAGGAAAGGTCCTCCGTGTACCTGGCCTAGTCTGCTGCACAGATGGCTTCAGTGAATCGACAAGCATGTACCATAACGTTGTGTGAATATTGAGCAGAGCCCGAGTTACTTATCACAAGTAGTCGATATCTTGCTTGTCCTGTGTAAAAAGATGCATGATTCGCATGCTTTCTGTACAGCACTTCAAAGCTTGCCCAGTATTCCGCCTCTATCTGGTCTGGACAAAGGGCTCTTTTCTTCCCTCTCTCCTGACTGTGTTGTCCTAAACGCTGAGGCCTTGTGTTCTCAGTACAGATTCCCTTTGAAAGACAGCCTCTCACCTCCTCCAGAGCCACAGACAAAAACTAACTCACACACCCAGAATGGCTGCCTTTCACAGCACAAAGACCGAGTCAGTGGTGCCAACATACCATGACAGCATCATTCTCTTCCTCGCTTCTCTCTCACACATATCCACCCCCACACACACACACAGGGGCGCGTTCGTGAACATTCACAATACAATTACGAATATTTATTCATAGTAATTCTGCTCTTTCTCCCTCTCTGTCCCCTGTCCAGTTCTCTGTAGGCCAATCTTCTGGGAGGGGGGCTGTAGTAAAAGTGGGTCATATGCTTAGAGCGGAAGAGCCAGAGAGACTGAGAAAGAGAAAAAGACAGAGGTAGAATTCCCCTGATCAGGATGAACGGATCAGTCACAGGCCTCGTTCCTTTCATCAGTTCTCAGTGGACGTCTCAACCTGGGAAACACATCAAACACACACAACACATCATCACACACACACACATCACACATACAACACATCATCACACACACACATCACACATACAACACATCATCACACACACACATCACATCACACATACAACACATCATCACACACACAACACATCATCACACACACAACACATCATCACACACACACACATCACATCACACATACAACACATCATCACACACACAACACATCATCACATCACACACACATCACATCACACATACAACACATCATCACACACACAACACATCATCACACACACACATCATATCACACATACAACACATCATCACACACACAACACATCATCACACACACACATCACATCACACATACAACACATCATCACACACATCGCATCACACATACAACACATCATCACACACACAACACATCATCACACACACACATCACATCACACATACAACACATCATCACACACACACACATCACATCACACATACAACACATCATCACACATACAACACATCATCACACACACAACACATCATCACACACATCACATCACACATACAACACATCATCACACACACAACACATCATCACACACACACATCACATCACACATACAACACATCATCACACACACAACACATCATCACACACACATACAACACATCATCACACACACAACACATCATCACACACACAACACATCATCACACACACAACACATCATCACACACACACATCACATCACACATACAACACATCACACACACATACAACACATCATCACACACACATCACATCACACATACAACACATCATCACACACACAACACATCATCACATCACACACACATCACATCACACATACAACACATCATCACACACACAACACATCATCACACACACACATCACATCACACATACAACACATCATCACACACACAACACATCATCACACACACACACATCACATCACACATACAACACATCATCACACACATCACATCACACATACAACACATCATCACACACACAACACATCATCACACACACACATCACATCACATCACACATACAACACATCATCACACACACACACACACACATCACATCACACATACAACACATCATCACACACACAACACATCATCACACACACACACATCACACATACAACACATCATCACACACATCACATCACACATACAACACATCATCACACACACAACACATCATCACACACATCACATCACACACACACATCACATCACACATACAACACATCATCACACACACAACACATCATCACACACACACACATCACACATACAACACATCATCACACACATCACATCACACATACAACACATCATCACACACACAACACATCATCACACACATCACATCACACACACAACACATCATCACACACACACATCACATCACACACACAACACATCATCACACACACATACAACACATCATCACACACACAACACATCATCACACACACAACACATCATCACACACACAACACATCACATCACACATACAACACATCACACACACATACAACACATCATCACACACACATGACACACACATCACATCACACATACAACACATCATCACACACACAACACATCATCACACACACACATCACTTCACACATACAACACATCACACACACATACAACACATCACATCACACACACACATCACATCACACACACACATCACATCACACATACAATACATCATCACATCACATCACACATACAACACATCATCACACACACATCACATCACACACACACATCACATCACACACACACATCATCACACACACATACAACACATCACACACACACAACACATCATCACACACACATCACATCACATCACATCACACACACACATCATCACACACACATACATCACATCACACACACACATCACATCACACACACACATCATCACACACACATACAACACATCACACACACACAACACATCATCACACACACACATCACATCACACATACAACACATCACATCACATCATACACACATCACATCACACACACAACACATCATCACACACACACATCACATCACACATCACACACACATCACATCACACATACAACACATCATCACACACACAACACATCATCACACACACACATCACATCACACATACAACACATCACACACACATACAACACATCACACACACACACACACACACACACAACACATCACACATACACACATCACATCACACACACAACACATCATCACACACACACATCACATCACACATACAACACATCACATCACACATACAACACATCACACACACATCACATCACACATACAACACATCACACACACACACATCACACACATCACATCACACATACAACACATCATCACACACACAACACATCATCACACACACACATCACATCACACATACAACACATCACACACACACACATCACATCACACACACAACACATCACACACACATCATCACACACACACACATCACACACACATCACATCACACATAGAACACATCATCACACACACACACATCACATCACACATAAAACACATCACACACACACATCACATCACACATACAACACATCACACACACAACACATCACACACACAACACATCACACATACACATCACACACATCACACACACACATACAACACATCACACACATACAACACATCACACACAACACATCACACACACACAACACATCACACACACAACACATCACACAACACATCACATACACACACACACAACACATCACACACACACAACACACATACAACACATCACACACACATCACATCACACATACAACACATCACACATCACACACACATAACATCACACATACAACACATCATCACACACACACACACATCACATCACACATACAACACAACACACAACACACATCACACACATACAACACATCACACACATACAACACATCACACACACACACATCACACACACACACATCACACACACACATCACACACACAACACATCACACACACACACAACACACATACAACACATCACACACATACAACACATCACACACAACACATCACACACACACAACACATCACACACACACAACACATCACATCACACATACAACACATCACACACATCACACACACAACACATCACACATCACACACATCACACACACACAACACATCACACACATACAACACATCACACACATCACACACACAACACATCACACACACAACACATCACACATACACAACACATCACACACATCACACACAACACATCACACACACAACACATCACACACACAACACATCACACAACACATCACACATACAACACATCACACATACAACACATCACACACACAACACATCACACACACACACAACACATCACACACATCACACATACACAACACATCACACACACACACACAACACATCACACACACACACAACAACACAACACACAACAACACATCACACACACAACACATCATACACACACAACACATCACACACACAACACATCACACACAACACATCACACACACACACACAACACATCACACACACACAACACATACAACACATCACACACACACAACACATCACACACATGCACACAACACATCACACACACACACAACACATCACACACACATCATCACACACACACACATCACACACACATCACATCACACATACAACACATCATCACACACACAACACATCATCACACACACACATCACATCACACATACAACACATCACACACACACACATCACATCACACACACAACACATCACACACACATCATCACACACACACACATCACACACACATCACATCACACATAGAACACATCATCACACACACACACATCACATCACACATAAAACACATCACACACACACACATCACATCACACATACAACACACACACACACACACACACACACACACACACAACACATCACACACACAACACATCACACATACACATCACACACATCACACACACACATACAACACATCACACACATACAACACATCACACACAACACATCACACACACACAACACATCACACACACAACACATCACACAACACATCACATACACACACACACAACACATCACACACACACACACACAACACACATACAACACATCACACACACATCACATCACACATACAACACATCATCACACACACAACACATCATCACACACACACACACATCACATCACACATACAACACATCACACACACACACACAACACACATACAACACATCACACACATACAACACATCACACACATACAACACATCACACACACACACACACACACACATCACACACACACACACATCACACACACACACAACACACATACAACACATCACACACATACAACACATCACACACAACACATCACATCACACACACAACACATCACACACACATCATCACACACACACACATCACACACACATCACATCACACATAGAACACATCATCACACACACACACATCACATCACACATAAAACACATCACACACACACACATCACATCACACATACAACACATCACACACACACACACACAACACATCACACACACAACACATCACACACACATCACATCACACATAGAACACATCATCACACACACACACATCACATCACACATAAAACACATCACACACACACACATCACATCACACATACAACACATCACACACACACACACACAACACATCACACACACAACACATCACACATACACATCACACACATCACACACACACATACAACACATCACACACATACAACACATCACACACAACACATCACACACACACAACACATCACACACACAACACATCACACAACACATCACATACACACACACACACAACACATCACACACACACAACACACAACACACATACAACACATCACACACACATCACATCACACATACAACACATCACACATCACACACACATAACATCACACATACAACACATCATCACACACACACACACATCACATCACACATACAACACAACACACAACACACATCACACACATACAACACATCACACACATACAACACATCACACACACACACATCACACACACACATCACACACACACACATCACACACACAACACATCACACACACACACAACACACATACAACACATCACACACATACAACACATCACACACAACACATCACACACACACAACACATCACACACACACAACACATCACATCACACATACAACACATCACACACATCACACACACAACACATCACACATCACACACATCACACACACACAACACATCACACACATACAACACATCACACACATCACACACACAACACATCACATCACACATACACAACACATCACACACATCACACACAACACATCACACACACACACACAACACATCACACACACAACACATCACACAACACATCACACATACAACACATCACACATACAACACATCACACACACAACACATCACACACACACACAACACATCACACACATCACACATACACATCACACACACACACACAACACATACAACAACACAACACACAACAACACATCACACACACAACACATCATACACACACAACACATCACACACACAACACATCACACACAACACATCACACACACACACACAACACATCACACACACACAACACATACAACACATCACACACACACAACACATCACACACATGCACACAACACATCACACACACACACAACACATCACACACACATCATCACACACACACACATCACACACACACATCACATCACACATACAACACATCATCACACACACAACACATCATCACACACACACATCACATCACACATACAACACATCACACACACACACATCACATCACACACACAACACATCACACACACATCATCACACACACACACATCACACACACATCACATCACACATAGAACACATCATCACACACACACACATCACATCACACATAAAACACATCACACACACACACATCACATCACACATACAACACATCACACACACACACACACACACACACAACACATCACACACACAACACATCACACATACACATCACACATCACACACACATACAACACATCACACACATACAACACATCACACACAACACATCACACACACACAACACATCACACACACAACACATCACACAACACATCACATACACACACACACAACACATCACACACACACACACAACACACATACAACACATCACACACACATCACATCACACATACAACACATCATCACACACACAACACATCATCACACACACACACACATCACATCACACATACAACACATCACACACACACACACAACACACATACAACACATCACACACATACAACACATCACACACATACAACACATCACACACACACACATCACACACACACACACATCACACACACACACATCACACACACACACAACACACATACAACACATCACACACATACAACACATCACACACAACACATCACACACACACAACACATCACACACACACACAACACATCACATCACACATACAACACATCACACACATCACACACACAACACATCACACATCACACACATCACACACACACACACACACACAACACATCACACACATACAACACATCACACACATCACACACACAACACATCACACACACAACACATCACACATACACAACACATCACACACATCACACACAACACATCACACACACACACAACACATCACACACACAACACATCACACATACAACACATCACACATACAACACATCACACACACAACACATCACACACACACACACACAACATCACACACACACACATCACACATACACAACACATCACACACACACACACACACACACACAACACATCACACACACAACAACACAACACACAACAACACATCACACACACAACACATCATACACACACAACACATCACACACACAACACATCACACACACACACACAACACATCACACACACACAACACATACAACACATCACACACACACAACACATCACACACATGCACACAACACATCACACACACACACAACACATCACACACACATCATCACACACACACACATCACATCGCACACACATCACATCACACATAGAACACATCATCACACACACACACATCACATCACACATAAAACACATCACACATCACATCACACATACAACACATCACACATACAACACATCACACATACAACACATCACACACACACACACACACACACACACACACACACACACACACACACACACACACACACACACACACACACACACACAACACATCACACACACAACACATCACACATACACAACACATCACACACATCACACACACACACACAACACACAACACATCACACACATACAACACATCACACACAACACATCACACACACACAACACATCACACACACAACACATCACACAACACATCACATACACACACACAACACATCACACACACACAACACACAACACACATACAACACATCACACACATACAACACATCACACACATACAACACATCACACACACATACAACACATCACACACAACACATCACACACACACACAACACATCACACACACACAACACATCACACAACACATCACACATACAACACATCACACACACACACACAACACATCACACACACAACACACAACACATCACACATACACAACACATCACACACACACAACACACATACAACACATCACACACATACAACACATCACACACACACAACACATCACACATACACACATCACATCACACACACAACACATCATCACACACACACACACATCACATCACACATACAACACATCACATCACACATACAACACATCACATCACACACACATCACATCACACATCACACACATACATCACACATACAACACATCATCACACACACACACATCACACACACACACATCACATCACACATACAACACATCATCACACACACAACACATCATCACACACACACACATCACATCACACATACAACACATCACACACACATCACACACACATCATCACACACACATCACACATCACACATCACACACATCACACACACATACACACATCACACATCATCACACACACATACACATCATCACACACACACATCACATCACACACACAACACATCATCACACACACACATCACATCACACATCACACACACATCACACACATCACATCACACATAAAACACACACACACACATCACATCACACATACAACATCATCACACACACACACACACACACACACATCACACACACACACACACACACACACACACATACAACACATCACACACATACAACACATCACACACAACACATCACACACACACACACACATCACACACACAACACATCACACACACACACATCACACACACACACACACACAACACATCACACACACACAACACACATCACAACACACAACACACATCAACACATCACATCACATCACACACACAACACATCATCACACACACACACACATCACATCACACATACAACACATCACACACACACACACACACACAACACACAACACACATACAACACATCACACACATACAACACATCACACACATACAACACATCACACACACACACACACACACACATCACACACACATCACACACACACACATCACACACACAACACACCACACACACACACAACACACATACAACACACATACAACACATCACACACAACACATCACACACACACAACACATCACACACACACAACACATCACATCACACATACAACACATCACACACATCACACACACAACACACATACACAACACATCACACACATCACACACACACAACACATCACACACATACAACACATCACACACATCACAGACACAACACATCACACATACACAACACATCACAACACATCACACACACACACAACACATCACACACACACACAACACATCACACAACACATCACACATACAACACATCACACATACAACACATCACACACACAACACATCACACACACACAACACATCACACACACACACATCACACATACACAACACATCACACACACACACACACACAACACATCACACACAACAACACAACACATCACACACACAACACATCATACACACACAACACATCACACACACACAACACATCACACACACACACACACAACACATCACACACACACAACACATACAACACATCACACACACACAACACATCACACACATGCACACAACACATCACACACACACACAACACATCACACACACATCATCACACACACACACATCACATCGCACACATATCACATCACACATAGAACACATCATCACACACACATCACATCACACATAAAACACATCACACACACACACATCACATCACACATACAACACATCACACATACAACACATCACACATACAACACATCACACACACACACACACACACACACACACACACACACACACACACACACACACACACACACACACACATCACACACACAACACATCACACATACACAACACATCACACACATCACACACACACACACAACACACAACACGCATACAACACATCACACACATACAACACATCACACACAACACATCACACACACACAACACATCACACACACAACACATCACACAACACATCACATACACACACACAACACATCACACACACAACACATCACACACATACAACACATCACACACATACAACACATCACACACACACACACATCACACACACACACATACAACACATCACACACAACACATCACACACACACAACACATCACACACACACAACACATCACACATACAACACATCACACACACACACAACACATCACACACACAACACACAACACATCACACAACACATCACACACACACACACACAACACACATACAACACATCACACACATACAACACATCACACACAACACATCACACACACAACACATCACACAACACATCACACATACAACACATCACACAACACATCACACATACAACACATCACACACACACAACACATCACACACACACACACACAACACATCACACACACACACATCACACATACACAACACATCACATCACACACACACACAACAACACAACACACAACAACACATCATACACACACAACACATCACACACACACAACACATCATACACACACAACACATCACACACACACAACACATCACACACACACAACACATCACACACACACAACACATACAACACATCACACACACACACACACACACACAACACATCACACACATGCACACAACACATCACACACATCACACATAAAACACATCACATCACATCACACACACAACACACACACACAACACATCATACACACACAACACATCACACACACACAACACATCACACACACACACAACACATCAAACACACACATCACACACACACACACAAAACACATCACACACACAACACATCACATCACACACACAACACACACACACACACAACACATCATACACACACAACACATCACACACACACACACACACACACACACACAACACATCATACACACACAACACATCACACACACACAACACATCAAACACACACAACACATCACACACACAACACATCACACACACACAACACATACAACACATCACACACACACAACACATCACACACATGCACACAACACATCACACACACAACACATCACACACATCACACACACACACACATCACACATAAAACACATCACACACACAACACATCACACACACAACACACACACACACAACACATCATACACACACAACACATCACACACACACAACACATCACACACACACAACACATCACACACACACACAACACATCACACACACATCACACATCACACATACAACACATCAAACACACACATCACACACACAACACATCACACGCACAACACAACACACATACAACACATCACACACACAACACATCACACACGCAAGCACACAAAACACACACACCAAGCAACAATTACACAGATAATCCATACATTAACCTATGGACAAGAACTACAACAAAAAAATGAATGTGACAAATGTGACAGATTTAACAACTGCATAACAATACCACACACACAGACACGGCCCAAGAGAGTGGTTTCTAGGCCTGGCTCCTTCCTCTTTCCCCTGTGAACAGGGAGAGAAAAGAGGATGGACAGATCCCGTGGTGTGTGTGTCGGGGATGTCGAATGAGCATGATGGGAGCCGCAGATGAGTAGGGTGGGGGAAGGGTGACAGAGAGATACGATACAGTATAACACATACACACACAGAGACTGGGGTAATATTTGTCCTATGTATTGTATTTATACCATACATGCGACCCATGATTCAAATTTTCAATCAGCCTAATAAAATGTTTATCTGACTCCATTTACCATTATATTTGCAATCAAGAAATGTCTGAGAATGGAATTCTCAATACAACTGTATTTAATTACTTTGTAAAGTGAATGATTACATTACGCAAGGCATAAGCTGAATTTAGAAGGCATTAACAAGCATTACAAGGCATAATTCTAGTCATGATCAGAGAGGGAGAGAAGTAATATCATAAAAGGCCTTGACCCAAGAGTCCTTGGGTCAAGACCCGTGCTGGTTTAGAAACCAGTCTGAAATTTACAACACAATTGCTTTTATGATTTGTCTGCTGAGAATGTAGAAATATAAATCTTAACATTGATTGTAATTTTCACCGTGCCAGAACATTTTCAGAACTTATTTGATATAGCCTCTTATGCCTTGTTTCTCTGATTTTAATATTCTAGGATTTGATGGTACTCATTTACTTTCTGTACAATAGGGGTGGGAAGGTATTTGCTCAACACTATACTAATTGTTTTCTAGTGTTCTCATTTCTTTCCAAACTCATCCCTCTAAAAGGAGGGAGCACTAATGGTTCTTTACTGTATATTGTTAGAATTTGGATTTGAAATGATGTTGGATGGTATGGTTTCATGTTGTGCTCGTTTTCTTCATCCAGATCATGTGTCTCCTAACTCGTCATCTGTTTGGATCAGGCAGTTGATGGGATACCTTTGTTGGCTCGTTTTCATATTAATGATAGTGAAACTTTATTCCCAATTTATTGTCATGAGACATTTATTTCACAATCTGTATTTGTCATAGATTGCAGAGGATGATATCATGATGTGTTTACTTTTACTGCTATTTCGAATGTTTTCAAAGTCTTTCACAAACAGTGGTGCGTTGTCAACGTGAAACGGACTCAGATGATGGGGCCTGACCTGTCCAGCTAAGCCACACACCTTCTGATGGAGGATTCCACATTGGGACAGCTGACCTTTCTAGGCAGGGTACCCCTGGAGACTGACGTTGACCCCTGGTGGGAGGATACCTTCTATGAGGAGATTACTTGGCCCCTAACGACCATGGACAAGAAGTTAATGCAGGCCAAGTAGATGGCGACTGTCTTGTTGAGTGTCTTGACTGTGTCCTGGCAAGCTTTTGGGAGGTAGCTATTACATGGACCCAAGCTTTTTTGTTTTTGTCTAGTCACCTCTCTCCCCATATTTCTCTGGTTCCTCTGATTGTCTTCTGCAATGCAGAGTATCCATGGGGGGAAAATGTAGTGGAAAAATTTGAGAAGGTGATACAGGTGAGAGCCAATTTATCTGTGGCAATCTCTAAGACATTCCAACATCATTTCTGGGGTCACTGACACCAGGTGAGGTGTGAAGACTGATGAAACTTGAATCGACTAAATGTTACTATGTGAATTCAATTGTCATATTTGGATTGTTTCGAGAGTTAAAGAAGTGCGACTTTTTATCTGTTCTATTTTATATGTAAGTGTCATGGATTTATTGTTGCAGAGAAACTGTCATTCTGTTCATTGGACAGCAGCTATAGTTCAAAGAGGAGCGACAGATTTACACTCCTATCATTTAAATTGAGTTGATTAGACTAGAATCTGGGTGTGTTTTCCTGCCTATTGTTTTAACTAGCAAAGTGCAAAGAAATGTTCATTCAGGTTGGGCCTGAGTTCCAGCTTGAATTTGAGACTTGGTAGAAAGCTCCTGTGTGTATCACACACACATAGTTTATTCTATAAGAGATTATTTTGAATTGAAGACGTGTAGCCACGTTAAGTCTTATTTATACTGAACAGAAATAGAAATGCAACATGTAAAGTGTTGGTCCCGTGTATCATGAGCTGAAATAAAAGATCCCAGAATTTCATAAACCAGGTCCGAGTCCAAACAGTACCAGGCGATAGGCAGGCTCGAGGTCAGAACAGACAGAGTAGTCTGGCAGGCGGAGTCGGCATCCGGACAGGCAAGTGTCAAAACCAGGAGGTCTAGGAAAAACCCTGAGACTGGGAAAAATAGGAGCTAGGAGAAATGCTGGTTGACCTGGCAAAACAAGACGAACTGGCACAGAGAGACAGGAAACACAGATAAATACACCGGGGACTAATGGGGACAACAGGACAATCACCAAATCAAATACAATTTTATTTGTCACATACACATGGTTAGCAGATGTTAATGCGAGTGCAGCGAAATGCTTGTGCTTCTAGTTCAGACAATGCAGTAATAACCAACAAGTAATCTAACTAACAATTCCAAAACTACTGTCTTATACACAGTGTAAGGGGATAAAGAATATGTACATAAGGATATATGAATGAGTGATGGTACAGAGCAGCATAAGCAAGATACAGTAGATGGTATCGAGTACAGTATATACATATGAGATGAGTATGTAAACAAAGTGGCATAGTTAAAGTGGCTAGTGATACATGTATTACATAAGGATGCAGTCGATGATATAGAGTACAGTATATACGTATGCATATGAGATGAATAATGTAGGGTAAGTAACATTATATAAGGTAGCATTGTTTAAAGTGGCTAGTGATATATTTACATAATTTCCCATCAATTCCCATTATTATAGTGGCTGGAGTTGAGTCAGTGTCAGTGTCAGTGTGTTGGCAGCAGCCACTCAATGTTAGTGGTGGCTGTTTAACAGTCTGATGGCCTTGAGGTAGAAGCTGTTTTTCAGTCTCTCGGTCCCAGCTTTGATGCACCTGTACTGACCTCGCCTTCTGGATGATAGCGGGGTGAACAGGCAGTGGCTCGGGTGGTTGATGTCCTTGATGATCTTTATGGCCTTCCTGTAACATCGGGTGGTGTAGGTGTCCTGGAGGGCAGGTAGTTTGCCCCCGGTGATGCGTTGTGCAGACCTCACTACCCTCTGGAGAGCCTTACGGTTGAGGGCGGAGCAGTTGCCGTACCAGGCGGTGATACAGCCCGCCAGGATGCTCTCGATTGTGCATCTGTAGAAGTTTGTGAGTGCTTTTGGTGACAAGCCGAATTTCTTCAGCCTCCTGAGGTTGAAGAGGCGCTGCTGCGCCTTCTTCACGACGCTGTCAGTGAGAGTGGACCAATTCAGTTTGTCTGTGATGTGTATGCCGAGGAACTTAAAACTTGCTACCCTCTCCACTACTGTTCCATCGATGTGGATAGGGGGGTGTTCCCTCTGCTGTTTCCTGAAGTCCACAATCATCTCCTTAGTTTTGTTGACGTTGAGTGTGAGGTTATTTTCCTGACACCACACTCCGAGGGCCCTCACCTCCTCCCTGTAGGCCGTCTCGTCGTTGTTGGTAATCAAGCCTACCACTGTTGTGTCGTCCGCAAACTTGATGACTGAGTTGGAGGCGTGCGTGGCCATGCAGTCGTGGGTGAACAGGAAGTACAGGAGAGGGCTCAGAACGCACCCTTGTGGGGCCCCAGTGTTGAGGATCAGCGGGGAGGAGATGTTGTTGCCTACCCTCACCACCTGGGGGCGGCCCGTCAGGAAGTCCAGTACCCAGTTGCACAGGGCGGGGTCGAGACCCAGGGTCTCGAGCTTGATGACGAGCTTGGAGGGTACTATGGTGTTGAATGCCGAGCTGTAGTCGATGAACAGCATTCTCACATAGGTATTCCTCTTGTCCAGATGGGTTAGGGCAGTGTGCAGTGTGGTTGAGATAGCATCGTCTGTGGACCTATTTGGGCGGTAAGCAAATTGGAGTGGGTCTAGGGTGTCAGGTAGGGTGGAGGTGATAAGGTCCTTGACTAGTCTCTCAAAGCACTTCATGATGACAGAAGTGAGTGCTACGGGCGGTAGTCGTTTAGCTCAGTTACCTTAGCTTCCTTGGGAACAGGAACAATGGTGGCCCTCTTGAAGCATGTGGGAACAGCAGACTGGTATAGGGATTGATTGAATATGTCCGTAAACACACCGGCCAGCTGGTCTGCGCATGCTCTGAGGGCACGGCTGGGGATGCCGTCTGGGCCTGCAGCCTTGCGAGGGTTAACACGTTTAAATGTCTTACTCACCTCGGCTGCAGTGAAGGAGAGACCGCATGTTTTCGTTGCAGGCCATGTCAGTGGCACTGTATTGTCCTCAAAGCGGGCAAAAAAGTTATTTAGTCTGCCTGGGAGCAAGACATCCTGGTCCGTGACTGGGCTGGATTTCTTCCTATAGTCCGTGATTGACTGTAGACCCTGCCACATGCCTCTTGTGTCTGAGCCGTTGAATTGAGATTCTACTTTGTCTCTGTACTGACGCTTAGCTTGTTTGATAGCCTTGCGGAGGGAATAGCTGCACTGTTTGTATTCGGTCATGTTACCAGACACCTTGCCCTGATTAAAAGCAGTGGTTCGCGCTTTCAGTTTCACGCGAATGCTGCCATCAATCCACGGACTCTGGTTAGGGAATGTTTTAATCGTTGCTATGGGATCGACATCTTCAACGCACGTTCTAATGAACTCGCACACCGAATCAGCGTATTCGTCAATGTTGTTATCTGACGCAATACGAAACATATCCCAGTCCACGTGATGGAAGCAGTCTTGGAGTGTGGAGTCAGCTTGGTCGGACCAGCGTTGGACAGACCTCAGCATGGGAGCCTCTTGTTTTAGTTTCTGTCTGTAGGCAGGGATCAACAAAATGGAGTCGTGGTCAGCTTTTCCGAAAGGGGGGCGGGGCAGGGCCTTATATGCGTCGCGGAAGTTAGAGTAACAATGATCCAAGGTTTTTCCACCCCTGGTTGCGCAATCGATATGCGGATAAAATTTAGGGAGTCTTGTTTTCAGTCTAGCCTTGTTAAAATCCCCAGCTACAATGAATGCAGCCTCCGGATAAATGGTTTCCAGTTTGCAAAGAGTTAAATAAAGTTCGTTCAGAGCCATCGATGTGTCTGCTTGGGGGGGGATATATACAGCTGTGATTATAATCGAAGAGAATTCTCTTGGTAGATAATGCGGTCTACATTTGATTGTGAGGAATTCTAAATCAGGTAAACAGAAGGATTTGAGTTCCTGTATGTTTCTTTCATCACACCATGTCTCGTTAGCCATAAGGCATACGCCCCCGCCCCTCTTCTTACCAGAAAGGTGTTTGTTTCTGTCGGCGCGATGCGTGGAGAAACCCGTTGGCTCATATCGTTGTCGGTGGCGATACACAGCTAGAGATGCAGGTGTCATTTGGTTAGCTAGCAAGAAATTGAACGACTTTTACAGTATCCAGTTAGCATATCTCTTGCGTTTGCAAATTCACCCTGGCTATCTACTCCGATTTCAGAGCACTCTCGTCTGAGTGAGCCAGAGCGCAGAATAACTGATGAATTTACCAACGCTCAACACCCACTGAAAGATTAGTGGAATCTGTGTGGGTAGCTGGACAGGTCAGATGACTGACAGTGAAGGTGAACAGGTGGTCACGTGTCAGGTGACAGAGGAATGGATGAGACTGAGGCAGGAATTCCTTTAACCATAAAGTGGTATATTTACTGAGTAGTCTGTGCTGCATCACAAAGGAAACAAATAACATGTATCCAATCAAATTCATAATCAAAGATCAAATCATATCATTCATTATTAACATAATTTAGGGAATTCTACAGTCCAGTTCATTAAATCAATAGTAATCATCCGTGAGTCATTTAGGCTCGTAACTATTTATCATAAATCATGAAAGAATACAAACAGTGAATGGTGATACAATCTATAATCCCCGTGATCAAAGTCAATCAGTTAGCAAACAATGACGTTTCTCATTTCACTCTTTCAATTGTCTTCATGTGTACATATAATTAATTTCAATACACATGAACCATATCGATTGCATAATTGGCCTATGAGGAGCCGTAGGGCCGTGATCATTGACAATTCACATTACACAATATGTTTGAAGCTGCGCTCCAAGCCGCGCTCCGCGGTAATAACTATTAACAATAACTGATGGAATATGTTTGTGTCAATAAACTAAAAAAAAAGTAATTTAGTCACAAAAGCTCTAGATAACATGTAAACAGCCTAGCTAACGAGCTCTGCTTGGGTGAGTAAAATGCTCAGAGTGAGGTGTTCTCTTATTTGTGTCCGGAAGTAGCTAGCTAGCCATTGTGACTAGCATTAGTTGTTATTTTGTTGTTGTTGATGTGCATAACTGCGGGAGAGATTATCTACCTTTTCATGGTTGTTTGATCAATAAGACTGTAAAGTTCCCAAATGTAAGAGGTAAATACGTGGTATTGACATATTTTCAGAATACGATTAAGGTGTAGGTTTTGCCGAATGAGTTAAAATAATCTAATTGCTCCAAATGCCTGTAAACACACAGTCCAGTTCAAAGTGAACGATGGCAGGCTTGTGTGGCAAATGTCTTGTTTGCATAAAGGCCTACAGTAGCTCTGATTGGCTATGGTGCACCGGTCTGTGTAGACTATGGTCCTATCGGAGACAGATGTTTTTATGAGGTTTTATTTACGGCAGTGTCTAGTAATTGTCCAAATTCACGGCAGCTTTTCCACTATATATTGTTCTAGAATTTAACAAATGCCTTAGTATACGTAATTCCAAAACATTATAAGAACTGATGAAAATGTGAAAATGACTATATCTAAGTGCTCGCTTGTCAGAATATTTAAAGTGTCATATTCTTCCTATGGGTCTATATGAACATATTTTAATAAGATTTTATGTTGCTAAAATGCTGTCAGTTCAACTTTAAGTCTGTATCCACTTTAAGGTGGATACCCTTTAAAATGAGTGGATTCTGCTATTTGAGCCACACCCGTTGCTGACAGGTGTATAAAATCGAGCACACAGCCATGCAATCTCCATAGACAACCGTCAGCAGTAGAGTGGCCTGTACTGAAGAGCTCAGTGACTCGTAAAATTTCTGCCCTGCTAGAGCTGCCCGGTCAACTGTAACTGCAGTAATTGTGAAGTGGAAACGTTTAGGAGCAACAACGGCTCAGCTGTAAAGTAGTAGGCCACAAAAGCTCACAGAACGGGACTGCCAAGTGCTGAAGCGTGTAGCACTAAAAATCGTGAAGGGTGGAGGGTGTCCTAGCACCAAAGGGGGGACCAACTTCATATTAATACCCATGACTTTGGGGCTCCCGGGTGGCGCAGCGGACTAAGGCACTGCATCTCAGCGCTAGAGGCATCTACAGACCCTGGTTCGATCCAGGGCTGTATCACAACCGGCAATGATTGGGAGTCCCGTAGGGCAGAGCACAATTGTCCAAGTTAGGGGAGGGTTTGGCTAGGATAGGCAGTCATTGTAAAATAAGATTTTGTTCTTAACTAGTTAAATAAAGTTTAAATAAAAAATCATTACAAAAATTAGATGTTCGACGAGCAGGTGGCCACATACCTTTGGCCATGTAGTGTATCTGAGTAGACGGACCTTTAAAAATTATTAATGTTCCCACAAACCCATTTCCAAGTTCTGCTCCACACTGATGGGAGGAAAATATTCAGTTTAATAACAGTAATTAGACTAGAGTCCCACTGCCTCCATCCTCACTATAGCAAAGTCACCAGAAGATACAAAGGACAGAAGGAGAGTTCAATCAAATATTAATAACAGGCTTTGTCCTAATGTATTTGGGCAGAACGTGTGTGTTTGAAACTATGCATCCAGCCTAATGTATTTAGCTGCCCTGGTGGGTGTATAATTGAGGAGCACAGCAGGGGCAATGGCAGGTAGCCTATTTCTTCCTCTCTCTTCCTCTCTCTCCTCTCTCTCTCTTCCTCTCTCTTCCTCTCTCTCTCTCTCCTCTCTCTCTCTCTCTCCTCTCCTCTCTCTCTCTCTCTCTCTCTCTCTCTCTCTCTCTCTCTCTCCTCTCCCTCTCTCCTCTCTTCTCTTCTCTCTCTCAGCAGCACACATGCAGGAAGGCGTGCAATGCAATCAGGTTTACAGTGGAACACACAGCGTCTAACAAATGGCCTGCTCTTGTTTAATGCATGTATCCTGTATTCTGCCCTCTACCTGGGGTGGTCCAGAGGCCCAGTCTTGCCCAGGTCGATCCGGGTCAGACACAGAGCACAGGTCAGTCAAGGTCAGCGCACTGAGCTCCACTCTCAGCCTGGCCTTGAAGCCGCGACCCTGTGACCCTGGGGTCAGGAGTCCAGAGCCGACTTTTAACCCAGAGTGAGGGGCTTTAATAATTCAGCCTTCTGCCAGAGTACAGTGCGTTCACTTCTCTAATGGAGGTGACTGAGGTGGAGGGAGGAGCTTTGGGTAAGGAGAAACTCTGCTAGCAGACAGGGGGCAGTACTGGGCTAGTGGGCTCTGCTCTGTTGCTGGGCTGGGCTGGTGTAAGGTTCTGTATTGCTGGGCTGGGTAGGGCTAGTGTAAGGTTCTGTATTGCTGGGCTGGGTAGGGCTAGTGTAAGGTTCTGTGTGTCAGGTTGGCAGGGTGTTAGGTTCAGTCAGACTGACATGGGCAGGCAGTGTCAGGTGTAACGCTGTAGAGCAGCCTGTGAGTTCTGATTCCTGAGCTGCAACACAGACCCAAGGCCTGGTGCCAACTTGTGAAAAGACACTGCTTTATACTACTCTTCCTCTATTTTGTGTCTGTCTCACAGCTGTCTACAGGGTTTAAGTCAGAGTATTTTAAAAGAGCTCAAAATAAGTGTGTATGTTCTTCACTAACAGAGGTCTTCACTGCTTCACAAGTAGTTTAGTGTAAAGAGAGGCCCAATGTGGTCTAACAAACTGTTGTGGTCTAACAAACTATATGTTACACCAACAAAATGTAAGAGATGAGAATAGGTACAACAATACTTGTCTGACATTAAAATATGCAAATACAATATGCATATGGATAAGTGAGCTAATTAAATATACACGAGTGTAAAAACATTAGGAACACCTGCTCTTTTTCTGTAGCTTTATGAAATCCAAGTCACCTCAGGCCACCTTCGTAAATCCTCAATGAGACACATTTCTTATTTTATTTGTATTTCTTTGACCCCTTTTTCTCTCCAATTTTGTGATATCCAATTGGTAGTTACAGTCATGTCCCATCGCTGCAACTCCCGTAAGGACTCGGGAGAGGCGAAGGTCGAGAGCCATGCGACCCTGCCAAGCCACACTTCTTCTTGATACACTGCTCGCTTAGCCAGCCACACCAATGTGTCGGAGGAAAGATCGTCCAACTGGCGACTGTGTCAACGTGTATGTGCCTGGCCCGCCACAGGAGTCGCTAGAGAGAGATGGGACAAGAACATCCCGGCCAGCCAAATCCTCCCCTAACCCGAACGACACTGGGAAAATTGTGCGCCTCCTCATGGGTCTCCTAGTTGCGGCCGGCTGCGACACAGCCCGGGATCGAACCCGGATCTGTAGTGACACCTCTAGCACTGCTTTAGACCTCTGCGCCACTCGGAAGGCCAAGATAAGAGACATTTCTGATGTTGATTTGGTAACAAAGGTCCTGTAGAAATACTGTGGAACACACAGACATACAACTGAGTGATGATGCCTAGTTCCAAAGTGAAAATAAGACTTTGCTTCACTGGCTCGGGCTGGCGGATCCTCCTCCAAAGTCCAGAGGCCAACTGCATGTGGACAAGCTGTCCTGAAGGACAGTAAGCTGATATAACATTTACTCACCTTTACAGAAGGTCAGTTAAGTGATAGCTAAATTATAGATAGGACACAGAACCAGAGACCATCACGGTTATTTAAGAGAGATTTGAATCTAGATCTGCCTCTTTACACAAGCGTCTGTCCAGGACCTAGTTTGTGTCGTCAAAGTAGTTTAGTGTAAAGAGACCCAATGTGGTCTAACAAACTGTTCTTCCAACAGCATATGTGGGACCTCCTTCAAGACCGTTGGAAAAGCACTCCAGGTGATACTGGTTGAGAGAATGCTAAGCGTGTGCAAAGCTGTCATCAAAGCAAAGGGTGGCTACTCTGAAGAATCTCAAATATAACATAGATTTTGATTTGTTAAACACATTTTTGGTTACGACATGATTCCATATGTGTTATTTCATAGTTTTGATGTCTTCACTATTATTCTACAATGTAGAAAAAAGTAAAAATAAAGAAAAACCCTGGAATGAGTAGGTGTGTCTAAACTTTTGACTGGTACTGTATATAAAGGTCCGACAGTTTACAGTGCATGTCAGAGCAAAAACCAAGCCATGAAGTCAAAGGAATGGTCTGTAAAGCTCCGAGACAGGATTGTGTCAGATTGGCACAGATCTGGGGAAGGATACCAATACATTTCTGTAGAATTGAAGGTCCCCAAGAACACAGTGGCCTCCATCATTCTTAAATGGAAGAAGTTTGGAACCACCAAGACTCTTCCTAGACTTGGCTGCCCAGCCAAACTGGGCAATTGGGGGATAAGGGCCTTGGTCAGGGAGGTGACAAAGAACCCAATGGTCACTCTGAAAGGGCTCCAGAGTGCCTCTGTGGAGTTGGGAGAACCATTCAGAAGGACAACCATCTCTGCAGCGCTCCACCAGTCAGGCCTTTAAGTTTAGAGTGGCCAGACAGAAGCCACAGTAACAGGCACATAACAGCCTGCTTGGAGTCTGCTAAAAGGCACTGAAAGACTCTCAGACCATGAGAAACAAGATTCTCTGGTGTGATGAAACCAAGATGAAACTATTTGGCCTGAATGCCAAGCGTCACGTCTGGAGTAGAGGTCGACCGATTAATCGGAATGGCCGATTTCAAGTTTTCATAACAATCTGACCCAATCTGTATTTTTGGCCGCCGATTTCCATTTTTTTTTTTAAATATTTTTTTATTTTTTACATTTAAAAAAAATACCTTTTATTTAACTAGGCAAGTCAGTTAAGAACACATTCTTATTTTTAATGACGGCCTAGGAACGGTGGTTTAACTGCCTTGTTCAGGTGCAGAACGACATATTTTCACCTTGTCAGCTCGGGGGTTCCTATCTTGGAACCGCACAGTTAACTAGTCCAACGCTCTAACCATTGCACTCCAAGAGTAATCTGCCTGTTACGCAAACGCAGTAGAAGCCAAGGTAAATTGCTAGCTAGCATTAAACTTATCTTATAAAAAAGAATCAATCATAATCACTAGTTATAACTACTAATCCAGTTTAGCAGGCAATATTAACCAGGTGAAATTGTGTCATTTCTCTTGTGTTCATTGCACACAGTCAGGGTATATGCAAGTTTGGGCTGCCTGGCTCATTGTGAACTAATTTGCCAGAATTTTACGTAATTATGACATAACATTGAAGGTTGTGCAATGTAACTGGAATATTTAGACTTATGGATGCCACCCGTAAGATAAAATACCGAACGGTTCCGTATTTCACTGAAATAATAAACGTTTTGTTTTCGAAATGATGGGTAAAGCAGCAGGCCCATAATCATTCATTCAAACAGCACTTTCGTAGGTTTTGCCAGCAGCTCTTCGCAAGCACAGCGCTGTTTATGACTTCAAGCCTATCAGCCTAATGGCTGGTGTAACCAATGTGAAATGGCTAGCTAGTTAGCTGGGTGTGCGCTAATACTGTTTCAAACATCACTCGCTTTTAGATTTGGAGTAGTTATTCTCCTTGCGCTGCAAGGGCCGCGGCTTCTGTGGAGCGATGGGTAACGATGCTTTGAGTGTGGCTCTTGTCGATGTGTTCCTGGTTCGAGCCCAGGTAGGGGCGAGGGGGAGACGGAAGCTATACTGTTACACTGGCAATACTAAAGTGCCTATAAGAACATCCAATAGTCAAAGGTATATGAAATACAAATGGTAGAGAGAAAAATAGTCCTATAAATACTATATTAACGACAACCTAAAACCTCTTACCTTGGAATATTGAAGTCTCATGTTAAAAGGAACCACCAACTTTCATATGTTCTCATGTTCTGAGCAAGGAACTCAAACTTTGGCTTTTTTTTACATGGCACTTATTTTACATGGCACATATCACTTCTCCAACACTTAGTTTTTGCATTATTTAAACAAAATTGAACAAGTTTCATTATTTATTTGAGGCTAAATTGATTTTATTGATGTTTTATATTAAGTTAAAATAAGTGTTAATTCTGTTTTGTTGTAATTGTCATTATTTATTTATTTATGATGTAAAATCGGCCGATTAATCGGCATCGGCTTTTTTGGTCCTCCAATAATCGGTATCGGCGTTGAAAAATCATAAATGGTCGACCTCTAGTCTGGAGGAAACCTGGCATCATCCCTACGGTGAAGCATGGTGGTGGCAGCATCATGCTGTTGGGATGTTTTTCAGTGGCAGGGACTGAGAGACTATTCAGAATCAAGACAAAGATGAACGGTGCAAAGTACAGAGAGATCCTTGATGAAAACCTGCTCCAATGTAGGAGTGGCTTTGGGACAAGTCTCTGAATGTCCTTTAGTGGCCCAGCCAGAACCCGGACATGAACCCGATCGAAAATCTCTGGAGAGATCTGAAAATAGCTGTGCAGCAATGCTCCCGATCCAACCTGACAGAGCTTGAATGGATCTGCAGAGAAGAATGAGAGAAATTCCCCAAATACAGGTGTGCCAAGCTTGTAGCGTCATATCCAAGAAGACTCGAGGCTGCAATCGCTGCAAAAGGTGCTTCAACAATGTACTGAGTAAAGGGTCTGAATACTTATGTAAATGTGATACTGTTTTTTATTTTATATAAATTAGCAAAAAAATCTAAAAACCTGTTTTTGCTTTGTCATTATGGGGTGTTGTGTGGGAAGAAATTATGAGGAATAAAATCAAATAAATCAATTTTAGAACAAGGATTTAACGTAACAAAATGTGGAAAAAGTAAAGGGGGTCTGAATACTTTCCGAAGGCACTGTACATCACATACCCCCCACAGTGGTACAGTGTAAAGACAGCTGCTCCCCCACACCACATGTCCCTGCAATAATTACCTTAATTACTTAATACCAATAGACAGCATGTTTGCTCTGTTAGCCAAATTGAATCATTGCATTAATCAAGTGCATCATTATGTGCAATTTGGTTTGGATGAAAAGCTCCTGTATACAGTGCCTTGCGAAAGTATTCGGCCCCCTTGAACTTTGCAACCTTTTGCCACATTTCAGGCTTCAAACATAAAGATATAAAACTGTATTTTTTTGTGAAGAATCAACAACAAGTGGGACACAATCATGAAGTGGAACGACATTTATTGGATATTTCAAACTTTTTTAACAAATCAAAAACTGAAAAATTGGGCGTGCAAAATTATTCAGCCCCCTTAAGTTAATACTTTGTAGCGCCAACTTTTGCTGCGATTACAGCTGTAAGTCGCTTGGGGTATGTCTCTATCAGTTTTGCACATCGAGAGACTGACATTTTTTCCCATTCCTCCTTGCAAAACAGCTCGAGCTCAGTGAGGTTGGATGGGGAGCATTTGTGAACAGCAGTTTTCAGTTCTTTCCACAGATTCTCGATTGGATTCAGGTCTGGACTTTGACTTGGCCATTCTAACACCTGGATATGTTTATTTTTGAACCATTGCATTGTAGATTTTGCTTTATGTTTTGGATCACTGTCTTGTTGGAAGACAAATCTCTGTCCCAGTCTCAGGTCTTTTGCAGACTCCATCAGGTTTTCTTCCAGAATGGTCCTGTATTTGGCTCCATCCATCTTCCCATCAATTTTAACCATCTTCCCTGTCCCTGCTGAAGAAAAGCAGGCCCAAACCATGATGCTGCCACCACCATGTTTGACAGTGGGGATGGTGTGTTCAGGGTGATGAGCTGTGTTGCTTTTACGCCAAACATAACGTTTTGCATTGTTGCCAAAAAGTTCAATTTTGGTTTCATCTGACCAGAGCACCTTCTTCCACATGTTTGGTGTGTCTCCCAGGTGGCTTGTGGCAAACTTTAAACAACACTTTTTATGGATATCTTTAAGAAATGGCTTTCTTCTTGCCACTCTTCCATAAAGGCCAGATTTGTGCAATATACGACTAATTGTTGTCCTATGGACAGAGTCTCCCACCTCAGCTGTAGATCTCTGCAGTTCATCCAGAGTAATCATGGGCCTCTTGGCTGCATCTCTGATCAGTCTTCTCCTTGTATGAGCTGAAAGTTTAGAGGGACAGCCAGATTTGCAGTGGTCTGATACTCCTTCTATTTCAATATTATCGCTAGTCATTTAGGTCAACATTGGATCATTCAGAGATCCTCACTGAACTTCTGGAGAGAGTTTGATGCACTGAAATTAAAGGGGCTGAATAATTTTGCAGTTTTTGATTTGTTAAAAAAGTTTGAAATATCCAATAAATGTTGTTCCACTACATGATTGTGTCCCACTTGTTGTTGATTCTTCACAAAAAATACAGTTTTATATCTTTATGTTTTAAGCCTGAAATGTGGCAAAAGGTCGCAAAGTTCAAGGGGGCCGAATACTTTCGCAAGGCACTGTAGGTTTGGCCACACCACATCCAAGGCTAAATGGTATACAAAGGAAGATACAACCGTGATCTGCCCAACGATACTTCTCTACCAGACGAACTCAATGCGTTTTATGACAACAACATCATCATGCCAAGAATGAGGGCCGCCACCGACCCAGAGGATTGGGTGATCTCACTCTCAGAGAGCGACGTGTACAAGGTCTTTAGTCAGGTCAACAGCCGCAAGGCTGCGGGACCCAACAGTATTCCAGGGCGTGTTCTCAGATCATGCGCAGAACAGCTGGCCGGCATATTCACTGTAATTTTCAACTTCCACTTGTCCCAGTCTCTAATTCGCATATGTTTTAACATGACTACCATCATTCTTGTCCCAAAGAACTCTAAGGCTTCATGCCACAATCACTACCACCCTGTAGCACTCACTTCTGTAATCATGATGTGCTTTGAGAGGCCGGTTATGGCACAAATTAATCCACCATCCCAGCCACCCCTAGACCCACTCCAATTTGCATACCGCCCCAACAGATCCATAGATGACACAATCTCAATTTCTCTCCACACTGCCCTCACCCACCTAGATAAGAGGATTACCTATGTGAGAATGCTGTTCATTGACTACAGCTCAGCGTTCAACCCCATTGTCCCCTCCAAGCTTAGGACTCTGGATCTGAACAACTCCCTCTGCAACTGGATCCTGAACTTCCTGAACGAGCCGACACTAGGTAGTGAGGGTAGGCAACATCACCTCCACCACGCTGACCCTCAACACAGGGGCCCCACAGGGATGTGTGCTTAGTCCCCTCCTGTACTCCTAGTTCACCCACGACTGCGTGGCCTCGCACGACTCCAACACCATCATCAAGTTTGCTGACGACACAAAGGTGGTAGACCTGATCATCGGCAACAATGAGTCAGCCTACAGGGAGGAGGTCAGCGACCTGGCAGTGTCAGAACAACAGCCTCTCCAACAACATCAGTAAGACCAATGAGCTGATCGTGGACTACAGGAAACAGGGGGGGGGAGCAGGTCGGGAGCTTCAAGTTCTACGGTGTCCAAATCATTAAAGACTTAAAATGATCCAAACACAAGCATACAGTCGTGAAGAAGGCGCGATAGTGCCTCTTACCCCTCGTGAGGTTGAAAAAGTTTGGCATGGCCCTCAAACCCTCAAAAAGTTCTGCATTTTGACTGGCTGCACCACTGCTTGGTTTGGCAATAGCACCACCGGGTGTGGCGTTTGGGATTATTGTCATGCTGAAAGACCCAGCCACATTTCATCTTCAATGCCCTTGCTGTTTTCACTCAAAATCTCATGATACATGGCCCCATTCATTCTTTCCTTTACACGGATCAGTCACACTGGTCCCTTTGCAGAAAAACAGCCCCAAAGCATGATGTTTCTACCCCCATGCTTCACAGTAGGTATGGTGTTCTTTGGATGCAACTCAGCATTCTTTGTCCTCCAAACACGACGAGTTGAGTTTTTACCAAAAAGTTAGATTTTGGTTTCATCTGACCATATGACATTCTCCCAATCTTCTTCTGGATCATCCAAGTGCTCTTTAGCAAACTTCAGACGGGCCTGGACATGTACTGGCTTAAGCAGGGGGACACGTCTGGCACTGCAGGATTTGAGTCCCTGGCGGCGTAGTGTGTTACTGATGGTAGGCTTTGTTACTTTGGTCCCAGCTCTCTGCAGGTCATTCACTAGGTCCCCCCGTGTGGTTCTGGGATTTTTGCTCACCATTCTTGGGATCATTTATCACCACGGGGTGAGATCTTGCGTGGAGCCCCAGATCGAGGGAGATTATCAGTGGTCTTGTATGTCTTCCATTTCATAATAATTGCTCCCACAGTTGATTTCTTCAAACCAAGCTGCTTACCTATTGCAGATTATGTCTTCCCAGCCTGGTGCAGGTCTACAATTTTGTTTCTGGTGTCCTTTGACAGCTCTTTGGTCTTGGCCATAGTGGAGTTTGGAGTGTGACTGTTTGAGGTTGTGGACAGGTGTATTTTATACTGATAACAAGTTCAAACAGGTGCTATTAATACAGGTAACGAGTGGAGGACAGAGGAGCCTCTTAAAGGAGAAGTTACAGGTCTGTGAGAGCCAGAAATCTTGCTTGTTTGTAGGTGACCAAATACTTATTTTCCACCATAATTTGCAAATAAATTCATTAAAAATCCTACAATGTTATTTTCTGGATTTTTTTCTTATTTTGTCTGTCATAGTTGAAGTGTACCTATGATGAAAATTACAGGCCTCTCTCATCTTTTTAAGTGGGAGAACTTGCACAATTGGTGGCTGACTAAATACGTTTTTGCCCCACTGTATCTACCTCCATCACTCTAGTATCCCTGTCACCTTACCCATATACATATCTACCTCCATCACTCCAGTATCCCTGTCACATTACCCCTATACATATCTACCTCCATCACTCTAGTATCCCTGTCACCTTACCCCTATACATATCTACCTCCATCACTCCAGTATCCCTGTCACATTACCCCTATACATATCTACCTCCATCACTCTAGTATCCCTGTCACATATCTATTACCCCTATACATATCTACCTCCATCACTCTAGTATCCCTGTCACATTACCCCTATACATATCTACCTCCATCACTCTAGTATCCCTGTCACCTTACCCCTATACATATCTACCTCCATCACTCTAGTATCCCTGTCACCTTACCCCTATACATATCTACCTCCATCACTCTAGTATCCCTGTCACCTTACCCCTATACATATCTACCTCCATCACTCTAGTATCCCTGTCACCTTACCCCTATACATATCTACCTCCATCACTCTAGTATCCCTGTCACCCCTGTCACCTTATTACCCCTATACATATCTACCTCCATCACTCCAGTATCCCTGTCACATTACCCCTATACATATCTACCTCCATCACTCCAGTATCCCTGTCACATTACCCCTATACATATCTACCTCCATCACTCTAGTATCCCTGTCACCTTACCCCTATACATATCTACCTCCATCACTCTAGTATCCCTGTCACCTTACCCCTATACATATCTACCTCCATCACTCTAGTATCCCTGTCACCTTACCCCTATACATATCTACCTCCATCACTCTAGTATCCCTGTCACCTTACCCCTATACATATCTACCTCCATCACTCTAGTATCCCTGTCACCTTACCCCTATACATATCTACCTCCATCACTCTAGTATCCCTGTCACCTTACCCCTATACATATCTACCTCCATCACTCTAGTATCCCTGTCACCTTACCCCTATACATATCTACCTCCATCACTCTAGTATCCCTGTCACCTTACCCCTATACATATCTACCTCCATCACTCTAGTATCCCTGTCACCTTACCCCTATACATATCTACCTCCATCACTCTAGTATCCCTGTCACCCCCCTATACATATCTACCTCCATCACTCTAGTATCCCTGTCACCTTACCCCTATACATATCTACCTCCATCACTCTAGTATCCCTGTCACCTTACCCTATACATATCTACCTCCATCACTCTAGTATCCCTGTCACCTTATACATATCTGCCATCACTCTAGTATCCCTGTCACCTATACATATCTACCTCCATCACTCTAGTATCCCTGTCACATTACCCCTATACATATCTACCTCCATCACTCTAGTATCCCTGTCACCTTACCCCTACCCCTATACATATCCCTACCTCCCCTATCACTCTAGTATCCCTGTCACCTTACCCCTATACATATCTACCTCCATCACTCTAGTATCCCTGTCACCTTACCCCTATACATATCTACCTCCATCACTCTAGTATCCCTGTCACATTACCCCTATACATATCTACCTCCATCACTCTAGTATCCCTGTCACCTTACCCCCTATACATATCTACCTCCATCACTCTAGTATCCCTGTCACCTTACCCCTATACATATCTACCTCCATCACTCTAGTATCCCTGTCACATTACCCCTATACATATCTACCTCCATCACTCTAGTATCCCTGTCACCTTACCCCTATACATATCTACCTCCATCACTCTAGTATCCCTGTCACCTTACCCCTATACATATCTACCCCATCACTTACCCTATCACATATCTACCTCCATCACTCTAGTATCCCTGTCACCTTACCCCCTATACATATCTACCTCCATCACTCTAGTATCCCTGTCACCTTACCCCTATACATATCTACCTCCATCACTCTAGTATCCCTGTCACCTTACCCCTATACATATCTACCTCCATCACTCTAGTATCCCTGTCACCTTACCCTCCTATATACATATCTACCTCCATCACTCTAGTATCCCTGTCACCTTATCCCTACCCCTATACATATCTACCTCCATCACTCTAGTATCCCTGTCACCTTACCCCTATACATATCTACCTCCATCACTCTAGTATCCCTGTCACCTTACCCCTATACATATCTGCCTCCATCACTCTAGTATCCCTGTCACCTTCCCCTATACATATCTACCTCCATCACTCTAGTATCCCTGTCACCTTACCCCTATACATATCTACCTCCATCACTCTAGTATCCCTGTCACCTTACCCCTATACATATCTACCTCCATCACTCTAGTATCCCTGTCACCTTACCCCTATACATATCTACCTCCATCACTCTAGTATCCCTGTCACCTTACCCCTATACATATCTACCTCCATCACTCTAGTATCCCTGTCACCCCTTACCCCATCACTAGTATCCCTGTCATTATCCCTATACCTCCATCACTCTAGTATCCCTGTCACCTTACCCCTATACATATCTACCTCCATCACTCTAGTATCCCTGTCACCTTACCCCTATACATATCTACCTCCATCACTCTAGTATCCCTGTCACCTTACCCCTATACATATCTACCTCCATCACTCTAGTATCCCTGTCACCTTACCCCTATACATATCTGCCTCCATCACTCTAGTATCCCTGTCACCCTTCACCCCTATACATATCTACCTCCATCACTCTAGTATCCCTGTCACCTCACCCCTATACATATCTACCTCCATCACTCCAGTATCCCTGTCATCTTACCCCTATACATATCTACCTCCATCACTCTAGTATCCCTGTCATCTTACCCCTATACATATCTACCTCCATCACTCTAGTATCCCTGTCATCTTACCCCTATACATATCTACCTCCATCACTCCAGTATCCCTGTCACCTTACCCCTATACATATCTACCTCCATCACTCTAGTATCCCTGTCATCTTACCCCTATACATATCTACCTCCATCACTCTAGTATCCCTGTCATCTTACCCCTATACATATCTACCTCCATCACTCCAGTATCCCTGTCATCTTACCCCTATACATATCTACCTCCATCACTCTAGTATCCCTGTCATCTTACCCCTATACATATCTACCTCCATCACTCCAGTATCCCTGTCATCTTACCCCTATACATATCTACCTCCATCACTCCAGTATCCCTGTCACCTTACCCCTATACATATCTACCTCCATCACTCTAGTATCCCTGTCATCTTACCCCTATACATATCTACCTCCATCACTCTAGTATCCCTGTCACCTTACCCCTATACATATCTACCTCCATCACTCCAGTATCCCTGTATGGTGTTGGAACTGGCCCTGTATATAGTATGCTTACTTACTTATTGTGTTCTTCATAATTATTATTTCTCATGTGTTTTTTTTCTAGTTATACATTGTTATTGATTATTGCATTGTTGGGATTTGAGTTTACAAGAAATGCATTTCACTGTACTTGTGCATGTGATGTTAAAACTAGAAACTTAATGAAAACACAAAAGTTGCAAATATGATGTTGAAGAGAGATCGATCTCATTAGACATATTTTACTAATGTAAATCCACCCTAACCTACTGTGCTTGAACTATGTGCAGTGCCCAGTTGGTCAGACTCAGAAATGCCTTTATTTGCCGAATACATTTTCATGTACAGGAATTTGGCTCAGTGAAATGGTGCTGCCACAATAAACAGAATGCACAGACAATAAACAGAGTTTGTAGGCAAAATATTGTTTATAGACACATAATTGACACAATCCACATACAGTATGTACACTACGAACACTGAAGCTAAAAACTACAGAAGCGGCCAAACACTGTGGCTGCCTCTCTAGTCTGTCTGATGGTAACCACACCGTACTATCTATAAATGGAAGCTGTTGAATAAGAATCATAGAAACGGGCCTGTGATGTGGACAAGGGCAAAAAAAGATGACTATCACAGTCTAGATCGCTTAGAGCCAAGGAAACTAGATCTTAAAGAGTAATGTGAGAACACACACACACACACACACACACACACACACACACACACACACACAAAGCCAGTGGCCTTGAGACCAGACCAAGACGGCTGGTGAAAGTAATCAGGAAAACAGAAAGCAGGCAGAAATCCTGTTTACTTCCAGGCAAATCCGTAAAGTGGGATAAAAAGCGCAAAGAGCAGTCAGCCGTGCATGACAGATAGACATATGGCAGAGAG
The DNA here is from genome assembly GCF_023373465.1 of Oncorhynchus keta. NCBI lineage: Eukaryota > Metazoa > Chordata > Actinopteri > Salmoniformes > Salmonidae > Oncorhynchus > Oncorhynchus keta. Next base: position 22,554,401 of record NC_068437.1, on the reverse strand, counting down.
ATACGTCCAGCTGTTTGCCTGTCCTGGGGTTACTGTAATGAGCCTTAGCCTCCATTGAGCAGACCAAAGCCTCATCAATCCAGTCCTGCCGCTAAGCCTCAACATGTCCACAAACACAGCCCTCTCATTCCAACCACTCCTCGCCTGCACCTCAACACATGTCTGCTAGGTCTACTGCCATGGACCATGAATCCCTGACATACCTCTTCTATTACTGCTGTCCCAGAATCTCTCTCACTTTGTGTCACTCTGGATCACTGTATATTGGAAATTCCCCGGTAACGGAATTACACTGAGACTCGATTTGTTTTCACTTTAAAATGTATGCCAAACAAAAACAATTAATTTCAAAGTTTAAGAAACCCTAAAACTATATGAACAATGACTACATTGAACTATTTACGCAATTTTAAAAAACCTGGAAAAACTGTAGATGTAAAGTTTGGTAACAGAATGATGGTAAAATCTCCATCAATCCTTGTGCATAGAGTTCTATGGTTTGTTAAACTTTGAAATCAATGTTTTTTGTTTGATATACATTTTAAAATGAAAAATCTGAGTCTCAGTGTAATTACGTTACCATGGAAGTGCCCATATGGCCCACTAAACTGCCCAGCCATTTAGTGACTTGGATAAAATAGGACCACAAATGCATGGGGAATCCTCTTAGAATAGTTATCCATAATCAGAGACTCAGAGTCAAACATGCAACTCTGGTTTTACAAGATCATGTCCCTTTCATCTCTGTGCTGTAACAGTATCATCCCTCAACCCTGAAACCTGTCAGTCCATTAACTCAACAGACGGATATAGTAAGAAACCTCTTAGATACCATTAGAGGAGTCCATGTCGTGGAATGGGTGTTCTTGTGAACAGCTGTGATGTTGTAATGTCCTGAAATCTGGTTTTGTGTTATTTCCAGGCCAATGTGTGGTTCAATACCACACGCTAATAGCTGTCCACTTCCCTCTCACACTACTATCCTAACCCCAATCCCAACCCTACCCTCCACATACACTGATACATCACACTACTATCCTAACCCCAATCCCTACCCTCCACATACACTGATACATCACACTACTATCCTAACCCCAATCCCTACCCTCCACATACACTGATACATCACACTACTATCCTAACCCCAATCCCAACCCTGACCACACTACTATCCTAACAATACACATGATACCACATATCCTACTCCCTACCCTCCACTACTCCTCAACCCCAACCCCAATCCTACCCTCCACATACACTGATACATCACACTACTATCCTAACCCCAATCCCTACCCTCCACATACACTGATACATCACACCCTACCCTATACACTGAACCCACTAATCCCTACCCTCCCTCCACATACACTGATACATCACACTACATCACTACTCCACATACACTGATACATCACACTACCCAATCCCAACCCTACCCTCCACATACACTGATACATCACACTACTATCCTAACCCCAATCCCTATCCACATACCCACACTACTCCACAATCCCCTATACATACCTCCACATGATACATCACACTACTATCCTAACCCCAATCCCTACCCTCCACATACACTGATACATCACACTACTATCCTAACCCCAATCCCTACCCTCCACATACACTGATACATCACACTACTATCCCAACCCCAATCCCTACCCTCCACATACACTGATACATCACACTACTATCCTAACCCCAATCCCTACCCTCCACATGATACATCATACATCACAATCTACCTATCCTGATACAACACCTATCCTAATCCCTACCCTCCACATACACTGATACATCACACTACTATCCTAACCCCAATCCCTACCCTCCACATACACTGACCCCAATACATCACACTCACTATCCCTAACACTGATACATCACACTACTATCCCTCCCTACCCTCCACATACACTGATACATCACACTACTATCCTAACCCCAATCCCTACCCTCCACATACACTGATACATCACACTACTATCCTAACCCCAATCCCAACCCTACCCTCCACATACACTGATACATCACACTAACTATCCTAACCCCTACTAATCCCTCCCTACCCTCCACATACACTGATCACACTACTATCAACCCCAATCCCTACCCTCCACTATCCCTACCCTCCACATACACTGATACATCACACTACTATCCTAACCCCAATCCCTACCCTCCACATACACTGATACATCACACTACTAACCCCAATATCCTAACACCATCACACTCCCTAACCCCAATCCACCCTCCACATACACTGATACATCACACTACTATCCTAACCCCAATCCCTACCCTCCACATACACTGATACATCACACTACTATCCCAACCCCAATCCCTACCCTCCACATACACTGATACATCACACTACTATCCTAACCCCAATCCCTACCCTCCACATACACTGACTATCCTACCCATGATACATCACACTACTATCCTAACCCCAATCCCTACCCTCCACATACACTGATACATCACACTACTATCCTAACCCCAATCCCTACCCTCCACATACACTGATACATCACACTACTATCCTAACCCCAATCCCTCCCTCCACATACACTGATACATCACACTACTATCCTAACCCCCCTAACATACCCATCACACCCTACCCTCCACATACACTGATACATCACACTACTATCCTAACCCCAATCCCAACCCTCCCACATACACTGATACATCATCACCTAACCCCAATCCCTACCTCCACATCACTGAACACACTACTATCCCCCCAATCCCTCCACATACACTGATACATCACACTACTATCCTAACCCCAATCCCATCACCTACTATCCTAACCCACATATACACTGATACATCACACTACTATCCTAACCCCAATCCCTACCCTCCACATACACTGATACATCACACCCCTATCCTACATACACTGATACATCACACTACTCCCTAATCCCTCCACATACACTGATACATCACACTACTATCCTAACCCCAATCCCTACCCTCCACATACACTGATACATCACACTACTATCCTAACCCCAATCCCTACCCTCCACATACACTGATACATCACACTACTATCCTAACCCCAATCCCTACCCTCCACATACACTGATACATCACACTACTATCCTAACCCCAATCCCTACCCTCCACATACACTGATACATCACACTACTATCCTAACCCCAATCCCTCCCCTCCACATACACTGATACATCACACTACTATCCTAACCCCAATCCCTACCCTCCACATACACTGATACATCACACTACTATCCTAACCCCAATCCCCTCCACATACACTGATACATCACACTACTATCCTAACCCCAATCCCTCCCCTCCACATACACTGATACATCACACTACTATCCTAACCCCAATCCCTACCCTCCACATACACTGATACATCACACTACTATCCTAACCCCAATCCCTCCCTCCACCACTCCACATACTATCCTAACCCCAATACATCACTGACATCACACTACTATCCTAACCCCAATCCCTACCCTCCACATCCACATCACACTGATCACACTCATCCTAACCCCAATACCCTATCCTAACCCCAATCCCCCCAATCCCTCCACATACACTGATACATCACACTACTATCCTAACCCCAATCCCTAACCCCAATCCCTCCACATACACTGATACATCACACTACTATCCTAACCCCAATCCCACATACCCATCACACATACACTGATACATCACACTACTATCCTAACCCCAATCCCTACCCTCCACATACACTGATACATCACACTACTATCCTAACCCCAATCCCTACCCTCCACATACACTGATACATCACACTACTATCCTAACCCCAATCCCTACCCTCCACATACACTGATACATCACACTACTATCCTAACCCCAATCCCAACCCTCCACATACACTGATACATCACACTACTATCCTAACCCCAATCCCTACCCTCCACATACACTGATACATCACACTACTATCCTAACCCCAATCCCCCTCCACATACACTGATACATCACACTACTATCCTAACCCCAATCCCTCCCTCCACCCCCTACCACATACACTGATACATCACACTACTATCCTACATACATACACTGATACATCACACTACTATCCTAACCCCAATCCCTACCCTCCACATACACTGATACATCACACTACTATCCCCTCCACATAACCCCAATCCCTACCCCCTCCACATACACTGATACATCACACTACTATCCTAACCCCAATCCCTACCCTCCACATACACTGATACATCACACTACTATCCTAACCCCAATCCCTACCCTCCACATACACTGATACATCACACTACTATCCTAACCCCCCTAATCCCTACCCTCCACATACCCTCCACATGATACATCACACTACTATCCTAACCCCAATCCCTACCCTCCACATACACATGATACATCACACTATCTATCCCCTAACATACCCATCATCCCAACCCCAATCCCTACCCTCCACATACACTGATACATCACACTACTATCCTAACCCCAATCCCTACCCTCCACATACACTGATACATCACACTACTATCCTAACCCCAATCCCTACCCTCCACATACACTGATACATCACACTACTATCCTAACCCCAATCCCTACCCTCCACATACACTGATACATCACACTACTATCCTAACCCCAATCCCTACCCTCCACATACACTGATACATCACACTACTATCCTAACCCCAATCCCTACCCTCCACATACACTGATACATCACACTACTATCCTAACCCCAATCCCTACCCTCCACATACACTGATACATCACACTACTATCCTAACCCCAATCCCTACCCTCCACATACACTGATACATCACACTACTATCCTAACCCCAATCCCTACCCTCCACATACACTGATACATCACACTACTATCCTAACCCCAATCCCTACCCCACATCCACATCACACTACTATCCTAACCCCAATCCCTACCCTCCACATACACTGATACATCACACTACTATCCTAACCCCAATCCCTACCCTCCACATACACTGATACATCACACTACTATCCTAACCCCAATCCCTAACCCTCCACATACACTGATACATCACACTACTATCCTAACCCCAATCCCTACCCTCCACATACCCATCACACTACTATCCTAACCCCAATCCCTACCCTCCACATACACTGATACATCACACTACTATCCTAACCCCAATCCCTACCCTCCACATACACTGATACATCACACTACTATCCTAACCCCAATCCCACACTACTATCCTCCACATCCACACTGATACATCACACTACTATCCTAACCCCAATCCCTACCCTCCACATACACTGATACATCACACTACTATCCTAACCCCAATCCCTACCCTCCACATACACTGATACATCACACTACTATCCTAACCCCAATCCCTACCTCCACATACACTGACATCACACTACTATCCTAACCCCAATCCCTAACCCCAATCCACATACACTGATACATCACACTACTATCCTAACCCCAATCCCTACCCCTCCACATACACTGATACATCACACTACTATCCTAACCCCAATCCACTACTATCCTACCCTCCACATACACTGATACATCACACTACTATCCTAACCCCAATCCCTACCCTCCACATACACTGATACATCACACTACTATCCTAACCCCAATCCCAACCCTCCCACATACACTGATACATCACACTACTATCCCAACCCCAATCCCTACCCTCCACATACACTGATACATCACACTACTATCCTAACCCCAATCCCTACCCTCCACATACACTGATACATCACACTACTATCCTAACCCCAATCCCAACCACACTACCCTCCAATCCCTATCCACATACACTGATACATCACACTACTATCCTAACCCCAATCCCTACCCTCCACATACACTGATACATCACACTCTTTCCTTTCTCTTTATTCATGTTTTGTTTAGTCTGATGTTTTGACTCCTGTTTTGTTGTTTTTTCTTTTTAGAATTGTAAAGCAACTTTGGGTCCTTGAAGAGAGCTATATAAGTCCCATGTATCATTATTACTACTACTACTACTACTAAGCAGAGTAACAGATTAGATATAAAAACTGGTGTGAGAACCAGCTTCACATCTGGCCGAAAGAAAACTCTCCATTCCCCCATTACCAAGAAAATACATTACTACATTAATGTATTAACCATTCACTCTCCCCTCCATCCATCTACACACATGTATACAGTACAGTAATTAATAACATGTGCCAGTAGCAGTATCATATGTCTGGCAATAGACAAACACACCCAGGAAAATGGCTGATCATTTTCACCCTAATAGTATTCTGAATTTTGAATAGATGTAAAAACTCCCTAAACACAAGGAATCACAGTCCAGGACAAGCATAGAGCTGAACTATAGTCTTCTTTTCTCAGTAAAGCTCCCCAAAGTTTTTCGGCTTTCATGTTCCAACCGATCTCCACCCTCTATAGTGTGCAGAAACAAGACAAAGTGCTCTCCTCTGAACCCCACTTCGGGGAAAACACCAAATCAGTGATATGCATTTTACAGCTCTAAAGTCTGTATAGAATAAACAAGCCTATGACAGAACTCAAATATGAGATATATTTCATTATAGATGTGTAATACAACATAAACGCACACAGTATTACGAGGTCCATATTCCGTGGGATCTATGTCAGGTTAAAAGTATTTGGGGGTTTTGGTTCAGAAATAAAAAACAATGTAATATCATATTAGATGAGTAGCCTACTACTACAAATGTGCATTAAGTGCACATTACCTGCTTGGATCGGCCCATATTTATAAATGGAGGACACTTTAATTTCTATGAAAATGTCTGGTGCTACAAATATATAACTCAGAATTTTATGTTGAAGCCAATGCAAGGATTATTTCTATAACAAAAGGGTTTTGCCCTTTTACCCAACGTTAAAACGTTGCTATACTCAAGAGAGGACAAAGCAAAGCGAGAGGTTCTACTCTGCCCAAAATCTGTCCACGAAAATAAGACCACAAAGTGAGGAATGTGTCGAATTTGGCCAACAACAAACATGTAATTGATCATTTACAACGTGAGGCTTATAGAAGTTTCGTAATGGTTAGGTTGTTACAACTGCACTGTTATAAGTGGACAAAAATGGCATTTCGGCAATACAATATATTTTTTAAAGAATATCTGCCCCCTCATTGGCTAGAATGGTCCCACCTGATCTCGCCTCAGAACGCATGCATGCCATCTTTGAGGACATATATTTTCATCGTTAGAGCGGTCACCCTACTATCTTGTCAATATAATACAAAATCTTTGCTATACTTCATCTGAACAATGACAGGTGTTATTATCATCCTCTATATAAACAGCCCATTACAGTTTTGACGAATTATCAGCAGCGTGGCGCGCGTAATTAGGTGACAGTCCTAATCTAAGTGAGGTTTAGTGTCTTTCATTAATTTAAAAAGTATTCTCCCCAGCTCATTCATTGTCTTACCAGGTGAGTACAGTGTTGCAAGTTGTCGGGCCCCTGCATGCTGCGGTCCCCAACGAGGCGCCGTGCTGCGGGCAGCCGAACCGTGCTCATTCCCGTTAGGATCCTCCTCTGCCATAGACCGATGTTGAATCTCTCTCTCTGACAGTAGTACTGGCGCCGCCACCGCGATCCTCCCTTCCATTCCCCCAGTTTTAACTAAAATACATAAATCATGTATTTCTTCAAACGAAGTCAGTTATTTGATTGCTAGGTAATGTTTGTCAGTGTGGTGTTGTGATGCTCTCGGCACCGGAGCTACCCAGTAAAACCCGGAACTACAATACGGATGAACCGCCTCTGACAAACAGACTTATAACGGCGGCTATAGTACTACGTTATTTTCGTCTGATTGAGACAAAAGTTTATTTCATTCTTCAAAGACAACAGCCTAGTGTGCCTAAAACTTGCGTGTTTTAGAGCAGCGCTTTCATGTTCCGCTAATTATTGTAAACACTTGTTTTTGCATTTCTCCATGCTTGCCAGAGTGTAGGGATAGTACATTTATGATCACAAAAAAAGGTCTAAAACAAAAAGGCAATTGTTTATGCGAACGACTTAAATAGGTATTTTAAAAAATCTTATATTTCCTCTGATAATGACAAAACCACCGCGATAAATACCTGGCATTGGACCTTAGGTTACGTCTGTGACTGACAGTCTCACACTTTCTGTCTCCAGCACTTCAGAGAATCAGCTGTAAAATATTGAGGATCCCTAATGTCCTAGTGCAACAGCGAAGTGAACCATGGGGCGTATTCATTATGGAAACCATGTACTGTTTAAGAACCAAAAGGAAGAAAACGGAGCAAAACGAGAGTTTCTATTGGACAAATTCAGGGAGGTACATCCCGTTTCGTTCAGTTCGCTTCCGTTTAAGAAACGTTTTGCAACAGAATAGGCAGAAGCAATTCACCCGTAGTTCGAGATGATACGCAGGTGATGCCCATTGCCCACTGGCACCGATCCAACAGTGCAGGACAAAAACAAAGACCAGTTGGTATTTCACAAACTTTAATGATTAAAATATGACACCGCAGGCCCATATTCTCAATTCCTTTATAGAGTTTAGTTAATTCAATTGTCCTTTTAAAACAGAAATTGTCCTACACCGGCGATTCCTCTTCAAAGCATCTGGTTTTCTCATGCAGACTTGTTGAAATGTAAATATATATATCTTAATTTAAATCTTTCTAGTTATCACATTACCTTAGATTGAATGAAGTAAACGGACAACATAATAGCATACATTTCTGTTGGCTAGGCTGCGTCTGACAAAGTAGCCTAATGATTGTATTCAACTGCACCTGTTGTGTGTGCTGGCAGGAGTCCCCATTGAGATAGTTAGCAGATGCAACATTGTATATGTTCCATTTGGCAAATGTGTGAAATTGGGCAGCAACATTGAGGCATCTCCATTGTGAAGTAGTACATTTTCTTCTTCTACTACTTCTAAACTCAGCAAAAAAAAGAAACGTCCTCTCACTGTCAAATGCATTTATTTTCAGCAAATTTAACATGTGTAAATATTTGTATGAACATAACAAGATTCAACAACTGACAAACTGAACAAGTTCTGCAGACATGTGACTAACAGAAATTGAATAATGTGTCCCTGAACAAAGGGGGGGTCCAAATCAAAAGTAACAGACAATATCTGGTGTGGCCAACTGCTGCATTAAGTACTGCACTGCATCTCCCCCTCATGGACTGGACTGCAAGTTCCCGGACATTTCTGGGGGGAATGGCCCTAGCCCTCACCTTCCGATCTAACAGGTCCCAGACTTGCTCAATGGAATGGAGATCTAGGCTCTTCGCTGGCCTCTGTAGCGTCTCACAGTACGGACATTACAATTTATTGCCGTGGCCACATCTGCAGTCCTCATGCCTCCTTGCAGCATGCCTAAGGCACGTTCACACAAATGTGTAGGGACCCTGGGCTTCTTTCTTTTGGTGTTTTTCAGAGTCAGTAGAAGGGCCTCTTCAGTGTCCTAAATTTTCATTACTGTGACCTTAATTGCCTACCGTCTGTAAGCTGTTAGTGTCTTAATGACCATTCCACAGGTGCATGTTCATTAATTGTTTATGGTTCATTGAACAAGCATGGGAAACAGTGTTTAAACCCTTTACAATGACAATCTGTGAAGTTATTTTGATTTTTACTAATTATATTTGAAAGACAGGGTCCTGAAAAAGGGAAATTTAGTACTAAAGGGTGCACACTGGCACCTACAGTGTGTTGTTGGAACAGGTATAAAGCCAATGTTGATGATTTATTGCCACCTGCAGTTATGGCATGTTTTCTCAAAAGTATAATTCATTGCCCAATTCAACTTCTACCGATGACCTGGATGGAATTATATGATCATTCCTAACTCACCATTCTTAGGTAGTCAACTGGGTGGAAGTCATCAATGGCACTGCATACTCTATGCCCTAGAGTCTACTGTCTGAATAGCCGCCCTGGCTCTTCTCCAGGTACGTCGACAGCGGTGGACAAACATCTTGGCCGAGGGTACGCTGACCTCCTGCTCTTGTTCTTGGAAGAGTGGAGGCTGAAACCCCATCTAGCACTTGAAAGGGGAGAGTCCTGTGGCAGAACAGGGAAGACTGTTCCGGGTGTTCCACCCAGACCAGTTGACGGCTCCAGGTTGTGGTGTTGGTTGAGACCAGGCATCTCAAGCTGGTTGTTTGGCTCGCTCCGACTGACCGTTGGTTTGGGGATGGAATCCAGATGACAGGCTGGCCAATGACCCAAAAAGGGTGCAGAATGCCTTCCAGAACTGAGACGAGAATTGATGACCCCGATCGGAGACCATGTCTACCAGGAGTCCATGGATCAGGAAGACATGCTGCACCATAAACTGGGCCGTCTCCTTGGCAGAAGGTAGTTTGGGGAGAGGGATGAAATGGACGGCCTTGGAGAACTGATCGACTACCGTCAGAATGACAGTGTTGCCATCAGACGGAGGGAGCCCAGTGATAAAGGCCAGAGATATGAGACCAGGGATGATGAGGGATCGGTAGTGGCTGAAGGAGGGCAGAAGGAGCTTGCCGTGGAGTCTTGTTCTGAGAACACACTGTGCATACGGCGACGAAGGCAGAGATGTCAGGAACCATTGTGGGCCACCAGAAACGTTGTCGGAGGAAGGCTAGTGTACAACGGGACCCTGGATGACAGGTCAGCCTGGAGGAATGAGCCCATTCCAGGACCTGGGACTGGACTAGGTTAGGGACAAACAGGCTGGGAGCGTTGCGCCTCACGAGCCAGGTTCTCAATACCCCAATCCACAGTGGCAGTAAGGCAAGAGGTAGTGAGAATGGTTTCGGAGGTCGAGGGTGTGGCAGAGGTACTTTATAGGTGGGAGAGAGCATCAGGCTTCACATTTCTTGACCCTAGGCAGTAGGAAATGGTGAAGTTGAATCTGGTTAACAAGAGAGCCCACCTGGCCTGCCTGCAGTTGAGGCGCTTGGCTGCACAAAGATATTCCAAGTGTTTATGGTCGGTCCAGACCAAGAATGGCTGTTCTGCTCCTTCCAGCCAGTGCCTTCACTCTTCCAACGCCATCTTAAACACCAAGAGTTCTCAATTGCCTACATCGTAGTTCCTCTCTGCAGGATTGAGACAATGGGACAGGAAGGCACAGAGATGCTTTTGGTACTGGGCAGATCACTGGGACAGGATGACCCCCACTCCAACATCCGAAACATCAACTTCCACCAAAAAATGCGAGGGGTCCGGATGGATGAATCGATGCTTCAGGTCCACAAAGGCTTTGTCGACAGCTGGAGACCATTTGAACGGTACCTTGGGAGAGTTGAGTTCCAAGAGTGTGGCCGCCAAGGTGCTGTCATCCCGAATAAAATGGCGGTAGAAGTTAGAAAAACCAAGAAAACCTTGCAACTGCACCCTGTACGTTGGTTGAGGCCAATCCACCACTGCTTTCACCTTTACAGGATCCATCTGAATATTGCCCTCAGCAATGACACATCCCAGAAGAGTGATAGTAGAGCGGTGGAACTCACACTTCTCGGCTTTCACGAACAGTTGGTTCTCCAGGAGGCACTGAAGAACCTGTCTGACATGAAGTACATGTTCTTGGGGAGAAAAACAGGAAACAACAGGATGTCGTCAAGGTAAACGAACACAAAACGGTTTAGCATGTCCCGGAGCACATCGTTTACCAGAGCCTGGAAGACAGCGGGGGCGTTGGTGAGTCCAAATGGCATGACCTGGTACTCATAATGTCCACTGGCTGTGTTGAAGTCTGTCTTCAACTCATCCCCCTCATGTATCCGAACCAGGTGGTAGGAATTCCGAAGGTCCAACTTGGAAAACATGGTGGCCCCCTGGAGAGGTTCAAACACCAAGAAGAGGTGAGGTAGGGGATAACGATTTTTTACTGAAATGTCATTAATTCCCCTGTAGTCAATGATACAGACGCAGGGTCTTGTCCTTCTTTTCCACAAAGAAAAACCCTGCGCCGGCAGGAGATGCAGATGGACGGACAGCCCCAGTAGTCAGAGATTCCTCTATGTACTCCTCCATAGCTTTGGTCTCTGGTCTGGACAGAGAATACAACCGACCCGAGGTAGTGTAGTGCCTGGAAGAAGATCAATGACACAGTCATAAGGAGGGTGCGGGGGAAGGGAAGTAGCATGTACCTTACTGAACACTTCCAGGAGGTCATGGTATTCAGTGGGAATAGCTGAGACATCCACAGTCTTGCTAACATTCCTGAGGAAGACGACTTGGGGAAGGCTGTGCTGCTTGAAGGCAGTGGGAATGGCAAAATGGGCTCCAACCCAGGTTGGAGCTTGTGGTCCAGTCATTCACCAGATTGTGCTTGTTTGTTGCTCCCAAACTGCCGTAGCCCAGGAGAGCGCCCTTCCTGACATTAGCGTAATGATATACGCTATCTTCGATCGGTCTGAAGTAAACAAAGATGGCTATAGCGCCATAATAAGCGAGCACTGAGAAAGAAAACCCCGGCAGGCACCAGGATTCCCCGAATATCACTTCGGAGGAGGTAAGCAGGGTTCTCAGGGAGCTGGAATAAGCTGTGCAAACTCACCACAGAAAGAAAAATGTACTGGGTGATTGAGGTTTTTCCAGAGGTGGCAGACAGTCTCTGAGCTAACTCCCTGATTTGCTCCATAATAGCCTTTAACCCATGGTCGTGGGCTTCCGTCAAGGAACTGAGCCCTTCCAAAAGGCCCTGTAGAAACTCCTGATGACTCCCAATGGTGGTGCCATGCTGGGAGACAGCGTGGTGGAGCTGGTCCAAGTCTGCTGGGTCTGTCATGGCCAGTTCATACTATCATGACACTAGGCGAGACCCAGATGCAGACACAAGAGGCAGATGGTTGGAGTCTTACCATGTTTATTAATCCAAAAGGAGTAAGAAAGAGAATGGTTGTGGACGGGCAAAAGGTCAAAACCTGATCAGAGTCCAGGAGGTACAAAGTAGCAGACAGGCTCGTGGTCAAGGCAGGCAGAATGGTACAGAAACAGGCAAGGGTCAAAAACATACAACATGAACTGGCACAGAGAGACAGGAAACACAGGGATAAATACACTGGGGAAAATCAGCGACACCTGGGGGGGAGGGGGTGGAGACAATCACAAGGACAGGTGAAACAGATCAGGGTGTGACACACACAGTCCATCAAATATTATTACACATACTAGGCCTCTGGTTTATTAGCCTCGCTACCTGATCTCGCAAGCTTACATGAATGGTTCGCTACCTCCATCAGTCGAGTAATTGCGAGGACCTATCGTGCTTCAAACACACCAACACAGTTGAGGGCACGACAACACCTCTTCCCCCGTAGGAGGCTGAAAATATTTGTCAGATCCTCAAAAAGTTCTACAACTGCACCATTGAGAACATCTTGACTGGCTGCAGCACCACTTGGTATGGCAACTGCTTAGAATCCGACCGTAAGGCGCTACACAGGGTAGTGAAGTCCAGTACATCACTGGAGCCGAGCTCCCTGCCATCCAGGACCTCTATACCAGGTGGTGTCAGAGGAAGGCTCTAAAAATTGTCAAAGACTCCAGCCACCCAAGTCATAGACAGTTCTCTCTGCTCCTGCACTGCAAGCAGTCTGTGACCAAAAGGCTTCTGAACAGCTTCTACCCTCAAGCCATAAAACTGCTGAGCAGTTAATCAAATGGCTACCCAGACTATTTACATTGACCCCCTTTTTATTTGCACTGACTCTATGCATACTCACTGGACTCTATCCACACACTCACAAACACTCACACACACAAAACACACACACATGCTGCTTCGACTCGGTTTATTATATCATGATTGCCTAGTCACTTTTACATATTACCTGTACTACCTCGTACCCCTGCACATTTACTTGATACTGGTACTCCTTGTATATATTTTCCTTACTTTTAACTCTGCGTTGTTGGGAATGGGCTAAGTGAGCATTTCACGGTAAAGTCTACAGCTGTTCTATTTGGCGCATGTGACAAATGCAATTTGATTTGAGGCTAACAGTTTGTAACCTGCTATAACCATTGCAAAGTCTATGATATTTTCTAACATCTAGGAAATATCAATTCCATGTTCTGATTATAAATGTTGGGCTCAAAATATATTGAAATGTAACATTTAAATTGTAAATGATTAAAACATATCCCTTAATTTTTCAAGGAAAGCTGGCCAATATATTTAAAGATACAGTACACATGCATTTGCCAGTTGTAGTTCAAACAAGTTATATGGCAAGTTGACTCAAGTTCAACTGCTCCCAGGGCACTGTGGTATATCAATGCGTTCCGATGACTGATTTCTGGGAACGGTACCGACCTTCTGTCCAGCAGAAGCCATGAGACTCAACGGCTGAACCAGCTGCTTAAACACATGGATGCAATTAAAGCAGAGCCGTATGGTCGTCAAACCAAACCAACAGTCTATTATTGTTAGTTTAAAGGGAGGTTTTATATGGCTGGCTTTAGATGACATAAGTTTATTCCTCTCTGTTATATTTTGTATAATACAGATTTCAATGTCATACATTGAAAATAAATTCTTCCTGATATGCTCATCAAATGTTATAGGATTTAGGGAAATACATTAAATGTATTATACAAAAGTTCATTCAATCACAGTGAATGATTTGTGGAGTAAGCTTTTTTTTATCCTGCTATACTAGGAAATGTGTTTCCACATTGATTGTACATGTTTTTTAAAAGTAGTATAGCGATCATTGCAGTTATATACGTTTTATTAGATCTAAATAATAAAAGCAATGGGGGGGGAAAAATCATAATCATGATCCACAATTAGTTAATGATATTTTCCCCCAACAGATCCTTTCCCTGAATGTAAAGACCCCATGTTCTGAGAAAACGGAAGACATAGCTCCGCATATTATATTACATTTCATACATGTGTTATGATCAGTTTTCAGATAGGAACATGTCTACCCCTGATGAGTCACTGATGATGATGAGTGCTAGGTAGCTGGAATGGCTGTGGATGGACGGTAAAAGATGAAATCATTAGGTTTACAGTGAGCGCATGCTGTAGTGAAGGTATGTTGTTCTCTCCAGGGTACCTCGCTGACTTTCATTAGAAAAACAAGACACACATACACACGCATTCCCTTTATTTGTGATTGATTTATTTGTAATTTTTGACTGTACTAGTTGCATTCTGGTTAATTCACATTTAAAAAGCAGACGTCATCCAGTTTCACTGAAATTGATCATTTTTACAATAACCTTTAGGTCCATAGATTGGAAAATCCAATCAAACCGTTGTGTTTCTCTAAACTTTATTTTGTTTGTCTTTTTATTTTGTAATTACAAAAAGAAAATATGTAACAATAATAATAAAAAGGAGGAAAACGCAGAAATATTACGACTAGCAAACAATCACAACACAGCACAAGTACCTAGTTACTGCAAGGTACAAAAACGAAAAAGAAGAAAACGTATGCAAAGAAAAAAGGAGAAAAGATTTGGCACCTCTGAAGTTTGATACAAGAAGCAACAGAGGCCAAGGGAAGCATTTCTAGAGACTAAAATCAGACAGAGGCGTTTATTTTTCTCTCCCGTTTTTTTCTTTTGTTAAAAAAAACCTCACAACCGGGAAGCAGGGACGATAAAAAATACTGCACGTACAATACCTTTTCTCTCCTTCATATCCTTTTTTCTCTCCTTTTCTTTTTTAATAGCATATCCCATTAATATTCATTCCCCACTGCTCGTAATAGCTGCGCCTGGTGGCGGAATCCTTAGAGTTTTACATGTGAGTAGCAAATGACACTTTGATTGGCTGTGATGTTGAAATGGTCCTCCCCCACCGGGCCTGGGTCGGGGTTCTGGGCTGAGCCGGGAGTCCTGCCGGGCCCAGTCTCACTGCGCGTGCTGGCTCAGTGTGTGGTTCTGGAAGGGAAGAGAGGAGAGGAGAACACATGAGGAGAGAAATAATAAGCTACGTGCCCACACCTCCGAGCCCCCACAGCCACCTACCCCCTCACGCTATCCCTATCTTTATACACAACTGTCATGTCTGTCTGTCCATC
Source organism: Oncorhynchus keta (assembly GCF_023373465.1). Classification (NCBI taxonomy): domain Eukaryota; kingdom Metazoa; phylum Chordata; class Actinopteri; order Salmoniformes; family Salmonidae; genus Oncorhynchus; species Oncorhynchus keta. The sequence goes on along the minus strand of NC_068437.1, from coordinate 22,538,282 downwards.
GGATTGCCCCAGCCTCCTGTAACATGAACTACCTGCTCTCCACACACACACACACACACACACACACACACACACACACACACACACACACACACACACACAATTTCTATTCATCTTACATAGAGCTGCAGATAAACAAAACAGTCATATTATATTAATCCATGGCAACATGAAACAATGATTTGTTTATTCAGATTTATGAGGCATGCATCCCTTCTGATATTCTTATAAATATTTGAAAACACCATCTCAATACCTTATGAGGCCCACATTCCAACGGCTCTCGAGCGCAACACATAAATTCATAATAAAAACGCACAAAACACCTTTATCAAAACTAAATTCACAACACCCCCAGAAACAACTGCAGGAGCTTAGATTCTATGCACACCTCAACCAGAGGATATAACTTCACAAACCAAACCAGATATGATGTGAAGAGTTACATTTTCAATCACAGCAGATATGGGGCTCCCAGAGGCATGTGTGTTAGGGAGATTTCTGGTAGGCTGGCTGGTTCCTCTGCGCTCTCCCCTGGACCATAAACCCAATTCCCAGGGAAAGCTCAGCAATCATCCCCCTCTTCTTGCTAAAAGCTGCTTTCCAAGATTAATCTCTCACAGAAAGATAGGCCCATGTTTTTGTGCACCACTATGAAAAAAGAAAAGGGTGGAAAATCTGTAGGATTAAACATGGTTTTCCGTTGATAAATGCTTATTCTTATTCTTTGGGCCTTATCTTGGTGCACATATTTTGCACACGACTGTTGGCAGAGCCTGCAGTTCAGCAGAGGAGGCCAAGCGCCCAGTCCAGGTCTTAAAGCCTTCAACTGTCTGATTGCAGCCGTTCAGAGCCAGTCTTTCTTTTTCTCTTTTAGTCTCTCTTGCTCTATCCCTCCCTCTTTTCCTGTGCCCCTCCCCCACGTATGTGAGCAAGAACACGCACAAGGGAGGCTCTCCAGTGAGGAGCCGTATCTCACTGGGAGCCACTGACCCCATTATGAGAGCAAACCACTTCTCTCTCTGAGCCACACCGCCTGCAGTTCTGCCCCCCTCCAGCAGAGGTCAGGATTGGCTCTTCCTCTGCCTGCTTCTCCTGTTTGTCAGACCACAACAGACTGGAGAGCTCCAGCCAGAGGGGAGGAGGAACATTTTAGACAAAACAGAATACTAGATCTGGATGTCATCATCATCACGTAAATGCACATGTCAGTTTTATCTGTGCTTGCTTTTTGTGATGCGGTCTTGTCTTATCTTAGTAAGGGAATGTGTTTATGTGTGTGTGTGAGGGAGGGAGGGAGAGAGAGAGAGAGAGGGAGAGAGAGAGAGAGAGAGAGAGAGAGAGTGAGTGAGTGTGAGTGCATGTTTCCCCCAAGGTTTGTAGGGTTTTTCTGGTATGTATTGATTTGCAGAAAGATGGGATTGAGAGGCAGCGGCTACTCCCTTGGGTCCCGGGTTACACAAGCACCGCAGTGGCCTGATGGAAACAGCACAGCTAGGGAGAGCAGAGGAGAAAGTAGCCACACAAACACCCTCACCTACACTGCTGCACATTCCATAGGATGGACACACCGTTTCACAGACACACACAAACACGCACAACAAGTAGCACTTGTTTAATTTGTCAATCAGTGTTAACATACACACTGTGATGCTGGTCTTAGTTAGCGCTCTTCATTTGAAAGCGGCGTCAGGGGCAGGAGTATTGATCACGCCGCAGGCAATCGATGGGGCGAATGGCGTGCGTCTCTGAATCTGATAATGACTCTCAGTGTGACATCAGTCCTTTGCAGCTGTAATTGATATATTCTCTAGGATGAGGAGATCAAGGGCTCTGCTCTTTAAACAAGTGGAGACGGAGACCAAAAATACACCCCGTCATCTCACAGAGGATCACCCCAATACAGTACCTGACAATCTATCACTTAAACCCCTACAACCTTAAGAACCAATCAAGACAGTAATTGATCCTGAAACAACCTCCTCCTCCCTGTCTTGGACTGCATCATATCTCTAGCCAACTCCACATTACAAACATCTAACCACAGCCAAGACAAAGACATCTAGTGTACAAGATAACCTAGCCACTGTACTAACAAAGGCAAGACATCACTGACAGTGTTATCTCTTTGTATTGTACCATCAAACTAAATGGAGAGAGCCTGCTCTCATGTCACCGTGTAGCAGGGGGACACTGTGTGATGGATGGAACAGCGCCCCTCTGCAGGGGGAGTCTATGCAGTGGACAGAACAGCCCCTCACTGCTCAGTCAATATCAACGCTGTCATTGTTTTCCTAAACTGGTTATAAAAGAGAGGCTAAATCCTGCCGAGCTGTGGGCTCATGGGAAATATGGCCCAGTCGCATTACTAATGCAGAGACTGCTGCACACACACGGGAAGGGCGGGGAGGCAGGAGATAAAGATAAAGGAAAATCAAATCTATGTTTCCAACACGGTGCTTTTTCTAACCATGTTAACAACGCGTGAGAACCTGGACAGGGCTGCCATCATGTCACTTTCAATAAGGTGCCTGATGCGCCGCCGCAGGGCCCCCTGGCCCCTCCCGGCTCCTGGTTTTGTGGCGCCCCCTGGGGAGCAGGGAGGAATGGGGAGACTCAAACATGTCAGTTCACTAGGTGTCCTTTAGCAAACACAGGGATCCACTGTTCTGTACATTAGGGGTTGGAACCGGTTCAGGGAACAGAACTGAAAACCGGAAAATAACATTTTTCAAGGAACAGAATCAGAACTGGGAATGAAAGTAAAGTATTTTTTTCAGTCTCACAAAAAACGCAACAAGGTGCCTATGCAAAGCCCTCACTCCGCCAGCTGAAAATCTTCGGCAGTGTGTGTGCAGGCAACCTGCCCTTTCCCCTCCGAAGCATAAGCTACTGTAGCCTGCTGACTTTACATAAAGCTACTGTAGCCTGCTGATGTTACATAAAGCTACTGTAGCCTGCTGACGTTACATAAAGCTACTGTAGCCTGCTGACGTTACATAAAGCTACTGTAGCCTGCTGACGTTACATAAAGCTACTGTAGCCTGCTGACGTTACATAAAGCTACTGTAGCCTGCTGACGTTACATAAAGCTACTGTAGCCTGCTGACGTTACATAAAGCTACTGTAGCCTGCTGACGTTACATGAAGCTACTGGAGCCTGCTGACGTTACATAAAGCTACTGGAGCCTGCTGACGTTACATAAAGCTACTGGAGCCTGCTGACGTTACATAAAGCTACCGGAGCCTGCTGACGTTACATAAAGCTACTGTAGCCTGCTGACGTTACATAAAGCTACTGTAGCCTGCTGACGTTACATAAAGCTACCGGAGCCTGCTGACGTTACATAAAGCTACTGGAGCCTGCTGACGTTACATAAAGCTACCGGAGCCTGCTGACGTTACATGAAGCTACTGGAGCCTGCTGACGTTACATAAAGCTACTGGAGCCTGCTGACGTTACATAAAGCTACTGGAGCCTGCTGACGTTACATAAAGCTACCGGAGCCTGCTGACGTTACATAAAGCTACTGGAGCCTGCTGACGTTACATAAAGCTACTGGAGCCTGCTGACGTTACATAAAGCTACTGGAGCCTGCTGACGTTACATAAAGCTACCGGAGCCTGCTGACGTTACATAAAGCTACCGGAGCCTGCTGACGTTACATAAAGCTACTGGAGCCTGCTGACGTTACATAAAGCTACCGGAGCCTGCTGACGTTACATAAAGCTACCGGAGCCTGCTGACGTTACATAAAGCTACCGGAGCCTGCTGACGTTACATAAAGCTACTGGAGCCTGCTGACGTTACATAAAGCTACCGGAGCCTACTGACATTACAAGTGTGATTCAGAAATGAGGGAGAAATGTTTCATTTGAGAAACATTTATACATTTTTTCAATGATAATTGCAGACACTATATTTATCACGTTTCACATTGGATTTATTAACTATTAAAAAGGTAAGAGGTGTTTTTAATTCAGGTGCCGCTCTGCACACACACGCTTGTTAGCGAGCTAGCTCTGGTCCAACTTTAAGCCAACTCTCAGAAGTCCAAAAACCATTCAAAGTTCCTCCATAGACGCTACTTGAAAATAAGGAGGCAGTTACTCAGTGATGCGTTTCCTAGAAGGCTTTGCATTTAGCCCCAAAAGTATGTATTCCTTTGCTGTGTTTTCTTGCAATATTACTTTAGTGCCATATTGCTTACATATGCATGTTTTGTAATACTTTTTATTCTTCTTTCGACTCGTCATTTAGGTCATTATTGAGTCACTACAATGTTGTTGATCCATCCTCATTGTTTTTCTTCCAATCACAGCCATAGCGGTTTTAAAATCACCAATGGCCTCATGGTGAATTCCCTGAGCAGTTTCCTTCCTGCAGTTCAGAAGGACGACTACATCTTTGATGCGTTTAGGTGGTTTAATACATCATCCACAGCATTATTATTAACTTGACCGTGCTTAAAGATATATCCAATGTCTGATTTGTTATTATTACCTGTATACCAATCACTACCCTTCGTTATGAGGCTTTCGAAAAGCTCCCTGGTCTTTGTAGTCAAATCTGTACTTGAAATGCAATACTTGGCTGAGGGACCTTACAGATGTTGTATGTATGGGGGACAGAGGATGGAGTAGTCATTCAAAAAATAATTTCAACCCCTATTATTTCACACAGTGAGTCAATATAAATTATTATGTGATCTAATAAACAAAGGTGTGTGAATACTTATGCAACGACTATATTTGAGTTATTACATTTGTATTAATCTGGGAGAGGCTCTACTCTTAGGACGCTAGCCTGTCGCTCTTTGCTCTGTTTTTAACACTAAATTAAAAAGCACCTTTGCCGCCCGGTGCACTTTAGTGTGCCTTATTTTTAGACCGCTGACAGTCTTCCAAGGGCCGGAGACTAACAGATGGACTGTCTTAAAGCTTCATATGTTCCCAGGTTTTCACCTCCGAGAGACAGGAAACTCACTGGGGAGTGTGCTACAAATAAACGCCCCCCTGCCCTCCCCCTGTATTCCCTCTTTCCTCCCCCCGCCTCTCCTTAACCTCCCAACCCACCCAATAAATGTGCCCGTTCTCCTGACATGTCCTGTTTCGCCATCCTCCCCCTGGCCCCCACCCTGTCACCCAAGGGGTACTTCCCTTCCCCTGCTGCTATCCTTCAGTAAAGCCAAGCTCAGACTCAGAGACAAGCGCATCCGAAAGACTCACACACACAAACACTCACAGAACTGGTTAGCCATAAGACAAAACCACATAGAAACACACTCACCTAGTTAGACCTACTATAACATCCTAGTTGAAATAGCTTCAGCTAAATAGAAAATAGGCCTGATTCAGCTGGTGCCAGTAATGAATCTCTCCTTGGCCTACACAGCTATGGGGTTCAGTCCCTCATCATCCCACTGTATAGGCTAACAAAATAACACACCTACCATGACCTCCTGATCCAACTGTTGACTGGCATACCCTCTAAAATACAATATGAGTGTTGTGTTACTGTGTGAGAATATCCCCTCAAATATTTATTGGTTTGCATACACAATATGATAAGAACATGTGCACTTATATACACCATATGATAAGAACATGTACACCCAGAGAGAGAACAGAGAGGGGGCCTGTGGCTGTACAGGCTCTATGGGGCGTAGTGGAGTGCCTAGTGCAAGATGAGCTCAGGGGCCCCAGACGGACTGTGCCATGGGTGACAGAGTACAGAGAGACATGCAGCGCTGCTCTCCCATTCGCTCTCCCAGCTCGCCCTGATCACTAAAGCACACTCCCATTCCCTTTCCGTGTCACTGTCATAACAGACCCAATCCCCACATGCCCCCAGGGAGCCCGCCAATTTGATTACAATGCACCCTAAACTGAGGGGGAAAGCTAAGAGTAGGGAACAAAAGTGCACAGAGAGGGGTGAGGGGAGGGGTTTGATGTGGTGCGCTTTGTGGTGTCACAAATATGATCACCCAGAGGGGAGAGAGAAAGCGAGAAAGAGAGAGAGATGGGAACATTTTACAGAGAGGAGAGCGTGAGGAAGGGTTGATGGTGCAACTGTGAGCTGTCAGTAGTGTGTGTGATTTATAGAGTGTGTTTGTGTCAGCCTCCAGCTGCTGAACGGAGAACATCAGGGTGTAAAAGACCCCATCCTATGTGTTCTCTATGATGGAGAGGGAGAGATGGAGAAAGAGAACAACAGAGATAAAGAGACCGAGAGAATGACAGAGAGAGAGAGAGAGAGAGAGAGAGAGAATGACAGAGAGAGAGAGAGAGAGAGAGAGAGAGATGAGAGAGAGAGAGAGAGAATGACAGAGAGAATGAGAGAATGACAGAGAGAATGAGAGACAGAGAGAGAGAGAGAATGAGAGACAGAGAGAGAGAGACAGAGAGAGAGAGAGAGAGAGAGAGAGAGAGAGAGAGAGAGAGAGAGAGAGAGAGAGGGAGAGATGGAGAAAGAGAACGACAGAGATAAAGAGACCAAGAGGGATAACAGAGGGAGAGAGAAAGAAAGAAAGGACCATTACCAAACCATCAGTGTGGTGATGTATGATGTTGATCTAGTGACGTAATCCACATATTTGTGGTTGATCAAATCTGATCACAGTGTAAGCACGTCTCTACACTGTGCCAGGAGAACCCACTCAGGGACAATACCCCGGCTCATACGTCACTGTCACAGCCATGACAGTTCCGCTCCTATTTTGGCATGAGTGGAACGACACCGCACCATACAGCGCTAGTCCTGTACCGCGACAACAGTTCTCAGTTAAACTGTCATGTCTGACTAGGTACGATGCTTTGCTCTGTGGAGGCAGACACACAAACAGGGACAGGTTCCAGGAGGAGAGAACTGCCCCCCTTACCTTACTCCTTCCCCCTTCACTCTCTCCCTCTCTCTCATAGAATACAAATCATGGAATGTAACAGACAGATAGAGAAGGGATGGAGAGGGTAAGGAGATAGAATAGTTGATTCAATCCCGATGGATCTCCCTCCTCTTTGTCCCAGCCTTTCTCTCCCCACTTCCACGCTGGCCCCTAAATTATTCAATTTCTACCAGACACCTCATCTCTCCGGGCACCAGGGCAGCCATGGTCTCCCTCTCTCTTCCTCCCTCTCTCTTCATATCACTTAAGTAGGGTTGTTTCATGAGGGGGAGGTTCGTGACAGAATCTCTATGGGGAATGTGTGTGTGGGTATTATACAGGGTGTCATTGGATCTTTAGTCAACAACCCTTATTCAAAGAGTCCCTTTCAGAGGCTTGTAGCAAATAATGCTTACACACACACACACACACACACACACCATGTAAGACGACAGGATGTGAATGTCTTGATTCCCTCAGAAGATTAGCTCACCCCATGTAGAGCGTTTTTCATTTGAATTCACCTCACTCAAATTTGTCTGAGTTTCTTTCGCAGTGCGGGAGTTCGGGAACAAAAACAAAACACACAGAAACAGGTAAACAACTTAAACATGTCCTGGGGCGGAGGATGTGAGGGATGACAGTATGTTCCTGTTCCATCTCCTCAGAGGGCTGCAGGTTGTTCCATGTTCTGTGCAGAGGTTGTTCCATGTTCTATGCAGAGGCTGTTCTTACCCCCCCCCCCCTTAACCATTTTCCCATGCACAACTCAAAATCCCTGTTCTCACCCCCCTTAACCATTTTCCCATGCACAACTCAAAATCCCTGTTCTCACCCCCCTTAACCATTTTCCCATGCACAACTCAAAATCCCTGTTCTCACCCCCCTTAACCATTTTCCCATGCACAACTCAAAATCCCTGTTCTCACCCCCCTTTAGTCCTTTTCCCATGCACAACTCAAAATCCCTGTTCTCACCCCCCTTTAACCATTTTCCCATGCACAACTCAAAATCCCTGTTCTCACCCCCCCTTTAACCCTCTTTTCCAAACACAACTCAAAATCCCTGTTCTCACCCCAACTTTAACCCTTTTCCCATACACAACTCAAAATCCCTGTTCTCACCCCCTTTAACCCTCTTTCCAAACACAACTCAAAATCCCTGTTCTCACCCCCCCTTTAACCCTCTTTTCAAACAAAAATCCCTGTTCTCAAACCATTTTCCCATGTTGTTCTCACCCCCTTTAACCCTTTAACACAACTCCTTTTCACCCCCCTTTAACCCTGCAAACAACTCAAAATCCCTGTTCTCACCCCCTTTAACCCTCATTCCAAACACAACTCAAAATCCCTGTTCTCAACCCTTTTCCCCCTGTTCTCACCCTTTAACCCTCTTTTGTTCTCACCCCCTTTAACAAACACAACTCAAAATCCCTGTTCTCACCCCCTTTAACCCTTTTCCCATGCACAACTCAAAATCCCTGTTCTCACCCCCTTTAACCCCCAAACTTTAACCCTTTTCCCATGCACAACTCAAAATCCCTGTTCTCACCCCCTTAACCCTCTTTCCAAACACAACTCAAAATCCCTGTTCTCACCCCCTTTAACCCTCTTTCCAAACACAACTCAAAATCCCTGTTCTCACCCCCCTTTAACCCTTTTTCCACAACCCTACACAACTCAAAATCCCTGTTCTCACCCCCCTTTAACCCTCTTTCCAAACACAACTCAAAATCCCTGTTCTCACCCCCTTTAACCCTTTTCCCATCAAAATCCCTGCACAACTCAAAATCCCTGTTCTCACCCCCTTTAACCCTCCCTGTTCTTCCAAACACAACTCAAAATCCCTGTTCTCACCCCCTTTAACCCTCTTTTCAAACCCTCTTTTCCACAACTCAAAATCCCTGTTCTCACCCCCTTTAACCCTTTTCCCATGCACAACTCAAAATCCCTGTTCTCACGCCCCTTTAACCCTCTTTCCCATGCACAACTCAAAATCCCTGTTCTCACCCCCCCTTAACCCTCTTTCCAAACACAACTCAAAATCCCTGTTCTCACCCCCTTAACCATTTTCCCATGCACAACTCAAAATCCCTGTTCTCACCCCCTTAACCCTCTTTTCCAAACACAACTCAAAATCCCTGTTCTCACCCCCTTAACCCTCTCTTTTCCAAACACAACTCAAAATCCCTGTTCTCACCCCCTTTAACCCTCTTTCCAAGCACAACTCAAAATCCCTGTTCTCACCCCCCTTTAACCCTTTTCCCATGCACAACTAAAAATCCCTGTTCTCACCCCCCTTTAACCCTCTTTTCAAACAACTCAAAATCCCTGTTCTCACCCCCCTTTAACCCTCTTTCCAAGCACAACTAAAAATCCCTGTTCTCACCCCCCTTTAACCCTCTTTTCAAACAACTCAAAAACTCCCTGTTCTCACCCCCTTTAACCCTCTTTCCAAACACAACTCAAAATCCCTGTTCACAACTCAAAATCCCTGTTCTCACCCCCTTTAACCCTTTCTTTTGTTCAAACAACTCAAAATCCCTGTTCTCACCCCCTTTAACCCTCTTTTCCAAACACAACTCAAAATCCCTGTTCTCACCCCCCCCCTTTAACCCTTTTCCCCCCTTAACCTCTTTCCAAACACAACTCAAAATCCCTGTTCTCACCCCCTTAACCCTCTTTCCAAACACAACTCAAAATCCCTGTTCTCACCCCCTTAACCCTTTTCCAAACACAACTCAAAATCCCTGTTCTCGCCCCCTTTAACCCTTTTCCCATGCACAACTCAAAATCCCTGTTCTCACCCCCTTTAACCCAAAATCCCTTTCCAAACCCTCTTTTTCAAACAACTCAAAATCCCTGTTCTCACCCCCTTAACCCTAACACAACTCAAAATTTTCAAACAACACAACTCAAAATCCCTGTTCTCACCCCCCTTTAACCCTCTTTCCAAACACAACTCAAAATCCCTGTTCTCACCCCCCTTTAACCCTCTTTCCAAACACAACTCAAAATCCCTGTTCTCACCCCCCTTTAACCCTTTTCCCACAACTGTTCTCACAACTCAAAACTCCCTGTTCTCACCCCCCCTTTAACCCTTTTCCCATGCACAACTCAAAATCCCTGTTCTCACCCCCCTTTAACCCTCTTTCCAAACACAACTCAAAATCCCTGTTCTCACCCCCCTTTAACCCTCTTTTCAAACAACTCAAAATCCCTGTTCTCACTCCCCTTTAACCCTTTTCCAAACACAACTCAAAATCCCTGTTCTCACCCCCTTTAACCCTCTTTCCAAACAACTCAAAATCCCTGTTCTCACCCCCCCTTTAACCCTCTTTCCAAACACAACTCACCCCTCTTTAACCCTCTTTCCAAACAACTCAAAATCCCTGTTCTGTTCTCAAACACAACCCCCTTTTAACCCTTTTGCACAACAAAATCCCTGTTCTCACCCCCTTTAACCCTCAAAACACAACTCAAAATCCCTGTTCTCACCCCCTTTAACCCTCTTTTCAAACAACTCAAAATCCCTGTTCTCACCCCCTTTAACCCTTTTCCCATGCACAACTCAAAATCCCTGTTCTCGCCCCCTTTAACCCTCTTTCCCATGCACAACTCAAAATCCCTGTTCTCACCCCCTTAACCCTCTTTCCAAACACAACTCAAAATCCCTGTTCTCACCCCCTTAACCATTTTCCCATGCACAACTCAAAATCCCTGTTCTCACCCCCTTAACCCTCTTTTCCAAACACAACTCAAAATCCCTGTTCTCACCCCCTTAACCCTCTTTCCAAACACAACTCAAAATCCCTGTTCTCACCCCCCCTCTTTAACCAACTCTTTCCAAACCCTTTTCCCACAACACAACTCAAAATCCCTGTTCTCACCCCCTTTAACCCTTTTCCCATGCACAACTCAAAATCCCTGTTCTCACCCCCTTTAACCCTCTTTTCAAAACCCTTTTTTCCAAACAACTCAAAATCCCTGTTCTCACCCCCCTTTAACCCTCTTTTCCAAACCATTTTCCCATGCACAACTAAAAATCCCTGTTCTCACCCCCTTTAACCCTCTTTCCAAACACAACTCAAAATCCCTGTTCTCACCCCCCCTTTAACCCCCTCTTTTCCAAACACAACTCAAAATCCCTGTTCTCACCCCTTTAACCCTTTTCCAAACACAACTAAAATCCCTGTTCTCACCCCCTTTAACCCTTTTCCCCCTCTTTCCATGCACAACTCAAAATCCCTGTTCTCACCCCCCTTTAACCCTCTTTCCAAACACAACTCAAAATCCCTGTTCTCACCCCCCTTTAACCCTTTTCCCATGCACAACTCAAAATCCCTGTTCTCACCCCCCTTTAACCCTCTTTCCAAACACAACTCAAAATCCCTGTTCTCACCCCCCTTTAACCCTCTTTTCAAACAACTCAAAATCCCTGTTCTCACCCCCTTTAACCCTCTTTCCAAACACAACTCAAAATCCCTGTTCTCACCCCCCTTTAACCCTCTTTTCCAAACACAACTCAAAATCCCTGTTCTCACCCCCCTTTAACCCTTTTCCCATGCACAACTCAAAATCCCTGTTCTCACCCCCCTTTAACCCTTTTCCCATGCACAACTCAAAATCCCTGTTCTCACCCCCTTTAACCCTTTTTCCAAACCCTCTTTCCAAACACACAACTCAAAATCCCTGTTCTCACCCCCTTTAACCCTCTTTTCAAACACACTCAAAATCCCTGTTCTCACCCCCTTTAACCCTCTTTTAACCAAACACAACTCAAAATCCCTGTTCTCACCCCCTTTAACCCTCTTTCCAAACAACTCAAAATCCCTGTTCTCACCCCCTTTAACCCTCTTTTCAAACAACTCAAAATCCCTGTTCTCACCCCCCTTTAACCCTTTTCCCATGCACAACTCAAAATCCCTGTTCTCACCCTCCTTTAACCCTCATTCCAAACACAACTCAAAATCCCTGTTCTTTAACCCCTTTAACCCTCTTTTCAAACAACTCAAAATCCCTGTTCTCACCCCCTTTAACCCTCTTTTCAAACAACTCAAAATCCCTGTTCTCACCCCCTTTAACCCTTTTCCCATGCACAACTCAAAATCCCCTGTTCTGTTTAACTCACAACCCCCTGTTCTTTAACCCTTTTCCCATGCACAACTCAAAATCCCTGTTCTCACCCCCCCCCTTTAACCCTTTTCCCATGCACAACTCAAAATCCCTGTTCTCACCTCCTTAAGTGTTGTTGCTGTACAATTAACGTGATTATTGAGCTGAAAAATACAATACCATTAATACCGTGACCACAGCTTCACACCACTGCCTGATCACTAGACCAGTGTAGGCTACCACAGTGGACCATAGTGTTCTGCGGTGCAGCTCAGACAGACAGGTATGCCAAGCCAGACAGCTGTATCCTGTATGTGGTGCATGCAGTCCCTAGACTGCATCTCTCTGAGCTGGCCAATCAGCTTGCGGGAGGGAGCGCGGGGGGGTCTGCAGAGAGCCCCCTGGTCCCCATTCTAATAACATGGAGCGACACTCTGCACAGCGGGGCAGCTGGGACTCAACCAGACACCGCCACTGGGACACCTAGATCAAATCTTGCCTCCACACTGTGGCACGCCATGGTGATCAAACTAAGGACTCCCCAGCCACCTACACACATATCCAAAAACACATCCTTAGTTCAGAGAGACACACTACAATATTGACACACTGTAGCATAACTACGGCAGCGGGCATAGACAAGGACTATTAAAGAAAGCACTACTTAGACTCCATAGCGCAACGCAATCTAAAACAGACACATTTCCTAACGTGAACATACACGAGGCTAACAAAGACACTGCTCAGTGCACAACTTGTCCAATCAAACAAGGCAGACCGAGAGATCAGACACTGCATGTTACTCGTGTGTGTGCCTTCTCTGCTCTAAGACCCAAACCCCAGCTCCTGCCATTATAAGAGCATTGTGTGAGAATGCACTGCACTTAAATATTCAACACTTTCGGGATGTAGAGGGAGGAGGAATCAACAAACAAACAAGCCAGAGGACCCCCCCTCCTTCCTTCCCCCCATCCCCTCCCATTCTAAACTGCTGACTGGAGTTAAATATTTACTAGTGCTAAAGGAAATAGTGTACACACATGCCAACAGAGGGGGTGTGCTGGCCTGGGTGAGGGTTGAATTAACCAGCATAATGTAAAGCTCAGCCATGTGGTCAGCCAATGACAGCAGACCACAGAGGGGTGAGACAGGGAGGTGGAGGCTCTAAGGCACCTGGGGGAGACAAACAACAACCACAAAAAAGCCAAGTCTCTGAAGTTTCCAGTAAAGGAATCCAGATCTGGCAGGTTGGGTATAGCAGTGCTGATCAGGGACAATAAGTATCACTTATTTACCGGCTTACGTCTGGACTATTTATGGGGCACTGGGGAGAGGCACAAAGGACTAGAGGAGAGAGGAGCTGAGAGGGGATAAAATATGCATGGGGGCTGGTACATATGGGACTAGGATAGAGAGAAAGAAAGAGAGGGAGGCAAAAGCAAGAGAGTTCAGAAAAGTAAGGGAGGTGGGATAGGTGGCCATGAGGGAGAGAGGATGATGCAGTGACGTGTCCCACCAAAGGCTCGTGGGAAGGCTGAAGGATTAAAGGAGGGTGGCCCCTCAGAGGGCTGGTGTAGGGAACCCCAAGCACGGCACAGCCCAGGCCAGCCATCCATTCAGACCTCATTAAACACAAACACCACAACAACCAGCCTCACCACTAACCTCCACAACCAGCCCACATCCCCCACTCAGACCACTCCATCTCCCCCACTTAGACCTGCTCTTCTTGGGGACAGGCAGAGCGGTGGGCTGGCGGGTGGGGGTGGTTAGTAGGAGTCAATGCTCCAATATGGAACAGGGCCAGGAAATGGAAGAAGGATTCACACTCATCAGAGGATGCTGCTGTGGCCATGTGAGTATGGTGTTCCTAGCTTGGTGATGGAGTGAGTGGTCCTACTTAAAGAAGCTCAGAGAGGAAAATGACTTATTATTGACGGTGTGACCCGGTCAGGAGGGGAGAGGTGTGGCCAGGATGGAAGGAAGGGAGGAAAATGGAGGAGTGTGGAAAGGTGGAGAGGCACAAGAGGGGGCCGTGCCACACTGTGCGATCGGCTGGTGTTTATCTCTCAGTCGCTCGGCCTCGGGGTGAGGCAGACAGTGACCGACAGGGTCCAGCACTCCTCCTGCTGCTAAATGGACTGACCGGCCATATGCCCACTGCCGCCGGCCCTACATCACTGTCACGGAAGGGAGGGGTCTTGAGGGCTCTGTGGACCGGTCAGGAGATTTAGGTCATAGCCCCAAAATGGAGCCATTGATATTATTTGGACATTAAGCTCACGGGAAGCTCACTCCCAGGGCTAGCATAAACACAGACCCTCTCCTCAACCATCCACCCTAGTGGAGCGGGAAGGAGCCACATGAGGAAGAGTGGGAGGGGGGGGGTGTGTTAGTAGCAGGCGGCTGGGTGGGTCCATCCTCTAGCCTGTAGCTCATTTCTCAGGATGATGGATCCAGCCACGGGCAGGGCAGAATAACGCTGACCCCAGCTGCCCACTGGACCCACTCTTGAGTGAGTTATACAGAGCTGGGTCCTCCTCGATCTGTCTGGATCCTAACGACCCAACATGGCCAGAACCCTGCCAGGAGAGGGTGGGAGGAAGGAGAGGAGGGGACGGAGGGAGGGAAGGAAGGAAGTCAACCTGATGGAGGGGAGGGGTGGCTGGATCTGGACATTATTGTGTGTCAGTGATCTGTGTCTAAAACAGAACGAGTTAGTATAAGTGTGGGTGTACTAATATATATTTAAGTATGTGGTTGCGCAACGTGGACTCGGGTAGACATAGCAGAGTAAAAAGAAAATCCGGGACACTCAAATTAGTATCATATGTTACATTTGGTATGCAATCATTTGTGAACGTCCATCGTCCATTTCAGATGATATGTTCTGAATTACAATTCGTACTATGTTACGAATTTGCAATATTTAAGATATGTTACGATGTGAAGAACATTAGCTAGGCCAGGGGAAGGGTTAGGAGTTAGGTTAAAGGGTAAAGTTTAGGGTTAGCTAAAAGGGTTAGCTAACATTAGCTAGGCCAGGGGAAGGGTTAGGTAACATTTAGGGTTAGCTAAAAGGGTTAGCTAACATTAGCTAGGCCAGGGGAAGGGTTAGCTAACATTAGCTAGGCCAGGGGAAGGGTTAGTTAACATTAGCTAGACCAGGGGAGGGGTTAGTTAACATTAGCTAGGCCAGGGGAAGGGGTTAGTTAACATTAGCTAGGCCAGGGGAAGGGGTTAGTTAACATTAGCTAGGCCAGGGGAAGGGTTAGTTAACATTAGCTAGGCCAGGGGAAGGGTTAGTTAACATTAGCTAGGCCAGGGGAAGGGTTAGTTAACATTAGCTAGGCCAGAGGAAGGATTAGTTAACATTAGCTAGGCCAGGGGAAGGGTTAGTTAACATTAGCTAGGCCAGGGGAAGGGTTAGTTAACATTAGCTAGGCCAGAGGAAGGGTTAGTTAACATTAGCTAGGCCAGGGGAAGGGTTAGATGCTAAGTAGTTAGAAAGTAGTAAGCTGCAAAGTTGCTAATTAGCTAAAATGCTAAAGCTGTCCGTGATGAGATTAAAACACGCAGCCTTTGGGTTTCTAGACGTTCACGTTATACGCCCACCTATTGACCCCAACCAACCACCCTCCTTTTGTTTTTGCCTTAAGTAACCATCTGTCTTATGTAACCATACCAATCATAACATATCATACTTCATGGAGTGTCCTTGATTTTCATTTACTGTGTTACATCTAGTCTATGAGACCAGGCTGGGCATCTAAATGATGGCCTCTCACTATGGTAAAGGTTTCCTGGAAGTGTGTGTGTGTGTGTCAGGGGAGGTGTGTGTGTGTGCGTCAGGGGAGGTGTGTGTGTGTATGCGCATCAGGGGAGGTGTGTGTGTGCGCACACCAGAGGGCCTAGCCCAGCTTCTAGACAGAGATTGTACAGTATACTGTATCTCTGTCTAGCAGTATACCACTTGCAAGTTATTTGCCGACCTGTGTCTGTGCCTGTTTGGCGATGCTTTCCCACTTCCCGAAGCTATACCCATAATTGGTAGATGGTTCCGATTGGGAGGTCGTCGTCTGCATGGCCGAGCGGTGCCCAGGAAAAAATGTAATCCAATTGTTAGATTCTACCACCCCCCAAATCAAAATCAAAACATGGATTCCATGTTGTGTTCTCACTTTGCGCACACACCAGTCTGTGTTTCACACCTGTTTGTCTAGCTGATCAGCCTTGCAATGTGCACCATGCTGCCCCAGAGGGGAAGTAGAGGAAACGTGTGTGTGCAAAGCGAGAACAAAACATTGCCATCCATATGAGCTGTAGATTTTGGGAGGGAGGGTAGCATCTAAACACCGGGTTTCATCGTTTTCTGATCAAACGGCAACGCTCCACCAGAACGTCGACCATTATGGATGTAGCTCCGCACGCGGGACACATGCTACGCAGGTACAGTCATTTGACCATGAGTTATCATCTCGAATGAAGTCGCTATGGAATGCCCTTAGACCTCATCTCATTCATTCATGAAATGATTAATCAGAGGTCTAATATTGGGTTACAAAGAACCCAGCAGGAGAGCGGATTGATTCGCAGTGCACTGGGGTCTAATCATGCCCATAAGGAAGTTACACATTTTCTCTTCAAATCATTAATCAACCATACCACAAAACTTATTCAGGTATACCCTGAGTCCAAGACTGAAGACCATTAACCAAGGTAGACAAAAAATATTGATAACCTACTTACTCCATTGGGAGCAATTATTATTGAAGTCAGATCATATGATTTCAGATTATATTGGTTGAGTGGTGCCTGGCAGAGATGCTGCTGGGAGATGACATCAGTCTGTGTCTATATGTAGTTAGTACTGACCTGGAGCTCAGTCTGAAAGAAGAACTTCTGTGGACACTGGGAGCAGTCGTAGATCTTGTCCTCCTGACCGTGGACGGCAAAGATGTGCTGCTGCAGCTTATTGGCCTGGACAAAGACTGGGGGTGAGGAGAAGGAGAGGGCGGGTTAGATTATTGGTTTCGGATGAAAAAGACCAGTGACATGGCAGAGCTATGCTAAACAGTGAGCTAGGTTACTGAATGAACTATGGAGGAAAAGTGGGAATCTGTCACTCTCCGTGCAAATACAGAGGTGAGGGAAAGACACTCATTGCACTAAAACAACAAGTTCAACAGCGTAAATATAAACATAAAGAGAAAAGAGCGATGACAGGGAGGGGATTAGATATGGAGAGATGGGGAGGCAGCCCGTTTTTTTTCTGCTTTGTTTCAGTAAACTTAAGTTTGCTGTGTGTGTGTGTGTGGAGAGTCTGAATTATTAACCCTCCCCAAAGGAGCAGCAACCCCTTACTTATTCATAACCCGCACAGGAATAGAGTTAAACTTTTTAAAAAGAGTGTTGTGTACCTGTGGGGGAAGGGAGTGAGGGTGGGGGGAGAACACAACCAAACAACTGTTGAGAGGGAGACGGGGGGGGGGGCTGCTTCATGGTCTGAGCTTCTGATGCAGACAGACTAACAGAAACCGACAGACAGACATATAAGCAAGTAGACTCAGACTGACAGCGAGGGATTGGGATGTCCAATTGATAGAGAAACATACAAAAAAGCAGACAGACAGACAAACAGGAAGTAAGAGAACAGACAGAAGACAATGGATAAAGACAGACAACATTTAGTCTCAGCTGCGGTCAGCCATGTCTGTGTCTCAGTGTCTATAATGATTTCTGACTCCCACAGCGGAGCGAGAAGTACAATGTGACTTTGAGCCTGCTGCCTGGAGAGGCATGGCTGCTTAACTCGGAGGACACGTACAGAGGGCCTTTAAAACAGCCGGACGGCCACAGAGGATTAGTTACCCTCCTCTTTCAACCTGCTCTTTATTCTCTGACCTCTCAGGGCCTTTCTGATCCGGGGCACATCAGACACAGGGGACCACGGCCAAGCCTGAAGAACCTTGAGCCGCTCTGCTTGGCCTGAAAGTCTTGGCTACACCTGGCCAGCCCTGTGCCGGTTCCCTGTGATGGTCGCTGTGACTGTGCCTGTGACGGAATCATGCCGACTGTGGCTGGGCTAGTCTCTGTGCTAGGCCATCCCTGCCCTATGACTATGGCTGTGACTGTGTGGAGCTGACCATGTCACAGGGAGTCTGGCCTACTCAAGGGGGACATCTCACCAGGTTGCACCATGGGTACATCGACTCTAACTTTCCCATCAGCACGACAGGACTGTTAAAGGACCTGAGGCACAGAGTTGACCTCTGTGGAACATGTCTGCTTGGTCTACTTGGCTATTTGTCATAATATTTTCACCTTCTTGCACAATGGACTTAATTCCAATGTATGGAGTGAGTTTTTTCTATATTGGCTACTTACTACATGGACTACCATGTCTTTCCTGAGACAGGACTTCTCTCCAACCCAATTCTTTACCTCCCACTGAACTGATCGTTAATACAGTTCAATTCAGTAGTGGAGGAGGAGGACGACATGTTACCACATGAGGGGTTATAGGGTGGAAGGTATGGAGAGAGGAATAAGGAGATGGAGAGGATTTATCTGGGTCAATGTATTAGCATCTCTGCTATTCAATGGGCGACAAAGTGCAGTGCAACTTTGTGTGAGGGCCTTCAGATCTAGTGGAACATGTGTTCATATCGTGTCTCTGTGTGTGTTAATGTTAATGTTGGTCAGACACTCAAGCACCTTGACTGCCCTCCACCTGGCCCCCCTCTGAGGCCCCACACCGACCCCTCACCTGTGAAGCAGACGGGACACTTGAAGGTGCCGCCCATGCCCTCGAAGCTGTGCTCGATCAGGTGACACAGGAGCTTGGCCGGAGAGTCAAACATCTGGTTACACAGCTTGCACTCGTGATTGATGCCTTCCTCTGTAAAAGAAGAACACACCATACAACATGGAGGGTCAGAAAGTGAAGGCGGGGATAAACATATTATACACACACATTATCGTCAAACACACACACTCTCACTCATACACAGACAAAAAAGGAAAAGTGTAAGCTCATGTACAGGTAAGTTTGTGTACTAAAGTATAGCAGTTTAATTCAATCATTGCCTCTCTCTTGCCTGTCTGCTCATGCTGCAGCACGTTGCACAGCTCCAACACATGCCTGTCCCTCTGCCTTGGTCACAATGTCCCTGTCACAGAGCCCAGAGAGGGATACCATGATCCTGCACTAACAGGTCCAGGTCTGAATCCGAAAGAGAGGGCTGTCCGTCCTTCCTTGCGTCTTTCCCTCCATCCTCTCCAGATCTGGCCTGTGTGACCGGCCCACTCCCCCCCTCCCCTCCCAGTGCCTCTTCTCTCCCGGCCGGTAATTGCCTGCCACCCCCAGTGGTCTGGGCTATGTGCCCTCCCCCTGCTCGCCGCTCTATTTTAAGCCTGCATGAATGCCATCAGCGGCCCCCTCCGCCGTGGGACAGATGAAAGGTGGGCGTTGGGTCCTGGCTGGGTGCCTACGCTCCCGCCTTATCGGCCGAGCGTCACACAGGACCGAGCCGCGCCCGCCCCCGCGCCATAATATTGCCTCCACTGCGCCCCAATCCTAGCCCCTCGCTGAGTCCCGAACCGTGGAAGACACCACCGCCGCCGGTCTCTGTCCCCCCTGATGGCAGCCTCCCCTGCCGTCCCACCATAGACAGCCCCCCCCCCCCATGCCCCGAGGTGCCCCGCTGCTCAGCAACAGGGGCACGCAGGGTTGATAAAGTCTTCAATCAAACATCGCTGACACCCCCATGACCCCCCCCATACCCAAACCACCTCCACTGATTCCAATCTCCTCTCTGTCTCAAAGGCCTCCACAAGAGTGACTTAATCCCTGTCTGAATGGCTAGGGGAAGGGGGGGTGTGGGGGCTGGGTGCGGACGGGGCTTAGGGGAATTGGCGAGGGCACTCCTTTGCTCTGCCCGTCCCCGCTGCTGCTTCCTCAAAGACATCACGTTTTGGTGGGATGCCTTTCGGTCCCAAACCACCCTGAGATGGAGGTTGATTACCATTCAAATATTACATTGAGGCAAGATTGAAGCAGCAGATGAAATTTCTCATGAACCTCAGAGACACAGAGAGAGATTCCCTCAGAACTGTCTTTGAGAGAAAACCCTAGAGCCACAACCACAATCAACAGCATCAACTGACCAATAAAATCCTCACCTACAAACACCAACTAACCAATAGAATCCTCACCTACAAACACCAACTAACCAATAGAATACTGATCTATAAACACCAACTGACCAATATATCTAGCCTACAGGTCCAAAAGTGAAAACCAAGGTGAAATGAGGGTTATGTATGGGAGACATCAGGAGAATTGAAGGCAACTATGAGTAAAGAGAGAACAGAGCTCAGTACAGAGAGCAGGGGATAATTGGGCTGTCTGACAAGGGCCGGGGGCGCAGAGTGAGGGGGCCCAAAGCGTTTTTGTGTGTGTGTCCTACGAAAGTAATGTATTTTCTATGACAAATACAGTGGTTTTGATCAGTGAGTGGGGAGTGTACTCTGTCTGTCCTCTCTTTCAGAGCGTGGAGGGAGGGCTGGTGAGCCGTGCACAAAGCGGACTGGGGCTGGGTTGGTTGGGCTGTGTGTGTGTGTGTGTGTGTGTGGGGGGGAGGGAGGGAGGGAACCATGGAGAGATGACAGGATCCTGAAACATCCCGATGACCCGCTTTGTGTCTGAGAGAGCATTTGATCCGCGAGACGGCCACACAGCTGCATGGCTGCTACCCCGGGAGGCCCACGCTGGGGCAGGATGGGAGGAAGGAAAGCAGAGGTTTGGTGAAGGTGAGTCCTAAACTAGAACACAAAACCAAACTATATTCAACTTGCAGAAAGTGCATAACATACACAGTAATTACTAATTACTACTGTACTACACTGCTATACAAATCACTGATGCAGAATATCATACATACAATCCTTCCTTATTAGTGGTTGATCTCTTATCTTTGCCATTCTGTGACTATTAGACTACTAGCACCAACCGGTTCAATTGATTAACCACAAGTAAGACGTTTCCAGACTTGACACGTTGGATGAGTGTAGGCATGTTTGGTAGTAGCAGCATATAGAGCAGTCATTAGTATGGCAGAAGGGAGAGGTTAAATAGCTACAGGACATTTCATCCTTCAAAAGGACCCACTTCAGCTATCTGCACCACAGATCAGACACGGAGAACAGGAAGAAAGAGTAGGACAGAAAAGAACGGGGAAAAACACACTGATCTGTTAAGAGGCTTGATCAGTATGCAGAGTGAAGAGAAGAAGAGAGAGTGTGTGAGGGCGAGATAGAGAGACCGGGAGAACATTTAACTCCGATTGAGAGGGGGGAAACCTTCCCCACCTCCTAAGGTATGCACCATCTTAATTGAGAAATGGCATGACGCCGCCACATATACGCAGAATTACTGATGAGGGCTTGCCAGGACACTAATGGGAAAGAGAGAGGGAGTGAGACAGAGGGAGAGCGAGAGAGAGACAGTGTGAGACATGGAAAGGGGATGGGAGAGTGAGGAAGAGAGAGCGGAGAAGAAAGAGCGATACAGGGAAAGAAAGAAGGTAAAAGAATAGACTGAGGTGGATAGAGAGATTGAGGGCCTTGCAGCAACGGAGAAAGGAAAGGTGTGAAGGAACAATATTTATGTATTATTCCTAAATTATTATTCCACCAACTGAACAGGATCCTTATCCTGCACAAACACTGCTACGGCATGGCGGCTGCCTCTGTTGCTGCTTAGCCAATGTGCTTCCAGCTAATTGACCAGAGGGAGCCAGGTGGCGCCCTGACTCACAGCCCTCCCCGGGGACAGTCCCTTCTACACAACCCCCCCCGTCGGCTCCTCTCCCCCGTCCACCCACAACACCCTGCAGCGTGCACTGGCACACAAATGAGCTCCTTGGTTGGGAGCTGGGCTTCCCCAGGGCCCCGGCCCCACTCCCCTCGCCCTGCGGCCTAAAACCTGGCCTGGCGATTGATGGCAGGGACGGCAAGAGATACACCAGGGGAGAGCAGAGGGAGGGAGGGGGGCAGGAGGGCTGAGTGGTTGAGGGGGTGATATGGAGGTGCTTGGCTCCTCTAGGGGGCTAGCTCAAGGTGTGTTGCCATGGAAACACAGAGGGAGAGGAGGGAGAAACGGAGGCATTTTGAGCTTGACCCATGGTGGTGGGGCGGCAATGTGGGCCAGAGTATACACACACACACCTGCTGCAGAGCTGGAGGGGTCCCAAGAGCTCTCCACCTCTACTCTCCCTCTCAGACACACACAGAATGCTGCAATGCTGCGCTGATCCCTGGAGCTCCTAACACCCACACATAGACTCTCATGCGCCTTCACTCAATCTCTCTCTGACACAAACATCTTGTTTACACACAAACAAAATCTCAGTCTGCCAGTCCGTCCATCAGTCATCACTATTCACTACTCTACTATCACCAGTTTAGTGACTCTGCTAGTGACTATCCCTCTCTATTCTTCTCTATTCTTCTCTTCATTCCTCTCCCTCTCTCCTGGCCACGGCTCTGGTTCACACGTTTCCTATTATCTGTAGTAAATATTTCCGGAGCGCACTCTCCGGCGGCCAAGCGTGATGGAGTCTCCGGCTCCAGATATTTTTGGCAGACGTGGACAGCATATGGAGCTGACCGGCTTGGAATCTCCTATCAGATTACATAACAGTAGGATGCTGGATCTCTCCACCCAGTAGAAACCAACCTTCATGCAAACAGACAAACTCTCCTTCCAAAGCACACTGGATAATCACAGCTCTCCCCCCCTGACTCACTCTTATCATCTCCCCAACTCCCTCCATTAAAATAATTTTTAAAACTCCGCTATTCCTTGACACTAGGAGGTTCCTCAGAGGAGGAAGAGGAGACCATACTCCTCAGTAAATTTCAGGAAAATGTAAATAGTGAAACATTAACTGTTTTGCAATGAAGGTCAACAGTAGCCACAACAGCACTGTAGGTTAGCACCTCCTCTGGGTACATTGACTTCAATACAAAATCTAGAAGCCTCATGGTTCTCACCCCTTCCATAGACTTACACAGTAATTATGACAACTTCCGGAGGACATATTTCAACCAATCAGAGCTCTTGCAGCATGAACTGACGTTGTCCACCCAATCAAAGGATCAAATAATGAATCTAGTTCTGAAAGCCTAAGCTGCAGCTAGCGAGTACTGCAGCACATAAAATGTGGTGACTAGTTGACTCAGAGAGAAAAACAATTCAGTTGCTTGTGAAAGTATTCACCCCCTTGGCATTTTTCCTATTTTGTTGCCTTACAACCTGGAATTAAAATAGATTTTTGGGGAGTTTGTATCATTTGATTTACACAACATGCCTGCCACTTTGAAGATGCAAAATATTTTTTATTGTGAAACAAACAAGAAATATCACAAAAAATCTAAAAGTTGAGCGTGCCTAACTATTCACCCCTCAAAGTCAATACTTTGTAGAGACACAGTTTGCAGCAATTACAGCTGCATGTCTCTCGGGGTATGTCTCTATCAGCTTGGTACATCTAGCCACTGGGTTTTTTTGCCCGTTCTTCAAGGCAACACTGGTCCAGCTCCTTCAAGTTGGATGGGTTCCGCTGGTGTACAGCAATCTTTAAGTCATACCACAGATTCTCAACTGGATTGAGGTCTGGGCTTTGACTAGGCCATTCCAATATATTTAAATGGTGACAACGACTTAGGCTGTGTGTAACAGTTTGGCATGGAAAGGTTGTTTCGGTTGGTTACAGACAGCTGATGTGTTGTTCACTGAAGTCCATAAGCAATGGGAAAAGGTGAGAAGAGAAGAGCGGGTAGACACAAACAACTTGTTGCATTCCTTATCGTATGTGGCTATGAAAGTGAATGGTTTGTGTGTGATCAGGGGTGTATAAAAAAGAAGCAAACGGAACGAGACGAGGATAAACATTCCTGAATTAGTCCAATAGAAATGCTTGTTTGCAACTGTTGGACTAATGATTACACCTTAGATCAGCTAAATGCAGGCAAGAGTGTGCAAGGTGGTATTGAATGTGTCACCTCAAATCTTTCTCTCAACCTGTGTGCACCTATGTTGTAAACATTCATTCATAGGCTAGGTTGTATCAACGTCATGTGTATAGGGAAAGTTTGAGTATCATGTAGTAGCCTAAACCTATCAATGTTACATTGAACAGGGCGAATGGAATATGAATGGCAGTCATCCAATATGCTTCAATAGAAATAAGGCCATACTCATAAAAAAATG
This sequence comes from Oncorhynchus keta, assembly GCF_023373465.1. Lineage (NCBI taxonomy): Eukaryota > Metazoa > Chordata > Actinopteri > Salmoniformes > Salmonidae > Oncorhynchus > Oncorhynchus keta. The sequence continues at coordinate 22,514,007 of NC_068437.1, read as the reverse complement.
ATTGTCCTCCCTCATCTTAAACGGCACCGACCGCCACTGCTTGGCACGCTTTTGGCTTGTGACCTAAAGACTGGTGTACTTGGGGAACAGTGGGAAAATGTCCACCATGATAGGGGCACAATGTCCGGGTGCCAAGGTTTTCCATTCTGATTGGGTCTGTTGACACACTGCAAGGTCAAATGGACCAAACTGCTCACTCTGTACTGCAGGACAGAAGCCATAGTACAACAGCCTCTGGGACTGGAATCCCTCATCTCAAAGACCCCCCCCGCATCTCTGACAAGGTCCTCAATAATCCTGCTAGTCCCATTCTACTGAACTACCAACCACTACTCTTTTTTTCCTCACACCAATACCCCACCTCCAACCAATCACATCTCATCCCTCCTCCCCAACACCTGGGCTCCACCAATCAAGTTTAGGCAGTAGTCCCGTGCCCCCTGCCCAGCAGCCCTGGTCGCCCGCTGTCCATCCAGGCCTCTCTCCCTGGGAGAGCTGCTTCTCATTTCCCCCCCACACACACAGATAAAGAGGCAACACACAAAGAGACAGGCAGGGACCTCCAGCCAACGCCAGAGAAATGGGAAATAATCAACTAAATAAGCCTGGAAGTGCTGCGTGTCCTCGGCTTACACCTAGCAGCCTATATGGTGACAAGATGATTATGTTTAGGGATCTTGAGAACACGTCAAAAATAAATCACCGCCACATGAAAGAAAAAAAACTGCAAATCAAAAAGTAAATTATACGTCAATTTAAATCTCAGGGTCGAAATATATATATATATATATATATCCAGTGAAGTCCAGTGAAATGCCTTTCTTGCATGATCCAAACCCAACAATCAATAATCTGTCAGAGCTAGGTTAAAGCGAGGGGGAAAATATGGAAATGATATTTTCAAATGTCAAACTTACACGATAACAACACCAGACAACCCAGACGGATTGTTATGAGCAGGGAGTATAATGTATGCACAGATATTTGTGTTTTGAATGTTAATTGAATGCTCAGAAGTGCCCATGTGGGAATAGTTCTAATCAGTGCCCCAATAAAACTGCCATATGATAAGTCTTTATAAGTGCAAGTCACTCCCAGGGCCTCCATTTATTTCAAGTGGTGCTCTACATCTTCCCTCCTCTACCTCTCACTGACCCCATCCATATGTTTCCATATGCCTCTGTCTTTTAGCCCACATTATCAGCCCACAGCCTGTCCATAAAGGCTGCAGATAGACCACATTGATGAGACACTGACACACAGGCCCTACATAACACCTTAGTTATAATTAAAAGGTGCTATTTGGGAACATACACTGAATGTACGAAACATTAAGGACACCTGCTCTTCCCATGACAGACTGACCAGGTGAATCCAGGTGAAAGATATGATCCCTTTTTGATGTCCCTTGTTAAATCCTCTTCAAACCAGTGTAGATGAAGAGGAGGAGACAGGTCAAAGAAGGGTTGTTCAGCCTTGAGACATGGATGGTGTCCCGTTCAGACGTGTGTGTGTGCCATTCAGAGGGTGAACGGGCAAGACAAAATACTTAAGTGCCTTTGAATGGGGTATGGTTGTAGGTGCCAGGCGCACAAGTTTGAGTGTGTCAAGAACTGCAATGCTTCTGGGCCGCCTCCAGGTGGTGAGGGTAGGCAACAACATCTCCACCCCGCTGATCCTCAACACTGGGGCCCCACAAGGGTGCGTTCTGAGCCCTCTCCTGTACTCCCTGTTCACCCACGACTGCGTGGCCACGCACGTCTCCAACTCAATCATCAAGTTTTCGGACGACACAACAGTGGTAGGCTTGATTACCAACAACGACGAGATGGCCTACAGGGAGGAGGTGAGGGCCCTTGGAGTGTGGTGTCAGGAAAATAACCTCACACTTAAACGTCAACAAAACTAAGGAGATGATTGTGGACTTCAGGAAACAGCAGAGGGAACACCCCCCTATCCACATCGATGGAACAGTAGTGGAGAGGGTAGCAAGTTTTAAGTTCCTCGGCATACACATCACAGGCAAACTGAATTGGTCCACCCACACAGACAGCATCGTGAAGAAGGCGCAGCAACGCCTCTTCAACCTCAGGAGGCTGAAGAAATTTGGCTTGTCACCAAAAGCACTCACAAACTTCTACAGATGCACAATCGAGAGCATCCCGTCGGGCTGTATCACCGCCTGGTACGGCAACTGCTCCGCCCACAACCGTAAGGCTCTCCAGAGGGTAGTGAGGTCTGCACAACGCATCACCGGGGCAAACTACCTGCCCTCCAGGACACCTACACTACCCGATGTCACTGGAAGGCCAAAAGGATCATCAAGGACATCAACCACCCGAGCCACTGCCTGTTCACCCCGCTATCATCCAGAAGGCGAGGTCAGTACAGGTGCATCAAAGCTGGGACCGAGAGACTGAAAAACAGCTTCTATCTCAAGGCCATCAGACTGTTAAACAGCCACCACTAACATTGAGTGGCTGCTGCTAACACACTGACTCAACTCCAGCCACTTTAATAATGGGAATTGATGGGAAATTATGTAAAATATATCACTAGCCACTTTAAACAATGCTACCTAATATAATGTTTACATACCCTACATTATTCATCTCATATGTATAGGTATATACTGTACGCTATATCATCTACTGCATCTTTATGTAATACATGTATCACTAGCCACTTTAACTATGCCACTTTGTTTACATACTCATCTCATATGTATATACTGTACTCAATACCATCTACTGTATCTTGTCTATGCCGCTCTGTAACATCACTCATTCATATATCTTTATGTACATATTCTTTATCCCTTTACACTTGTGTCTATAACGTAGTAGTTTTGGAATTGTTGGCTAGATTACTTGTTGGTTATTACTGCATTGTCGGAACTAGAAGCACAAGCATTTCGCTACGCTCGCATTAACATCTGCTAACCATGTGTATGTGACAAATACAATTTGATTTGATTTGGATTTGATTTGAATGGTCCACCGCCCAAAGGACATCCAGCCAACTTGGAGCTAACATTGGCCAGCTTCCCTGTGGAACGCTTTCGACACCTTTTCGAGTCCATACCCTGACAAACTCAGGCTGTTCTGAGGGCAAAAGGGGACGGGTGCAACTCAAAATTAGGAAGGTGTTCTTAAAGTTTGGTATACTCAGTGTACGTTCTAACTGACATTATTAACTGGGTGGTTCGAGCCCTGAATGCTGATTGGCTGACAGCCGTGGTATATCAGACTGTATACCATGGCTAAGACAAAACAATTATTTTTACTGCTCTAATTATTTTGCTAACCAGTTTATAATAACAATAAGGCACCACAGGGGTTTGTGGTATGTGGCCAATATACCACCCCCCTTGCCTTATTGCTTAATTAACCGACAACCAACATCACTCTCTCCAGTGGAAGGCATTGTGACTCTGTGGTAGTTCCCACTGAGAGCAGCAACACAAATCATCATAACCCATCCAACCAGGTTACCAAGCGCTTCTGTTCTGTATCTACAGCTAATCACCATGGCAACAACGGTTGACTGTAACCTGTAATCAAGGCTGGTGTGAATAATGTGTTCCTTTTTATACAGTTACCTGAAGGAATACAGTTACCTTCTCACCCCCCCCCTTCTCACCCCCCACCCCCCAAAAAAAAAAAAAAAGATTTAGATGCAAGTGGCTGTTCCACTGGATGTCATAAGGTGTATGCACCAATTTGTAAGTCTCTGGATAAGAGCGTCTGCTAAATGACTTAAATGTAAATGTAATGTAAATGACTGGCTCTTTCTCTGGCTATTGCTGGTAAACACAGCTGTTTCTGAGATTGAGGGACAAGGTTATCAAAACTGATCTGTGCCAAAACACTGCAAAACTAAGAATCTGTAATAAGGAGACAACTAAACCAAGTAAACGAAGGAAAATAGTATGGTTATTTTACTCATTGATATTGCTCATACAACGTGAACTGCTGTCTAGCATACACCCGCTGATCTAACCTGCTCCCCACAGACTTCAACGTGAAACTCCGCACTTATTCCATGCTCAAGACTCAACTTTAATAGTTGCAACACACATACAGAATACATCTACACAAACACACCCATCACAGATTGCTAATTGGGGTGATTGAAGATTATGTAGATCGTGTAATTCGAGTGTAATTCGAGTGTTGTAAATGGTATAGGCTGCTGCCTGGCTGCTGCTGGCCTATGTTTCTGGACAGCCCTGGTCTGAGAGAACCTTATTGATTCTGAGGCCTGGCTGCTGCTGGCCTATGTTTCTGGACAGCCCTGGTCTGAGAGAACCTTATTGATTCTGAGGCCTGGCTGCTGCTGGCCTATGTTTCTGGACAGCCCTGGTCTGAGAGAACCTTATTGAATCTGAGGCCTGGTTGCTGCTGGCCTGTGTTTCTGGACAGCCCTGGTCTGAGAGAACCTTATTGAATCTGAGGCCTGGCTGCTGCTGTTCTGTGTTTCTGGACAGCCCTGGTCTGAGAGAACCTTATTGATTCTGAGGCCTGGCTGCTGCTGTTCTGTGTTTCTGGACAGCCCTGGTCTGAGAGAACCTTATTGAATCTGAGGCCTGGCTGCTGCTGTTCTGTGTTTCTGGACAGCCCTGGTCTGAGAGAACCTTATTGAATCTGAGGCCTGGTTGCTGCTGGCCTGTGTTTCTGGACAGCCCTGGTCTGAGAGAACCTTATTGAATCTGAGGCCTGGCTGCTGCTGTTCTGTGTTTCTGGACAGCCCTGGTCTGAGAGAACCTTATTGATTCTGAGGCCTGGCTGCTGCTGGCCTATGTTTCTGGACAGCCCTGGTCTGAGAGAACCTTATTGAATCTGAGGCCTGGTTGCTGCTGGCCTGTGTTTCTGGACAGCCCTGGTCTGAGAGAACCTTATTGAATCTGAGGCCTGTGTTTCTGGACAGCCCTGGTCTGAGAAAGCCTTATTGAATCTGAGGCCTGTGTTTCTGGACAGCCCTGGTCTGAGAAAGCCTTATTGAATCTGAGGCCTGTGTTTCTGGACAGCCCTGGTCTGAGAAAGCCTTATTGAATCTGAGGCCTGTGTTTCTGGACAGCCCTGGTCTGAGAAAGCCTTATTGAATCTGAGGCCTGTGTTTCTGGACAGCCCTGGTCTGAGAAAGCCTTATTGAATCTGAGGCCTGTGTTTCTGGACAGCCCTGGTCTGAGAAAGCCTTATTGAATCTGAGGCCTGTGTTTCTGGACAGCCCTGGTCTGAGAAAGCCTTATTGAATCTGAGGCCTGTGTTTCTGGACAGCCCTGGTCTGAGAAAGCCTTATTGAATCTGAGGCCTGTGTTTCTGGACAGCCCTGGTCTGAGAAAGCCTTATTGAATCTGAGGCCTGTGTTTCTGGACAGCCCTGGTCTGAGAAAGCCTTATTGAATCTGAGGCCTGTGTTTCTGGACAGCCCTGGTCTGAGAAAGCCTTATTGAATCTGAGGCCTGGCGCTGTGGGCTGCTAGAGAGTCAAGGCACCTGACCGGACTCACAACTAACACCACTGGTCATCAATCTTCACAAGGCGCTTTACTATCCTCACTAGCTGCAAGAGATGGTCTGTAGTAGTATAGTATTCAAACACATTTTGCACAAAGAGATACACTGTTGATCATTAACATAGTGGTGATGGACCATCACTACACTGAAGACAGCTTCTTCTGAGAGAATGTTTCCCTGTTCTGACATGGCCTTCAACAGAACACATCACACAGCCAGGCCAACAATGCCACTGCACTGTGTGTATTGGTGTGTGTGTGTGTGTCCAGATTTGTTCATTTCTGTGCTTTTATATGTGTATTTCTAATCCTACCATGCTGTGGTGCATGTGTGTGTGTTCATCTGTATACATGTGTGTATGCATGTGAATGCCTAATCCTACGCCCCTGGGTGCACTGGGGGGGTTTATCCACGGTAGATCTCCCAAATGCGGCTAAAAAGCAATCTCCATGAACCATTCCACAACAATTTCTCATTGTCATCTCTTCCCTAAGGGAGATGGCAGATTCCTGGGACTTAATTTCCTGTCCCCCACCCCCAGCCCAACTCTCAGCTGTGAGGGGAAATAATCACAAACAACAACCCCAACGACAGCAGATTTGAGTGATCACACAGATATGCAAAAGACATCCCAACCTACTTTGTAGCTAGCGATCGGCAGCCAGGATTGTGTGTGTGCCTGCCGCCCTGCCCTTCCCTTTGTGTTGTTCCTTTTTCATTAAAACACCAACTCAGTCTTTGGCCGGCTGGTTGTGAATTATCTGGCCGCCAAGGAGGGGGAGAAAGAATCTGAGCAAATATGAGAAAGCAGCAGGATGCTAATAATGCACCTCCTGCTGTTCAAGTTAACCTGCAAATGTGTCCATCTGTAGAGAGAGAGAGAGCGAGAGATCGAGAGAGATTGAGCGAGAGCGAGACAGAGAGAAAGAGAGCGAGAGAGAGAGATTGAGCGAGAGAGAGAGAGCGAGAGCGAGACAGAGAGAAAGAGAGCGAGAGACAGAGAGAGAGAGAGAGAGAGAGAGAGAGAGAGAGAGAGAGAGAGAGAGAGAGAGAGAGAGAGCGAGAGCGAGACAGAGAGAAAGAGAGCGAGAGAGAGAGAGAGAGAGAGAGAGGACGTAGAGAAAAATAGAGCGGTAGAGGAGATAACTATATACCAGGGGAAATCTGGGGTAAAATGGAGAAAGACAATTAAAGGAATTCTTTATTAAATGATTTTGGGGGGAGGGGCGAGTCAAACTGAGACCAAGGTCTCCTTTACAGATGCGCCACGAATTACAGTACAGAAAAATACACACATCAAAATATAAATACAACATCCAAGCAGAATGTAATTATTAATTTAATTCCCATCCAGTACAATGCCTTGGCAACATTGATTCACTCATATCAATAAAAGCGTCAGCTAAATGGCATATATTATATATTAATAAAGAGAGAACATCTGAGTGATGTAGAGATCTCTGGCTGTGTGCCTGTTCTGTGGCCATAATAGTGAGTGGAGCAGTAGGAGTGACCTTGGCTGTCCCGCCCCCTGCCCTGAGCCCAACTGTGTGCTGCCTCTGGATGTTCCACACTGGGCCGGGCGGCACCGAGCCAAGCCCAGCCAAACCCCACCACGCTGGGCTGTGCTCAGGCCCTCCATGCCCGGCCCATGGTAACACTCTACATCAGCACACCACTCACAGCTAGACATCCCTGCACACACTAAACAGACACACACACCACAGACAGCGCATCCATTCCCCCCCCCCAAAAACAGTGCATAAAAGTACTGCAGCTCTAATGAAGACACTGATCATTTGTAGGTCGTGCGTGTGAACCTCTGCCAGAAGCATCAACTGTTACAACCCTCCCTCTGTCTCTACACGAAGTGTGTATGTCGACTGGTGTGTGTTCTCTACTGTTAGACTTTTTTCCTCCCCTTTCCCTCCAAACCCTAACGGAACCAAGTCCAGACGATAGAACAAGACGACTTGTTGGAAAACAAAATCCATATTCCAAATGTAATTGGTCACCCTGATCTCTACTCTCTGTCCCCCATAGCTCTGATATATTTTATGATGTGAGAGAGGAACTCAACTCACAACTCCTATCAATTGGAGATCATACTGGGAACAGTGCCGGAAAGGAAATTGCTGCCAATCACGGCTCCTACATGTGAGGGCATATCGGTGTGTGAGACTGAAATAATTCTACAGCAATTCAAAGGAATCAGAGCAGGCACAAATACCTGTAGAGCATGGTGGCAAACCGGTGTGATCAGTGTGACCAGAGCCAAGAGAGCTCTGTAATACCAGGAAGAGAAGCGTTCGTTTCTCCGAAATAAAACCCACAAATGGCTGTCCCTCCTACAGTGCAGAGCACTTTGCTCCCAACAATTTGATGTCAGAGAAAGGAGGAACATTTTTACATTCACATTTGAGTCATTTAGCAAACTCTCTTTTCCAGAGCGACTTAGTTAGTGCATTCATCTTAAGATAGCTAGGTAAGACAACCATATCAGTCATAGTAAGTACATTTTTTCTCAAAAATGTAGTAGGAAAATACAAGTGTATTAAGGATGCTCTTAAATGCCCTTCTCCTCTGGAACTCATTCTCCCAGAATTCCTAACTCTACTTTGTTTGTGAGTTAGTGTAGAAGCAGAGTCTTTTAAAAGCGTCTCGTTGTGAGCAAGATTCCCAAATGATTCTGGGATTCCGCACTGAGAGGGGCAGAAAGAATTCAAGCCTAACTAGCAGCAGTGTGGAGCGGAGTGCAGGACAGAACAGAACATAGGCAATCAGTCTGCAGAGGCACCAGAGTTCACACTGGCCACAGGGTGAGACTGCACCAGTGATACACACAGCCTACCACTCAGCCCCCAAGCCCTGCCTGCCTGCCTGCCTCACCCGGCACTGTGTACTAACGACACCACTTAGCAGCCAGACAGGGGCTCCGAACCAGGGCTGTTTGAAGGTTATCTGTGGTCTAAATGAACACACTAATATTAATATCAGTGTGTCAAGGATGCAAGTTATTAAAGATGACTGAGCATTATGAGGTCATGTGGAGGGAGACCTTCCCCTGGGGGTGACATCAAACAAGATGTTCATAGACCCCCAGTCAAAATAAATCAATATTAATGCACACACATCCACAACAAAAGGAGTGGATGTCAGCGCCCCCATTTAGAGGGCTTTTTCATCTGAACTGCCGCCCTCTTTCTCTCTACTTCCCCCCCATAGAAGGAGGGAGGAGGTGGAGGAGGAGGGGGGAAGAGGCTGTTTATCCCCCTAAGCAAGCTCATGTGTCCCAGGCCCTCAGTCAAATCAAAGGCTCTCCCGCCATGCCAGGGCTAATGTGGTGTCACCTACACACTGAGGCTGACAACCAGGTAGATGTAGGGAGGCAGTAGGTGGAGGGGCTACTATTCCTCATCCTCCTACTTCCTCTCTGTACCTGACTGTCGGACGAGTCTGTCTGGGTCTGTGTCTCCAGAGCTGCACAGTGACTGCAGACAGGGAGAGTAAAAGCGTCTGCATGCTTCACAGCCGAAAGAATTCAAAAATGACGCCATTTTGTGACAAAGATCTCCTCTGCAAAAATGTTTAAAAAATCTACGACAGATTTCTTGAGTTCTCTGAGATTAATTCTGACTAGTTTGAGGAAGTGTATACTGGCTACGGCATCTCAAAATGGACAAACAGTACTATTGTTCTTGTTTTTCAAGCAAAGGTCTTTTAAGAGAGTATGTGGGCACACGTTCGGTTTGCCTGGCGAAGTTCGGCTAGGCGGCAGCCCAACTGAAGCATGTGGAAGCCTTAAGTGGATGGAAAATGTCAGAGGGGGGATTTGGAGTCTTTTCCTTAGACTCTAAGAGAATCAAAGTTTCACAGGCACCAAATCCCATCTGAATGCCTCCATCCTGTTCTGGTGGACTCTGTGAAAGAAGTTCCTAGAAAAGTACCTAGATCACACTTACCATGAACTTCTGATGACCTTGCAAGTGAAGGAAATAACAACGTCACTGGTACAAATACAATAGTGACAGAATGGACCTGTCTACAACTATGTCTTTAGTGTGCCCGTCCAACAGCGTATGCAATTTATAAATTGCACACGTTAACATACATTACACACACATGACCACAAACACATTATGCAGAGATAACAGCTGGAGCTGCAGTCAACGTGAGGGCAGAGGGGGAGCCTGTGCATAATATCATTGTTGTTTTGTTCTCTGTTCCCTCCCTCTCAGTCCCTCATCAAAATAACATCTGTTTGCAGCATACAGACACCTGACAGGCAGCTGATGTCGCCCCCTGCTCCACTTCTCAAAATCATAAAATCAGCCAAAAAACTGGCCAGCGTGTGTGTGTGTGAATCGGAGTGTGTGTGTGTGGCGGAGCACATCTGGGTGCAGAGCGCTCATCCTCATCCAGATGTGTGCTTCCACGCTCTGCAGCCTAACGCACACCTGGACACTGTCAGCAGCCAGACACAACGGGGGGGGGGGCCTCCCCTCCAAAACAACAACAAAATACTCAACACACACAATTAGCCAAATACATGTCAGAGGAGCTTTGTATTTCCATGGACATGGACGGTGCCCATTTAAGGTAATAAATAGATAGTGTGTGTGGGTTGGTTGGTTGAGATGGTGGTTTTCTGCAAGGGACAGCATGTGATAGGATACAGCCCTGGCTCCCTCTCTCTCTCTGCATTGTTGGGTAGGGTGAGGTGGGACTCAAGAGGGAGGGATGGCTGATCTCCGTGTAGTCACTAACGGCTGCCTGCCTGCGCTCTGTGCTTGCCCCTCTCCAATCCCCCACACACAGCAGCCCCAGCCTAATCCCCCATGATACACCTGGGCACTTTTAGAACCACAGAGACCCACGCTGCAGCTAGAGGCTAGCACACATACGGACATCCAGATGCTGAGTGTAATTAACTTACCTACCTGTGTGTGTGTGTGTGTGTGTGTGTGTGTGTGTGTGTGTGTGTGTGTGTGTGTGTGTGTGTGTGTGTGTGTGTGTGTGTGTGTGTGTGTATACATGTTTGATCTGTTGGAGATCTCAGTATCTCACTATCCTGCAGAAAACAAAAGCAGAATAAGTTCCTTTCAGCCACATCAGGCACACGCACACACACACACAGGCACACGCACACATACGCACACACACACACACTGGCACACACACACACACACACACACACACACACACACACACACAGAGATTGCAGGCAGAGTGCGAGAGTGAGATCAGGGAAGGATACCTGCTGTGGCACAGAGGAGGCAGTTCTGGGCTAGGCTATGCCCAGGGTTTTAATGACTTAATTGAGGTAATTATTTGGATAAGAAGTCCAATCACCTGGTTCTTTTCCTGAAGGTCCTCATCAGGATCTAATTAAAGAGCTGGTCCCAGTATGAGCCCTCACTGCCAACCAGGCCTGATGCGTCAGAACAGAATTCAGGCTTAAAACTGAATGTGGTATAACAGGTAGGTAAAAACAACGCAGCTCAGAGACCGACTCCCTTCCGCATCACCTCTCTGTGACCTCCGCCTCTCCCTCGTCATCTACACCATCTCTGATTTAATTCCCGCTGTCAATCTCCCATTCACTCAGTCCATCTGCACTACCTCATTCATTCATCTCTCCATCACGCTCTCTCTCTCAGAGGCCTCTATGGATTCCTTTCTCTTCTCCAGCTCCATCCTTTTCCCCTACCTTCTTCAAGCCTCCTCCCTCCCTCCCTCCCTCTTGGTAGTGGAGCCAGGGTGCGTGTGGAGAGGATGCTCTCCTCTCCTGAAGGAGCGCTGCTGTGCTGTTTTAATTGCGACAGCACCCTCATGAGTTAGCAGAGCACGGGGCGTGTCAACACCTCCACAGAGTGTTCAAGGGTAACCAATGGGGGTGCAGAGTCCCCACGTCCTCTCCACCCCCCCGAAGCTGAATCCTGAAACAGGCACCAAGAGAGCACCCATCAAAATCCCACTCCTCACATCTCATTAATCAGCTGCCAACATCAAACAGCAACTCTCCCCACTTCCCGGGGGCCACCAGGCCGTCTGCCTGCCTCCCTGCCTAGCTGTTTGGACGGTTGTGTGTTGGCAGCTCTGTTGTGTGCCATTTGTTGGGTGTGTTGTGTCTGCAGAACGAATGTGTTGCGTCATTTATGCTATTTGCATAATCAGACTACAAAACACATCTGACAGTCTGAGGAACTTTATTAAAGCATATTGATAATCTTTTGTGATACTGAAATCTGACTCCACACGCAGCCACCACACACTCAATAAAGCTCTAACTCACTGCCCCACACACACAATCACACAGAGAAACCAACACAGACAGTGTCTACCACTCAAATTCTCATTGTGTGATGAATAGCTAGGAATGCACTTCCTTAATGACAGCAACACATCGAGTGTGAGACAGACAGACAGACAGACAGACAGACAGACAGACAGACAGACAGACAGACAGACAGACAGACAGACAGACAGACAGACAGACAGACAGACAGACAGACAGACAGACAGACAGACAGACAGACAGACAGACAGACAGACAGACAGACAGACAGACAGACAGACAGACAGACAGACAGACAGACAGACAGACAGACAGACAGACAGACAGACAGACAGACAGACAGACAGACAGACAGACAGACAGACAGACAGACAGACAGACAGACAGACAGACAGACAGACAGACAGAGAGAGAGAGAGAGCTCTGACAGCCCACTCACATACCAGGGCCCCAGTAAGCGAGGGGCCATGCCATCTCAGTCTCTGCACTGGGCCTCATGGTGCTGGGAGCTCATGGGAATGGAGACCTCATTAACAGGTATACAGTAGCAAATGGGTAGATAGAGAAGATGCTAACGAACATACTAAACAGAGGAGACTCCACCACAAATCTGCCCGCCTGTCAGTAGTGCTTCCCTCCACAGCAGTGATAGTTAGGCCCAACTAATGTGTTACTTAACTGCAAACAACTAAAATCCTTAGACATTTTAGATTAGTTAAGATTTCTAATATAAATTGCTTTATTTCATGGGGATATTATAGAAACAAACAACCATGTCTTAATATCGGGTACATCAGCAACAGCAGCAGCCCCTACTGCAGGCAGAGTCAGTGGTCCAGCCTCAGCCGGGTCAACTCCTCTCCCACCCAGTCCATTGTCCTGATAGGCATTGACTTAGAGCGTAGAGTACACAGGGTTTCCATGGCCGCCCAGCAGGGTCTGTTCCCTGAGGTCCAGCCATGCAGTTGCAGTGGTTGTCGGAGCCTCCCTCCCTCCATGTGCACAGTCCAGCAGAGTCCAGCACAGGGAGAGAAGAGCTCAGGAGAGGGTTAGACTTCCTGTGGAGCCACGGCGGTAATGGCAACCAGACACTGAGCACAGAGAGAGGCCTGCCTGCCAGCGCAGAGGAAGTACCAGCGCCACCCGTAACCTGATCTCTGCCCACAGCTGTCCAAACACCAGGGGGAGAGAGGGAGCGAGATGGAGAAACAGAGGGATGGAGGAAGGGGGTGAGGGGTGAGGGAGGGGGCCCCTGGGGGCCTAGGGCAGGCTGGCGCTCCCCACAGTGAGGGGTACATTCTTTCAGCTCCTCTCGGTTCTACCCCACCCCCTCTCCCCTCTCCCCTCTCCCCTGACACTCTCACCCCCTCCATCTCCTCCTCCTCCTGCCACAGTCTGCTCCAGGAGATGGGCCAATCAGGGGGGCATTTAGGAGATGGTTGGAGTGGAGGAGCACAGCACAGAGTCAGTGTAAGTGTCTTTGTGCGTATGTGTGTGTGCCAATGCTCAGTGCTCTGCTCTTATCTGGCCTCTGTAGATTGTGCGGGTACGTGTGTGCCCATGTGAGCGGGGTTGTTTGTGTGTGTGTTTATCCCTCTGTGTTTGTGGGGGGCTCAGCTCTAATCTGGCTCCTGTATGCCCATGTCAGTGTGTGCTCTCTACTCTCTGCTCACTCTCCTGGGGATGGTGACAGTAAAGTCTCTTTAATCCCTGCCAGGCCCGGCTCTACAACACACCTCCCACAGCATGCTATTAAGGTCCGTACACACGCACACAGACACTTACAGGTCACAGTCAATGACACACATCTCTAAGCCACGACCACGCACCACCTTGGCGAGGGCTGCCTGTCACACCTGAGCTAATCCACCAGCTCTGGCGCTACGAGGGAAGAGGGGACAAACCGTCTCAGCCACCAGGTGAGGGTGCCCTCTGCCTCCTTACTCAACTCTTCCACACATACACAGAGGTAATGCCTGATTAAAATAACCATGATCAGGCATTGGGCCTCACTGTCTGCCACAGTCGGACAGCTTCCTGACCATGGCAATAGCGATATCCTGATCATCTGCGCTCTCAGCCACATGGATAGAGGCCTGCCACACTATACTGCCTCATACAGAGTAGCACCACAGTACAGAACACCGACTCACACAGGCCCCAAATGCACAGTAGAGAGGCCCATCACAAAAGGACAGCAATTTCTCCTTTCCATCCTCCTGCTCTCTCTCTGGTTCTCTCTTCTCTTCCCACGTCTCTCCATAGATAAGCACACTATCCTCAGACAGACAGACTCAGCCCAGAGGGGAGAGGAGCATGTTCAAATGAACAGAGCAAAAGAGAAATAAATCCTAATAACTACCCCCCTCGCCCCCTCCTCCCTCAAAAACACAAAATGGGGAAAAGCTGGGAAAAGGGCCTGTGCTGTTTCTGGATTAAAGCAGAAGGGGATGGGGGGAGGGGTGTAGGAGGAGGGGGTGGACACGGGGAGGGCTCATGAAGAAACGAAGCGGGAAGTCACATCTAAGCCCCAACACTCCTCCAAACACTCCTCCGAAGAGAGGGATTTACTCTCCCAGGGAGGTAGAGAGATGGAGGGAAGCTGGAGAAGAAGAGAGGCAGGGGGAGAAAAACTGCAGAGGGAGAAAGACAGAAAGGACTGAGAAAATGGTGGACGCCATTAAGAAAGAGGGAAGCTGTGGAAAACAAGTAATTTGTCAGATGCTATGAACTGCTCTCCATTCTCTAGGTTGGGTTAGGGTCCTATGAAGGCCAGACCACTTGCTTCAGGCCAATATTTTTCTGAGGCAGGAATGAAACTCCCCGCACTACATAATCTGTCTGCACTGTTACCAAGCACATATACTAGACTGCCAGCCCCTAAACGACAGGAATGGAGCTCTAGAATGTCTTAAACCAGAGGAATGGTGCTCTAGCATGTCTTGAACCAGAGGGATGGAGCTCTAGAATGTCTTGAACCAGAGGAATGGAGCTCTAGCATGTCTTAAACCAGAGGAATGGAGCTCTAGAATGTCTTGGACTAGAGGAATGGAGCTCTAGAATGTCTTGAACCAGAGGAATGGAGCTCTAGAATGTCTTGAACCAGAGGAATGGGGCTCTAGAATGTTTTAAACCATAGGAGTGGAGCTCTAGCTTGTCTCCACAGTGGAGGAGACCAATAGAATGGGGCTGTGGGTGGAATGGCTCAAGTCCACTATTGTGGAGACCAGGTCTGTGTGCTGTCAAATCCATGTCCTCATCTCCTCCCTTTCCCCTCCATCCCTCCCTTAGTAGGGCTGTATGCCCACACTGGTGATCAGCGTGTGTCGTCGTCCCCCCTCCCCCAGCTGGACAGAGCCTTTCCCCACGAATAAAAAGGCTCTCGTCAGCCCTTCGATTGGTCTGCCTGTCCTGCCGGGCGGCGTGCAGAGGCCAGGAGGGGAGGGGCCACAGAGTGGCAGGGCCAACTGCGTCCAGGGAGGCCGAGCCTCATTCATCCACAGGACAGAACGCTGGCACCACCCGCACGCTTTCATCAGGATCTGAGATGCCGATACACACACAAGGTACACAATACTAACGCATGCATGCACGCACACACACACACACACACAACCTCCCCACAGCAACAACAAAAGGAGGGTACTCTCACCAGGGTTAGTATTCTTGTGGTGCTGCAGCTTCAGAATAGACTAGAGACATGTGTGCATGGTTTGTTTATGAGGCGAGCTCCAGTGTCATTGTTCTGTTTTCATGGGTGAGGGCATGTGTGCGTGACAGAAGTCCCCCATGCCCAGCCCACAGAGCCCCACTGACTCCAGCCTCCTCAGCAAGCCCCAGTCCCCCATGACGAGAGCCTGTCAGTGTGTGACTGGGAATATGTGTGTGTGCCTGTGTGTCAATGTACAAGAGAATACTTCACACACGAAAACAAAACCAAATCTGACAAGACAATATAATGTGAGCAGCATCTGTTTGCTATGCGTCACACTCCTTGCATGTGGCTGTGCTCGCTGCTGTTCCTCTCCCCCCAGTGATCCACAGAGACGGCTCTGTGGATCACTGCTGTACCACTGAGCTGTGACCAAGACCGGGTTCAACACTGACCATTGGACCTTAATGGCAAACAGGACTGGAGAGGTATTGTAGAGAACTTGTTAACTCTAAAATCATCAGTTACCCCAGGATGTAACCCACATGACCATTCTAAAGCCTGTAGTAATACAGAACAGCAAAAGACTTTCTCCTGTCCTAAATTGCACCTGCAACACCCCCCCCCGCCCACTCCCATACTGTTGTTGATCCTCTGTAAACAAACAATTAGCCACCAACTACCCTTCCAACCCTCCAACCCCAGGCCTGCCCCCCTCTAGCCCAAATCTGGGGGTGGTGTCCTGGGTTTGGCTTGGTTCTTTGGGGCTTGACCGTCCTGTGCTCCCAGGGCTGCTGGGAAAGTTTGGCCTGGGTGACAGCTGTGTTGGGCCCCTCCCAGCCCTCGACTTGGCCCGGTGGGGGCTCTGATGTACTCCATTTGGGCCCGGGAGCCGCTTTTAATCTACCAGCGGGGCTCCGCAGCTGCTGTAAAATAGCCCAAAAACGTCTGCCCACACGCTCAACTCCTAGTAACCCGTTCAGCACTGCCTGTCTGCACCCCCTGCCTCTTCTCTTTCACCCTCTTTATTTTTCATTGGTGCCCATTCAGTCGTTCTCCTCTGCTTTTCATGTTCTCTCCTTCTGTTTTCCTACAGAATGTCAGCCAATGCAACATAGCTACCAGATCAGCAGTCTGCCAGCTACTAATAACATCAAAGCTGATTCTAACCCACAACACAACATTTTCATGGTTGGTTTATTACAGTCATTTCCCTGCTTCCCTTCTGACCAGAATGGACCCCTGTACGTGATCAGACAGGAGAGATCAGTGGGAGAATGTCAGAGGTAGAGGACCCTCCCTGGATACCCCCTCCCCCGTCTCCTGTTCTTTACACCCACCAGGGCCACAGCCAACTGCTGACCACTGCACCTCTCCACCCCTCATTAAAATTCCAGGTCAAATCACCCACTAAGAAGGTTTACGGAAAGGGGAGGGATGGGCGGAGAAAGGGGAGGGATGGGCGGAGAAAGGGGAGGGTGGGGACGAAGGGAAACAAGAAAGAGGGCCAAAAATAGGTAGAGAAAGAGGGAGCGTTGGCGATGCTTTGCTCTACCTTTCCCAGTGGTGTAGTGGAGGGTATACACATGCATACCTGGCAGAATTACATGATTATTTGCATCAATCTAGTGGCCATTTGTTTTGCAAACTCCATCTCATGTGCTACAGAAATACCACTAACCAAACAGTAGTGCTAGGTTCCTGCACACCTAAATTCAAGGGTAACTACACTCAAAAGTCTAATATATATATATTTTTAAATGGTCTCCTTATGTGGTTTAAGCATTGTTGTGAACTATTACAAAAGTGTGCCAGGGCAAAAACATTGAAAAAAATGGGAAAAATTGGAAACCTGTGAATTTCTGACTCGTGTATCTAATTCAATAGTAGTCTTACTATTAGCCTACTTGCAAAGTACAGCTTGGGTTGGCCTGACTGTGAAAGGCCAATATGGGATTTATCATTTAGGTCATTCAGAGTATATGTCACTGTTTCTCATAGAATTGCTCATACAGGGCACCTTTCCGTCACCGGGCAGGCAGTTTGGGAAAATGTTGCCAGAATTAGAATATACCCATTTCTCCTGGCACCAGTACACCACTGGCCTTTCCTAAAATGGTGGCGTGTGTTGGCAGCGGCCTAGCACAGCAGAGTTTAATTCAGCCCTTTATGACTCACACGAGTCTTCCCAAACTGTCCTGCTGTCACTCACAGAGTCCATCGCTTGCCCTCCCCACTTAAACAGTACATGCATACACAAAAATTCACTATCATGCCCATACATGCACACACACTGACAGTTGCATAGCAATGCCACCTGATAACAGTCACCCTCACACTATAAAAACATCCATATCTGTTTTACCATCAGTCTTAATGCGATGTATGTTTTATGGGTATTTGTAAGTGCTTTAATTGCAATACTATACTAACAAGTAATTGTTCTAATATATCCTTCATGCAAAATAATCTCTAATTAGTGCTTCATAACAGAGTCACAGCCAGTTAACATATATTTTGGGAGAAGTATGCAAAGCAGCATAACATGCGGTTAAGTTATTATACATTATGTAACATATCATCTGATAATGTACTTAGTTGACTATATCAACACCACTTTTGGTATCATTTGATGATAAAATATTACATGAAAATACAGATAACCCAAAGAGATTTTTCGGTAACGGAGTAACAGAGTAACAGAGTAACATGGTAACAGAGTAACAGAGTAACAGAGTAACATGGTAACAGAGTAACAGAGTAACATGGTAACAGAGTAACAGAGTAACAGAGTAACATGGTAACATGGTAACAGAGTAACAGAGTAACAGAGTAACATGGTAACAGAGTAACAGAGTAACAGAGTAACATGGTAACGGAGTAACATGGTAACAGAGTAACACGGTAACGGAGTAACACGGTAACGGAGTAACACGGTAACAGAGTAACGCGGTAATGGAGTAACACGGTAACAGAGTAACGCGGTAATGGAGTAACACGGTAACGGAGTAACGCGGTAACAGAGTAACGCAGTAACGGAGTAACACGGTAACGGAGTAACACGGTAACGGAGTAACACGGTAACAGAGTAACGCGGTAACGGAGTAACACGGTAACGGAGTAACGCGGTAACAGAGTAACGCGGTAACGGAGTAACACGGTAACGGAGTAACGCGGTAACAGAGTAACGCGGTAACAGAGTAACACGGTAACGGAGTAACGCGGTAACAGAGTAACGCGGTAACGGAGTAACACGGTAACGGAGTAACACGGTAACGGAGTAACACGGTAACGGAGTAACACGGTAACGGAGTAACGCGGTAACGGAGTAACGCGGTAACGGAGTAACGCGGTAACGGAGTAACACGGTAACGGAGTAACACGGTAAAGGAGTAACACGGTAACGGAGTAACACGGTAACAGAGTAACACGATAACAGAGTAACACGGTAACGGAGTAACACGGTAACGGAGTAACACTGTAACGGAGTAACACGGTAACGGAGTAACACGGTAACGGAGTAACACGGTAACAGAGTAACACGGTAACAGAGTAACACGGTAATGGAGTAACACGGTAATGGAGTAACATGGTAACGGAGAAACATGGTAATGGAGTAACAGAGTTACATTATAACGGAGTAACATGGTAACGGAGTAACATGGTAACAGAGTAACATGGTAACAGAGTAACATGGTAACAGAGTAACATGGGAACATAACGGAGTGGTAACAAAGTTACATGGTAATGTAACGGAATTACATGTTAACGGAGTTACATGTAACGGAGTCATAACAGCGTTACATGGTAACGGAGTGGTAACGGAGTAAAACATTTGCGAAATAGATATTTTTATTGCAATATGCTATCGGTATTTGAAGGACAATTTCCGTATTGCAAGATTGATTGTGTCATGGAGTCATATGGGAGTCATAAAATGAATCAAAATTATGTAAAATAAGATGTATTGTTTTGTTTCTGGGCAGTTGTGACTATCACCAAGCACTAATACATTTTTGGCACTAAAGATATATTCAGACAATTAACAAAAATATAAAACGCAACATGTGAAGTGTTGGTCCCATGTTTTATGAGCTGAAAAAAAAAATCCCAGAAATGTTTCATACGCACAAAAATCTTATTTCTCTCAGATTTTGTGCACAAATGTTTACATCCCTGTTAGTGAGCATTTCTCAATCCAATCACCTGACAGGTGTGGCATATCAAGAACCTGATTAAACAGCATGATCATTACACAGGTGCAACCTTTTGCTGTGGACAATAAAAGGCCACTCTAAAATGTACAGTTTTGTCACACAACACAAGTTTTGAGGGTGTATGCAATTGGCATGCTGACTGCAGGAATGTCCACCAGAGCTGTTGCCAGAGAACTGAATGTTCATGTCTCTACCATAAGCCACCTTCAATGTCGTTTTAGAGAATTTGGCAGTACGTCCAACCGGCCTCACAACCTTAGACCATGAGTAACCATGCTGGCCCAGGACCTCCACATCCAGCCTCTTCACCTGCAGGATCGTCTGAGACAAGCCAGCCGGACATCTGATGAAACAGCCAAAGAATTTCTGCACAAACTGTCATGTCGCAAGGATCTGTACACAGTTCTTGGAACCTGAAAATGTCCCAGTTCTTCCATGGCCTGCATACTCACCAGACATGTCACCAATTGAGCATGTTTGGGATGCTCTGGATTGATGTGTACGATCAACTGCGTGTTCCAGTTCCCACCAATATCCAGCTACTTCGCACAGCTATTGAAGAGGAGTGGGACAACATTCCACAGGCACAATCAACAGCCTGATAAATTCTATGTGAAGGAGACATCACGCTGCATGAAGCAAATGGTGGTCACACCAGATACTGACTAGTTTTCTGACCCACACCCCTACCTTTCTTTTTAAGGTATCTGTGACCAACAGATGCATATCTGTATTCCCAGTCATGTGAAATCCATAGATTAGGGCCTAATGAATTTATTTCAATTGACTGATTTCCTTATATGAACTGTACCTCAGTAAAATCATTGAAATTGTTACATGTTGCATTTATATTTTTGTTAATTGTACTTTTTTTTGCATTAAAGCACTTACAAATACCTACATAGCATTAATATTTGGCACTGATTATTAAAAAAATACATTTTTATAATGGGAGTGTGACTCTGTTTCCGCATGGCCTAGCCCAGTGGTGACTCACATCGCTGCACATGGACCCTCGGCATCACCCTCTTGCCACGTAGTTCCCAGGTTCAAACTCAAATAGTTTCACACGACTGGGCGATAAACAGTGACAACTGATTAAAACCCAACTACCGCATCCTCGCTCTTTTCTGCTTTACCCTGCTCTGGGTATATACCTTCCCCCTCTACCTGAGACAAAAAGACACCAGACTCTCTGAGGCATTGTCTGCTACTGCAGTCTACTTTTTCCTTTCTCATCTGACTATTTTCTTCTGAAACTCGGTGATGTTGATTCTTCCCAGGAAATAAACCAATCAATTGGGAGGAGAGAAATAGAGAGAGGCGTAGAGGAAGAGTGACAGAGAGAAAGACAAGAAAAAAGATGCAGAAAAAGAGACATTAGTGCGCCCACACCTTCTCTCTGATCTCTCTGGGCTCTCTCACATTAAATACATATTGTAAATGAAGCGTTATGGCCTGGGCAACGCAACCGCTAATAGGCACACCACAGGCAGCCGCGTGTGTGGGGGGCTGTCACTGAGGTAAAATCACTGATGAAGGAGACGGAGAGAAAGGAGGGAGGGATGGAGGAGAGGAAGGGGGAGGGAAAGAGAGAGAGAGAGGGAAGGAGAAGACGGAAACGGCAGGGGACAAACACAGGAGGAAACTTTTAAATTATGCGCTGGAAAATCTGTGTTCAACAGATCGTCAATGTGCCATCACGTTCTACTTTTCTTCACACACAGAGAGGAGTCTGTCGAACACACAGACACATACTGCTGCACTGGCTGGAAGTAGTCTTTCATGGTCTCAAAGCATGAACACACACACACACACTCACACTAGCATACACACTAGAAAGTGGAGGGGAGGGGGTGAGGGTATTTTGACAAGGTCTCTAGGACCGAACAGTTTGTGATAACAGTGGTTAAAGCACTTAAGCTGCCGTAATTAGTGGGAGCTCCGTGGTGACAGAAGATTCACATTTATCTGGCGTTTCACAAGCCAGCGTGAGAGGGATAAACAGCAGAGACTAACAGCTCGGCAACAACACCAAGCTTTTATACTGACGAGGACCCACACACAGACAGACTAACATACACTATCTCACAGACACGCATATTACAACTCACACATTCAAATAAACAAATCCTTTACAAGCGAGAGTGGTAACAGGGCTGGTTTGGGTTAATTGGATTAGCTCAAAGGGGCTAGGATAACTCATTTAAGATAGAGGGAGAGCTTGGTAATCTGGTTCAAACTGGAGGCCAAACAGTATCCTTTAGCTGGCCTTTGTTAATGCACACTATAGTGCACTGGTCTCGGGATGGTAATATAACTCCAGTGCCGCTTCGCACCTCCACACTGCCTTTAACCCCCTGAGAGAGACATAATGGAACAGAGCTCCAGCATCCACTACAGAGGGGGGGGAGTGGTGGGGGACCACCAATCTACGGCCAAATAAAAACAGCATCAGTCAAGTTCTCTTACAGTGTCCATACTCCACACCCACCACCTCCTCTGCAAATGTCCCCTTTTCACTATTCTGCCTGCCAACTCCTAAACCCCCAACCCCCATTTCAGCCCTCAGAATGGGAGGAGGGAATCAAGTCTATGCAGGCCAAACCCTGATGCCCCAGGGTGCACTATGCTGAGAACTGGAGATTGATGGAGCGAGTGAGGGATGAATGGAGGAGAGTGGGGATAGGGAAGAGTGAGGGATAAATGGAGGAGAGTGGGGATAGGGAAGAGTGAGGGATAAATGGAGGAGAGTGGGGATAGGGAAGAGTGAGGGATGAATGGAGGAGAGTGGGGATAGGGAAGAGTGAGGGATACATAGAGGAGAGTGGGGATAGGGAAGAGTGAGGGATGAATTTGTCATTTGTATATAATTTGTCTCTATACTCCAGCGTTTTGGATTTGAGATCAAATGTTCTATATGAGGCGACAGTACAGAATATTTTCATACATATCTGTTTTATCGTTTAGACATTAAAACATGTATGCATCTAGTTGCCCCATTCTATTTTTTAAAATATGTATTTGGACAAATTCACTTAGAGTGTATGAGTCTCTGCTTTGAGACAGTCCAAGGCCATAGACCTAACATTCACCTTTCCCTGAGTAATTACCCCATAATCATGACTTGAGCTTGTAATACTGCCAAAGCATTCAATTGAAACGCTTCTCTCTTGTAAACAATGGCAATTATTATTATGCTAATACCAATGGTCTGCTGAGGACACGCAATGCAAGATCAGGATTCTGAATCTTCTTGTTTCTGCGGTAACAACATTAATTCATTAATCAAGTCCTTCAGCTTGTTATTTTTCCGACAAGGTGTAATTTTGCATCATCCTTTACTAATGATGTGCTACAGCTCACCTCTAATCACAAAATCACAAGAGGGCAGAGGCGCGAGATGAGAGGTGCGAGGCATTCTACTGTTCCGTGAATGGAATGTAGAAGTGATCAGAGAGGAACAGACACCCCCACCCTCCCACCCAATCAGCACCCATCCTGGCCATGCCGAGCCAGGGCTTCATTAGCAGGTAAACATCCTAATCGTCACATTAGAGCCGAGAACGATAGGAAAGCTGAGGAGAAGAACGCGAGGGAGTGGAGAGAAGAGTGGATAGCAGAGGCCATTATTGTTACAGACACCTTGTCAGTAGAGGTGACGAGACCAGACTGGCCTCTCAAATGTAGAATACCCCCCCCCCCATTACTAAACCCCTCACCCCACATCTCTGCTCACTCACCCCTTAAATACCTCCTCACCCCTGTACCCAACACAGGAATCATTGCCTCTCACACCGCCATACTCCTCATTCACATATCTATCCTTCCTGTCCCGCTAGTTCATTTTCTGCTTCCTCTAACACTGCCCCTACAGGCCACTGCCCACACACAGACACAGCAGACATATCCACATTACATTAATGAACAGCATCCATCATCATGAATCTGGCCAAAACATACTGGGCACATCATTACACCTGTAAACATAACACAAAAAGACAAAATATTACAAATACCCTTATTCTACCCGTAAGCCAGTGCTGTTGGCACCCCTTCCCACAACCCCCACCTGATGTAATTAGAGGTGTCCTTGACTGCGAGATGGACTGCTTTTCACACTCATGGACCCTTCCACTTCAACAACTCTGCTCCAATGAACACCCACTGTGTCCACGCACGCATGAACGCACACACACTTGGGTTGATAGAAAGGTATGGTTTTGCAGCTCATAGTTAAGTTCTGTCCTGTTCTGGTTGAGGTTGCTGATGTCTGGGTAAGTGTGTTAGGAGGAGCTCACACAGGTAGACACACTGGTATCTAACTGGTATTATTAGCATTCATACTCTGTGTGTGACCCTGGATGTGTGTGACCCTGGCTGTGTGTGACCCTGGCTGTGTGTGACCGTGGTTGTGTGAGCACATCCAGGCGAATATGATAAATGCAGCAACTCCTTCACAATCACACTTAAACTCCCTCTCACTTTCTCTTTTTTAGTTTAGTTTATTAAATCGACCATTAAAGAAAACAGGCACACATAACACTTGAAAAAGCCATATATGCACACACAAAGTCTGAGACTTATTTACACTGTGGTCCTCTTGAGACTGGTCTGACTGAGGTTGCTGCCCCTGAACAAGGCAGTTAACCCACTGTTCCTAGGCCGTCATTGAAAATAAGAATTTGTTCTTAACTGACTTGCCTAGTTAAATAAAGGTAAAATAAAATACATAAAAAGTCAAAAGACAAGATGGCTAGACAAGATCGAACACAGTATGGCAGTGAAATAATAAAACAAAAACATCATTCCAGTTACATCATAGGGGTTATTCATGTGGGCACAGAAGATATCAAAACCTATTTTTACTTTATTTTTAAAGCAATGGCCGTGTCTGTCTTACTTTAGTATCTTGCGTCAGTATCAGTGGGCCAATACCAAACCCACAACCATCTGGCCAAGTATGTCATACATACAGCACTGTCACTGGCTCAACCTGTGACCCATTTGGAAAAGTGGATGTTTACGCTATTCTCTCTCTCCATACTCCTGTTTGTCTCCTGTGACCATGTCTGAAATCTGTCTTGCCTACTATTTACTAAAACTGCATCCTGTGTGTTCTGATCATACTATTTTGAAATGTACCATTTAGTAAAAACTAATGCAGTAAGCAACCCATAAACATACTGGGTTCATCCGTACTTGGAATACGGCAACTAATGTGTGGTTGTGTTGACTCCCTCCATTCGTTCATTTTGGTGCAGCGCATCATTTTATCAGATTATCAGCCATTGTCAAACACACGTGAGTCTGAAAAGACGATTCTCTTCTTGTGTGCAGCGAATTTTACTGGATCCAAAATGAATATGACATCCTGCCATTCAAAGCACTCACTTTTTGAAATGTCACATATTAAACTGTAAAACACTATTTTTGCACCCCCAAAATACTATTTAGAACGCAAGTACGGGTATACAGACATGGCCATTGTGTGATCCAGCTTGGTCTGTCTCTGCGCACGTGTCTGTCTTGATCCTGCCGGTGTCTGTGCTGTGCTCTCAGCCTTGCTCAGTGCGTGTTCTGTCCAGGTGCTGGGACTGCTGTGTGTCCCCGAACAGGGACTCAGAGGGCCCCGGGCTCCCCTTCGCCATGCGTTAATGAGCAGTGCACACGCAGGCCATATCGATCCAGGGGAGCAGGCATGGGCGGGCGCTCTGCGCCCCGTTAGCCAGCCACACAGGACCAGGGCCTCGGGGCACGAGCACCTTCAATCAAACCCTCCATCACTATATCTTCATCTGCATACAAGCCCTCCGAGCCCAGCCCCACACCGCCACACACATACTAAAGAGTAGAGCAGCCCCTCCTCCCATCACCAGAAAATAACACTTCCCTCATTAGGACTGTCTGTCATACCTCTCAACTCTTCCTGGTTTAAGAGATACAACCTTATAGCTTCTGAGTGTCTTCCCGGTCCACCAGAGTTGACGCTACCTCTAACAACAGAGGTAGGCCCGAAATTAATTGTATTGGTGAGCAGTACACTCCACCCAGCACTGTGCCCTCCCTGGTCCAGAGACCTAGCTCACTATCTCTCCCTCCCACTCCCTCTCTGGCTCATGCAGGTATCAGATTAATTACAGCAGGAGTGCTCTTAACATCTGGTCGAGTGTCAGGCCTATCGGGGGAGTGTGCTCCGTCGCCTCTCAAAGGGGCCAAGGTGTGGGATAAAATAAGAACAGAGGCGGGCGTCTGG
The DNA here is from genome assembly GCF_023373465.1 of Oncorhynchus keta. NCBI lineage: Eukaryota > Metazoa > Chordata > Actinopteri > Salmoniformes > Salmonidae > Oncorhynchus > Oncorhynchus keta. Next base: position 22,488,067 of record NC_068437.1, on the reverse strand, counting down.
AACAGCGTGTCTCTGTGTGACACCGGCAGGGTGACAGTCTAGAAGACTAGTAATGGGGTGGGCTGAACAATGTGTTCCCTCTGGAGCCATGTGGGAGTGTGAGGCTAGGTGAGTATATGTGCTGCTATGTATGAATACAGTCATGTAAGCAATGTATGTGAGAGGATGTGTTTATATCTTGTTTGCCCACGTTTGTGACAGTATTCATATTATAACATCCTGTATTCGTATTATAACATCCTGTATTCGTATTATAACATCCTGTATTCGTATTATAACATCCTGTATTTATGACTGACAAGGCACCGGACCTTGCCCACCTCTCAATCTGTAGGGTTGTAGTGAGCTGCAGGTATACAGGTCAAGAGAGCTGAAATTAAGGCGTGGGCTGCCAGCTTTATGTTTTCTGTAATTAAAACAGCATTAGGCTATTTATTTCCTCTCCCTGTGCGGAGCTGATTGGGCATGAGGGAATGTGGGACGCGCCTAAGCAGAGAAGAAGCACAATTACACGCCATCAGCAGACAATATTAACTCACTAAATAGGAACACGGCAATACAACGTTATTATTCTGGGAGAAGATTAATGTAGGGTCAAAGCTAACATTTATAATACTTTGCGATGAGCATCACGTGGGGCATCACGTAGGACAAAGGGGGTTAGGGTCGCGCTACACAAGGAAGAGGATGGGGAGGGGTGATTTTCTTCTCTTCTTCCCTGGTTCTCTGGCCTATAGGAGGAGAGGAGGAATATGAGCTCTACAGCTCAGCCAGAGAGCGATCCCCCTCTCTCATTAGCCTCATCGGTCTCAGGACCTCCATTAGCCTCAGAGCTAATGTGTTTCAGTGGGCAGGACTGACCTTAGCCCTGGAGGGGTGGGCTGTCACACTACTGCAACTGGGAGGGGTGAAACTACCCCCCCCCACACACACACTACCCCCCAGACTGGTACGTCCCTGAGATACTGTCCACCATCTAGCTTAGAAAAACCAGGGCAGTGAGTGTTTAATTGTCTTAGTAGAGGCCTCTATGGGTAGTGAGAATATTGAAATGGGTTAGAACTGAAAAACATTATTATTACATCCTGAACACCATGTCAGGTCAGTGAGAAACTAGGAATACCCAAATGTAACGCCAAGACAATTACAGAGTGCAGATTGCAGGGGGGAAAAGTGAAGGAACTAAATAGCAGAAGGAAGGAACTGAGTTTGCATGAATAAGCAAGAGAGAAAGAGAGGGATAGGTTGAAAATGTAGAGAAATTGTGCGACAGTTGCTAGGTCGCTTCCCCCTCTTCCCTGGGCTGAGGGGAGAGGGATAGAGAAAGAGAGAGAGAGAAAGAGAGAGAAAGAGAGAGAGAGGGATAGAGAAAGAGAGAGATAGAGAAAGAGAGAGATAGAGAAAGAGAGAGATAGAGAAAGAGAGAGATAGAGAAAGAGAGAGGCCTACCCTCCTTTAGCATTCTGTCCACATTGGGGGGATAAATTATTCACGCCCGTGGAGACAACCGCCTCATGGTGTAATGAGAAGGACACATATTTATACCAAATATTGCTGTTGGGAAACTATCGATCAGAAAGCTATTTGTTGAAAGTTTAGTGTGGAAACCAAGACTGTCAGCGTGTTTTAATGTGACTGGCGGACCGACCTCACTCTCCCTCTCCCTCTCTTTTCTCTCCAGCCAAATAGCTTCAGTCTCTCAGAGAAAAGGAATATTTATTTCTTCTAGAGAGTTGAGATTGAAAGAGAGAAATGGGGAAGAATGAAATGTATAAACATTATTGTTGAACATGTTGAGAGAACACTGATTGAAGACACCATAGACCCTTCATTAAAGGGACAATCCACCCCAACCATTAATTCCTATGATTAACAGTTAAATAGTGTTAAATAACACTAATATGTGAAGATTTTGTTTTTACAAACAAATGTTTAATTTTGTTGTTAGAACGAGGTTGGTAAAGAAACTTTAGAAACATTTTTGGAGTCAACTACCACAAGGAAATTATCTCTTTCTCTGTGCTGGCTGGCTAGGTATTTAGCTAGAAAAGCATGTGAAGTAGCTAGCTGTAAAATCGCCTCAACAAACAGCACTGTCAATTTAGGAGTCTAACTCACTCAGTTCAACTTGCAGGTTTTATCTGCCAGTGAGCAAAAATGGCGTCTCTGCCCAAAGCGCAGAGTAACGTTGCTTTTATTGTTTTTGTAAATGTTGCCCATAATTCGTCAATGGGCCGCATGGTGCATTCTGGGACAAGGAGAGCTCTCCTTCAGGGAGTGGTGAGAGTCAATTGGGCGCTCGCTCAAAAATAGAACATTAGCATGAATTTTGTGAACAAGGAGTACAACATTGCATATATTTTCCAAGATATGAGATAATTAACTTGTTCTTTGTAATATCGAATAACTTTGGAATCGTGACATTACGTACTTTCAAGGAAAATAGACAGATTTCTCGACTCATACCCTAACTTTGAGAATGGTTTGCCTGATGATTAGCATAGCAACCGCGTGACGCAGCATGACAAGATGAATTCGATGGTTCGACAGTCAGTGTGGGGGGGGTAATATCTTGGTTTTCCACAGACACCATTGTGACATGGTACTTGAAGGAGAAACAGAGTTGAATAATTTGGTACATTATTTAGATTAAGCACATCTAAGCGAAATATATACTTTGTCATGACGGTGTAAACAGACGGATGTGTTCTAGACGATACCATCTATTAGCTGATTTGGTGATCTGGAGTAGAGATGATTATTTTAAAAGCGGTATGAAAAGTGACAGCGTGTTATCCCCCATCTCCAGAGACGAGAGTTATGTTGCCATGACGCGTTCCCAAACTATTTCCTGATTTTCACAGACGGACCACTTAGAAGTTAAATCATGGGAACATTTTTTATTTGACCCACTGACAGAACATAGGCTTTCACCAAATTGACAGGAGTGTCCAGAATTTAATTTCTGGGGGTGGATTATCCCATTAACCCTTGATATGTCATGTTAGCAGTTACCAGGACTGGATAGAGTAGTCTGGCAGTGGTACCTTTCAATCACTGATCTGATCCATACTACACTGGATTAAACCAGGGGAGATGGCACTGAAGTTACATTACACCACTGTTCACACCAGACATCTAGAGATGACGATATGAGATCTCAGTTTAGCCTTCAGTTTGGCTCACACACAGTGTCTCAGGCTAGGAGATCAGGTTCATATTTCCTTTAGACAGTGCTTGGATTGGCATGCACCAGAGAAAGCCTGTCAGTCCTGTGGGTAGAGGCTCTTCAGAGGGGGTTTATGGTTAGGGCATGTTCCTCTCTATTAGGGAAAATCTGAATGATACTGCAAAGAGCCCACACATACGCACTCAAGTACACCCAGAATTATAACGCCCTTGCCATTTCTTTACTTGTGCTAGTGGACAGATTAACGATGGACCAGGCGTCATCCTAGCTTTACTTTAATGCAGGTCTGCAAGAACTCCCAGAAAGAAAAAGGAACACTCCCGTGCCCCCTACCCCTCTCCATACTGACCCCCCACACACATCCCCAGTAGTCCCCAATTCCCCACTCCCCTCCTGGCCTCCCTCCGTCTCTCCTGCAGCAGTAATAGATGAAGATATTCCTGGCTGGGAGGGCGCAGGGGAAATCAGAGCAGGGCCAAGGGCCTGGGCACTCTCTTGGATACCTGCTAGCTGTCAGGGGGGTAAATGGGGGGGCTTCCATGGATGTTGGGGTTTCTAGCTGGAGGGAGAGGATGCATTGATGAAACTACATATAGCTCTTAAACTACACACTATTCAGTAAAGAGTTCCACAGGTAAACCTAGCGTAAGCACTCATACCTGTTTCTAACTACCTTTGAAGCCATTCCGGCACAGTCTACTCTAAGTCTCTCCCCATCACCTCATGCACTGCCATGTAGTCAGCCACAGCTGGTGTGTGTGACGGCCCAGGGAGCAGAAGCTGTGCTTTCAGGTCTCAGCTCCGTCAGGAGATGCTAATAACCCTGCACTTACCACCAGCGACACCTTTCCCCTCCCAGCCTCTCCCAGCCATCCCAGCCCCAGACAGCTATTACTGCCTCACTATGCACGGGGCCTGCCAAAAACAGCACTACAATTACAATATCAGGGATATGCACAGGGCTGCTGAAGTAAAGGAAGAGGGGGAACTAAATAAAATACTGGCCTGACATGCAGTGTTGCGACTAAAAGAAAGGTGAACTATGATAATTGCGCAAGATCATCACTGTACTGACGCAGTATAGGAGTTCAGCTCTCAACTCAGGGTAAGAAGTATTTCTGTTACATTAGACAAAACACCCTCAAAGTCATACAGACAATCCTAACACCCACAGCATCATGCATAACGCATGCACAAACACACACACGTTGGGGGCGCCGTAGCATCTCCACTGGTGCAGGTCTCTAATGAAGCCCCAGTTGTGACGGCATGGAGGCGTCTCTCTCGCTCCGACGGGATAATTACGCTGCTCCCTGGCAGCTGAGTTTGGCAGATGTATGGGAGGCAGCGCGCGGCACCGAGCGCCGGGGAGCGGAGGTGGGATTCGGCAGGACCCCGACATCCGCCATTAGCAGGTTGGCACCGTCACAAATGAGTGTTTTTCACGAGAGCCCGGGAAGGCTGGGAAATTCCAATGAATTCTTGCGCTATGTCGCAGCACATGAGACAGTGTTGGGAGAGAAAGAGAGAGGGATGAGAGAACCAGGGAGGAAACAGAGAAAGACGAAGGGTGAGAGAGAAGGGAACAAAAGGAAAGGTTCACGCTGCCATGACCGGATTAGTCACCTCTCTCAGCACAGGGAGCCCAGAGCAGTGCACCCTGGGAAATTACTGAATCAGAATGCATTGATTTTCTGTGGGGAGGGAAAAAAAGTGAAAGACAAAAAAAGGCCTGAAAAACAGTCATGGCTGAGAATTAGGGAGGAAATTGTAGGAGACCTTTGTATTATTATTGGTAGCAGAATAGAGAGAACACCATTGTACACAGCTGTTTGAGAGGGAGACGATAAGAACGGGACACTATTGTTCCAGCATTTCTCCAGTGCTTTCTCTTCCTTTCATTTCAGTCTCTTCCCATCGTCTTACTTTGTAATTAGGAAAACACAGCCAAGATAAACCTTGAGCACCTCACTGCTAAAACAGCTTGTGTGCGTGTGTGTGTGTGTGTGTGTGTGTGTGTGTGTGTGTGTACAGAACCTGGTTGTATCAAATGTCTTCATACACTACCCCTAGTGTTACTATCCCAACGCCACAGCAGCAGAACAGCAACCTTAGATCAGTGAGATGCAGTGTACCTCGTCCGGCTGCATTCACCCACAGCGGTATTCCGTATGCATGAGGATGACTGGTACTGGTTTGATCTGCTGCCATGTTCCGCCTCCCTCCACATCAGCAGCAGCTGTATCATTTAACGGTCATTTGTAAAACAACGTCAAGAGCAATCAGTGATCACTAATCACTAATGAACCAACCCTACCTATGTCTTATTACAGCCTGAATCACAACCAGGAATCAGTACACACTCACTTGTGACAAAAAAAATAATGGGCGCCTCGCTCTCTTCCTCTCACTCCATCCATCCTAAACGATCGATTTCAAGGTGACCCTGGCTGAGGAGAGTGTTTTCCTCTAGCTGCTCCAGCCTGGTCCCAGTAATTAACACCAGCGCCTAATGAAGTCCAGCTGCTCACCCGCGCAGACTGAACGCGTGCCAAAATCCGGGAGAGCCCCTGTCAGGCAGCCATCGCTCTCCTCACACCCCCACCCTCTCTCCTCTCCTCATCCTTCCATCCCTGTGTCCGTCCCTTATCCCTCTCTCCATCAATCCCCTGATCTTAACCTCTCCGTGGCTTTGGAAGGTCAGCCTCCTTCCATCAGTGGCCATTCTGGACATCTCTGCCCCCCCCCAGGTTGCTGCCGTCAAAAACACTGATCATGCAGTCCTCCACTACTTCTCCATCTCTTCATCGCACTCCCTTACCCTGCCAAATTACCTTCATTCCCCACCGTCCAACTGATCCCTTTTCCTGCCAACTCCCACATCCCTCTCTCTACTGACATAATAATCTCTTACTTACTATTTCTCACTCTTTCCATCAGTACTGTCTGCCTAACTGCCTTTTCACCAATGAGACCAATTCAAGCCCAGTGTAACCACATAAAGTCCACAACTTCTTGATTTGAATTTGGGGAGAAATAATATCCAGTAAAACAAAAAGTTTGTAACAAATATTTTGAAATCCCAGAAAACCCGTGGCAGCTTGGATCTTAATCCACATCAGGTTGCCAGAGTCCTCCCAGCTGGACCGTTCCCTCATGTTGCCTCCCTCCTCCCCTCTCCTATTTAACCGTGTGATGCTCACTAGCCCTGTATCAAAGCTGCTTGTGTCTGTCAGCCTGTCAGCACTCTGGGAGCCTCGCTTTGCATCCTGGGAGTGGGGCTTTGAACACAGAGGACGCCTGCCTCTTCCACACACAGAGAAGCTAATGGGGGGGGGCTCTGCCGTGCCGCGCTGGGATCTCCACCACCGCCCCTCAGCAGCTATAAGGAAGGGGGCGTTCTGCAAACTTTCCCCACAATCCTTTCTAGCTGACATCCCGGGTGATCTGGGAGTGGAGAGAGATGAGCTGTGTCATCCTCTCATAAATCCCACCTGGAGCCTCGCTGACGTATCAGACTCAAATCACCTCCAACAGACAGACAGGAGATGCTAATTAGCGCAGAGGATTATCATTGTACCTGACTTCATCAGAAAGACTAAAAACTATCTGCCATTCTAAATAAACTATGAGGTACCAGGCCATTAAGAGCTTTACAAAGACCCTTAGAGAACCATGGAAGTCAAAGATGAACTGATTTGTTCTCTGTTGATTCACTCGTCTCTATTACTCTCCTCCCCGTCCAGGACTACCGCATTCCTCCATCGCAGCTCTCTGTCCTCCGCCGTGAGCTCGCACTCAGGACAGTGTGATGTATTACGGCGTGTGATTCTCTAATCCCATGCACCCCCCCGTACCGCCTCTCACCACCGCACCCCACACCTTCCTCACCAGCTGCGACAGATGCCGCCGTCACTCGAGAAAATACATTCAGAATACTTAACGAATTAAGCGAGGAGCTAATTGTAGCTGGCCCGTGTTCATCATGCGCAAAAAGGCAAGCGGCTTGTTTGTCTTTTAACAATTACCAGACAGAGCAGGGAGAGGGGGAGAGGGGGGTAATTGTCCCATTCTCCCCAGCAGCTGGCTCAGCCACACCTGGGCGGGTGTGAAAGCCGGGTGGGGCGGGGACGAGGGGGAGATGAGATGGGCAGGTGCACCTCTGCCATCACTAAACTAAGCACAAGCCGACTTGAGGTATGATGCGCAAATACACTCTCTACCACTGTATAACACAGACATTAAAGCCTGGGCTGGTATTAGTGCTTGTACGCACAAACTAGTGTACATACTTACACTGGTATGAAACACACACTTAAAAATGTATTACATGCTACACCCCCTTTTCTTTCTCTTCATTCTTCACACACACACACACACACACACACACACACACACACACACACACACACACACACACACACACACACACACACACACACACACACACACACACACACACACACACACACACACACACACACACACACACACACACACACACATTTTGGAAGAGCTTCCCTTGAGCAGTTCTCTTATAGATCTCCAAACAGCTTGTAATTACTTTTAATAAACAGCATAAGAAGCAAATCAAGCGCAAACGTGGAAAAAACAAGCTCTCAGGGGGATCAAAGAGCACTCAGCCTTGCAAACAAACACTTCACCAACATCAGAGCTATTTTATTCTTGCTTTTTTACATTCAAACATGTAATGCTCAGTGGGGGTAACTAGAGTAATGCAGTAGAGACCGGCACAGAAAGACAAGAAGTGAAAGAGGGAATGACAGGAATACAATGGCCGTAAAGTAGTTACTATTATTGGGTTAGTTGCTACCTAGATTCTGTGGGAGGCTACTTGACTCAAACACTTCTGACGGGCTGTCTGCCTATGACCATGTGCATATGTGTGCTCGTGTGCATGTAAACAATGCAACAACATTACATTATGTTGTCTCTATGACGAGAGGTATGCTGACATTCTGTGGAACAATTGAAACCTCTCCGATCACAACGAAACGGTCGAGTAGATCCATAAAGGAGCAATACCAAATCTACTCACCCTCCTCTCTCCATCTATCCCTTTATCCTCCATTCACCCCACCCTCCTCTCTCCATCTATCCCTTTATCCTCCATTCACCCCACCCTCCTCTCTCCATCTATCCCTTTATCCTCCATTCACCCCACCCTCCTCTCTCCATCTATCCCTTTATCCTCCATTCACCCCACCCTCCTCTCTCCATCTATCCCTTTATCCTCCATTCACCCCACCCTCCATCTATCCCTTTATCCTCCATTCACCCCACCCTCCATCTATCCCTTTATCCTCCATTCACCCCACCCTCCTCTCTCCATCTATCCCTTTATCCTCCATTCACTCCACCCTCCATCTATCCCTTTATCCTCCATTCACCCCACCCTCATCTCTCTATCCATCCCTTTATCCTCCATTCACCCCACCCTCCATCTATCCCTTTATCCTCCATCTATCCCTTTATCCTCCATTCACCCCACCCTCCTCTCTCCATCCATCCCTTTATCCTCCATTCACCCCACCCTCCATCTATCCCTTTATCCTCCATTCACCCACCCTCCTCTCTCCATCCATCCCTTTATCCTCCATTCACCCCACCCTCCATCTATCCCTTTATCCTCCATTCACCCCACCCTCCATCTATCCCTTTATCCTCCATTCACCCCACCCTCCATCTATCCCTTTATCCTCCATTCACCCCACCCTCCTCTCTCCATCCATCCCTTTATCCTCCATTCACCCCACCCTCCATCTATCCCTTTATCCTCCATTCACCCCACCCTCCATCTATCCCTTTATCCTCCATTCCACTCTTCCTCCCCCCATCCCTCAATCCCTTTGTCCTCCATCCCCCTCCCCCCCCTCCCTCCCTCTAACCTTTTCTCCCTCCCTTTATCCTCCCTCCCACTCTCTCTTCCTCCAGCCATCCCTTTCTCCCTCCCTCCATCCATCCCTCTCTCTCTCCCTCCATCCATCCATCCATCCTTCTCTCCCTCCATCCATCCCTCTCTCCCTCCATCCCCATCCCTCTCTCCCTCCATCTCATCCTCCCTCCATCCCTTTATCCTCCATCCACCCCACCCTGGTTAGAGTGTTGGACTAGTAACCGAAAGGTTGCAAGTTCGAATCCCCGAGCTGACAAGGTAGAAATCTGTCTTTCTGCCCCTGAACAGGCAGTTAACCCACTTTTCCTAGGCCGTCATTGAAAATAAGAATTTGTTCTTAACTGACTTGCCTACTAAAATAAAGGTAAAATTTAAAAATTAAAAAAATCCCACCCTCCCTCCCTCCCTCCCTCCCTCGCTTTATCCTCCATCCACCCCCCCCCTCACTCCCCCCCCCCCCCACCCCTCCCTTTATCTTCCATCCATCCATCCCTCCCTCCCTCCCCTCTGGTGTTCTGGCTGGCTGGCTCCAGGTGGTGAGGGATGTGCATGAGGGGCCTGTCATCTGTTCCCATGTTCGTAGCATCTCTACTGTGTGTTACTAGGTGTGTTACTAGGTGTTCAGTGGAGGCCAGTAGAGAACCAAGATCCTCCAGCAGACCACATTTACACTGCAATGTTCTACAGCCAGGGGGAATAACAGATATGGAGGAATACTTCAGATGGTGACTATTTGAAGGAGTTTCATGGATGGTACAATAATTATTTGAGCAGTGGACTGAAGGCAGAGGGCAAAACTTTCATCGCTCAAAAACACTGCCTTATGGCTATCAGGCTGGCACGGGGCGCACACACACTCATGCACGCAGTGGAGTGAGCCATCATCCACATTATCCACATCCATTGACTCCTAAAGCTTTGTGTGTGCTGCCTCATTAGGTCTTCAGTGACACACAGAGCCCACACCAGGCCTCTCTCCCCAGCGCCTCTCCCTCACTCGCTCTTCATCTCGACACACACACACCACGCGCAAACACTAAAAGGAGACTGCTCAGGCACTGCCCTAGGGAATACTCCTCAGACATTACTAGTGGAGCGCAACACAGACATACATCACTAGAGACCGATGGCTGGGCCGTCACAGGAAGATTACAGGTCTAGCCTCCGTATAAAGGGTTAGTCTCATGATGTCACTGAAGAGCATGCTTGGAATAACACTTAAAACATCACAGGAGGACAGAAGGCATCTTAAACATCACTCATGCATTAAGCGTAACATATGGCTTAAAGTTCAAGACAGCAGCACTACCGTTGGGAACGTGGCTCTGATAGCAGGCGCTGATTTACCAGTGAGAGGTCAGGTGTGTGCCAGAGTAGAGGAGCAGTAACATGAATAGTGCTGTACTGTGACATCACTTCAGGGTTAAAGGGATCAGCCGGGACGCTGCTCATCTGGGTTCATGCTCGGGGCGCTAGCTCGCTAACTTCCTTGAAATGAATAAGTAAGAATTAAGAATGAGATGCATCATTAGCTGGGCTCCCCAGAGGGCAATTAGTTTCAGGTGAGTGGCTGTACCCTGGGCCTGGCTGGGAGGGGGGTTCATCATGCACACACAGCCATCGGGGGTGGGGGGTGTGGACCTTTACATTGGTGTGCAAAGAATATGAGAGGGTTTGTGTTGAGAGTGGGCGCTACAGATCGTCTTTACACTGTAGCCATGCCAGTTAAGCAGTCTGCTGCTATTTCTATTTGATTTGGAGTATTTTACACTATTATCTCGTGTGCATCATGCAGTGTCCTGCCATATGGCCCTGTAGCCCTATGTAGCCCTATGGGCCGGTCCCCCTCCCCACTCTTTCCCAGTGCTCAACAGGCAGGGCTCCATTCACACAACTTGGTACGGAGAGAGAAGGGGGACAAACCTTGCAGATGGGCAGGTTCTCCTACAGGCCGTCCGACAGGCAAGGTGGGTGGAAAGAGAAGGCAGGGTGACAGTTAGTCAGTAGGTCCATGATTAGATGGGGGTTAGAGGGGGGGTTCATACATGGGGGGTTATGGTAGGGCAGCGGCTACTGTAACATGCACCGGATACTCTCTCTGTATCGTTCAATGTGATAAACTAACTCACTCCTCTCTGTATTCCTAAGACCCGGACTAATATCCAGTCACAGTTCATATCCCAAGCAAATAAATATGATGGAAATACCCATGAAGAAACTCATGAGCATCAGTCATAAGGCTACAGCGCTCAACTAAAGTGGTTGGATCCAGAGTTCGGTTTTTCAGACTGTGGCCTTGCTGAGGGGAGAAACTCTAGTAGATGCTTTAATGCGTGTCTCCATTACACTGATCTCTTCCACTTGTACAGTTACTGGAATGGGGAGGAGGGGGAGAGACGGGAGGAGGGGGAGAGAGAGGGGGTGGGGTAGAGGAAAAAAGAGAAAGTGGGGGGGGTACAGCTAAATCTACCAATAAAAGAAGATGAAAGTCAGGTTAAACACAATATGCTAATTGAAATGTGTTGGCTGATTAAGGCGATTGAAAGGAGAGCGGGCGTGCTGTGAGTTCTGGGCGCCGGTGATTAGTGCGGCATTAGTGTCTGCATGCTTTTCCTCAGGACGTGGTGGAGAGAGCAGAGCCGTGTGTGTGTCGATGTGTGTGTAAAGGAGAGAGTGAGAAGGGGTGGGGGAGAGGCCATGCGTGTGAGATTGAAGAGCTCCTGTCCTGAAGTATGTCTGCCCACGCGCACAGACAAAATGGCGCGCCGCTCGCATATTCTGGCCAAATATCAGTAGTAGCAGTAGTACCGTACAAATATTTGTATCAGCTACCATGAGTTTGTACAACAGAAGGGTGCTAAAAACAGCTGGGTATTGACAACAACAATACAGTATCTCTCTTTCCCTTATTTGTTGCTGTAGGTTGGGTTGCTAAGGCAGTCTCTGCTCGCTCTGAATTCCCCTTTCACTCTTCCTCTCCCTCGCTTCTCTCCCCCGCTCCCTCACTTCTCTCCCTCGCTCCCTCACTTCTCTCCCCCGCTCCCTCACTTCTCTCCCTCGCTTCTCTCCCCCGCTCCCTCGCTTCTCTCCCCCGCTCCCTCGCTTCTCTCCCCCGCTTCTCTCCCTAGCTTCTCTCCCCCGCTTCTCTCCCTCGCTTCTCTCCCCCGCTTCTCTCCCTCGCTTCTCTCCCTCGCTTCTCTCCCCCGCTTCTCTCCCCCTCTCCCTCACTTCTCTCCCCTCTCCCTCACTTCTCTCCCCCTCTCCTCACTTTTCTCCCCGCTTCCTCACTTCTCTCCCCTTCTCTCCCCGCTTCTCTCCCCTTCTCTCCCCCGCTTCTCCCCCGCTCCCTCACTTCTCTCTCCCCGCTCCCCCCGCTCCCCACTTCTCTCCCCGCTCCCCCACTTCTCTTCCCCTCTCCCTCACTTCTCTCCCCCTCTCCCCACTTCTCTCCCCCACTTCTCTCCCCCTCCCTCCCTCACTTCTCTCCCCCTCCTCACTTCTCTCCCCGCTCCCTCACTCCCCCTCTCCCTCACTTCTCTCCCCCTCCCTCCTCTCTTCTCTCCCCTCTCCCTCACCCCTCTCCCCTTCTCTCCCCTCTCCCTCACTTCTCTCCCCCTCTCCCTCACTTCTCTCCCCCTCTCCCCCTCTCCCTCACTTCTCTCCCCCTCTCCCTCACTTCTCTCCCCCCCTCCCTCACTTCTCTCCCCTCTCCCTCACTTCTCTCCCCGCTCCCTCACTTCTCTCCCCCTCTCCCTCACTTCTCTCCCCCTCTCCCTCACTTCTCTCCCCCGCTCCCTCACTTCTCTCCTCTCTTTGTGTGTTGGTGTCTCTCAGGACCACACTGGCCTTTTTTTCCACAGGCTTTATTGTTTTCCGCTGTGCAGCTGCAAAGCATGGAGGAGCCCCCTGCAGGTGTGAGTTTGTGTGGTAACGCTCTGCCCCCCCTGCTTCTCCCACCCCTGCCAGCAGGTGGCGGGGCGGCGCGCTGGGCCCGTTGCCCCGCTGAGCCCTGCCAAGCCAGGGTTAAAATGACGCTCTGAACTCAAAAAGCACTGTGATTAACTACATAGGTGGGACCCCCAGTCAAGGGCCCAGGGGGTGGCCCCACCGTGGTGCACAGCACCCCCTCAACAACCCCCCAACCTTACACCCCTCTAGCCTATAAATAGGGAAGATGCAGAACCATTGAACTGTATGCAATTTCCTAGAACAACCCTTCCATCCCTATTCCCTGTCATTCTGAGGAAAACAAAATGGCGTAGACACTGCTGTGAGAGCTTTTGTCTTAAACGTAAAGGCATCACCACATCATACAAAATAGTCATTTGTAGTCATGCCTGATTGCCTGTAGTTAAGTAGCTACGTCTTCATGGACATTTAGAGGCTCTTAAAATCCAAACCTCAATCCCCACATTAGTCCTCACTAATGACTTCGATCTGTTCTTTCAATATTCTATCGTTCTCTACTCTGTTCTTTAAATATTCTATCATTCTCTACTCTGTTCTTTTCTCCTTTACTTCAGAATTTCCCAGCTTTCCCTCTCTCAGCAGCCACCTTTCTACTATTTTGTCATCTCCCCGCTGTCTGTCTTGCTAGTGGTATCCCTCCATCTGGGGGGAAAGGAAATGAAAGTGATCTGGCCCTCTGACACTCTCTCTCCCTGGGAAATGAGGGGCTCTGGTCCGACACTCCTATTGTTCAGCATGTGGCCTCTCACTCCCTCTCTCTGTCTGCTTCCCCCTGGAAGGGCTGGACTATTATTATTGCGGTTATCTCCATCGTGCGCAGACATGGGCATCAGTCACAGCCCACACGGCAGGCACGCCGCAGGGATTTACAACACAATAGCAGAACACTGGGTTGTCCCCACTGGCAGGTTATCACCCCGGGCCAAAATGGCTTCTCTCTCTCTCCTCTGCTCTCCATCTGAGGGCGAGAGATGAGATGTAGAGTCGCTGGCTGTTTGGCTTTGGCACTGTGTAGAAATGTATCGTGGGCGGAGAGTGTAAATAGTGTACACAAAATTGCAGTTGGTGGGTGTTAGTATACTGTAGGATGTACTCATTGGAAAAGTGTAAACATATGTCAAATGTATTATTTATGACACCATCACGTTGTTCATTCCTATTATGAAGCATGGTGTTAGGGAGAATATGGGCACTTACTTTAATGATCAAATACACTGTTGAAGACGATTCGAGTGCCAAGGAATTGCCGTATTAACACATTCATGCTGAAGAGATTAAGAGGAAAAGGTACAAGTCTTTAATAACAGAGAGCAGTTCCCCTCTCTCTCTCTCTCTGTGTCGCTCTGTTCATCCCATTATATCTGATTTAGTCTGACAGGGTTTTTAGGGGGCCATGGGTACACTCTACACTGCTTTACCCTGTGAGCAGTTAGTGCAGCGTTGGGGGACTCTATCACATTACTGGATTAGATTATACAGTTGGAGGTCTCGCTGCCTCCCTTCAAATCACCTGTCCTCCAGGACAGAGCAAAACGCTGGCAACAGCCATGAGGAAAGCTGCATAATCACATTCCAGTCTCCCGAGCTCTCAGTGCAAGAGGCATCACTGCAGTACCTGGTTCGAATCCAGGCTGCATCTCATCCGGCCGTGATTGGGAGTCCCATAGGGCGGCGCACAATTGGCCCAGCGTAGTCCGGGGTAGGCCGTCATTTTAAATAAGAATTTCTTCTTAACTGACTTGTTCTTAACTGACTTGCCTAGTTAAATAAATAACCTCCCAGAGGAGAAACGCTGACAGGCCAATGTGATGGGGGGGGTTGAATCTTTAACAAGGTGAGGGAGGCCGTAGGTAAGCAGTTTTATCTGTGTGTTTGATGTGAGTGTACGTGTCGTGTGTATGTGTGTAACAGAATAATAATTTGGCTAGTGTAATCACACGTGACAGTGTGAGCTGTCTGAGCCGTGTTGTTAGGCAGTCTCCTCTCCACCCAGCCGTGGTACGTCTACATTAAACAATCAGAGAAATGGGAATGGACAGGCAGTGGGAGAAATACACCCATTCCCCTAGGTCCACTGCCTCCTGGTGAAGGCCTCTCGTATGGCAGTTGCCTGGCGCACCACTCAGATGAATTAAAACACCAGGTTTTTACACCCCCTTTTGTCCATGTAATCAAGGACTTTTCCATGCCTGCTCCTCCACTTCTCCCCGTCTCATCGATTACCCTCCACACTCAAACTTGGCTAAGCAACACGAAAATAAATCCGCAGCTAGTGAGGATGCATGCATAACAAGTCATCTGAGGGAAGCATCAACTTCAGCTAAACACATCAGTTCACAGAGCTTTGCTAACCACACATGCACCTCTTCACTCTACAATAACTGTGTCCCAACCTTTCCACAGAGACAGTTCCAGGTTTAGGCTTTAGGGAGATCTCACCATCTTCAATGCTAAGTGAGTTTGTGTGTGTGCATCCACACACTCTGTGGGGTAGAGGTGTATAAGATAAGTGACAGTGGGAAAGTTGCACAAATCCCCCCCACACACACACACACACACACACACACACACACACACACACACACACACACACACACGTGTACTCGCACAGGAAGGAGATAGGAGCCGCATTGAGCAGATGTTGGAGCTTTCAGGAGGTAAACTGATTGAGATGCAGTGTCACCTTGTTAATGATCATCCAAGACAAAACTGGGAGGGGAGAGTGGGGGTATGATCACACCTTCACGAATGTCACACTGTGGATAACAGGGCCGGGTAGGTGAGGTGTCAGCAGTGCACATCTTCACCGTGCAAATGTGAAGAGAGCAGGGATGTACAATTGGGAGGTGTGTGTGTGTGTCAATGTCAACTGTGCAGCTGAGTTTATTTCAGGTATCTCAGTTACATCAGGGGGATTTGTTATGAGAGGGGCTCAGATATTATATATGACAAAAGATACCCACCCAAGCTCAACCACAACACACACATCTCTCTACCACACACAGACCTGTGACTGCAGATGCACATTAATAACATGTATGGAAATGTAAGGTGAATGTCTGAACAACGAAGTAGCGGAGAGGAAGAAATTAAGTGGACATGACTATCACTGCTGACAAATGCGTCGACAAGCTAAGCCGCACCGCCGGAACGTTATCATTAGTGATGTGACGCACAGACAACAACACACACTGAAGACCTCTTGTTCTAGATCACTCTTTCCAAAACTCCCTCTCTGCCACAATGGGGATGAAGACTGCATCCATCACCTTACAATTTGTAAACAATGGAGTAGAATGCAGAATACCTTCACTGTTGCTACTGTTCTAACAAACTAATGTATAATATAGAATGTGTGTACAAGGTAAAATGTTTCATGACATTTTAGGTTGGAAATGCCTAGTGAGAACTAAGACTTGCGCATTCTGAAGGGTTTCTATTAGGAGAACAGAGGAGGGTAAAATATCAAAGCTCAGGGACGACCTCCGCAGTCATATATCAAAGCTCAGGGACGACCTCCGCAGTCATATATCAAAGCTCAGGGATGACCTCAGGAGTCATATATCAAAGCTCAGGGATGACCTCAGGAGTCATATATCAAAGCTCAGGGATGACCTCCGCAGTCATATATCAAAGCTCAGGGATGACCTCCGCAGTCATATATCAAAGCTCAGGGACGACCTCCGCAGTCATATATCAAAGCTCAGGGACGACCTCCGCAGTCATATATCAAAGCTCAGGGACGACCTCCGCAGTCATATATCAAAGCTCAGGGACGACCTCCGCAGTCATATATCAAAGCTCAGGGACGACCTCCGCAGTCATATATCAAAGCTGAGGGACGACCTCCGCAGTCATATATCAAAGCTGAGGGACGACCTCCGCAGTCATATATCAAAGCTGAGGGACGACCTCCGCAGTCATATATCAAAGCTGAGGGACGACCTCCGCAGTCATATATCAAAGCTGAGGGACGACCTCCGCAGTCATATATCAAAGCTCAGGGATGACCTCAGGAGTCATATATCAAAGCTCAGGGATGACCTCAGGAGTCATATATCAAAGCTCAGGGATGACCTCCGTAGTCATATATCAAAGCTCAGGGATGACCTCCGCAGTCATATATCAAAGCTGAGGGACGACCTCCGCAGTCATATATCAAAGCTCAGGGATGACCTCCGCAGTCATATATCAAAGCTTAGGGATGACCTCAGGAGTCATATATCAAAGCTCAGGGATGACCTCAGGAGTCATATATCAAAGCTCAGGGATGACCTCCGTAGTCATATATCAAAGCTCAGGGATGACCTCCGTAGTCATATATCAAAGCTCAGGGATGACCTCCGTAGTCATATATCAAAGCTCAGGGATGACCTCAGGAGTCATATATCAAAGCTCAGGGACGACCTCAGGAGTCATATATCAAAGCTCAGGGACGACCTCAGGAGTCATATATCAAAGCTCAGGGACGACCTCCGCAGTCATTTATCAGAGCTGAGGGATGACCTCCGCAGTCATATATCAAAGCTGAGGGATGACCTCCGCAGTCATATATCAAAGCTCAGGGACGACCTCCGCAGTCATATATCAAAGCTGAGGGACGACCTCCGCAGTCATATATCAAAGCTGAGGGACGACCTCCGCAGTCATATATCAAAGCTCAGGGATGACCTCCGCAGTCATATATCAAAGCTCAGGGATGACCTCCGCAGTCATATATCAAAGCTCAGGGACGACCTCCGCAGTCATATATCAAAGCTCAGGGACGACCTCCGCAGTCATATATCAAAGCTCAGGGATGACCTCCGCAGTCATATATCAAAGCTCAGGGATGACCTCAGGAGTCATATATCAAAGCTCAGGGATGACCTCAGGAGTCATATATCAAAGCTCAGGGACGACCTCCGCAGTCATATATCAAAGCTGAGGGACGACCTCCGCAGTCATATATCAAAGCTGAGGGACGACCTCCGCAGTCATATATCAAAGCTGAGGGACGACCTCCGCAGTCATATATCAAAGCTGAGGGACGACCTCCGCAGTCATATATCAAAGCTGAGGGACGACCTCCGCAGTCATATATCAAAGCTCAGGGACGACCTCCGCAGTCATATATCAAAGGTCAGGGACGACCTCCGCAGTCATATATCAAAGCTCAGGGACGACCTCCGCAGTCATATATCAAAGCTGAGGGACGACCTCCGCAGTCATATATCAAAGCTCAGGGACGACCTCCGCAGTCATATATCAAAGCTCAGGGATAACCTCAGCAGTCATATATCAAAGCCGACAGATAGAGTAGCTTTTTAATGATTGTTTCGTAATCTCCCCAAGAAAGAGAGGAGCGAGAGGGAAAGCAGAAAACTCCTCTGTGATCTCTCCTCAATTTTCTCACCACAGACGCCTCGACAGATAAAGGTAAAGACACTGCTCTCTTTCACTGTTGAAAAACGTCATCCATCTTTGAAGAGGGGTTCAAAGAAATAAAATAATAACATTATTGAAAATAATCTGCATCAATTCCATAATTAATCTCCAGTTTTCTGAAAATTCTGATGTTAATTAACCCAAAATTCCCTCCATGGCGGCTGAGAGAGACGAGCGTTCAGCCTGCCCCCTTCAAGCACCCCTATCTCTCCCATCACAGTCTTTTAGGGGGAGAGAGCGCTCTGAAAGGAGAGGATTCTCAGGCTGGAGGGCTGAAGACTGCATCCATCACCTTACAATTTGTAAACAATGGAGTAGAATGCAGAATACCTTCACTGTTGCTACTGTTCTAACAAACTAATGTATAATATAGAATGTGTGTACAAGGTAAAATGTTTCATGACATTTTAGGTTGGAAATGCCTAGTGAGAACTAAGACTTGCGCATTCTGAAGAGTTTCTATTAGGAGAAAAGAGGGTAAAATATCAAAGCTGAGGGACGACCTCCGCAGTCATATATCAAAGCTGAGGGACGACCTCCGCAGTCATATATCAAAGCTGAGGGACGACCTCCGCAGTCATATATCAAAGCTGAGGGACGACCTCCGCAGTCATATATCAAAGCTCAGGGACGACCTCCGCAGTCATATATCAAAGGTCAGGGACGACCTCCGCAGTCATATATCAAAGCTCAGGGACGACCTCCGCAGTCATATATCAAAGCTGAGGGACGACCTCCGCAGTCATATATCAAAGCTCAGGGACGACCTCCGCAGTCATATATCAAAGCTCAGGGATAACCTCAGCAGTCATATATCAAAGCCGACAGATAGAGTAGCTTTTTAATGATTGTTTCGTAATCTCCCCAAGAAAGAGAGGAGCGAGAGGGAAAGCAGAAAACTCCTCTGTGATCTCTCCTCAATTTTCTCACCACAGACGCCTCGACAGATAAAGGTAAAGACACTGCTCTCTTTCACTGTTGAAAAACGTCATCCATCTTTGAAGAGGGGTTCGAAAGAAATAAAATAATAACATTATTGAAAATAATCTGCATCAATTCCATAATTAATCTCCAGTTTTTCTGAAAATTCTGATGTTAATTAACCCAAAATTCCCTCCATGGCGGCTGAGAGAGACGAGCGTTCAGCCTGCCCCCCTTCAAGCACCCCCTATCTCTCCCATCGCGGTACAGTCTTTTAGGGGGAGAGAGCGCTCTGAAAGGAGAGGATTCTCAGGCTGGAGGGCTGAAGACTGCATCCATCACCTTACAATTTGTAAACAATGTAGTAGAATGCAGAATACCTTCACTGTTGCTACTGTTCTAACAAACTAATGTATAATATAGAATGTGTGTACAAGGTAAAATGTTTCATGACATTTTAGGTTGGAAATGCCTAGTGAGAACTAAGACTTGCGCATTCTGAAGAGTTTCTATTAGGAGAAAAGAGGGTAAAATATCAAAGCTCAGGGACGACCTCCGCAGTCATATATCAAAGCTAAGGGATGACCTCCGCAGTCATATATCAAAGCTCAGGGATGACCTCCGCAGTCATATATCAAAGCTCAGGGATGACCTCAGGAGTCATATATCAAAGCTCAGGGACGACCTCCGCAGTCATATATCAAAGCTCAGGGATGACCTCCGCAGTCATATATCAAAGCTCAGGGATGACCTGAGCTGTGATATATCAAAGCTCAGGGATAACCTCAGCAGTCATATATCAAAGCTCAGGGATAACCTCAGCAGTCATATATCAAAGCTCAGGGATAACCTCAGCAGTCATATATCAAAGCCGACAGATAGAGTAGCTTTTTAATGATTGTTTCGTAATCTCCCCAAGAAAGAGAGGAGCGAGAGGGAAAGCAGAAAACTCCTCTGTGATCTCTCCTCAATTTTCTCACCACAGACAGATAAAGGTAAAGACACTGCTCTCTTTCACTGTTGAAAAACGTCATCCATCTTTGAAGAGGGGTTCGAAAGAAATAAAATAATAACATTATTGAAAATAATCTGCATCAATTCCATAATTAATCTCCAGTTTTTCTGAAAATTCTGATGTTAATTAACCCAAAATTCCCTCCATGGCGGCTGAGAGAGACAAGCGTTCAGCCTGCCCCCCTTCAAGCACCCCCTATCTCTCCCCATCGCGGTACAGTCTTTTAGGGGGAGAGAGCGCTCTGAAATTAGAGGATTCTCAGGCTGGAGGGCTGAAGGTGGAGATGGGGGAGGAGAGAGAGCATGGGGACATGGATGGGATGGGCCTTCAGCCCTCAGAGAGGAGAGGAAAATGAACACAGTGTGATGGGAAGTAAGAGAAAAGGAAAACTGGGGTGGTGAATGAATCCAGTGGAGAGATGCTCTGTTCCGAGCCAGATTGGGCTGAGATAGGCAGCACGCCTGTACACTATAGCTGTGGTTCTGTTCTGTACCAGCTCTCTCTCTCTAGACAACTACTGCAGGACTCAGGAGGACCCACGCACTGAAAATACATCAACCGGCACAACTCCGATATCAGCTGTCAGGCCTGGAGAAGGCTGGGGAGTCGCTGCGGCTCTCAGTGTTCTGCCGTTTGTTCTCCCAAATTACTCACAGGCCAAGCTTGTTAATCTACACTACAGTACACTGCAGCAGCAATTATTAGTTACAGAATAACAACACAGAGGGAGGAAGCCCGTAAAAAACTACAGAGGAACTTTTCAGTTTGAGCACACATACCTCTGTGCTGCATCAGAGCCTGTAAACCTGATTTGCCTCCAGATAGCATGTGCTAGGAAATGTCATCCACCTGGTGGGAATCAGGGGGGAGTCTGTCTGGCATCTTTGGGCTGCTTCTAAGGTCTCGCTAACTTTTTTGGAGACCTATTTACAACATATTATTACAATGATATGCATACTGTGGGTGAGGTAATGTGATCGTCCATGCCTCCTAACTCTCCACAGTGTCCTCTACATCCAGGTGTGGAGGTCAGTGCGAGGTGGTGAACACACAAGGTGGGTGGCCAATCAGACCATACAAAGGAAATGCTTTACGGTGCCATTATTTTATACTGCAGAGGACAATGTTGGTTATTCACCATATGGCTGATTCATAAATGACTAAACCGAACCTGCTATTTACCGAAACCTTAGCATTTTCCTATATTGTACATAGATTTCAATGTTACTGGTAGAGCAGAGAAAAAAAATACATACTTATAATGTCCTAGAGTGCACACATGTTGAAGAGAGAGAGAGAGAAAAGAGAGAGAGAGAGAGAGAAAAGAGAGAGAGAAAAGAGAGAGAGAGAGAGAGAGAGAGAGAGAGACACACACATTGAGGGCTATTGTCTGGGAGAAAGTCCAGTGATGAGGAGGAAAAAGGGAGAGCAAGAAAAGGAAATGTTTGTTGCCCTTTTACTGTACAGCACGGCCTGCAGTCACAGCCCTGGTCACATAGTGAAGAGTTAACGGAGCAATCAGACCTGCAGCCACGGCCTCAGCTGCGCAGTCAAGTGTTAAACAATGGAACAGCTGTCGAGTGCGGCAGCTCCACAAATAGAGCTGTTCATTTCACCTGTCTGTCTCACACCTGTGTGCTGTGCAGGCCGGGGAGAGAGAAGGCGAGGGCTAGGCCAAACAGAAGGCTGTGGAGCCAGAGGAAACTGAAAGGAGAGACGGGCACAGAGATAACAAACACACACGCGTAAACACACAAACAGGAAGAGACTAGGCTGACTCACCAATCATGTGATTGGCTACGTGGATCTGGATCTCCCGTTCTGTCTCGAAGGTCATTTGGCATTTGATGCACTGGTACGTCTTCTTCTGCAATGCAACAGACAGGTAGACAATCGTTTTAGAGAGGGAATCAAACTGCTCATTCACTCACACAATACAGAAAGGATGTACTGGGGGGCGGGGATTTGGAGGTTTCTTCTTGCTGTTACACTGAGCTGAAACAAAAGCGGAGGTAAAGATTGAGCGTCCCAGGGACCTCACTGTCAATATCTAGTAGAGCGAACAGGCCACACAATGCCTCAGCAGGGCCGAGCTGCAGGCCCCGCCGGGCCCAAATGAAACGCAGCCATGAATTCACACATCTAACTGAGCACAACTTCTTACTGACACGCTAGCCACTGGGAACTGACACACTGCTAGAAAATACTGTTAAAATGTTTATAGTATTGTATGAGGGAAATATTTTAAAACTAGGTTATTTTTGCACCCATGATAAGTATAAGTGGGAACAACATGGCATCAAATGATAAAAATTACATTAAAATCTTTAGATTTCAAAAGGATTAGGAGTGATTGAATACAATGACGTTCTAATGCATTCATTAGATTTGTCTAAATGCAGGGCCATTAAACTTTTTGTTGGGTTGGTAATAACTTCCATTTATTTTATACTGCAGAGGACCATGTTGGTTATTCACCATATGGCTGATTCATAAATTACTAAACTGAACCTGCTGTTTATCGAAACCTTAGCATTTTCTTATATTGTACATAGATTTCAATGTAAATCAATGTGCTGATCAAGCCATAGTGGGGGAAAACAATATACGTGTGTTCTTACTTTAGGGATAGAAGAGGCATCCGTCACCTTCTTGGCCCCGCTGTTCTCCGGGCTCATCTCAGGGTGGTCCACCTGAACGTGGCTCTCCAGGTCTTCCAGGGACTCAAACTTCACAGCACACTCGGGGCACCGCAGCCCAACCGCAGTCTTCTCTCCCCCGGCCTCCTGGGGAGTGGTGCCCCCACTGGGAGACTGGCCGTTGGTAGCCCGGCTCATACAGCCAGCACACAGCCCATAGGGCAGCCCGTTCACATCCAGCTTCACCAGATCCTGCTTGTTCTTGAACTCCTTGAGGCACAGGGCACACTTGTAGTGCTTGTGTTGCTGCAGCTGGCCGTTGGGAGAGGAGGAGGCTGAGCCGCCCCCGCCTCCGCTGCCCCCGCCGGCTGAGAGCTTCTGCATGTGGAAGGTGCCGTGGATCTTGAGCTCCAGGGTGGAGGTGACCGTCTGCATGCATACCACACAGCGGAAGCCCGTCAGAGAGTTCCTCAGGTCTGGGTGCATCTGGCAGTGCTCTATGAAGTCCTCCTCGCTCTGCAGGGGCATCTTACAGATGCGGCAGGTGCCCGTGTCCAGGCTCTTGCTGTGGGTGACCTTGTGTTCGGTGAGCGTGAGCAGAGAGGGGAAGCGCTCTCCACAGATAGGGCACATGTAGTGCTTGGCGGGACCACGGTGGGTCTGGGCGTGCTCCCTCAGGCCATTCTCAGAGAAGAAGGTCCGTGAGCAAACGTTGCACTTGTGGTTTCCCTTGATAAAGTCGGCCTTCTTCTTGCGGGTGCCGGCGTCGTCGTCCCCGGGCTGGATGTTGTGGTCCCTCAGTCGGTGGTTCTGCAGAAGACTCTCCATAGTGTAGGCTGCTCCACAGATGTCACAGGCATACATGGGCTCTGAATTGTCCAGCTCCTCCTCCCCTCCGCTGGCCTCATGGCTGTTGGCTACATCCTGACTCGCGTTCTTTAGCAGCATGTTCTGCAGGTCAGCCTGCTCCGTGGCCACTGTCGATCTTTCGCTTCCTCCCCCGCGCTTGGAGCTCTGGGTTACACCGTTGGGTGTGCCATTCTGGCTTCCTCCATTACCGGTGCCGTTCCCCCCATCAAAGACACAGTGCTTCTCCCTCAGGTGCCTTTCCAGCAGAACGATGGCGTGGAAGGCCTTGCCACAGAAGCGGCAGTTGAACTTCTTACTGTGGGTGGTGATGTGGCACTGCAGCTCCACCTCTGTGCAGAACGTCTCCCCACAGAAGATGCACTTACGGGCCTTGCTGGTGACACCGGGGCCGGTGGGGTGCCCCAGGTGGCTGTGTTTAACGTGCAGCTCAAGGTCACTCTCCTTCCGGAAGTCCCAGGTGCAGGCTGTGCAGCGGAACATCTTCTTCTCGTTGCTGTGCTTGACAGCCAGGTGGACCTGGATGGACACCTTGGAGTCAAACACCTCCTGGCACAGCGTACAGTGGTACAGCACAAAGGTGTGCATGTCCAGCAGGTGCTTCTGCAGATCGTCCACTGAGGAGAACTGCTTATCACAGCTCTCACAGACGTACTGGGTGGACGTGGTGGTGTAGTGGACCGTCAGGTGCTGCAGCAGAGACTCCTGGGAGTCGAAGTCCTCTTTGTTGCACTGCGGGCAGGACTGCCTCCTCAGCAGCATTTCCAGGTGGGACTTGAGATGGGCTTGAAAACCCTCGAAGCTGCTGAAGCGCAGGTCACACTGGTTGCAGGGGTAGTCTCCATTGGACCCTGCCGTGGTGGAGTCCCCAGCCAGCCTATGGCGTTTGGGGGAGGAGATCTCCACATCAGAGGAGGCAGGGCTGAGTTCCGCTACCTTTGCTTGCCGCTTGTTATTGGCCAGTGGGATGTTCTTGTGGTTCTCCTTGATGTGCTTGGTAAGCTTGAGCAGGGAGCCGAAGATGGGCGAGTTGGTGCAGTAAGGGCAGGAGTAGACCTCCATGAAGGACTGGGAGGGCTGCAGGATGGGAGACTCCATCTTGGGCATGCCTCCTCCACTGCAGTGGGTCTGCTGGATGTGCTCTGTGAGAGAGGACTCTGTGAGAAAGCCCATGGAGCACTGGTTGCAGAAGAAGGCGTGGTTGCCCTCCAGGGTGGTGGAGCCTGCGACCATTCCTCCAGGCAGGCAGTGGGACACACGGATGTGCTCCTGCAGGGTGTTGATGTCTGCAAACATGTCTGGGCAGTAGTTGCAGTGAAAGGCCGACACGTTGGTGAATTGAAGCAGGGGGAAGGCCGCTGAGGCGCCTCCGCTGCCTCTGTGGGCTTTGCGGATGTGTTCGTTGAGGTTGTAGAGCGTGGGCAGGGTGTCCAGGCACAGCTGGCAGGTGTGGTTTTGCTGGGGCTTGTCTGCATGGATGGTCTTCAGATGAATCTCCAGAACAGCCAGGCTGTTGAAATCTCTCTTGGAGCAGTAGGGGCAGCTGTAGGTCACCTTGGCCGTCCAGTGACCCCCGTCGTCATGGTCAGAGTTCGGGGCCAGCTTGCGCCGGCTCTGGATGGGCTTCAGGGTGGAGTCTGGGGTGGAACCCCTCTCCAGAGAGGCGCTGGAGTCCGGGGTGGCGCTGCTCATGGATGCCACGCTGCCCAGCACGGGGTCAGGGCTGGGACTGTGATTACTGGAGTCGGGCTGCCGGTGGCTGTCCATGTGGCAGTAGACGTCCTCCACAGAGGGGAACTGCTCTGAGCACACGGGACACTTGTGTTTGTGGTTAGCGTGGGACGTCTCGATATGGGAGAGCAGCAGGCCCTCATCACTGAAGATCTCGGGGCAGTGGATACACTGCAGGTCGGAGCGGTCAGACAGCTGGGGGTGGCGGGTCACTACGTGCTTCTCCAGCTCGTCTGTCTGGCTGAAGGTCTCCTCACAGTAGTCACACATGTACAGGTCCTGGTCCATCTCCCCTCCACTGCCTGCATTGCTGCCACGCTTCCCCCCTTCCTTTTCAGCACGCAGGGCCAGGTGCTCCTTGTTCTTCCTGTGGGCCTGCATGTGGCTCTGCAGAGAGGACGTGGAGGAGAAGCCTCTCTTGCACACGCTGCACTTAAAGGGCTTGCTGGAGCTGTGGGTCTTCAGGTGGATCTTGAGATGGTCGCTGCGGGAGAAAGCCGCCTCACATTCCTGGCAGCTGTACTTCTTGTCTCCGGTGTGGAGCTTGACGTGGCGGTCGCGGCTGCGCTTGTGCTTGAACAGGCGGCTGCAGAAGGTGCACTTGAAGGGCAGCTTGTCGCTGTGGATCTGCTCGTGGCGCTTCAGGTAGCTGAGGCGGCTGAAAGACTTGTCGCAGAACTGGCAGGGGTAGGGCAGCCCCGCGCCCCCTTCCTCCTCCCCTGTGCCCATGCCCAGATCACTGCAGCCGTCCCCCAGCATCTGTGACGGTGACGCCACGTCTTTGCTGGAGGGAGAGGACCCTACCCAGGAGAGCCCAGGGTCATCATCACCATCTGCAATGCAAAACACAGGCAGAATTAAAGCGTTAGAGAGGAGATTTAAAAAAAATCTAAAACAGAATAGAATTAAAGACAGTCCCACAAGATTTAAGAAATAAGGACAAATTGTATTTTCTCTCTCTTCATCCTCCCTAAGCAAACATTCCCCACCCCATCTAGAATTACATCTGCCTTATCATATATTGTCATTATGGGGACAAGATTGAAATTCCGAAAACCGATTAGAAGATACCCAATAGTGAGGGTATATTCTTATATAACAATGTGAATGAAATAAAACACGGGATTCTGTATGCTTTTCTCCAGTTTGGTGCTGACACAAGGGAAAGTCTATTAATGCATACATAATATAAATATACACAAAGAGCATAAATTAACTCTGTCCTGCTTTGTGCAGTCTGAGGGGGCCTGCCACAGCCCTCACGTCATCTATTTAGCATCTAAACTAGAGCCGTCTGAAGGAGAGGAGAAACGCTCATGACTTATTGAGCAGGAATGCTGTGAGCCTGGAGTCCCACTGTGGCTCAGACAAACCCAGAATTCTCCAGCTCAGCCTGTTTGCTTTATTTGACTAAGTTTCCCACTCTGCTCTAAATGCGTGAGGAGAGAAGCCTCTGGTAGTCATCATCACACATAACCAAATGTTTACAATAAGTAAACAGCCTCCCGCATTTCCCCTCTCCACACATACATCTTATAAAACACGCTTTTTACATGAAACTAGTCTGTAGCTGGAGGGCACGTGACTCAATCTGCATCTCATTTGTATTTTGGCTGACAATCACACTCAAACAGGTAACTGTCCTCTCAGCAAAAGTAGGCTTCAAAACAAAGTATTAACAACAATCTTTATCTAAGAGAGAGAATTAATTTGCTACTTATCTCTTTAAGCAACTATGAATATTTTTCCCTTCCCACTACCCACTCGTACAATATGTGTTATACAAAAGGTATGCACTGCATATTTGGTGGAAAATAGATGAATGTGATGAATCGATGCACTCGAAAAATGTAGATGCTGTGCAGAGCAAATCAAAAAACTGCAGGGGTTTGTGGGTCATCTTGTTGTAAAAACATGAATTATGAATTTAGCTTGGAGCTAGGAAAGAAACCTCTGCTCTAAAAGACTGTAAAATAGAGATATTACATGGAAGATAAAGGCAACAGGAGAGAGATGCCATCCAGCCACAACAATGAGGAGAGTAATATTACAGGACGAGGGCAAGTTAATAAACAAGTATGAACGAGACCAACGAAATGGACAAAGATGGAAAGAAAAGATGCTGGGAAATATGTTTGAGAGAATTTGTACAGAGAAGCGGAGGGGAAGCAGGAGAAACTAACAATTACAGCCTATTTATATGCTACAGATCAAACCAGTAACACGCTGTTTTGTTGAGTACATAAATCCTAACATAAATGCTATTTTGAGCCCAAAACGGAGTACCACCTGCATTGTGTGTGTGTGTGTGTGTGTGTGTGTGTGTGTATGCGTGCATCTGTGCTCGTGCGTGAGTGTGTGCTGTATTTATGTGTGGGTAACTATGTAAGCGTGATGGAGGGGGGAACAACTCTGTTTCTCAGATTACAGTTAAGGCCTGTACCCCACTGTCTACACAGCTGGGGTGTCTGGACATCCCCTCCCTATTGTAGCCATTCCCCCCAGTCCTCCTCTCATGCCTTTGTGTCCGTGTCAGGATAAGAGTCATTCTGACACAAGTTAAACCCCGGCAACACAGGAGCGAGAGAGGGCCTCGGCGTCCCGAATAAAGAGAGGGGATGAAAAGCCCAAAAGGGCCTTAACTGGGGTGAATTCTTTGGCTGCACAATGAAAGCGTGGCCCCTGACAGGCTGGTCTCTGATGTGAGCCGAGTGGAGGTGAGAGAGCAGAGGGGAGAGCTGCTCACGACTGACAGGTACGCTGTCCTGCCGAGCCCCAGCCATGTACTGCACCACATCACACCACATACAAAGGAACACTTGCTTGAGCATGAAGAAGAAGAAATAAATAAAATGAGAGCTAAATAAGTAGAGAAGTGGGAGGGAGAAAGAATGGTGAGGGAAGAAGAGAAGAAAAAAAAACTCCTGGCACATGTGGTCATTCTGTCGAATTCTAAATCTATTAATGCTAATGCAATCCCTCTGACTGCAACAGAATGTGAGAAATCACTTTTGAGAAAGGAGATTATAGTCATTAAATAGCCTTAATCCTCAGAAGTGTGGCTGTCGGAAAATGGAAGATCACATGGCTTTTAGAGGGCTTTTGTCATCGGTCCGCTGGGGGACTTGGCAAGAGCACTAAACAGGGTAAGAAATTTCAATGAAAAGTTAAATTAGAAAAGAAACAGAAAATAAAGAGGGGGAAAGGCGAGGGGGAAGCAGAGAGAAAAGCGAGAAAAGACTGGAATGGGCTCGCAAACACATGCTGCTCCCATGTCTCCTCACTCCAGCGTTCCCAAGCACACCCCTGATGGCTTCTCTGTCTTTATCTCGCTCTCCCAGTCTGTTCCACCCTCCGTCCGCCCATGTCTTTCATGTTGTTACTCATTACTGAATTAACAGGCTACAGTCATGGCTGCCCCTGGCGCTGGCCTTCACCTCCGCTGCCATGGCCCAGGTGGAGGGGTGGGGCCAGGCAGGGAGGAGGGAGTGCCTGGCAGATGGAGACACTGCAGTCCAGAGGAAGAACGGCCATCCTGCCTCCAATCAGGGCCCAGTAATTGGAACTGGCCGAACAAAACACAAGGCCACAGACGAAGGACCCAACTGAGCTCTACCTGAGCACGAGCATAGAGGTAGTGGATGGATGGAGCAGGGATGGACAATTTTGGTCTGAGTTTCAAGAGGACACCCCATGCTGCCCACCCCCCACCTCGCTCTATCCAGACTGGGCCGGCCTGATGACGCCTGTCCCCTCTCTAATAGGCTAGCCAGCCAGCCAGCATGCCGAGGCCGGAGCGTGGAGGAAACGCGGTAATGAAGACATGCCCAGCCTGGCGTCCCCAGCTCTAGCTTGCTCTTCCCCTCATCAGACACGAGGACAGAGGTCCGTCTCCCCGTGTACCCCATCCCAAAACCACGCCACCCCTGAGATGCCGCTGTGGCGGCGTCTCCTCTGAAGTGCAACAGAAACACAGCCCCAGAAAGCAAAAAGCCAGGCTGTTCATTAGAGCAGGACGGCCTCCCTCCGTTTCCACATGATGTCCACAACACTGACTGGCAGACAGAGACTAACGCCTTCCTTCATGTCCAAACAATGTGATCATTAATAATCTGTTCTATCAACTGAACTGCCACTAAACCTGCTCCATATGCATATGGAGATAATCTGCAGTGTCAACGTGCTCCTCCTGGGGGGAGCAAACAGCCAGCTTGACTGGGCTGACATCTCTCTACTGAGACTTGATTAAAAGCAGGGGGTCTGTTTCTATCCTATTCTAGAAAGCAGTTGTCTGTAGTCACTCAGGCCTTGGACAACCGTGGTGTGTGTGTGTGTGTTATTTATGCCGTACACATCATTTCAATACCACACAACATGGTTTGGACTAGGACAAAAACAAAGTGGGTGACCATTGAATCAATATTTATGGATGATCAATAGTTGTAATGAAGAGTAACAGCAAGGTCCATAGCTGCTGCCACCCCCCAGTGGGTCAGAGACAACAGGAATCAGGTAACAAGACTGGCCCTACTGAGGGAGCAGTGGGTAATGTAGAAGGTCTTCTCTAATAAGACTACTGTACAGTATGTGTGTATGTTTATCATATGGGCTCACCTCGTCACATTCCCCTGCCCTCCACTCACACCCCTCCTCCCTAATTAACATTTCCACCTTTCAGTCTGGCTCCCTGCCCAAACTTCCACCGAGCCCCCTGCCTGGCTCCCAACCCCATCCCCTTGGCCCCCTTCCCATGGCCCCAGGCAGCAGAGACGCACCGTAGGGGGCAGAAAAACAACTTCCAGCCAGGTCTCTGACAGGGCAGCGCAGCATGCAGGCCAGACAAGCCTGGAGCAACGGACAAGCCGACAGGGGGAATGGAACTTTCAAGAGGAGAACTGCTCCCCATTTTCAAGCTCCTTCTGTCCTTACTTCTCATCTCTTCTCCCCTCTTCCTTCCTCCCACTATCAATCCATCGTTTCCAAACTTTTCCAGGGTAAAACTATCAACCTAAATTGTGGTACACTATGCTATAACTCATTCCTCAGTCAAATACTGTATCACAACACACACTGACTTCTGATGGGGTCTGAAGCCATGTGGGGTTGTTGTTGACCATCAAAATGTTTAATCTCCCTCTTACACACATTTGTCTCCCTAGGCCTAGTCTGTCTCTAGAGGTCTCCAGTCCACTGCTGTCCCTCAGACCCATGGGAAGCAGTCTGTCAGGGACCTGAGTACTGGAGGACACACACACACAGGGTGGGTGAAGTCAGAGCGGACGCAGTCTGTCAGGGGCCTGAGTCCTGGAGGACACAGTCACACGCTGCCCACAGCCCATATGGAGCATTTGGCGCCCAAAAGTTCCCAAGCAGCCGGCCACATTCCCAGGGCAGAAGGTGAGGGGCAGGGGGCGTCGGGGTGAGGGGGGCATGGGGCGGCAACAGCTGACAGGCCTCTCCTCTATTCACCACCCAAGAGACATCCAGGTGACAGGAGGGGAACTGGGACAAACATGGGAGGTTGACCAGTATATGAGTCACTCAGTCCTAAAGACACAACCTTGAACCACTAAGGACCTCCATCATACAGTGCATTCTGAAAGTATTCAGACACCTAGACTTTTCTCACATTATATGTTACAGCCTCATTCTGAAATGTATTACAGATTTGTTTTCTTATCAATCTACGCACAATACCCCATACTGCCAAACGAAAACAGATATTTAGAAATATTTGCTAAATTAAAAATCAAAAACAGAAATACCTTAATTACATAAGTATTCAGACCCTCTGCTATGAGACTTGAAATTGAGCCCAGATGCATCCCGTTTCCATTGATGTGTCCAGGCACAGATCTGGGCAAGGGTACCAAAACATTTTTGCAGCATTGAAGGTCCTCAAGAACACAGTGGCCTCCATCACTCTTAAATTGAAGACGTTTGGAACCACCAAGACTCATCCTGGAGCTGCCGCCCAGCCAAACTGAGCAATCGGGGAGAAGGGCCTTGGTCAGGGAGGTGACCAAGAACCCGATAGTCACTCCGACAGAACTCCAGAGTTCCTCTGTGGAGATGGGAGAACAGTGGACACATGGAAAAAGCACTACAGCCCGCTTGGAGTTTGCCAAAAGGCAAAGTTTCTGAATGTCCTTGAGTGACCCAGCCAGAGCCCGGACTTGAACCCAATTAAACATCTCTGGGGAGACCTGAAAATAGCTGTGCAGCGAAGTTTGAGAAGATCTGCAGAGAAGAATGGAAGAAACTGCCAAAATACAGGTGTGCCAAGCTTGTAGCCCCATACAGAAGAAGACTCAAGGCTGTAATTGCTGCAAAAGGTGCTTTGACAAAGTACTGAGTAAAGGGGCTGTATACTGACGTAAATGTGATATAAAAAACAGTTTTTGCTTTGTCATTATGGGGTATTGTGTGTGGATTGGTGAGAGGAAAAAATATGAAAAAACAACTTACACTGAAAATGGAAGTTTGGTAACTGAATCTTGGTACAATCTCACTCAGTTGTTATGCGTACAGATTTTCAGAAAACTCTGTTAAATATCTGCTCCGAATTAAGATTAAATGATGTCTGCAGAAAGAATGGGGTGTCAGCAATTATTTGGGGAGGGGAGTTATTGAACTACATTAAGTGAAGCAGACTTACACCGGGTAATGTTACTACATAAGGAGAAAGTAACGTCCAATAAAATTCATAGAATTGTGAATGTGCGTCGAGAGCGAGCGAGAGAGAGAGAGAGACCAACCGTGATTGGTTAAGATGAGTTTGACTCAAGTCTTGGTCGGTCTGTGAGAGCTGCAAGGAGCCAGCACTGTTAAACAGGTGCACATTAATTACATGTGAAGTGTACCAAAACAAGTCTTGCTACTGAGGCCATGTGGAGGAAGATGGCAGGCATCTGGTTCTCCCTCTCTCCCCCTACTCCATCCTGCACTCTCTACCTCTACTCTCTCTCTGCCCATCTCTTCTTCTCATCCCTCTCCAACCTTGCCTCTCTCTCGCTCTACCTCTCAGTCCCTCTCCCTTGCCTGTGTCACAGTGTGTGAGTAACATTTTGGGCATGTTCCCTCTGTCAATGGGCAACTGTTGTAAGATCCCATGGATGAAATCAACAGCACAAACCTTCAACAGACCCTGCTTTGCTCAACCGCCATGGTTTCACCTGCCACCATAGCTTTGCTCAACCGCTATGGTTTCACCTGCCACCATAGCAGCACCACCACACCATCGGTTTCAGTCAGCCCTTCGTCAGTGTCCGGCTATGGTGCTCTTGTTCTCTGGGATTCGAGCGTCCTCTCTTTCCCTGGGCTTTAGGCAGACCCCACCGAAGCGTTTTCTCCGTCATTCAGCCCTCAACCTCTCCCCTATGATCAAACACATCCATTCTCTCACAGCTCACCAGGTCCTCTTGTTGCATGTAACCCTCTTCCCTCTCTCCTGACTATTCTCCAGGGCTTTTCAATGGGTTGTGACTCAGGTCTTATGACGCTGTTCTGCTCTGTAGGGTTATGAGTCAGACACTGTGTTGGTCTCTGTGCTGTGACTAAGGTGTATGCTGAGGATTTTCTAGGTTAAAGCCGTTCTCTCAGCATCATTCAACAGAGCTCAATCAACTAAACCTCATTATTAAAAATAGCCGGCATCGCCAGCGGCAGGTTCAGCATAGGAGGAGTTTAGTGGAGGGGTTAGCGTATGTACTCAGCCTTGGGATAGAGGAGTTACCAGGAGACATCACTTACGTAATGTCACTCCTATCTATCTGTGGTATGACAGCCATGTCCACTCAGAAATCTAACAAGAGACATATGGTCCTTTAGTAAAGACAAATGGAGTATGAAACAAGCATCCCTTTCCATACTGTCCAGGCCTGGCTAAGAACACCAAAATAAAATCTGCTTCAGAAAATCAGCTACCCCAACAACTAGAGACATTGCCACCTAGAGTCTGCCTGGGAGAATACAAGGCAGTGGTATACTGCCCCAAACATGCATCCATATATCCACTGAATGAGATGGGGGAAAGACATTATACCACTACATTGTGTCTGTCAAATAACAAACAGACATACAAAATGTCCTCATGTTGTGAGCGACTCCAACCAGACTAACGTACACTCTCTGTATCTCTACCAGTGGAGCAGAGCTAGTTGTCATTCTGCCAGTTTTCCTGTTCCTCTGAGGTTACCCCATGTTTGTAGACCCCCACACCCCCACCCTGGTGTAGTAGGGCCTGTAAATAAGTCATGCCGGCAGCTGGAGCTGAGCAGAAGCAGTAGGCTGAGCTGTGTGGTTTCAGATGGGGAGATGCAGGCAGCAGCAGCCTGGGCTGAGAGATGGGGGTTAGGACTGGGGCTCCTGGGAGGCTTGGGGCCCAGGGGACCCCCAGCACAGGCAGAGAGAGGCGGGTACCTCCTGCCCACTGTGACACCCTAGGAGACCCCCGGCCTCTCTGGGGAGGAGCGGCACTGAGAGGAACACCTGGACCTGCCATTAGTGAGACACTGAGGGAGTAGAGCACAGACGGTGAGAAGGAACCACACACACACGGGTAGAGACACACACACACACACTGGCAGGTAGAGGTACACACGCACGCACACACACTCGCAGGCAGAGACACACACACACACACACACTAGCAGGCAGAGACACACACAGGCAGAGACACACACTGGCAGAGACACACACACACACACACAGGCATAGACACACACACAGGCATAGACACACACACAGGCATAGACACACACACAGGCATAGACACACACACACACACACATAGACACACACACACACATAGACACACACACACACACACACACACACACACACACACACACACACACACACACACACACACACACACACACACACACACACACACACACACACTGACAGAGCCACACACACACACACACACACACAGAGCCCCACACACACACAGAGCCACACACACAGAGCCCCACACACACACACAGAGCCCCACACACACACACACACACACACACACACACACACACACACACACACACACTGACAGAGCCCCCACACACACACACTGACAGAGCCACACACACACACACTGACAGAGCCACACACACACACTGACAGAGCCACACACACATAGCCACACACACAGAGCCACACACACACAGAGCCACACACACACAGAGCCACACACACACAGAGCCACACACACACTGACAGAGCCCCACACACACACACACACACACACACTGACAGAGCCACACACACTGACAGAGCCCCACACACACACTGACAGAGCCCCACACACACACACACACACACACTGACAGAGCCACACACACACACACACACAGAGCCACACACACACACACACACACACACACACACACACACACAGAGCCACACACACACACACAGCCACACACACCACACACACAGACACCACACACACAGAGCCACACACACACACACACACACAGACAGAGCCACACACACACACACACACAGAGCCACACACACACACACACAGACAGAGCCACACACACACACACACAGACAGAGCCACACACACACACACACACAGGCATAGACACACACACACACACAGAGCCACACACACTGACAGAGCCACACACACACACACACACACACACACACAGAGCCACACACACAGAGCCACACACACACACACTGACAGAGCCCCACACA
This sequence comes from Oncorhynchus keta, assembly GCF_023373465.1. NCBI lineage: Eukaryota > Metazoa > Chordata > Actinopteri > Salmoniformes > Salmonidae > Oncorhynchus > Oncorhynchus keta. Next base: position 22,452,683 of record NC_068437.1, on the reverse strand, counting down.
CACACACACTGACAGAGCCCCACACACACACACACTGACAGAGCCCCACACTCACACACACTGACAGAGCCCCACACACACACTGACAGAGCCCCACACACACACACACACACACACACACTGACAGAGCCCCACACACACACTGACAGAGCCCCACACACACACTGACAGAGCCCCACACACACACTGACAGAGCCCCACACACACACTGACAGAGCCCCACACACACACTGACAGAGCCCCACACACACACTGACAGAGCCCCCCCACACACACACACACACACACACTGACAGAGCCCCCACACACACACTGACAGAGCCCCACACACACACACACACTGACAGAGCCCCACACACACACACACACTGACAGAGCCCCACACACACACACACACTGACAGAGCCACACACACACACACACACACACACACACTGACAGAGCCCCACACACACACACACACTGACAGAGCCCCACACACACACACACACACACTGACAGAGCCCCACACACACACACACACACTGACAGAGCCCCACACACACACACACTGACAGAGCCACACACACACACACTGACAGAGCCCCACACACACACACACACACACACTGACAGAGCCCCACACACACACACACACACACTGACAGAGCCCCACACACACACACACTGACAGAGCCACACACACACACACTGACAGAGCCACACACACACACACACAGACAGAGCCCCACACACACACACACTGACAGAGCCCCACACACACACACACTGACAGAGCCCCACACACACACACACACACTGACAGAGCCCCACACACACACACTGACAGAGCCACACACACACACTGACAGAGCCTCACACACACACACTGACAGAGCCACACACACACACTGACAGAGCCACACACACCCACACACACACAGGCAGAGACAGGCAGACATACACACAGACACAGTGCCACAAACACAAAACCCCTCCGATTCAAGAAGACAGGCATGGATACACACAAGCAGTAACACAGAATAGGAACCAATACAGAGCACAGGCTCTGATTGACGGGTACTCACACACCCACACAGTAAGCAACAGAGAGGAGGCAGGGTGAAGGAGAAACCTGGACAACCCTGCTATTGTGACTGTACACTGTGAATAAGGACAGGATAATTAGTCTGTTATTAAACTGCTCAGGGTGACACCAGAGCACCCAGCTGGGGTTCAAGGACACAGAGAGAGCTCCACCTCAACACTGTCATTACACCACCTCTCACTGTCACACAGAGAGACCGGGTGAGGGGGGTGAGGGAGAGAGACAAAAATAGGAAGATGAGACACACACACAGAGGAAGAGAGAAATAGGTTGTTAGAGAGATATTTACAACTAGAGCTGCCCAAATCATCTGCAGCAACAGCAAATCATTTTCTCCACAAATGTTTGGATTTTCCTGTTCTGTAATTCCTGCCTTGAGCAGCACATCACCTCTCCTGGACAGGTGATGGGAGAGCTGGTCAGAGTACAGCCATGTCCAGGAGCGATGTGTCTGGGCAACATGCCTTCAGTCTGCAGCGCTACTCTACCACACACACACACACACACACACACAAATTCATTTACTGTCCTGGTGGGGACCAAAACATTTATTCCCATTTATAATCCTATTTCCCTAAACCCTAACCTAAACCCTAACCTAAACCCTAACCTAAACATAACGCTTAACCCCAAATTGTAACCATAAGCCTAACCCTTAAGCCTAAAATAGCCTTTTTCCTTGTGGGGACTGACTTCTGGTCACCACAAGAATAGTAAAACCACAAACACACACACACTTTGTACAGATCTCAGAGCAAGCCCTTCCACCTGCCAAGCTACACCTACAATACTCCCCACTCATTTCCAGTCCAATGGAACTAGTACTCACCTCAATTGAACTGCAATTAGGGTTAAAAGATTTGTACTGATTATGTATAGCTACAATTGCCTAGCTGTAGCTAACAATACTGGTGTGATTGAACTGCCTATGGACTGCGTGGATACACACTAGCAATTAGCTGAGCAGAATGGCTATATCAAATACACAGGGTGGTGAATCAACAGGCCATTATTGTAGCTTGGCCATTACCTTCCAAACAAACAAAGCATGTCCCTGATTCCACCCACACAGCCACACAACCACACAGTCACAGCTAGGCCGGACAGGATCAATGCCTGGCAGGACTTGTCTCTGACAGGGAGCTACATAGAGACAACAGGTGGGGTTCCCTGTTTAGTGTAGGTCTACTTTCATAATTGCATTATTATTTTCCAACTAACAGTCCCTGGCCCTCTCCTACACACATGCACGCACCATGCATATGCCTCATAATTGTTTACTGTTCAAACAAGGGGCGGGACCTTTGAACGAGGGACAACGGTCAGAGGGGGCATGTCTGGGAGTCGGTCAGGGCTGGCTCAACGAAGGGCTGGTTGTTGGCTTTGTGAGTCTGCTTCACACAAGACCAGAAATAAGAGAAGAGCTTTTAACTTTGGACTACAAAGCACCCCCCCAAAAAAATCTGTATCAAGTTCAATGTGGTCATCAACAAAAAGGGCCCAACTTTAAAACAAAAAATAGGGGAAAATATACGTTTCTTTGTGTATTAAAGAGCGCAGAGCCGCACAGTGTGTATCAAAAGGGGGTACGGACAGGGGGAAAGGAGCCACAGAGAAAAGAAATGGAGAACGAGACAAAGGTAGAGCTAGTGGGGGGAAAAATATCTGTCCAACATGAAACAGATCAAAGGCAGAGGCCGGGAGAATGAGAGGCCAGGGGGTCCTGTAATTACGGTCTACATCCGCCAAACCATGGAGCGAGAGAGGGAGGATGGGGGTTCCCAAAAACTTCTCAAATCCATTGGCTCCTGGGGTTGCCTTTGCTCTAGTCCTCACCCCCCACCCCCCAAACCCCCACCAGGCCGTACAAACAGTGCCAGATCTAGTTCTGCCCTTCTCCCCCCTCCTCCCCGCCAGCGAGGCCCCAATCCACTCAGGGGTCCTCCCGCTGGCCTGCGGGGGGATGGCTGTCCACTGTGACTGCCCGACAGAGAGAGAAAAAAACTTTTGTTGGGAACTTCTGGCATCGCCCCAGGGGCTGTTCTCTGGGAAGGAGAAACCAAACTGACCTTCACACACACACAAAACCATTAAACAAACCCTCTCACATTCTGTTACATACAAGAACATGCATTCAATAAGCCGTCAACATGCCTATATGTGAGAGAGAATGCTTACACACACATACACTCGCACACAACTGGCTTCTGCAGATGCATAGTGGGAGGAATAGATCAATGGTGACCACTGGCTGGTTTGACTCCACAGCAGAAAAAAGGATTGCAGAGGGACCAGACAAAAAGTACTGCACCCTCCCGACTTCAAACACCTCACCACCTCCACCTTTTAATAAAGCACAAGAACAGAAACATGGAAATGTTAGGGAAAAAGACAATGCGGCTTTTAGCTCATTGTGCTTTCATGCCTTTCTACGGACCCCACGTCCCCCTCCCACCCAGCTTTCTAATGCTGCCTACCCTCGGCATGCTAATGACAGATCACCTCACCCATTCGGCTGCCCGTCAGACTGTCACGATTCAGGGTACAGTGGACCACGGTACTCCTCAAAAGACACCACACACCCCACCTGGTCCTGCAGTAACATACACCAGCCTGGGTTACAGTACTACACGACCACCCGGTCCTGCAGTAACATACACCAGCCTGGGTTACAGTACAACACAACCACCTGTGTTACAGTACTACACAACCACCTGGGTTACAGTACTACACAACCACCTGGGTTACAGTAAGTACACCAACCTGGGTTACAGTAACTACACCAACGTGAGTTACTGTACTACACCAACCTGGGTTACAGTAACTACACCAACCTGTGTTACAGTACTACACCAACCTGTGTTACAGTACTACACCAACCTGTGTTACAGTACTACACCAACCTGTGTTACAGTACTACACCAACCTGTGTTACAGTACTACACCAACCTGTGTTACAGTACTACACAACCACCTGGGTTACAGTAAGTACACCAACCTGGGTTACAGTAACTACACCAACCTGAGTTACTGTACTACACCAAACTGGGTTACAGTAACTACACCAACCTGTGTTACAGTAACTACACCAACCTGGGTTACAGTAACTACACCAACCTGGGTTACAGTACTACACCAACGTGTGTTACAGTACTACACCAACCTGGGTTACAGTAACTACATCAACCTGTGTTACAGTACTACACCAACCTGTGTTACAGTAACTACACGACCACCTGGGTTACAGTAACTACACGACCACCTGGGTTACAGTAACTACACCAACCTGGGTTACAGTAACTACACCAACCTGGGTTACAGTAACTACACCAACCTGGGTTACAGTACTACACCAACCTGGGTTACAGTACTACACAAACCTGGGTTACAGTACTACACCAACCTGGGTTATAATACTACACCAACCTGGGTTACAGTACTACACCAACCTGGGTTACAGTAACTACACCAACTTGGGTTACAGTACTACACCAACCTGGGTTACAGTACTACACCAACCTGGGTTACAGTACTACACCAACCTGGGTTACAGTAACTACACCAACCTGGGTTACAGTACTACACCAACCTGGGTTACAGTACTACACCAACCTGGGTTACAGTACTACACGACCCCCTGGGCTACAGTAAGTACACAAACCTGGGTTACAGTAACTACACCAACCTGGGCTACAGTAAGTACACCAACCTGGGTTACAGTAAGTACACCAACCTGGGTTACAGTAAGTACACAAACCTGGGTTACAGTACGTACACCAACCTGGGTTATAATACTACACCAACCTGGGTTACAGTACTACACCAACCTGGGTTACAGTAACTACACCAACTTGGGTTACAGTACTACACCAACCTGGGTTACAGTAACTACACCAACCTGGGTTACAGTACTACACCAACCTGGGTTACAGTACTACACCAACCTGGGTTACAGTAACTACACCAACCTGGGTTACAGTACTACACCAACCTGGGTTACAGTACTACACCAACCTGGGTTACAGTACTACACCAACCTGGGTTACAGTACTACACAACCAAACCTGGGTTACAGTACTACACAACCACCTGGGTTACAGTACTACAAAACCACCTGGGTTACAGTACTACACAACAACCTGGGTTACAGTACTACTACACAACCACCTGGGTTACAGTACTGGGTTACACAACCACCTGGGTTACAGTACTACACGACCACCTGGGCTACAGTAAAGTACACCACCTGGGTTACAGTAACTACACCAACCTGGGTTACAGTACTACACCAACCTGGGTTACAGTACTAACCTGGGTTACGACCCCCTGGGCTACAGTAAGTACACAAACCTGGGTTACAGTAACTACACCAACCTGGGCTACAGTAAGTACACCAACCTGGGTTACAGTAAGTACACCAACCTGGGTTACAGTAAGTACACCAACCTGGGTTACAGTAAGTACACAAACCTGGGTTACAGTAAGTACACAAACCTGGGTTACAGTAAGTACACAAACCTGGGTTATAATACTACACCAACCTGGGTTACAGTACTACACCAACCTGGGTTACAGTAACTACACCAACCTGGGTTACAGTAACTACACCAACCTGGGTTACAGTACTACACCAACCTGGGTTACAGTACTACACCAACCTGGGATACAGTACTACACCAACCTGGGTTACAGTACTACACCAACCTGGGATACAGTAACTACACCAACCTGGGTTACAGTACTACACCAACCTGGGTTACAGTACTACACAACCACCTGTGTTACAGTACTACACAACCACCTGGGTTACAGTACTACACAACCACCTGGGTTACAGTACTACACAACCACCTGGGTTACAGTAACTACACCAACCTGTGTTACAATACTACACGACCACCTGGGCTACAGTAAGTACACCGACCTGGGTTACAGTACTACACAACCACCTGGGTTACAGTAACTACACCAACCTGTGTTACAATACTACACGACCACCTGGGATACAGTAAGTACACCGACCTGGGTTACAGTAACTACACCAACCTGGGTTACAGTACTACACCAACCTGGGTTACAGTACTACACGACCCCCTGGGCTACAGTAAGTACACCAACCTGGGTTACAGTAAGTACACCAACCTGGGTTACAGTAAGTACACCAACCTGGGTTACAGTAAGTACACCAACCTGGGTTACAGTAAGTACACCAACCTGGGTTACAGTAAGTACACCAACCTGGGTTACAGTAAGTACACAAACCTGGGTTACAGTACTACACGACCCCCTGGGCTACAGTAACTACACCAACCTGGGTTACAGTAACTACACCAACCTGGGTTACAGTAACTACACCAACCTGGGTTACAGTAACTACACCAACCTGGGTTACAGTACTACACCAACCTGGGTTACAGTACTACACAACCCCCTGGGCTACAGTAAGTACACCAACCTGGGTTACAGTAACTACACCACCCTGGGTTACAGTACTACACCAACCTGGGTTACAGTACTACACGACCCCCTGGGCTACAGTAAGTACACAAACCTGGGTTACAGTAACTATACCAACCTGGGCTACAGTAAGTACACCAACCTGGGTTACAGTGAGTACACCAACCTGGGTTACAGTAAGTACACCAACCTGGGTTACAGTAAGTACACAAACCTGGGTTACAGTACTACACAACCCCCTGGGCTACAGTAACTACACCAACCTGGGTTACAGTAACTACACCAACCTGGGTTACAGTACTACACAAACATGGGTTACAGTACTACACGACCCCCTAGACTACAGTAAGTACACAAACCTGGGTTACAGTAACTACACCAACCTGGGTTACAGTACTACACAAACATGGGTTACAGTACTACACGACCCCCTAGACTACAGTAAGTACACAAACCTGGGTTACAGTAAGTACACCAACCTGGGTTACAGTACTACACGACCCCCTGGGCTCGGCACAAAACCTGAATTACTGGAGCCAGGAGGTTAATACAGTATTATTGCATTCCATTTCACAACCATAGAGACTTTTTAGCCACTGGCTGAAAGGACAGGAACATTTTATTCAATTTCCTAATTTTATTAAAAGGGTTTGACTGATTGAGTTTAATCTGCATGACTTCAACATGTCAAGAGAGAATAAGGACACGGCAAGACAGAAGCTGCCAAACTCATAATGTAGGCCATTCACCTGGATGCATATTCACAGCTCTTACAGTACCTCCATCCACACACCACCAGCCCTCCTGTGACACGTAGTTCGATGCCAGGCGAGGCTAAAAGCACATGCCTGCCCCAAAATTAAATTAATACAACAATTCAATTAAATCAAACCCCCAAGTGTTGTTATAACTTACTGTTGTTCCATTACTGAAATTGTATTACAAAAAAATAAATAATTAGACGTGGGTATCTAGAAAAAAACAATTCCTCTTGCCTAATTTAATGTGGGTTTTCCTTGTTGACCCTCTTTCTGCTCTGATATTGATACCTATGAGTTACAATGAAGGGACTATGGGGTCAGGCCTGGAGTTGGTGGATGGGTGGACGGGGGGTGGACGGGAGTCTAGTGTTGAAGGTAAGCAGTTGTGTTCGGAACCAGTTTGCTAGCCTGCTACTAGTTAGCGACACAAGTGGACACTACAACACTGTGTTCCATCAGCCATGGGCCAAATGGAGAATTGTAGACCAGATCATCCTCTCTTCCAGATGGACTTACCAAACAGGACAACAGCAGCATAGAGGCCCATGAACGGAAGGTGGCTGGCCATGAGAAAAAAAAAACTAACCAGTGACCATCTTCCAATCTACAGTTTGCTGAGATGTGATTTGTGTATCTTGACAAGCTGTTCATTGGTCTCCTCCTCCTCATTACCCAATACCCCCAGTCTCTGTGCTCCCTTCAGCTTTCCTTAACTTTTCCACACAGTGGCAGAGTGCTGGAGGATTATTAGTGTTCTCCTCGTGCCTCCGATCCATACCGACCCTTATCAGCCCCTCACCAGTCAGCCCCAAGTCCCTCACAGCTGTCAGCCCCCCCTAGCCTCTCCTCCCAGCCTCCCCCTCCCCCTTTATCTGCTCACTCACAGGCCGCACTGTTTGGCAGCCGACCGGGGGGGTGAGCAAGTCTCTCTCTTCTCTCCAAAGCCACAGCCACCCCCCCACATCAGCAACAGCATCATCACCACCCCAGCCCTCCCTGCCTTCCCCAGCACATGGAAACAGGCCCGCATTGCTGTGCCGCGTCCTGGGGGAGTTCATTACTCGAGCAGGGCGCTCCCACCAGTGAGCCAGAGTGCAGGCCCGCCACGTCCCCACCGCGCTCCACTGGAGCTGCTCTCATTAAAAGGAAAAAAAGAACGAAGGAGAAAAAAAAGAGTGAAAGAAAGGAAAGAGACTTCTTGCTTCTGAAAAGACATTGATGCAGCAAGACTAATAACGTGACCGCTTAAAAAATATATATGGTTGTTGTTGTGTGTTTTGTTGGGTATTCGAAGTCTTGTCTGATTCTATCCCCCATGGCTCTGCTTACTTGTTTAGAACTATGTTTTCGATCATATTTGAAAATTAAAAGCAGATTTAAATATTTCAAAAGCTCTCCTCTGTGCGTGGGATGTGGGGAAGAGGGAATATAGGGAGGATTCTCTTGGTCCTTAACCCCAATTCTGGGTCTTCGGCTTTGAGCTCACTGCCTGGCCCCACAATGCTCCCCACCCCCTACCCTCTCCTTGGGGTGGCTCCAATGTCACAACCACTGACAAATCAATGCTCACTCACCTATACACATTTTGTTTCCCCCAGCAAAAACAACTCAAATATGCCTCCCCCGACATCATAGCCAACCCCTCTACCTCACCCAGTGTGGAAGCACCCCCACGCCATCACCCACCTCCCCCTCATCTCCAGTGACTGCCAAAGAGCAACGAATCCGAATCAGGCACTAAGCAGGCCAGCTATTTCCAGGGACAAAGGACAGGGAGAGGAGCAGTGTGGAGCAGGCCTGAGGGGGAGGGGGAGGAGGGAAACAATGGCTGCTCCAGGCCCCCAGGGAAGAAAGCCAGTCACATGCTGACGTCAGGGGGTGGGGTGGGGGTAAGTGGGTGTATGAGAGAGGCTGCCAGAGGCTGGTCCAAGCCCCACTGGGGAGCCCTTCGTACGGGAAGAACTGGAGACCAGAGCCTCCCCTAACTCCCATCCAACCGTAGCATAGCTGACATCACATCGCCTCCTCTATGGCTGACTGCTCTCATCAATTTCACTGTAATGTCTTCCATTGTCGCTACTAGCGCTGCTTCCTCAAAATAATATGCTGTCCACCCAGTCTCCCTCCATATCACAGTCTGTCCTTTTCCTCCCATTCTCTCTCCATCTCTTCCCGCAGTGCCCCCTCATTATGGTTGCTGAGTGGTATAGACTGACCCAGACATGGGCTGCCTGCCTCACAATTAAAACATCCCCTTTAATGCCAGCCTACAGCCTCTCAGATTCCATCACACACACCTCAAAGCCGCCCTCTAAGATTACAGAACAGTCCACACATAAAAAAAGGGGCCAACCGGTCTGACAGAGAGCTGCAAAAACAACAAAGTGTGTGTGTTTATATATATATATATATATATATATATATATATATATATATATATATATATATATATATATATATATATATATATACAGTTGAAGTCGGAAGTTTACATACACTTAGGTTGGAATCATTAAAACTCGTTTTTCAACCACTCCACAAATTTCTTGTTAACAAACTATAGTTTTGGCAAGTTGGTTAGGACATCTACTTTGCGCATAACAAGTCATTTTTCAAACAATTGTTTACAGACAGATTATTTCACTTTATAATTCACTGTATTTCAAGGCCTACCTTTATACTTTGCTTAACATCATGGGAAAATCAAAAGAAATCAGCCAAGGCTTCAGAAAAAAATGTGTATGCCTCCACAAGTCTGGTTCATCCTTGGGAGCAATTTCCAAATGCCTGAAAGTACCACGTTCTTCTGTACAAACAATAGTATGCAAGTATAAACACCATGGGACCACGCAGCCGTCATACCACTCAGGAAGGAGATGTGTTCTGTCTCCTAGAGATGAACGTACTTTGGTGCGAGAAGTGCAAATAAATCCCAGAACAACAGCAAAGGTGCTGGAGAAAACAGGTACAAAAGTATCTATATCCACAGTAAAACGAGTCCTACATCGACATAACCTGAAAGGCCGCTCAGCAAGGAAGTAGCCGCTGCTCCAAAACCGCCATAAAAAAAGCCAGACTACGGTTTGCAACTGCACATGGGGGCAAAAATTTTACTTTTGGAGAAATGTCCTCTGGTCTAATGAAACAAAAATATAACTATTTGCCGATAATGACCATCGTTACGTTTGGTTGGAAAAGGGGGGAGGCTTGCAAGCCGAAGAACACCATACCAACTCAATCATCAAGTTTGCGGACGACACAACAGTGGTAGGCTTGATTACCAACATCGACGAGGCGGCCTACAGGGAGGAGGTGAGGGCCCTCGGAGTGTGGTGTCAGGAAAATAACCTCACACTCAACGTCAACAAAACTAAGGAGATGATTGTGGACTTCAGGAAACAGCAGAGGGAACACCCCCCTATCCACATCGATGGAACAGTAGTGGAGAGGGTAGCAAGTTTTAAGTTCCTCGGCATACACATCACAGACAAACTGAATTGGTCCACTCACACTGACAGCGTCGTGAAGAAGGTGCAGCAGCCTCAGGAGGCTGAAGAAATTCAGCTTGTCACCAAAAGCACTCACAAACTTCTACAGATGCACAATCGAGAGCATCCTGGCGGGCTGTATCACCGCCTGGTACGGCAACTGCTCCGCCCTCAACCGTAAGGCTCTCCAGAGGGTAGTGAGGTCTGCCCAACGCATCACCGGGGGCAAACTACCTGCCCTCCAAGACACCTACACCACCCGATGTTACAGGAAGGCCATAAAGATCATCAAGGACATCAACCACCCGAACCACTGCCTGTTCACCCCGCTATCATCCAGAAGGCGAGGTCAGTACAGGTGCATCAAAGCTGGGACCGAGAGACTGAAAACAGCTTCTATCCCATCGCCAAACCGGTCATGCTGGAGGATGTTGCAGGCAGAAGAACGTTCTCCATGGCATCTCCAGACTCTGTCACGTCTGTCACGTGCTCAATGTGAACCTGCTTTCATCTGTGAAGAGCACAGGGCGCCAGTGGCGAATTTGCCAATCTTGGTGTTCTCTGGCAAATGCCAAACGTCCTGCATGGTGTTGGGCTGTAAGCACAACCCCCACCTGTGGACGTCGGGCCCTCATACCACCCTCATGGAGTCGGTTTCTGACAGTTTCAGCAGACCCATGCACATTTGTGGCCTGCTGGAGGTCATTTTGCAGGGCTCTGGCAGTGCTCCTCCTGCTCCTCCTTGCACAAAGGCGGAGGTAGCGGTCCTGCTGCTGGGTGGTTGCCCTCCTACGGCCTCCTCCACGTCTCCTGATGTACTGGCCTGTCTCCTGGTAGCGCCTCCATGCTCTGGACACTACGCTGACAGACACAGCAAACCTTCTTGCCACAGCTCGCATTGATGTGCCATCCTGGATGAGCTGCACTACCTGAGCCACTTGTGTGGGTTGTAGACTCCGTCTCATGCTACCACTCGAGTGAAAGCACCGCCAGCATTCAAAAGTGACCAAAACATCAGCCAGGAAGCATAGGAACTGAGAAGTGATCTGTGGTCAGCACCTGCAGAACCACTCCTTTATTGGGGGTGTCTTGCTAATTGCCTATAATATCCACCTGTTGTCTATTCCATTTGCACAACAGCATGTGAAATTCATTGTCAATCAAAGTTGCTTCCTAAGTGGACAGTTTAATTTCACAGAAGTGTGATTGACTTGGAGTTGTGTTGTTTAAGTGTTCCCTTTATTATATCGGGGCGGCAGCGTAGCCTAGTGGTTAGAGCGTTGGACTAGTAACCGGAAGGACTAGTAACCGGAAGGTTGCGAGTTCAAACCCCCGAGCTGACAAGGTACAAATCTGTCATTCTGCCCCTGAACAGGCAGTTAACCCACTGTTCCCAGGCCGTCATTGAAAATAAGAATATGTTCTTAACTGACTTGCCTGGTTAAATAAAGGTAAAATAAAAATAATAATAATTACATTTTTTTGAGCACACACACACACACACACACACACATTCATAAAAAATCCTACAATGTGATTTTCTGGATTTTTTTTCTCATTTTGTCTGTCATAGTTGAAGTGTACCTATGATGAAAATTACAGGCCTCTCATCCTTTTAAGTGGGAGAACTTGCACAATTGGTGGCTGACTAAATACTTTTTTGCCCCACTGTATATATTCCCTCATCCCCCCTCTCTCCTCCTCTCTCGGCACTGCTTTTCCCTGACATTTCACATGACAAAAGGTGAGCCACACCTGTACACAGGGTTAAAACTATTATGAGCTCTCCCACGGCATACTGGCCTTTGCCACTGCTGTGTGCGTGTGTGTGTGTGTGTGTGTGTGTGTCTGTGTGTGTGTGCGTGTCTGTGTGTGCGAGTCTGTCTTCAGCGGTGTGTTAGATAATGTGTGAGGCTGTGTCCTGTAAATGACCCAGAGGTTTTCTGCAGTTTGTTCCAATATAATGTGAGGTCCTCTAGAAAATACACACAGAGTCTTCAACAGGGGTGGAACGGTGACAGAGGCAGGAGGAACAGCTTATCTACAGGGATCCATCTCAGGCCTACAGCCCAATGGACCCAGGCATAATGTTCAGACGAGAAATCAGATAAAATATGTGTATGTGACCGACAAAATTTGATTTGATTCAAGCTAGTGTTGTTGAGGAGACTTTGCAGGGTGAAGGAGACTAAGTCAGAGAGAGAGAGGGGCAGTTTTAAAGTGAGAAAGAGAGACATGTTTGGGGCACACACTACAGGGTGTATGAGACAGAGCGAGAGAGAGAGGGGCAGTGTTGAGGTCTACTCAACAGGGTGCATGGGAGAGGGGATGTGACAAGGGGTGGTTTTGGGGGAGACTCTACAGGGTGAATGAGATGGGGGGGTCCAAGAGAAAAGTATGTTCCTCATTATCCTGGCTCCCTGGAAGGGGCCTGGTGTTGGCTCTATTCTGACCCTCACCAGGTCACAGGGTCAGTGCGGCCCACAGGGTCAACACCTCAACTCCACTAACCAGCACCAATCAGACAGACACGCTATTATCACAACTAGGGGACAAAAACAGCTGGTCCAAAATACATTAGCAGATTAGGCCTCAAAACTCACATACTAACACACACACACACACACGTATTAATATATACGTACATAGTAACACAACGACAAAGGAATATCAGCTCCTCAATTGAGGAAGTAGACACCCATTACCTTCCTGAAATATTTTGCTGTTACTTTGACAGCCTACAGGAAATTACTGACAAACTCAATCATCTGGTCCCTTAGTCTGAACATTGAACCAATGTCAATAAGGAATAGGACGACACTGAACTCAAACATAAGACATTGGTCTCAGCACATAGTCAATGTTATGTACATTTACATTTTTAGAAGCTGCATGTCATCGCTGTTTGAAGAAAACCTTGTTTTTGTGCCAATATACACTACCGTTCAAATGTTTGGGGTCACTTAGAAATTCTCTTATTTTCCATGAAAACATACATGAAATGAATAGGAAATATAGCCAAGACGTTGACATGGTTATAAATAATTATTTTTTATTGAAATAATAATTGTGTCCTTCAGACCTCCATTTGCAGCAATTACAGCCTTGCAGACCTTTGGCATTCTAGTTGTCAATTTGAGTTTGAGTTTATTTTATTTTTACAGGGACAGTGCACATTAATCAACGTTTCAGTAAAAGTGCCGGTTTTAGCCAGCCGGGTAATTTGTTGAGGTAATCTGAAGAGATTTCATCCCATGCTTCCTGAAGCACCTTCCATAAATTGGATTGGCTTTATAGGCACTTCTTACGTACCATACGGTCAAGCTGCCCCCACAACAGCTCAATAGGGTTGAGATCCGGGAGCTGTGCTGGCCACTCCATTATAGAAAGAATACCAGCTGACTGCCTCTTCCCTAAATAGTTATTGCATAGGTTGGAGCTGTGCTTTGGGTCATTGTCCTGTTGTAGGAGTAAATTGGCTCCAATTAAGCACTGTCCACAGAGTGTGGCATGGCACTCCAAAATGGAGTGATGGCCTTCCTTCAAGATCCCTTTTACCCTGTACAAATGTCCCACTTTACACCCACCAAAGCCCCCCCAGACCATCACATTGCCTCCACCATGCTTGACAGATGGCGTCAAGCACTCCTCCAGCATCTTTTCTGCATCTCATGAATGCTCTTCTTTGTGATCCGAACACCTCAAACGTAGATTTGTCTGTCCATAACACTTTTTCCAAACTTCCTCAGTCCAGTGTTTGTGTTATTTTTCCCACCTTAATCTTTTATTTTTATTGGCCAGTCTGAGATATGACGTTCTCTTTGCAACTCTGCCTAGAAGGCCAGCATCCCGGAGTCGCCTCTTCACTGTTGACATTATGACTGGTGTTTTGCAGGTACTATTTAAGGAGAAGTCCATCTTTAATTCTGTGAATAACACTTGTATCTTTTATCAATGTTTATTATGAGTATTTCTGGGATTTGATGTGGCTATCTGCAAAATCACCGGATGTTTTGGAATCAAAACATTACTGCACGTAACGCGCCAATGTAAACTTAGATTTTTGGATATAAATATGCACATTATCGAACAAAACATACATGTATTGTGTAACATGATGTCCTATGAGTGTCATCTGATGAAGATCATCACATTTTTGTGATTAATGTTATCTATATTTCTGCTTTTTGTGACTCCTATCTTTGGCTGGAAAATGGCTGTGTTTTTTTTGACTTGGCTCTGACCTAACATAATCATATGTTGCGCTTTCGCTGTAAAGGCTTTTTGAAATCGGACACAATGGGTAGAATAACAAGATGTTAATCTTTCATTTGCTGTACTGGACTTGTTAATCTGTGAAAGTTACATATTTCTAAAAAATATTTTTGAATTTCGCGCACTGCCTTTTCAGCGGAATGTTGTCGAGGGGTTCAGCTAGCGGAACGCCTGCGCTAGAAAGATTAATGAAGCTGCCAGTTAAGGATTTGTGAGGCATCTGTTTCTCAAACTAGACACTAATTTACTTGTCCTCTTGCGCAGTTGTGCACCGGGGCCTCCCATTCTTCTTTCTATTCTGGTTAGAGCCAGTTTGCTCTGTTCTGTAAAGGGAGTAGTACACAGTGTTGTACAAGATCTTCAGTTTCTTGGCAATTTCCCACATGGAATAGCCTTCATTTCTCAGAATAAGAATAGACTGACGAGTTTCAGAAGAAAGTACTTTGTTTCTGGCCTGAAAACCCACAAATGCCGATGCTCCAGATACTCAACTAGTCTAAAGAAGGCCAGTTGTATTGCTTATTTAATAAGCACAACAGTTTTCAGCTCTGCTTGGATAATTGCAAAAAGGTTTTCTAATGATCAATTAGCCTTATAAATGATAAACTTGGATTAGCTAACACAACATGCCATTGGAACCCAGGAGTGATGGTTGCTGATAATGGGCCTCTGTGCGCCTATGTAGATATTCCATTAAAAATCAGTCGTTTCCAGCTACAATAGTCACTTACAACATTAACAATGTCTACACTGTATTTCTGATCAATTTGATGTTATTTTAAATGGACAAAAAATGTAGCTTTTCTTTAAAAACAAGGACATTTTTAATTGACCCCAAACTTTTGAACGGCAGTGTATGTATTGAAAGCAGTAACTCTTCAATGTACAAAGAAAATGTATTTAAAATAACTTCTAAAGTTTCAAAACATGTATGTTTGTTGATGGCAAAACATGTCTGTTTTTAAATGTCCTGAAAAGTGTTTTCAGACAGCAATTTATGTGAAAATATCTGAGAAATTTACACCAAAACCCTGTAGCACAGGAATATAAATGAATGTATGGAAACACATGCAGTCCTCCCCCTCTTTCTAAAACTCTGAAAAAAACCAGTGTGGATATTCCACCAGATTTAGGTTTTTTTCCTGGGCACACACAGACAGCA
The DNA here is from genome assembly GCF_023373465.1 of Oncorhynchus keta. Lineage (NCBI taxonomy): Eukaryota > Metazoa > Chordata > Actinopteri > Salmoniformes > Salmonidae > Oncorhynchus > Oncorhynchus keta. Next base: position 22,436,453 of record NC_068437.1, on the reverse strand, counting down.
CAAATATTTACTATGTGCTCTTCAGACTGCGAGCTGAACACAATAATAGAGGGGGAAGTTACATTTTTAATCGTACAATTTTTTGCCTTCAAGCAAACAAGCTGAATACAAGAAGGCTAGCGCCAACACACACACACACTTTTTGTGTCCTTCGGCAAATTCTCCTTTTTCACTCTTGCATGAAGTACAAAAAAATGAAGAGGAGAAGAGAAGGAAAGGGAAGAGAAAACGTCCCCACAGAGTTTTTCTCCCTTCCTGGTGCGAGCTCGGGCCCCCGCAGAGCCCCTATGTAATTTCCAGTCCCTCAGAATTCAGGTATTAATAAAGGCCCCATGGGGAACTGCACACAATATAACCCTACATTTTCAGGCATTATGAAAGGACGCCCCCAGGGGTCTTTGGCTCAAATGTATGAAATGCAGGCATTGTAAAAAAAACACCCCAGGGGAGTCCCCCTGCAATAGAAATCTGCTGAATTCAAAGCATTTTCGGGGCTCTGGTGGGAGCCATTACTCCCTCTGGAAGCTTTTTTCCCTATTTTTTTTACAAAACATGTGTTGCTGACATGTTGACAGATTGCTGTTTAGGTGCATGCACAAGCCGAGTCTTTTCAGAGACAGAGCACCGCACTCTGCCAGAGGCTCTCAGCGCCCAAAACTGGTACCATCCATTTTATAACAGGGAGAGGAAAGTAGGCTGAGAGAGAGAGAGAGAGAGAGAGAGAGAGAGAGAGAGAGAGAGAGAGAGAGAGAGAGAGAGAGAGAGAGAGAGAGAGAGAGAGAGAGACAGAGACAGAGACAGAGAGACAGAGAGAAGAAGAAAGAGAGGGACGGAACAATAGAAGAGGAATAGAAAGACAGAACGAGGGAGGAGAATAAATGGAGGGAGGAAGAGGGAGAGAGAGAGAGAACTTTGTGAAAAATGAACCCTGTGATGAACAACAACCCTCCTCCACCTCACCCCCACTTCTTCCGCTCTCTGCATGCTGTGCCCCCCTTCCCTCCTCTCAATCCTCCTCTCCTATAGAGGCAGGGCTCTTGCTCTCCCTGGAAAACCTGAGTTTACAACCAGCTGTGACTGCATTTGTATCTGTGCCAAGGGCTTAGTGGAGGAATCTTCAGGCCACCCTTAGGCTCCAAACAGAGGGAGGGAGGGAAGGAGAGCGGGAGGGAGAAAGAAGGAAACGGAGGGAGAGATACAGAGAAAGCAGCAAAACCCAGCTAACACCAATAAGATGTGATATACCCACAGTCCAATGTGTTTACTCTGTCAAACACACTCAAATCAAAATAGCTTTTACTTAATAGACAGAAACAGACAAAACCACACACAAACAGTACCATATGGTGCACACACACAAAGAAAGGAGCTGTCTGGTGATTTTGCCTCAGGTTGCAGGCCTCTCTTATCCCAACCTCTTCTCACTAGTCGCTCACTACTACTCTCTCCTCCCTCAACCACCCTCGCCTTCTTTTTCTCGCCATCTCCCTCAACCACCCTCACCTTCTCTTTCTCTCCATCTCCCTCAACCACCCTCACCTTCTCTTTCTCTCCATCTCCCTCAACCACCCTCACCTTCTCTTTCTCTCCATCTCCCTCAACCACCCTCACCTTCTCTTACTCTCCATCTCCCTCAACCACCCTCTCCTTCTTTTTCTCTCCATCTCCCTCAACCACCCTCTCCATCTCCCTCAACCACCCTCGCCTTCTCTCCATCTCCCTCAACCACCCTCGCCTTCTCTCCATCTCCCTCAACCACCCTCTCCTTCTTTTTCTCTCCATCTCCCTCAACCACCCTCTCCTTCTTTTTCTCTCCATCTCCCTCAACCACTCTCATTCTCCTTGTCTTTCTCCCTCCCTCTCGATTGAGGAAAGTGATCTGTGGCTTTAATAAGAGCCCTGTCCTCGTGTCGGATCCAGCTGCCACAGTGACGACAGGCAGGAAGGAGAATGGAAATGTATTCATGGCGTTGGGAACCTGGGGCGAGGGGGGCACGGGGCACCCTAGAGACATCCAATCACCCAGGGACCCCCGCCTTAAACAGACACTCTACCCTCTCCTTTCTCCCTCCCCCTCTCTTTCTAGACAGATTCCCTGGCAGGCAGGCTGGGGGCTCTAACACCATGCCCACCTGCTGAGGAAAGAGAGCACAGCTGCACCCAGATAGAGAGAGTTTGAGGAGGAGAAAGTATATGATCTTAGAGGGAGAGCGAGAGAGAGAGAAAAAAAAAGAAGGGAGAGAGTGAAATGGAGCAGCAGTGAGAGTCAGATTCCAGTCTCCTCGTCTCATGGGTGACCGTGCCAGGCAGACAGAGGGCATACGGGGCATGCCGGAGCTCGACCTAAATGTCCCAACACCCTTTTCCTCTACCAAACACACACAGCCTGTGCTTCATGTCCTGCATGAACACACACAAGTAAACACCAATATGCTAGCACTTGCAATAGCCATACGTCTTAGAATGTATGCATGTTTGCATTAGTATGTATGAGACCAGCTATACATCAACTGCCGTGTTAGAAGGATGCTGAAATTCTCCCACTCCCTTCTCTCTCGCTCGCTCTCTCTCTCTCTTCCTCCCTCGCTCTGAGGTGAGGGTGTGAGTAATACAGTGCTTTCTAACTGCCGAGTCTGTAATCCCCCTCTCTCACACATACACTCTCTCTCTCTCTCCCCCGCGCTCCTAACAGCTCTTTTCAGTCTCCTGAAGGCGGGTTAACTAGTGCTCACCTCCTATTTGTATCTGACAGGCTGAAGCACCACCCCCCTCTCCTGACTGACAGTTCTCTCACCCACCCACAGAGCTCCACTGTTCAGCACTAGCAGACCCGTCACTGCCTACTTCAAAACTCTCCCTCTCTCAGTATCTTGCCACATTATCCTTCTTCACTGCATAGGTACCCTGGACCCTTCTGTGTGTGTGTGTGTGTGTGTGTGTGTGTGTGTGTGTGTGTGTGTGTGTGTGTGTGTGTGTGTGTGTGTGTGTGTGTGTGTGTGTGTGTGTGTGTGTGTGTGTGTGTGTGTGTGCTAACTCTCTGCCCCCCACTTTCCCGCTGCTATGCCACATGGGTTGAATTGCAGAGGTGTGTGTGTGTATGAGATGGGGGGCAGTCTGCTATATATAAACCAGCCAAACTAAACAGAGGATTGCAGCATAAACACAGGGCCCCCCACAGAATGGAGTGGAGGACGAGCCCGTTCTGTCTTGAGGAGGGGAGGGGGGGGTGGGGGGGTCTGAATGGTCCCATTGGCTCAGGCTGGCCCACTGGTTCTGTGATGGTGCCTTTGGTGTCTTAACCCCGGGGCCGACACCTCCTATGCCACCCCCCGGCACTCAGCTCCAGCCCTGCCAGGCCGTGGGGAGGCGGGCAGGGGCGGGGGTCATCTGTGCAGCGCTGCGGGGGAGAGGGGGGGGGTGCAGATGGAGGGGTTCTCACAGCCAGAGCCCAACCTTGACCGGTCGCAGGGCAGCAGAGCGGAGCAGCGAATGTTCTCCATTTGATCTCTAGGTTTTTTCCAAGCTCTCCTCGGGGAGCCAGTGCTACAGATTTCTTATCCTGTTGAGACTCTCCACAGACTCTTCCCACACAACGGCACGCATTGCAGAGATCAACCTCTAGTATCGGTCTCTCTGACACACACACACACACACACACACACAACCATGCATAAGGCCTAACACACCATTCATGTTCCACAGAAACACAGACGTACACACAAAAAACAAACTAAATTAAATAGAAAAAACACACTATACAGGCCTATGTCAAGGAAATAGACATCCTCTTAACAAACACACCGCTTCCACACAGCTAACACAAACACGACGCTTCCACACAGCTAACACAAACACACCGCTTCCACACAGATAACAAACACGCCGCTTCCACACAGCTAACAAACACTCTGCTTCCACACAGCTAACACAAAGCTTCCACACAGCTAACACAAACACGACACTTCCACACAGCTAACACAAACACACCGCTTCCACACAGCTAACAAACACACCGCTTCCACACAGCTAACACAAACACGCCGCTTCCACACAGCTAACACAAACACGACGCTTCCACACAGCTAACACAAACACACCGCTTCCACACAGCTAACAAACACGCTGCTTCCACACAGCTAACAAACACTCTGCTTCCACACAGCTAACAAACACTCTGCTTCCACACAGCTAACAAACACGCTGCTTCCACACAGCTAACAAACACGCTGCTTCCACACAGCTAACAAAACACGCTGCTTCCACACAGCTAACACAAACACGCTGCTTCCACACAGCTAACACAAACACACTGCTTCCACACAGCTAACACAAACACACTGCTTCCACACAGCTAACACAAACACACTGCTTCCACACAGCTAACACAAACACGCTGCTTCCACACAGCTAACACAAACACACTGCTTCCACACAGCTAACACAAACACACTGCTTCCACACAGCTAACACAAACACGCCGCTTCCACACAGCTAACACAAACACGCCGCTTCCACACAGCTAACACAAACACGCCGCACAGCCACACAGCTAACACAAACACGCCGCATCCACACAGCTAACACACACGCCGCTTCCACACAGCTAACACAAACACGCCGCTTCCACACAGCTAACACAAACACGCCGCTTCCACACACAGCTAACACAAACACGCCGCATCCACACAGCTAACACAAACACGCCGCTTCCACACAGCTAACACAAGCACGCCGCTTCCACACAGCTAACAAACACGCAGCTTCCACACAGCTAACACAAACACGCCGCTTCCACACAGCTAACACAAACACGCCGGATCCACACAGCTAACACAAACACACCGCTTCCACACAGCTAACAAACACGCCGCTTCCACACAGCTAACACAAACACGTCGCTTCCACACAGCTAACACAAACACACCGCTTCCACACAGCTAACACAAACACACCGCTTCCACACAGCTAACAAACACGCCGCTTCCACACAGCTAACAAACACGCCGCTTCCACACAGCTAACACAAACACGCCGCTTCCACACAGCTAACACAAACACGCCGCTTCCACACAGCTAACACAAACACGCCGCTTCCACACAGCTAACACAAACACGCCGCTTCCACACAGCTAACACAAACACGCCGCTTCCACACAGCTAACAAACACGCCGCTTCCACACAGCTAACACAAACACGCCGCTTACACACAGCTAACAAACACGCCGCTTCCACACAGCTAACACAAACATGGCCTCTCCAGCAGAGTCAACAGCAGCAGGAGGAAGGATGTATTGCAGTGAGTTTCTCTATAAAGGCCCAGCCCTGGACTAAACTAGACTGGACTAGACTAGAATAGACTAGACTGGACTAGACTGGAATAGACTAGACTGGACTAGACAAGACTGGACTGGCAGCCAGAGTATGCTAAGAGCAGCTCATAGTCTGGCTGATCACAGGGCTTCTGTACACTGGGTGGCCTATTGGTCATAAAAAATATTTCAGGGATGAAAACTAAAACATAAAATCTAATGTGGCCTGTTGGGACTCTTATGAGCAGAAAAAGATGAGAGAGAGCGCACGAGAAAGAGACGGGGGTCAGATCAGGGGAGACTATTACCCCATTAGGGCTCAGAGGGTGGAGGGGGCAGGCAGAGAAACCACGTGTTGAAAAGGGGTTTTGGGTGAGGCGGTGGAGGGAGCAGAGCAGCCCTTCAGCTCAACAGGCTTCCCAAACAAAGCTCTGGCCCACCAGGCCCCTACCAACACAGCTGCACTGCCCCGATACACAGACACTTTCTAGAGTTACTGCTTCTCTCGGATATGCCCAGGCAGAGCAGGTCTGTGTGGGCCATGGAGTGAGAGAGACCAGCATGCAGCACCCAGGGGGATATTACAGGATTTCAGGTGAAATTCACCGGTCACACTGGCTTATGTCAGCCGTGGAATGGTATTACTCCATGGCATTATGCCTGTGCTCAGTCCCCCTGCAGAGAGTATGGCCTCCCAGATCATTATGCCTGTGCTCAGTCCCCCTGCAGACAGTATGGCCTCCCAGATCATTATGCCTGTTCTCAGTCCCCCTGCAGACAGTATGGCCTCCCAGATCATTATGCCTGTGCTCAGTCCCCCTGCAGACAGACAGTATGGACATTATGCCCTCAGTCCCCCTCCCAGATCATTATGCCTGCCTCCCAGATCATTATGCCTGTTCTCAGTCCCCCTGCAGACAGTATGGCCTCCCAGATCATTATGCCTGTGCTCAGTCCCCCCCTGCAGAGAGTATGGCCTCCCAGATCATTATGCCTGTGCTCAGTCCCCCAGAGAGTGCAGACAGCCTGTGCTCAGTCCCCCTGCAGAGAGTATGGCCTCCCAGATCATTATGCCTGTGCTCAGTCCCCCTGCAGAGAGTATGGCCTCCCAGATCATTATGCCTGTGCTCAGTCCCCCTGCAGACAGTATGGCCTCCCAGATCATTATGCCTGTGCTCAGTCCCCCTGCAGAGAGTATGGCCTCCCAGATCATTATGCCTGTGCTCAGTCCCCCTGCAGAGAGTATGGCCTCCCAGATCATTATGCCTGTGCTCAGTCCCCCTGCAGAGAGTATGGCCTCCCAGATCATTATGCCTGTGCTCAGTCCCCCTGCAGACAGTATGGCCTCCCAGATCATTATGCCTGTTCTCAGTCCCCCTGCAGACAGTATGGCCTCCCAGATCATTATGCCTGTGCTCAGTCCCCCTGCAGAGAGTATGGCCTCCCAGATCATTATGCCTGCAGACAGTATGGCCTGTGCTCAGTCCCCTGCAGACAGTATGGCCTCCCAGATCATTATGCCTGTGCTCAGTCCCCCTGCAGACAGTATGGCCTCCCAGATCATTATGCCTGTTCTCAGTCCCCCTGCAGACAGTATGGCCTCCCAGATCATTATGCCTGTTCTCAGTCCCCCTGCAGACAGTATGGCCTCCCAGATCATTATGCCTGTGCTCAGTCCCCCTGCAGACAGTATGGCCTCCCAGATCATTATGCCTGTGCTCAGTCCCCCTGCAGACAGTATGGCCTCCCAGATCATTATGCCTGTGCTCAGTCCCCCTGCAGACAGTATGGCCTCCCAGATCATTATGCCTGTGCTCAGTCCCCCTGCAGACAGTATGGCCTCCCAGATCATTATGCCTGTGCTCAGTCCCCCTGCAGACAGTATGGCCTCCCAGATCATTATGCCTGTGCTCAGTCCCCCTGCAGACAGCATGGCCTCCCAGATCATTATGCCTGTGCTCAGTCCCCCTGCAGACAGCATGGCCTCCCAGATCATTATGCCTGTGCTCAGTCCCCCTGCAGACAGTATGGCCTCCCAGATCATTATGCCTGTGCTCAGTCCCCCTGCAGACAGTATGGCCTCCCAGATCATTATGCCTGTTCTCAGTCCCCCTGCAGACAGTATGGCCTCCCAGATCATTATGCCTGTTCTCAGTCCCCCTGCAGACAGCATGGCCTCCCAGATCATTATGCCTGTGCTCAGTCCCCCTGCAGACAGTATGGCCTCCCAGATCATTATGCCTGTGCTCAGTCCCCCTGCAGACAGTATGGCCTCCCAGACTCACATGTACTCAGAGTAATAGGAAATTAATGGAGCCACTTTATGAACCTGCTGCCGAGTGGCTGAATTACCTGCCACTTGTCTAAACACCTGGGACCCATCATCTAGTCTACTGCCATCCCCACAAGATGGCCTCCCAGCTCTGACTACCACCCATACCAAGGTGGCCTCCCAGCTCTGACTACCACCCATACCAAGGTGGCCTCCCAGTTCTGACTACCACCGATACCAAGATGGCCTCCCAGCTCTGACTACCACCCATACCAAGATGGCCTCCCAGTTCTGACTACCACCGATACCAAGATGGCCTCCCAGCTCTGACTACCACCGATACCAAGATGGCCTCCCAGCTCTGACTACCACCCATACCAAAGATGGCCTCCCAGCTCTGACTACCACCCATACCAAGATGGCCTCCCAGCTCTGACTACCACCCATACCAAGATGGCCTCCCAGCTCTGACTACCACCCATACCAAGATGGCCTCCCAGCTCTGACTACCACCCATACCAAGATGGCCTCCCAGCTCTGACTACCACCGATACCAAGATGGCCTCCCAGCTCTGACTACCACCCATACCAAGATGGCCTCCCAGCTCTGACTACCACCCATACCAAGATGGCCTCCCAGCTCTGACTACCACCCATACCAAGATGGCCTTTCGATTCTGTGAATCGCTAATCAAGTAAGCATGTGTAAGCACACACACAGAGTGTTGGCGTGTGTTTATCCCCAACAGATAGAGGGACGGAGGCAGCACAAGGCAGAGTCCCAGGGGTGCCACAGAGAACTTAAAAGGATTCGTCAGTGAATGTTTTTTAATTTACCGTTCTTTTCAATAATAATATTAAAGCTGAGGTCCAGGGGGAATACCAGCCACCAGTCGAAGCCTGGGATTATTCTGCAATCTCCACCACTCACTCCCTGGGGACCGTATGTTTTATTTCATTTCTTTCCTTCTTTCTTTTCTTTCACTCTCTCTTCACTCAGCAACATGTAGTTCTCCCTTGACTCTGAGCTGAAATCACATCTCCCAGCCTTCACTCTGACAGGAGGAGGAGGGGGGCAAAGAGGAACATCAGTGTGAGACACGTCTCAGTTCTGGGTCATCCAGTGTCATTCAGCATTAGGGTGCACGCAACACAATACGTAAACGTTAAATGTCCAACCAACCCCTGGGTCACTCAGTCATACACCTACCCTGTGTGAGTTCAGGCCATGCTCCCTCTCCCTGTCTAAACTCACGCAAAGCCCCCCATAGTCCCCAACGTGACTCCCCCTCCCCTATCAAACACACACACAAAATCGCGCTACGGGCTGTTATGTTAGGAGCTTGAGTGGCTCAGTCGATCGTTTTTGCGGTCATTAAGGAGCCTTGATTAATCTGGAACCAGATGCTCCTGCAGGGGGCCCTGGAGCCTTCCATTAATTCCAACGCTCCTAATAACTCCTATTGTGTGACCTGTGTTAGCTTTAAAACAAGTCTGTCCCTTAGGAACACTAAACAACACTGGTGTTAGTGGCGTATGACTACAGCCAACAGCAATAGGAGCCCGGAGAGTGGGGGGGGGCTTAGCCAGTCAGAACCAATCATGTGTCTAAGGCTTGAAGTGAAATATCAAATATAAATGCGCTCACATAGCTCACTTGTTTAATCTACACCAGTACGTACACCAAGGTCTGAATGGAATTAAACTGAGATGGGTCAAAAGGTACAACACTGGATATACATACCAAAGCAAACCCAGTCAGACAGTCACATAAGGACACATGCCCTGATTCCATCCAGTCTATCATGGCAATGTGCACATATTCACACACCTCCTTATTCTGAAAACTGCAGGCCTTTAGCTACCCGTGATGGGGTCCACCCAGCATTTACTGTGCACATTTCCTACAATTCAACAATATAATGACTATGGGGAAAAAGTTATTTGATATGCTACCATTTAAAGATGCACTATGAAGACATTTCTCTGCCATTTCCTGGTTATTACAATTCTTACACAGTACCAATCAAAAGTTTGGACACACCTACTCATTCGAGGGTTTCTCTTCATTTTTACTCTTTTCTACATTGTAGAATAATAGTAATCATCAAAACTATGAAATAACACATATGGAACCATGTAATAACCAAAATAAACATTTGTTTTATACATTGTAGAATAATAGTGAAGACATCACAAAACAATCACAACTGATTGGCTCAAATGCATTAAGAAGGAAAGACATCCCACAAATTAACTTTTAACAGGGCACACATGTTAATTGAAATGCATTCCAGGTGACTACCTCATGAAGCTGGTTGAGAGAATTCCAAGAGTGTGCTAAGCTGTCATCAAAGCAAAGGGGGGCTACTTTGAAGAATCTAAAATATATTGTGATTTGTGAAACACTTTTTTGGTTACTACATGATTCCATATGTGTTATTTCATAGTTTATGTCTTCACTATTATTCTACAATGTAGAAAATAGTACAAAAAGAAAAACCCTTAAATGAGTAGGTGTGTCAAAACTTTTGACTGGTACTGTAATTCGCTCAATTTCAGTTTGTGACAAAACAACCAAGTATAGTGTGGAGAATCATTGTACCATTTAAACCGCTGTGAAATATATTTTCCACAACAAAAATGTTTGTATTTTCAGCGGATTGAAGCTGGTGTACAAACCCGAAAGTAAAAGACGCAAAAACAAAATGTAAGAACGGGAAGCATAGAAATAGAGCACATAGAACAGATCTACCTTTCTTCTTAGACTTGATTTCTATGTGAATGACAGATCTATAGGTCACATTTCTATGTGAATTTGGTCAGGTCACCCAAAACGTTACATAATGTAGCTTTAAATACTACTCAAGGTATTGGATTGATTGAACTGAAAGGTGGTAACGACCCGAGTCCCCTGGCCCCAAAATAACTGTTTGTGGATGTAGCCCACCCTGTGTTTATCTTACCTGCAGTGTAGTGTACTAATCTCAGTGTGTGTATGATGTCTTAACCTGCGGGGCAGTGGTTGGTGCGGTGGTCAGTCAGCTTCGCCAGACACTCAAAGTCCTGCTGGCAGTTGTCGCAGGTGAAGATGGACTCATCGTCCAGGTCATCATCCCCAATGCGGTCGTCATGGCTGGTGACACTGTGGTCCCCATCCTCTAGGGCTGCACGCCGCTCCTTCCTCGCCGCCTCGCGGTCCAACGCAGCAGGGACATCTGGGACAAAAACACAGAGAGAGGGAAACTGAGTACCAGCATGTGACTCATACAGCTGGAACTTCTGATCTACTGGAGATTGGTCAGAGGTAATAGATTATTTTTTGATTGAGTCCATTTGTACCAGCAATTGAACAGGGCAAGCACTATTTCAAGTCCATCTCATACTAAAGATGTCCCTGGTCACATGCCCTGTGTGTGCTCTCTAATGGAGAGTCTATCTGAGGTGGCATTAGAGGGTGTATAAGGACTCAGGGCTCTGGAGGGAGACGACTCATGCCAGCCTGTGTGCCCACGCTGCCACTCATGGCATGCAGAGAGGAGGACCAGTGGAGAAATCGGCCTCCACAATCCTCCCTCCACCATTGTGGCTCCATTTTCACACCTTATTATCACATTAAACGCTCTGTTCCAAAAGGACTGGAGACTGAGGAGGGAGGGAGGGAAAGGGGCAGAGAGAAAGAAAGAGAGATGGGGAATGTCAGTGCAGAAGAGGAGGGTGGTAAAGGGAAAGAGAGATGGAGAGGGAGTGGGGGTGGTTTTGCTGGCTGGCTCCCTAAGGCTCCACATCCTGTCTAATCATGGTGGACTTGTGCAATCAGAGGAGAGCAGGAGGAGGCCATTCCTGCACTCCAAAGCTTTGATTTGGCAGTGCCCAGCGCTCTGCCCGCCCGCCATTCTGCTGCTGGTAATGGGCTCTGGCCCATGACCCCAGCCCCACAGCACAACTTAGGTAGGGAGAGAGAGAGAGAGAGTGTCTGGGCTGGATCAGTGAGATAGAGACTGTGTGTGGAGGTGCTCTAATTCCACACTCGTCCTCTCGGGGAGCGATGCGGAGGGTGGATGGTGGGATGAATGGAGCATTTAGGGGGGAAAGGAGTGGGAGGGTTATGGCCATCTGTCCAGTGGTGAGAGCACCGTCTGGACAGGGAGGAGAGTGGCCCCTAACTGATGCTACACGGACACAGTCCTACACTGCAGTCAAAGACACAGGCACCTTTCCACATCTAGACATGAACATACCCACATATTCACTGATATGCGCCTTAAACCATGTTTCATCCATGACAGAGGAAATGCATATTAGCAGTCAAACACATGCACACACATGAATGCACAATCAAACTAACATTAATACATGCATGTGTACACACGCACACACCTTCATTCCCCCAGGTGCCCTCACGCCAGAGGTATGGGTACTGCCAACTCCAGTACATGCCAGCACAACCGGCTACCATGACAACAAGGGAGGAGCCAGATGGGACCTTGCTCTTCCCCTCTCCACCCCCCCCCCCCCATCTCTCCTTCCCTCTTCTCCACAGGGCTCAGGGAGATGGATGGGGCTCGGCAGGAGGAAGAGGAGAGGATGAGAGTGCCTGGCACGGTTGGGAGGGTGTTTGGTGTGTGTGTGGGGGGGCGCCCCATACCATCCAGCAACCCCTCCTCAGCCCCCCACCACCCCCAGTCTACAGCAGCCCCCTCTCATCCAGTAAGCCTTTCAAATCTCTGATGGAGGAGGGGGTCTCAGGGGGGGGGTCCGGAGCACACTTCATTTAGAGGCCTTCTACACAGTGCTGCTGCCTCCGTCATTAGGCCTCCCTGGATGTGCCTGCTACTGGGGAAGATTGATACGGTGGTGGTGCGCACCCCAGCTGTACCCACTGCAGCTCCAGCAGTGGCCCTGATGAACACAGAGCACACTATTTATCTGGAAGCAGGAGATGAGAGGATAATGGTCCTGATTGGCGGAGAATCGTTTTTCGGGAGAGGTGACGGATACTAGTCAACGTAAAAAAAGTCAGCTGGCTTCTCTACCTGGTGTAGACCACACCACTGTAATAGGACTCACAATGGTTAGGAGAGGGTTTACAGCTAAACACTACTGCACAGTTGTAAAGTCTAACACTGGCACCATATCTAAGATAAAGTCCTATAGTTGAATGTTATCATTCACACAGCAACACCGCCCTCACAGGCAAAGACAAAACACACTACAATATTACCCAACCAGACGCACACACACCTAGATGTGCCGTAATGTGTGCTGAGGTCATTACTAATAAGGCTCTGCAGAGTCGTTTGAGACGCGCAGAGTGTTTTCAAACATAATTCAATTTGAGGGGAGGAAACCAAAATGAAATGAGGGCTTACGTTGGAAGTGGTGTCCAAGGAGACTAATGATTTCTAAATGGCCATTCAGATGAACAAGGCCTCTTTATGCCCCCAGATATATTCTGAGAGACCATATTTCTCATCCAGACAGCCTGCTTTCTGCCTACCTGTCTGCTAGGTTGGAGAGCTAAACATGCACAGTGCTCTGTCAATGGTTAATGCAATGACAGCCACGCTAGTGGCCAGTTTTCCTCTGCAAATAGTAAACGATAATGTTCCTAGATATCATGTAACAAACACAAATGACATGTCTGTGTGAGGTTAATAAGGTCGTAGGTCAAACACCTTTCTCTGTTAGGCAGGCATGGCAGTTGCCAGCGGGTATTCTGACAAGATAGTTGTGGAGATAATGATTGATGCGTTTCATCTTAAAATACATGCCGTTTAAACTCAATGCTCCTGACCACTGTCTGCATAAAACAACAATACCTACCCAAGAACAAATTTTACCCTCACAAAGGCAGTTTTAAATGACCCCATTACATTATCCTATACCCCCTCTCCTACTCTACTTTTGCTTTCATATGTTTGTTTTATCACTCATTTAATAGTCCACTCCTGGCTGCCCCCCTCCCCGGTATCCCATCCAGAGTAGGGACACTTAATGAGGGCCTGAGGCTTCCAGGGGTGGAGGAGTGTTGGGGACACAGGCAGGGTCTGCATGGCGTGCAGTGGTAATCCCAGCAGCACACGTCATGTCTCCCTGTGCCAGCTGGAGCTCCTGTCCCCCACTCTGCGGAGAGCCATTATCTCTGAGTCACAGACCGTCACCAGGCCAAGAGGCAAAAACACACAAAAAAACAAACACTCATACACACATTTACATACACACACATTTACATACAAACACAGTCAGATAAAATTAACTCACATACACAAACACGCACCAGACTTGTGTTCAAAAACTATTTCAAATATCTCAATTACTTTCATATACATTGGAAGTAAGTATTCAGATACTTTTTATTTGAAAAGACAAGTAGTTAAATGTAAAATGTATTTGGAAATAAACTTATTTGGAAAGTATTTAAAATACTCAAATACATTGACTCGAATACACTCCCATGCAGTTAACCTAGGTATTCGAAAATACTATTTGAAATAAGTATTTAAAAATACTGTCAAATACAATTTGGCAGACTATTCATACTTATTTTGGGCTGAGGAAATGTACAATCTCCATATATCCCTCCCCCTCCAAAACAAAATATCACCTGGGACAGATGATGGGGTAATGGTCAGAAAGAGAAGAGGGGGAAAGTGGAGAAACACTTGGAGAAGAGGTGTACATTTAAGAAGAGACCAGTGGAGTTAACAGGGTGAGAACATGGTCCTACAGTAATGATAGGATGGTCATCTTAACCCTTCCCCTTTAACATCTACAACTGGATTGGCACTTCCTGGTTGTAGAGGGGAAAGGAATCACTGCATACCAGCAGGTTGTGCTCAAAGTAATACTCTTACAATATACTGTAATAATCAGTAATTGTCTTTATTTCAATTCGCTTTAATGCTATGGAGATACAGTATGCTAAGAGTAATCATTCGCTCATTGGCAAGTGTACTTTTATTAAACTAATTATTTCCTCATGAATAAGGTCACACTTTTCATATCTGCTGATTAAGCCTCATAGATTGTGTGTGTGTGTGTGTGTGTTTATGAGAGGGAGGAGGGTGTCTAATGTTTGTAGATAATGCCCCTCTCCCGCTCTTGCTCCCTCTCAGAGGAAAGGCAAACAGACATGTTTGTGTGGGGTAATTAGATGAAGAGAAGTGAATTAACAGAATCCACAGAGCAGTGGTGTTGCCGAGGAGAGGCCCGCCTTGCTGGGACCCGCTAATTACCGCTCGTTAGGTTGATATGTTTTTTTCCTCCTGTTTTAACGGTGCAAAGCGACAACGTGAGATGTGGAAATAATTAGGAGCTGGGCGATGTGGGCTTAATGGACACCGCCAGGCATGCGACGGGGGAGACAAGACAAGACAAAGGCAACAGCAAAGACAGAGAGTCTCTCTTTCTCCCTCCCTCACTGCACCATCAGAGTACAGCGATCCCCATCTTAGATGTACACAGAGGTAAAGAGATCTACTCTCACCTCTTATAATCAGCTTAACAAATATTATTTGACTTGGAATAAACACCAGCTGAACTGAAATACTAGTCAAATGTCTGGGAATGTTCAGAGATGCTCCCTCCCCTCCGCTCAAAATGCTCAGAACCAAAACCTACATTTAAGTGCCTTTTGAGTTTTGACATTTAAAGTGAAGCTTGTTACGATCCCCCTGGCTAGTTCCAGTCCCAATGTCCTGACCTCTGGAGGCAGAGCAGTTTCCTATTACTCATACAGTGGGCACGCAACGGAAGTGAGACTTGATCGTACTGTACACAGAGGGAGAATACAGGCATACCGCAAACAGAATACAGACACTTTATTGGAGTCCTCAGAGAGAGTGAGTGAGTGAGAGGGAGAGAGAGAGAAATAAACTGTATGAGTGGATGGAGCACAGAGTCAGGACTAGGTGTTGGAGCAGTGCTTTGAGCCAGGACGGAGGCCTGTTTGGGACACACTTGCGCTAAGAGAGGCGTAAATCTGCAGGACACCTGGCCCTGGGTCGCCCAAACACGGCCCGGTACAACCACTCCACCGCCATCACTATCCAGCCTGCCTGGGAGTTAGAGAAATACGAGCTCCAAGTTCCACAAAACCAGTGTTTTTATAAAAAACAACAAGAGTACAAGGCTGCCTTTCAACTCTCCACAGCACACAAACATTCAAACCAACCAGCGGCAGCCAAGTGAAGTAAAACATGGATGGACTGCAAATAGCTCTAGCGGAGTATGTTTGAGAGGGGATTCAAAAGGAATGCTCCACTTCTCTGAGTCAGGTACAGAACATAGACAGTAAGAAAAACAGGCCTGGTGAGGTACATGCAGTTGAAGTCAGAAGTTTACATACACCTTAGACAAATATATTTAAACTCAGTTTTTCACAATTCCTGACATTTAATCCTAGTGAAAATACCCTGTTTTAGGTCAGTTAGGATCACCACTTTATTTTAAGAATATGAAATGTCAAAATAATTGTAAGAGAGAATTATTTATTTCAGCTTTTATTTCTTTTACTCAATTAGTATTTGGTAGCATTGCCTTGAAATAGTTTAACTTTGGTCAAACGTTTAGGGTAGCCTTCCACAAGCTTCCCACAATAAGTTGGGAGAATTTTGACCCATTCCTGACAGAGCTGGTGTAACTGAGTCAGGTTTGTAGGCCTCCTTGCTCACACACGCTTTATCAGTTCTGCCCACACATTTTCTATAGGATTGAGGTGAGGGCTTTGTGATGGCCACTCCAATACCTTGACTTTGTTGTCCTTAAGCCATTTTGCCACAACTTTGGAAGTATCCATGGGGTCAATGCCCATCTGGAAAACCAATTTGCGACCAAGCTTCAACTTCCTGACTGAGGTCTTGAGATGTTGTTTCAATATATCCTTTTCCCCCCTCATGATGCCATCTATTTTGTGAAGTGCACCAGTCCCTGCTGCAGCAAAGCACCCTCACAACATGATGCTGCCACCCCCGTGCTTCACGGTTGGGATAGTGTTCTTCGGCTTGCAAGCCTCCCCCTTTTTCCAACCAAACAAAACGATGGTCATTATGGCCAAACAGTTCTATTTTTGTTTCATCAGACCAGAGGACATTTCTCCAAAAAGTATGATCGTTGTCAACATGTGGAGTTGCAAACCGTAGTCTGGCTTTTTTATGATGGTTTTGGAGCAGTGGCTTCTTCCTTGCTGAGCGTTTTACTGTGGATATAGATACTTGTGCACCTGTTTCATCCAGCATCTTCACAAGGTCCTTTGCTGTTGTTCTGGGATTGATTTACACTTCTCGCACCAAAGTACGTTCGTCTCTAGGAGAATTAATCTCCTTCCTGAGCGGTATGACGGCTGCGTGGTCTCATGGTGTTTATACTTGGGTGCTATTGTTTTGACAGATGAGCGTAGTACATTCAGGCGTTTGGAAATTGCTCCCAAGGATGAACAAGACACGTGGAGGTCTACATTTTTGCCTTCTTGGCTGAAGTCTATGTAAACTTCCAACTTTACCATTGTATTCACTATGCCTGGTAAATGTTTCATAAAGAAGGTCAAAACTATTTATGGAGTGAAAAAAAACATGTGTGGAATATTCTGAGTGACCAAGGCATGTGGCTCTCACTGTTCAGGAAAGAATGTAACACTTTGTGCCCTTAAAATAGCCACCGCTAATCACCATGGGAGGTTCACTGGGTTTACAGTGTGAGAAAAGGTTATTTACCATTTGTACAATGTTGTATGCAGCGTGTCCCCAGGGCTCTGAGTTCCTCTCTTATTCTCAGCTACACCAAGTCCCTTGGCTCTGTCAAACCTCACATGGTCCTCCAGATCATTGCTATGCCTTAATGCTGATCTGTGAACCTCCTGAACTGGCCTCTAGGCCCTCAGGTGCGTCCAGTATGGGTACTAACAAAAGGACTGGGGTCTGGGACACAGACCACAGACACAGGCTGAGCAGGTGCAGCCGGACGCAGCCCCCCCCCCGTCTCTCTGGGGAGCCCTCTCCTTCTCCCAGTAAACAGGGGGACCTATTTAAAGCAGGCCTCTCTCCACAGCTCCCCTGTCCTCTGCTGACTTTTTTTTTTCAAAATATGGGGCTCCCCCCAGGGAGCCAGCAGAAGCACTGTGTACCAGGCTCAGGGTGTCTCTACCCCCAGAGAGGCAGGGAGGCAGGGGAGCGCAGCACCCAACACCAGCCCCTCCACCCAGAGAGGCTGATGAAAACCAAAAGGGAGTGTCGTGGAAGGGAGCGAATTAAATCACACACAAACAGCCTGACAGCTGCTCACCAATGCCATCACCTGTTCCAGCCCGTGGCTTCACACACACACACGCTAGCACACACCTCCTCCTCGCACATTAAAACTGTTTTCCTGTCGTTGCCTTGGGGAAATTAAAAAATATATTATGGACCTCCAGAGGTTTATATAGGGAGATGGCGAGAGAAAAAAGGAAGAGGGAGACAAATGAGAGAACGAGAGAGAGACACGTGTCCTCTTTTTCAAACTGTCCTCTAGTCTACATCATCAAGATGTCCATACATTAGTTAGCGAGGACAGAAAGGAGGGCCGTCCTCCTGTGTCTCAGTCTGCCCCTTGTAATATCTTATTCTCCTCCTCCTCTTTCTCCTCCCTCCTCTCCTCCTTTCAAGGGGAAAAATAAAACCAGTACATTCTTTCCCCCGGACGACTGGCGCACACTCAGGTTGGAGCCCGGAGGGGACTGAAAGCGTGCACAGCCACGAGACTGACTGACATCTCACTTTGCAGAGAGAGAGAGAGAGACAGTGGAGTGAACCAACACACACACTGTTAAAGAGACATCCTGGAATCAAAACAACACACACGCTATAACCCAACAAATACACAGACATAACACACAAACAACGCACAAAACCTTCAAACTATCGTGGAAACATCCTCCAAATTACAGCACACGTGGTTTTTTAAACTAATTGAATCCCTGACTGTTGGATTGGAAGTCTGATATGTTTTCAATAACAAAAGTCTTTCTAGAAACATTCTTCTTCTAAAAATGGGTGGATGTGTTGTGATGCTCATGCCTTTGGTGCCTGTAATGTTAGCTTAGCATCTCATTTAGCATCTCTGTCTGCTGCACTGTCCTTACACCATTCTGTTCCTATAGCGAGAACAGCATTCTGTTCCTATAGCGAGAACACCATACTGTTCCTATAGCGAGAACACCATACTGTTCCTACAGCGAGAACACCATACTGTTCCTATAGCGAGAACACCATACTGTTCCTATAGCGAGAACACCATACTGTTCCTACAGCGAGAACACCATACTGTTCCTAAAGCGAGAATACCATACTGTTCCTACAGCGAGAACACCATACTGTTCCTATAGCGAGAACCCCATTCTGTTCCTATAGCGAGAACACCATACTGTTCCTACAGCGAGAACACCATACTGTTCCTACAGCGAGAACACCATTCTGTTCCTATAGCGAGAACACCATACTGTTCCTATAGCGAGAACACCATACTGTTCCTATAGCGAGAACACCATACTGTTCCTATAGCGAGAACACCATTCTGTTCCTATAGCGAGAACACCATTCTGTTCCTATAGCGAGAACACCATACTGTTCCTATAGCGAGAACACCATACTGTTCCTACAGCGAGAACACCATTCTGTTCCTATAGCGAGAACACCATTCTGTTCCTATAGCGAGAACACCATACTGTTCCTATAGCGAGAACACCATTCTGTTCCTATAGCGAGAACACCATACTGTTCCTACAGCGAGAACACCATACTGTTCCTATAGCGAGAACACCATTCTGTTCCTATAGCGAGAACACCATACTGTTCCTATAGCGAGAACACCATTCTGTTCCTATAGCGAGAACACCATACTGTTCCTACAGCGAGAACACCATACTGTTCCTACAGCGAGAACACCATACTGTTCCTATAGCGAGAACACCATTCTGTTCCTATAGCGACAACACCATACTGTTCCTATAGCGAGAACACCATACTGTTCCTATAGCGACAACACCATACTGTTCCTATAGCGACAACACCATACTGTTCCTATAGCGACAACACCATACTGTTCCTACAGCGACAACACCATACTGTTCCTACAGCGAGAACACCATACTGTTCCTACAGCGAGAACACCATACTGTTCCTATAGCGAGAACACCATACTGTTCCTATAGCGAGAACACCATACTGTTCCTATAGCGAGAACACCATTCTGTTCCTATAGCGAGAACACCATTCTGTTCCTATAGCGAGAACACCATTCTGTTCCTATAGCGAGAACACCATTCTGTTCCTATAGCGAGAACACCATTCTGTTCCTATAGCGAGAACACCATACTGTCCCTATAGCGAGAACACCATACTGTTCCTACAGCGAGAACACCATACTGTCCCTATAGCGAGAACACCATACTGTTCCTACAGCGAGAACACCATACTGTTCCTATAGCGAGAACACCATACTGTTCCTACAGCGAGAACACCATACTGTTCCTATAGCGAGAACACCATACTGTTCCTATAGCGAGAACACCATTCTGTTCCTATAGCGAGAACACCATTCTGTTCCTATAGCGAGAACACCATTCTGTTCCTATAGCGAGAACACCATTCTGTTCCTATAGCGAGAACACCATACTGTTCCTATAGCGAGAACACCATACTGTTCCTATAGCGAGAACACCATACTGTTCCTATAGCGAGAACACCATACTGTTCCTATAGCGAGAACACCATACTGTTCCTACAGCGAGAACACCATACTGTTCCTACAGCGAGAACACCATACTGTTCCTACAGCGAGAACATCATACTGTTCCTACAGCGAGAACACCATACTGTTCCTATAGCGAGAACACCATACTGTTCCTATAGCGAGAACACCATACTGTTCCTATAGCGAGAACACCATACTGTTCCTATAGCGAGAACACCATACTGTTCCTACAGCGAGAACACCATACTGTTCCTATAGCGAGAACACCATACTGTTCCTATAGCGAGAACACCATACTGTTCCTATAGCGAGAACACCATACTGTTCATACAGCGAGAACACCATACTGTTCCTATAGCGAGAACAGCATTCTGTTCCTATAGCGAGAACACCATTCTGATCCTATAGCGAGAACACCATACTGTTCCTATAGCGAGAACACCATACTGTTCCTATAGCGAGAACAGCATTCTGTTCCTATAGCGAGAACAGCATTCTGTTCCTATAGCGAGAACAGCATTCTGTTCGTATAGCGAGAACAGCATTCTGTTCGTATAGCGAGAACACCATACTGTTCCTATAGCGAGAACACCATTCTGTTCCTATAGCGAAAACACCATTCTGTTCCTATAGCGAGAACAGCATTCTGTTCCTATAGCGAGAACAGCATTCTGTTCCTATAGCGAGAACAGCATTCTGTTCCTATAGCGAGAACAGCATTCTGTTCCTATAGCGAGAACAGCATTCTGTTCCTATAGCGAGAACAGCATTCTGTTCCTATAGCGAGAACAGCATTCTGTTCCTATAGCGAGAACAGCATTCTGTTCCTATAGCGAGAACACCATACTTTTCCTATAGCGAGAACACCATACTTTTCCTATAGCGAGAACACCATACTGTTCCTATAGCGAGAACACCATACTGTTCCTATAGCGAGAACACCATACTGTTCCTATAGCGAGAACACCATTCTGTTCCTATAGCGAGAACACCATTCTGTTCCTATAGCGAGAACACCATTCTGTTCCTATAGCGAGAACACCATTCTGTTCCTATAGCGAGAACACCATTCTGTTCCTATAGCGAGAACACCATACTGTTCCTATAGCGAGAACACCATTCTGTTCCTATAGCGAGAACACCATTCTGTTCCTATAGCGAGAACACCATTCTGTTCCTATAGCGAGAACAGCATTCTGTTCCTATAGCGAGAACACCATACTTTTCCTATAGCGAGAACACCATACTGTTCCTATAGCGAGAACACCATACTGTTCCTATAGCGAGAACACCATACTGTTCCTATAGCGAGAACACCATACTGTTCCTATAGCGAGAACACCATACTGTTCCTATAGCGAGAACACCATTCTGTTCCTATAGCGAGAACACCATTCTGTTCCTATAGCGAGAACACCATTCTGTTCCTATAGCGAGAACAGCATACTGTTCCTATAGCGAGAACAGCATTCTGTTCCTATAGCGAGAACACCATTCTGTTCCTATAGCGAGAACACCATTCTGTTCCTATAGCGAGAACACCATTCTGTTCCTATAGCGAGAACACCATTCTGTTCCTATAGCGAGAACACCATTCTGTTCCTATAGCGAGAACAGCATACTGTTCCTATAGCGAGAACAGCATTCGGTTCCTATAGCGAGAACACCATTCTGTTCCTATAGCGAGAACACCATTCTGTTCCTATAGCGAGAACACCATACTGTTCCTATAGCGAGAACACCATACTGTTCCTATAGCGAGAACACCATACTGTTCCTATAGCGAGAACACCATACTGTTCCTATAGCGAGAACACCATACTGTTCCTATAGCGAGAACACCATACTGTTCCTACAGCGAGAACATCATACTGTTCCTATAGCGAGAACACCATACTGTTCCTATAGCGAGAACACCATACTGTTCCTATAGCGAGAACACCATACTGTTCCTATAGCGAGAACACCATACTGTTCCTACAGCGAGAACACCATACTGTTCCTATAGCGAGAACACCATACTGTTCCTATAGCGAGAACACCATACTGTTCCTACAGCGAGAACACCATACTGTTCCTATAGCGAGAACACCATACTGTTCCTATAGCGAGAACACCATACTGTTCCTATAGCGAGAACACCATACTGTTCATACAGCGAGAACACCATACTGTTCCTATAGCGAGAACAGCATTCTGTTCCTATAGCGAGAACACCATTCTGTTCCTATAGCGAGAACACCATACTGTTCCTATAGCGAGAACACCATACTGTTCCTATAGCGAGAACAGCATTCTGTTCCTATAGCGAGAACAGCATTCTGTTCCTATAGCGAGAACAGCATTCTGTTCCTATAGCGAGAACAGCATTCTGTTCCTATAGCGAGAACACCATACTGTTCCTATAGCGAGAACAGCATTCTGTTCCTATAGCGAGAACAGCATTCTGTTCCTATAGCGAGAACAGCATTCTGTTCCTATAGTGAGAACAGCATTCTGTTCCTATAGCGAGAACACCATACTTTTCCTACAGCGAGAACACCATACTTTTCCTATATTGAGAACACCATACTGTTCCTATAGCGAGAACACCATACTGTTCCTATAGCGAGAACACCATACTGTTCCTATAGCGAGAACACCATTCTGTTCCTATAGCGAGAACACCATTCTGTTCCTATAGCGAGAACACCATTCTGTTCCTATAGCGAGAACACCATTCTGTTCCTATAGCGAGAACACCATACTGTTCCTATAGCGAGAACACCATTCTGTTCCTATAGCGAGAACACCATTCTGTTCCTATAGCGAGAACACCATACTGTTCCTACAGCGAGAACACCATACTGTTCCTATAGCGAGAACACCATACTGTTCCTATAGCGAGAACACCATACTGTTCCTATAGCGAGAACACCATTCTGTTCCTATAGCGAGAACACCATTCTGTTCCTATAGCGAGAACACCATACTGTTCCTATAGCGAGAACACCATACTGTTCCTATAGCGAGAACACCATACTGTTCCTACAGCGAGAACACCATACTGTTCCTATAGCGAGAACACCATACTGTTCATACAGCGAGAACACCATACTGTTCCTACAGCGAGAACACCATACTGTTCATACAGCGAGAACACCATACTGTTCCTATAGCGAGAACACCATACTGTTCATACAGCGAGAACACCATACTGTTCCTATAGCGAGAACACCATACTGTTCCTATAGCGAGAATACCATACTGTTCATACAGCGAGAACACCATTCTGTTCCTATAGCGAGAATACCATACTGTTCATACAGCGAGAACACCATACTGTTCCTATAGCGAGAACACCATACTGTTCCTATAGCGAGAACACCATACTGTTCCTATAGCGAGAATACCATACTGTTCATACAGCGAGAACACCATTCTGTTCCTATAGCGAGAATACCATACTGTTCATACAGCGAGAACACCATACTGTTCCTATAGCGAGAACACCATTCTGTTCCTATAGCGAGAATACCATACTGTTCATACAGCGAGAACACCATACTGTTCCTACAGCGAGAACACCATACTGTTCCTATAGCGAGAACACCATACTGTTCATACAGCGAGAACACCATACTGTTCCTATAGCGAGAACACCATACTGTTCCTATAGCGACAACACCATACTGTTCCTATAGCGAGTACACCATTCTGTTCCTATAGCGAGAACACCATTCTGTTCCTATAGCGAGAACACCATAGAAGCGAGAACACCATACTGTTCCTATAGCGAGAACACCATACTGTTCCTATAGCGAGAACACCATACTGTTCCTATAGCGAGAACACCATACTGTTCCTATAGCGAGAACACCATACTGTTCCTATAGCGAGAACACCATACTGTTCCTACAGCGAGAACACCATACTGTTCCTATAGCGAGAACACCATACTGTTCCTATAGCGAGAACACCATACTGTTCCTATAGCGAGAACACCATTCTGTTCCTATAGCGAGAACACCATTCTGTTCCTATAGCGAGAACACCATTCTGTTCCTATAGCGAGAACACCATTCTGTTCCTATAGCGAGAACACCATTCTGTTCCTATAGCGAGAACACCATTCTGTTCCTATAGCGAGAACACCATTCTGTTCCTATAGCGAGAACACCATACTGTTCCTATAGCGAGAACACCATACTGTTCCTATAGCGAGAACACCATACTGTTCCTATAGCGAGAACACCATACTGTTCCTATAGCGAGAACACCATACTGTTCCTACAGCGAGAACACCATACTGTTCCTACAGCGAGAACACCATACTGTTCCTACAGCGAGAACACCATACTGTTCCTATAGCGAGAACACCATACTGTTCCTATAGCGAGAACACCATACTGTTCCTATAGCGAGAACACCATACTGTTCCTACAGCGAGAACACCATACTGTTCCTACAGCGAGAACACCATACTGTTCCTACAGCGAGAACACCATACTGTTCCTATAGCGAGAACACCATACTGTTCCTACAGCGAGAACACCATTCTGTTCCTATAGCGAGAACACCATACTGTTCCTATAGCGAGAACACCATTCTGTTCCTATAGCGAGAATACCATACTGTTCATACAGCGAGAACACCATACTGTTCCTATAGCGAGAACACCATACTGTTCCTATAGCGAGAATACCATACTGTTCCTACAGCGAGAACACCATACTGTTCCTACAGCGAGAACACCATACTGTTCCTATAGCGAGAACACCATACTGTTCCTATAGCGAGAACACCATTCTGTTCCTATAGCGAGAATACCATACTGTTCATACAGCGAGAACACCATACTGTTCCTATAGCGAGAACACCATACTGTTCCTATAGCGAGAATACCATACTGTTCATACAGCGAGAACACCATACTGTTCCTACAGCGAGAATACCATACTGTTCATACAGCGAGAACACCATACTGTTCCTATAGCGAGAATACCATACTGTTCATACAGCGAGAACACCATACTGTTCCTATAGCGAGAACACCATACTGTTCCTATAGCGAGAATACCATACTGTTCATACAGCGAGAACACCATACTGTTCCTATAGCGAGAATACCATACTGTTCATACAGCGAGAACACCATACTGTTCCTATAGCGAGAACACCATACTGTTCCTATAGCGAGAACACCATACTGTTCCTATAGCGAGAATACCATACTGTTCATACAGCGAGAACACCATTCTGTTCCTATAGCGAGAACACCATACTGTTCATACAGCGAGAACACCATACTGTTCCTATAGCGAGAACACCATACTGTTCCTATAGCGAGAACACCATACTGTTCATACAGCGAGAACACCATACTGTTCCTATAGCGAGAACACCATACTGTTCCTATAGCGAGAACACCATACTGTTCATACAGCGAGAACACCATACTGTTCCTATAGCGAGAATACCATACTGTTCCTATAGCGAGAACACCATACTGTTCCTACAGCGAGAACACCATACTGTTCATACAGCGAGAACACCATACTGTTCCTATAGCGAGAATACCATACTGTTCCTACAGCGAGAACACAATACTGTTCCTACAGCGAGAACACCATACTGTTCCTATAGCGAGAACACCATACTGTTCCTACAGCGAGAACACCATTCTGTTCCTATAGCGAGAATACCATACTGTTCCTACAGCGAGAACACATTACATTACATTTAAGTAATTTAGCAGACGCTCTTATCCAGAGCGACTTACCATTCTGTTCCTATAGCGAGAACACCATACTGTTCCTATAGCGAGAACACCATACTGTTCCTACAGCGAGAACACCATTCTGTTCCTATAGCGAGAACACCATACTGTTCCTACAGCGAGAACACCATACTGTTCCTATAGCGAGAACACCATACTGTTCCTACAGCGAGAACACCATTCTGTTCCTATAGCGAGAACACCATACTGTTCCTACAGCGAGAACACCATACTGTTCCTATAGCGAGAACACCATACTGTTCCTACAGCGAGAACACCATTCTGTTCCTATAGCGAGAATACCATACTGTTCATACAGCGAGAACACCATACTGTTCCTACAGCGAGAACACCATTCTGTTCCTATAGCGAGAACACCATACTGTTCCTACAGCGAGAACACCATACTGTTCCTATAGCGAGAACACCATACTGTTCCTACAGCGAGAACACCATTCTGTTCCTATAGCGAGAATACCATACTGTTCATACAGCGAGAACACCATACTGTTCCTACAGCGAGAACACCATTCTGTTCCTATAGCGAGAACACCATTCTGTTCCTATAGCGAGAACACCATACTGTTCCTACAGCGAGAACACCATACTGTTCCTACAGCGAGAACACCATACTGTTCCTATAGCGAGAACACCATACTGTTCCTATAGCGAGAATACCATACTGTTCATACAGCGAGAACACCATACTGTTCCTATAGCGAGAACACCATACTGTTCCTACAGCGAGAACACCATTCTGTTCCTATAGCGAGAACAGCATTCTGTTCCTATAGCGAGAACACCATTCTGATCCTATAGCGAGAACACCATACTGTTCCTATAGCGAGAATACCATACTGTTCATACAGCGAGAACACCATACTGTTCCTATAGCGAGAACACCATACTGTTCCTATAGCGAGAACAGCATTCTGTTCCTATAGCGAGAACACCATTCTGATCCTATAGCGAGAACACCATACTGTTCCTATAGCGAGAACACCATACTGTTCCTATAGCGAGAACAGCATTCTGTTCCTATAGCGAGAACAGCATTCTGTTCCTATAGCGAGAACAGCATTCTGTTCGTATAGCGAGAACAGCATTCTGTTCCTACAGCGAGAACACCATACTGTTCCTATAGCGAGAACAGCATTCTGTTCCTATAGCGAAAACACCATTCTGTTCCTATAGCGAGAACAGCATTCTGTTCCTATAGCGAGAACAGCATTCTGTTCCTATAGCGAGAACAGCATTCTGTTCCTATAGCGAGAACACCATACTGTTCCTATAGCGAGAACAGCATTCTGTTCCTATAGCGAGAACAGCATTCTGTTCCTATAGCGAGAACAGCATTCTGTTCCTATAGCGAGAACACCATACTTTTCCTATAGCGAGAACACCATTCTGTTCCTATAGCGAGAACACCATACTGTTCCTATAGCGAGAACACCATTCTGTTCCTATAGCGAGAACACCATTCTGTTCCTATAGCGAGAACACCATTCTGTTCCTATAGCGAGAACACCATTCTGTTCCTATAGCGAGAACACCATTCTGTTCCTATAGCGAGAACACCATTCTGTTCCTATAGCGAGAACACCATTCTGTTCCTATAGCGAGAACACCATTCTGTTCCTATAGCGAGAACAGCATACTGTTCCTATAGCGAGAATAGCATTCGGTTCCTATAGCGAGAACACCATTCTGCTCCTATAGCGAGAACAGCATACTGTTCCTATAGCGAGAATAGCATTCGGTTCCTATAGCGAGAACACCATTCTGTTCCTATAGCGAGAACAGCATTCTGTTCCTATAGCGAGAACACCATATTGTTAGTAGTGAGGTCACAGACAACAGCCACAGCCCAATGGTGTAATGACAGGGGGGTGTCCTCCTCATTGGTGTCGCCGATGCAACGGCCAGCCAATGGCTGTGGGAGGGAATGAATGAAATAATCTAATTCAGCTCCATTACAGCCCCTTATCGGCCCTTTGCTGAGGGATATGAGACTACTTTTTCCACCATGAATCACAGTCCACATGGACAGGGTGCAGTGTGTGTGTGTCTGCATTGATTGTGTATGTAAGAGGTCATGGAGAAAGAGTCACCTCGCAAAAATTCTGCCTGTAGCATAGCGTGTATATAGCCAAGTTATCGCTACTCATTGTGTATTTATTTTTACCTGTTATTACTTTTCTATTATTTCTCCCTGTTTTTCTCTCAGCATTGTTGCGAAGGGCCTGTAAGCATTTCGTTGTTTGTCCACATCTGTTGTTTATGAAGTATGTGACGAATACAATTTGATTTGAGTGTTGTGTTGTGTGCTTAACCCTGGTGATCTCTATCAGACAGTGAAGCAGTGGGGTCTTTCCAACAGGAAGCCAGCAAAACAAGGCTGAACTCCACAGCTCTAGTGGCACTTATTAAAACATCACCACTGACGGCCCCTCCTCCTCCTTCCACAGAAATGACAAACGTCTGTACTACTATCCAAACCCCCCTCTCGCTTCCTCACTCAATCTCACTCGTCCTCTCCATGCTTTCCACCCTCTCCCTCTCTTGGTCTACAGTGTCAGACCTGGCTCATTTTCTGTCTTTTCTCTTTTCCGTTTCTCCCCCTCTGGGCCAGGGAGGGATGTGTTGTTTTTCTGTCTCAAGGAGGCTGGGGTGGAGGGTGGGATGTGGAGAGGAGGGGGTAGGCAGGCACCTCCTGTGGGACAGACCAAAGGGGCCCTCAGGGGTGGGGGGGGGCTCGTCTCCCCCCCCCGCTGCTCTTTCCAAACTCGACACACATTTTCCAGAGAAGGGAAGGAAAAGCATTTGAATTTAATACCAGCAAAAGCCTGCCAGTGTCCTTGTCGACATCATCTCCCAGGGAATAAAGGGAAGGAAGGTTTTTTAGATTTTTAAATAAGAAATGGCGGGCAGCCCCCCTGAGCCTGAACACAGGAGCACAAACAAACACAAGAGAGAGAATGATAGAGCGAGATTGTCTGTGTGTGTGGGGGGAAGAGGTGAAGAGAAACAGCAGGGAGGAAGAGAGCAGAGCTAGTGAGAGCACTGGGACTCCCCTTCCTGCTGTATCTCACACATAAAGCACTTTCCAGCCACCCAGGACCTCAGTCAGCACCCCCCAACCCCCACACCAGAAGCCCCTGCCTCATCACACCCTCAGGGCCTCACTTTCCAATTCCCCCTCCCAAAAGAACCGACAGAGTGAGGGAGGGAGAGAAGGAGGGCAGAGAGAGAGAGCACCGTTTAGATAAAGAACATTCAGCTCTCTTATCTCTCACTGCTGTAAAATAACAGAATAAATATTCTCCTTCATAATGTTGGGCTGACTCAAAGACTAGAGGCCAACATGTCACCATAATCAGTCAGTCACCATCCTCATACTGTGTTCTGTAAAAATGGGTCCATTTATCTGCTGCATCATCTCCAGGTACAGCCATACCAATGACTCCATGGCTGTGACTCTGCACTGCATGTAAAGAACATTGAAGTGGGTGCCATGCATTAATCAAATGGAATCCTTAACAAATTAACTTGATTGCAATCACCATGATGCTATTTGGGCCCATCAGGAACCCATCCCACTGCTGTGCTATAGGCTGGGAGGGAGGGAGGACAGGGGAGTTGATTCAGTGCAGCTACTTTACCACCAAAACCTCAAACAGGATGTGAGACTGCTGGAGCCCCAGAGTCCTGTCTGCTCTCACATGCAGGCCTGGACTGTGAAAATCTCTCTCTCCCTCATGCCATATCTCCCTCTCTCATCCCCCTCTCCCTCAGAGCAGAACATTCTGGGCCATGTGGAATTGATATTAAAGATTCTGATTCAGTGGGTAGTCTGGCGGTGGACCTGGAATGTGACATATAGAATCTAATCTGTGTCGCAGATCTGACAGCTGCCTGGCAGGCTGCACACTTCCGAATAACAAAGCGGATACCTGTTTGGACAGATGATGAATCCCAGTTCCCTGCAAACTCCGACGACTCGCCTTCTTCTACTGCTAGAGAGATGGGGAAAGAACGAAGGAGGAGAGAAAGACAAAAGAGAGGGATGCTTAGAAATACATACAGTATCTTTAGGACTACATCATTTTGTTGGTTCCTCTTAATCTACATGACAATGCCTTAAAAACACAAAAGGTAGACCTCAAAACAAGTGTTCAATCATTCATTAGCTGGGTGGTTGGATGGGAGAAACATCAAAGGTTGTCTGTCTGTCTGTCTGTCTGTCTGTCTGTCTGTCTGTCTGTCTGTCTGTCTGTCTGTCTGTCTGTCTGTCTGTCTGTCTGTCTGTCTGTCTGTCTGTCTGTCTGTCTGTCTGTCTGTCTGTCTGTCTCTGTCTGTCTGTCTGTCTGTCTGTCTGTCTGTCTGTCTGTCTGTCTGTCTGTCTGTCTGTCTGTCGTCTGTCTGTCTGTCTGTCTGTCTGTCTGTCTGTCTGTCTGTCTGTCTGTCTGTCTGTCTGTCTGTCTGTCTGTCTGTCTGTCTGTCTGTCTGTCTGTCTGTCTGTCTGTCTGTCTGTCTGTCTGTCTGTCTGTCTGTCTGTCTGTCTGTCTGTCTGTCTGTCTGTCTGTCTGTCTGTCTGTCTGTCTGTCTGTCTGTCTGTCTGTCTGTCTGTCTGTCTGTCTGTCTGTCTGTCTGTCTGTCTGTCTGTCTGTCTGTCTGTCTGTCTGTCTGTCTGTCTGTCTGTCTGTCTGTCTGTCTGTCTGTCTGTCTGTCTGTCTGTCTGTCTGTCTGTCTGTCTGTCTGTCTGTCTGTCTGTCTGTCTGTCTGTCTGTCTGTCTGTCTGTCTGTCTGTCTGTCTGTCTGTCTGTCTGTCTGTCTGTCTGTCTGTCTGTCTGTCTGTCTGTCTGTCTGTCTGTCTGTCTGTCTGTCTGTCTGTCTGTCTGTCTGTCTGTCTGTCTGTCTGTCTGTCTGTCTGTCTGTCTGTCTGTCTGTCTGTCTGTCTGTCTGTCTGTCTGTCTGTCTGACTGACTGACTGACTGACTGACTGACTGACTGACTGACTGACTGACTGACTGACTGACTGACTGACTGACTGACTGACTGACTGACTGACTGACTGACTGACTGACTGACTGACTGACTGACTGACTGACTGGGAATGTGTTCTCCTTGTTTTGATGTCCTAATTTCAGAGGTGTGAGATATGTAACAACAGAAACCAGATCAGAACAGGAAGGTGTGTTGAAGGTTTTCCTGGGCACTGCAGAGGAAGGAAGCACCGCTGGCACACAAACAGGAAATGGCAGTAGTCAGGACACAATGAGGACCCCCCTCCTTCCCCTCAACCCCATGGCCCAGGGTATGGGCCAACAACAGTCTAGTAGAAGCCACGAAAACAAACTGTCAAAACTGTTTTCTTTATTAGCGAGAGGAGGTGGTAAAAAAGTCCCAGAGCTAGTACGTAGAGATGGAGTTTTTTTGTTAATGTGTGAATTCCCCACCTAAGTTGAAATAAAGTTGAGGAAAAATAAAAAGCTTATTCCACACCAAAATGCTAACAGACCCATTCCAGAAAAAATAACATACTCCTCTTCATGGTCTGAGTGTGCTGATTGGACCAAGCAGTGGCCAGTCCATTTTCCCCTCATGCTCTTGGTTTGTCCAGGCAGAACTCAGCAGGGTGGTCAGAGTGGCCTCCTCACCAGACCAGAAACACTGTATTTCATATTCCCCAACAAAGCCAAGGGCAACAGACCCTGTTTTCCATTCTTCAACCATCCCATGTGAGTGCGATCCAGATATCCAGAGTTGGGACCAGTGTGTCGGCCAGACTCCAAGAGGACTGGCCTTGTTGCTGATGGCCTAGAGCTAAAACCCAGCAGGCTCCCAAGCCCCTGGAAGACTAGGGTCAACTCTGGTCCTGCACCATAACATCTCTCTCCATCTCTCACTATTCCTCTTTCTCTTCCCTGAGCTAGCCAGGACTGTCGAGAGAGAGTCTGAGCTGCCAAATGGCAAAGCTTCAGCTTGAGCAGTGTCTCTCAGTAGTACCTTTTCACCATTCAGAGAGTATTCACATAGTACAGAAGACTCAGAGTTACTTCTCTCTGGGTGTTTCTGAGGAGAGATCACACTCTTCAGGTGTGTTTGGGGGAAAAACTATGGGCTGGATCTGGACCAAGGTCCCATTAGGACTGTAGTAGTTACGGGCCCAGACTGCTCTTAGATCCTCCTAGAGGACATTTACTGAACACCAGGTATTGTCTGCAGCCTATGGCTCATACATCAGGTGCTCAGGGAGGGATTCAAGGCACTATTTGGACTGTCATATACAGGAATTATACTATTTGGGAAAAAAATCTAATTTGTCACGCCCAAGTAGGCATTTTCTCAGGAACGAGGACACAGTCTAAACCCCACTGTGTCATAAAACAGGCTAGATCCAATACAAACGGCGGTCAAAGTCTACAGTCAGTTGATCTTCTTTAAATAGTCTAGCCTGCAGTGGACCTGTTCATTCCTAAAAGACACTGCTTTCCCAGCAGAGGAGGTAAAGCACTAAATTACACCCAATCAGAGCTCTACTCATCCTCCATTTAGCGCTTCATTAGAGGGGGAATATTAAAGTGTAGTCAGGCAGAGAGGAGAGCAGAGCAGGGTAGAGGTGGTGAGATGGTTCTTTCTACAAACACAACTACCCAGTACTACTGCACTCAGCTACCTGCAGGCAACAGCACACAGCAACCCCATCCACACACATAACTGTACACACAGCTCCCCAGCTAAAACAAGTGAAGCTCGGGACACTACCAGGCCCCAGCCTCCCACACAGAGCTATAGTGCACTGGGTGTAAATTCAGAAGAAACCTCCATCTCTGATGGAAGCAGACAGGATCATTACCGGCTTTAAAAAAAACTAATTTAGAGATGGGGGAGATTACAGACACCTATTGATTGGTCTGGGATTTCCTGGAATGATTGATCTCCAAATGTTGCTACATTATGTTTTCTAACCTTCATTTAGATTCCATAGATTCCATTCCACTACATTTAAGAATGCAGAAGGCAATCATTGGGATAGAGTTCAGAGGCAATGCAGATGCTCACACTATACACTGAACCATACACCGTCTTGTTGCTATGGAGAGGCAAGGTAAGGGACGGGGGAAAAGGAGGGGAATGCCAGTGCTGACGGACCGGGGTTTGGGGCTTGGCCCTTGAGATGTGGACACAGGACGGGATACAGATGTTTCCCGGAGAGATTGGTCCTGCGGGCGAGACCCAGCCCACGACCAGAAACATACAGCCAGCGGAGGATAGAGACAGACCTCACACCACGATCACCAGGCAGCCAAACAAAGCAAGAGAAACAGACAGAGAGAGCGAGAAAAAAAGAGAATGGGGGAGATAAAGATAACGATCATTAGAAAGAGATAAAAACACCATTCTAATAAAAGCGTGACCGTGGGGAATTGCTCGTCTTCATTAGCAGAGAGGATATATTTATTTATTTCCAGATGTCCTCCCCCTGCCTGCGTCCCATGTGTACAGAGCACTGTTCATGTGAACCCTGAAGCCAGCGGGAGGTAGAGAGAGTAGGAGAGTAGTCGAGGGGGAGACTGCTAAATAGAGGCAGAGAGAGTGGGAGTATGTAGCAGAGAGAGAATGTAAGGTAGGGGAAGTATATGCAGAGTACTACTTTATATACAGTAGGTCCCTCCCCTGTTTTTAAATTCCCTCAGAAGCTCTGTGACATCATCATTAACCTACAGTAAAACAGCCCTGTGAGAGGAATGGGGGGGGTGTCTAATGAATCCAACATGTTTCAGTAAGTTACCTTGGATACCCTCTGTTTCCTACTTACACTGACCAGCCTTTGCCAAAACACACACCGGGGCTGTGAGAGAAACGGAAAACCGGTACCTTGAACTCAACAACCAGAATGGGATCCCAGTTTGCCCTCCTCCCCTCCCAGTCCACACACCACTGAGGTGTGGTTCAGCCCCTCTTTCACCAACTGGGACCATTTCTGCAAATCAGAACCTAAGTTACAGACTGGGTGTACTCAGTATTGGTGTTCTTCCCTGACCGTTCCACTATAACAGTCCCCTACCATCTCTTAACACCTGTCAGTATGATACTGAGAGCATCTGTGCCAGGTAGAGAAGGGTTAACTAAATACCTGCCTGTTAACCAGAGTATCTGTGCCAGGTAGAGAAGGGTTAACTAAATACCTGCATGTTAACCAGAGTATCTGTGCCAGGTAGAGAAGGGTTAACTAAATACCTGCATGTTAACCAGAGTATCTGAGCCAGGTAGAGAAGGGTTAACTAAATACTTGCATGTTAACCTGTAGAGAAGGGTTAACTAAATAGTAGTATCTGAGCCAGGTAGAGAAGGGTTAACTAAATACCTGCCTGTTAACCCTTCTCTACCTGGCTCAGATACTCTGGTTAACAGGCAGGTATTTAGTTAACCCTTCTCTACCTGGCTCAGATACTCTGGTTAACTAAATACCTGCCTGTTAACCAGAGTATCTGAGCCAGGTAGAGAAGGGTTAACTAAATTCCTGCCTGTTAACCAGAGTATCTGTGCCAGGTAGAGAAGGGTTAACTAAATACCTGCATGTTAACCAGAGTATCTGAGCCAGGTAGAGAAGGGTTAACTAAATACCTGCCTGTTAACCAGAGTATCTGAGCCAGGTAGAGAAGGGTTAACTAAATACCTGCATGTTAACCAGAGTATCTGAGCCAGGTAGAGAAGGGTTAACTAAATACCTGCATGTTAACCAGAGTATCTGAGCCAGGTAGAGAAGGGTTAACTAAATACCTGCATGTTAACCAGAGTATCTGAGCCAGGTAGAGAAGGGTTAACTAAATACCTGCATGTTAACCAGAGTATCTGAGCCAGGTAGAGAAGGGTTAACTAAATACCTGCCTGTTAACCAGAGTATCTGAGCCAGGTAGAGAAGGGTTAACTAAATACCTGCCTGTTAACCAGAGTATCTGTGCCAGGTAGAGAAGGGTTAACTAAATACCTGCATGTTAACCAGAGTATCTGAGCCAGGTAGAGAAGGGTTAACTAAATACCTGCATGTTAACCAGAGTATCTGAGCCAGGTAGAGAAGGGTTAACTAAATACCTGCATGTTAACCAGAGTATCTGAGCCAGGTAGAGAAGGGTTAACTAAATACCTGCCTGTTAACCAGAGTATCTGAGCCAGGTAGAGAAGGGTTAACTAAATACCTGCCTGTTAACCAGAGTATCTGAGCCAGGTAGAGAAGGGTTAACAACTCCTAGCTCCCAGAGGAAGCACACTGTATCTAGCAGCATCACAGGGGCAGGCTCCTCTCCTACTCCCTCCCTCTTTAAACTATTATTCAAGAGATTGAAAAAAACAAAGCTCCACACACACATACACAAACACACCCACCCAATCCTTCACACAATTTATTTATATATTATTGAAATTCCTCTGTTAATTGCTGCTCTGGCGGTGGGAGCGCATGCTGATATTTGCATTTCTGGGCCCTGTTAAGCTGTAACATCATGACACACCAGCAAATGTAGCTGGGGTAGCGTTGCCGTCGGAAACACAGCAATCAGCGTAGCAGCGAATGGCACGAGGGTAGAGATCAAACGAGACCACTCTAGAGGACCTCACAAACAGTGAGCGTGAATTTACCCGACAAAAAGCCCCTGTGCCCATAAGGGGGATGGGAGAACAGCGCTGTGTTCCAAACGCGCCCTTTCTAAATGAGCCCTTTTATTTATCCAAGGAATGGTGCGTGTGCTCCTCCACAGAACGCAAACAAGGTGCGGGGGACCTCGGAGCACACACCCAGACCCCCGATCAGACAAAGAGCCTACCTCACTCAGCCTCTTCATTCAACCCCAAACACACACAAACAACTGTGCTCCGGTCTACCCCAGGGAGGGCCTTGCATTGACAAAGAGACTGCTCAGGTACAGGCAGTAAAGCCAGCCTGAGTCTGCAGCCATGTCCAGCATTTCCCAAACTCTGTCCTCGGACCCAAAGCGGTGCATGTTTTGGTTTTTACCCTAACACTACACAGCTGATTCAAATTATCAAAGCTTGATGACTAGTTGTTTATTTGAATCGGCTGTGTAGTAGTTCTAGGGCAAAAACCAAAAACGTGCACCCCTTGGTGTCCGAGGACAGAGTTTGGGAAGGACTGGGCAAGACCTTCTGTTAATACACTGTAGAACGCAGGGCTAGACCTTCTGTTAATACACTGTAGAACGCAGGGCAAGACCTTCCGTTAATACACAGTAGAACGCAGGGCTAGACATTCCGTTAATACACAGTAGAACGCAGGGCTAGACATTCCGTTAATACACTGTAGAACGCAGGGCAAGACCTTCCGTTAATACACAGTAGAACGCAGGGCTAGACATTCCGTTAATACACTGTAGAACGCAGGGCTAGACATTCCGTTAATACACTGTAGAATGCAGGGCTAGACCTTCCGTTAATACACTGTAGAACGCAGGGCTAGACCTTCCGTTAATACACTGTAGAACACAGGGCTAGACCTTCCGTTAATACACTGTAGAACGCAGGGCTAGACCTTCCGTTAATACACTGTAGAACCCAGGGCTAGACCTTCCGTTAATACACTGTAGAACACAGGGCTAGACCTTCCGTTAATACACTGTAGAACACAGGGCTAGACACTTCCTTCCGTTAATACACTGTAGAACACAGGGCTAGACCTTCCGTTAATACACTGTAGAACACAGGGCTAGACCTTCCTGTTAACCTTCCGTTACACTGTAGAACACAGGGCTAATACACTGTAGAACACAGGGCTAGACCTTCCGTTAATACACTGTAGAACACAGGGCTAGACCTTCCGTTAATACACTGTAGAACACAGGGCTAGACCTTCCACTGTAGAACACAGGGCTAGACCTTCCGTTACACTGTAGAACGCAGGGCTAGACCTTCCGTTAATACACTGTAGAACACAGGGCTAGACCTTCCGTTAATACACTGTAGAACACAGGGCTAGACCTTCCGTTAATACACTGTAGAACACAGGGCTAGACCTTCCGTTAATACACTGTAGAACACAGGGCTAGACCTTCCGTTAATACACTGTAGAACACAGGGCTAGACCTTCCGTTAATACACTGTAGAAACCAGGGCTAGACCTTCCGTTAATACACTGTAGAACACAGGGCTAGACCTTCCGTTAATACACTGTAGAACACAGGGCTAGACCTTCCGTTAATACACTGTAGAACACAGGGCTAGACCTTCCGTTAATACACTGTAGAACACAGGGCTAGACCTTCCGTTAATACACTGTAGAACACAGGGCTAGACCTTCCGTTAATACACTGGGCTAGACCTTCCGAACACAGGGCTAGACCTTCCGTTAATACACTGTAGAACACAGGGCTAGACCTAGAACACAGGGCTAGACCTTCCGTTAATACACTGTAGAACACAGGGCTAGACCTTCCGTTAATACACTGTAGAACACAGGGCTAGACCTTCCGTTAATACACTGTAGAACACAGGGCTAGACCTTCCGTTAATACACTGTAGAACACAGGGCTAGACCTTCCGTTAATACACTGTAGAACACAGGGCTAGACCTTCCGTTAATACACTGTAGAACACAGGGCTAGACCTTCCGTTAACCTACACTGTAGAACACAGGGCTAGACCTTCCAGGGCTAGACCTTCCGTTAATACACTGTAGAACACAGGGCTAGACCTTCCGTTAATACACTGTAGAACACAGGGCTAGACCTTCCGTTAATACACTGTAGAACACAGGGCTAGACCTTCCGTTAATACACTGTAGAACACAGGGCTAGACCTTCCGTTAATACACTGTAGAACACAGGGCTAGGGCTAGACCTTCCGTTAATACACTGTAGAACACAGGGCTAGACCTTCCGTTAATACACTGTAGAACACAGGGCTAGACCTTCCGTTAATACACTGTTAGTAGAACACAGGGCTAGACCTTCCGTTAATACACTGTAGAACACAGGGCTAGACCTTCCGTTAATACACTGTAGAACACAGGGCTAGACCTTCCGTTAATACACTGTAGAACACAGGGCTAGACCTTCCGTTAATACACTGTAGAACACAGGGCTAGACCTTCCGTTAATACACTGTAGAACACAGGGCTAGACCTTCCGTTAATACACTGTAGAACACAGGGCTAGACCTTCCGTTAATACACTGTAGAACACAGGGCTAGGGCACAGGGCTAGACCTTCCGTTAATACACTGTAGAACACAGGGCTAGACCTTCCGTTAATACACTGTAGAACACAGGGCTAGACCTTCCGTTAATACACTGTAGAACACAGGGCTAGACCTTCCGTTAATACACTGTAGAACACAGGGCTAGACCTTCCGTTAATACACTGTAGAACACAGGGCTAGACCTTCCGTTAATACACTGTAGAACACAGGGCTAGACCTTCCACTGTTAGACCTTCCGTTAATACACTGTAGAACACAGGGCTAGACCTTCCGTTAATACACTGTAGAACACAGGGCTAGACCTTCCGTTAATACACTGTAGAACACAGGGCTAGACCTTCCGTTAATACACTGTAGAACACAGGGCTAGACCTTCCGTTAATACACTGTAGAACACAGGGCTAGACCTTCCGTTAATACACTGTAGAACACAGGGCTAGACCTTCCGTTAATACACTGTTCCGTTAGAACACAGGGCTAGACCTTCCGTTAATACACTGTAGAACACAGGGCTAGACCTTCCGTTAATACACTGTAGAACACAGGGCTAGACCTTCCGTTAATACACTGTAGAACACAGGGCTAGACCTTCCGTTAATACACTGTAGAACACAGGGCTAGACCTTCCGTTAATACACTGTAGAACACAGGGCTAGACCTTCCGTTAATACACTGTAGAACACAGGGCTAGACCTTCCGTTAATACACTGTAGAACACAGGGCTAGACCTTCCGTTAATACACTGTAGAACACAGGGCTAGACCTTCCGTTAATACACTGTAGAACACAGGGCTAGACCTTCCGTTAATACACTGTAGAAACCAGGGCTAGACCTTCCGTTAATACACTGTAGAACACAGGGCTAGACCTTCCGTTAATACACTGTAGAACACAGGGCTAGACCTTCCGTTAATACATAGAACACAGGGCACTGTAGAACACAGGGCTAGACCTTCCGTTAATACACTGTAGAACACAGGGCTAGACCTTCCGTTAATACACTGTAGAACACAGGGCTAGACCTTCCGTTAATACACTGTAGAACACAGGGCTAGACCTTCCGTTAATACACTGTAGAACACAGGGCTAGACCTTCCGTTAATACACTGTAGAACACAGGGCTAGACCTTCCGTTAATACACTGTAGAACACAGGGCTAGACCTTCCGTTAATACACTGTAATACACTGAGAACACAGGGCTAGACCTTCCGTTAATACACTGTAGAACACAGGGCTAGACCTTCCGTTAATACACTGTAGAACACAGGGCTAGACCTTCCGTTAATACACTGTAGAACACAGGGCTAGACCTTCCGTTAATACACTGTAGAACACAGGGCTAGACCTTCCGTTAATACACTGTAGAACACAGGGCTAGACCTTCCGTTAATACACTGTAGAACACAGGGCTAGACCTTCCGTTAATACACTGTAGAACACAGGGCTAGACCTTCCGTTAATACACTGTAGAACACAGGGCTAGACCTTCCGTTAATACACTGTAGAACACAGGGCTAGACCTTCCGTTAATACACTGTAGAACACAGGGCTAGACCTTCCGTAGAACACAGGGCTAATACACTGTAGAACACAGGGCTAGACCTTCCGTTAATACACTGTAGAACACAGGGCTAGACCTTCCGTTAATACACTGTAGAACACAGGGCTAGACCTTCCGTTAATACACTGTAGAACACAGGGCTAGACCTTCCGTTAATACACTGTAGAACACAGGGCTAGACCTTCCGTTAATACACTGTAGAACACAGGGCTAGACCTTCCGTTAATACACTGTAGAACACAGGGCTAGACCTTCCGTTAATACACTGTAGAACACAGGGCTAGACCTTCCGTTAATACACTGTAGAACACAGGGCTAGACCTTCCGTTAATACACTTCCGTTAATACACTGAAACACAGGGCTAGACCTTCCGTTAATACACTGTAGAACACAGGGCTAGACCTTCCGTTAATACACTGTACTGTTAATACACTGAAACACAGGGCTAGACCTTCCGTTAATACACTGTAGAACACAGGGCTAGACCTTCCGTTAATACACTGTAGAACACAGGGCTAGACCTTCCGTTAATACACTGTAGAACACAGGGCTAGACCTTCCGTTAATACACTGTAGAACACAGGGCTAGACCTTCCGTTAATACACTGTAGAACACAGGGCTAGACCTTCACAGGGCTAGACCTTCCGTTAATACACTGTAGAACACAGGGCTAGACCTTCCGTTAATACACTGTAGAACACAGGGCTAGACCTTCCGTTAATACACTGTAGAACACAGGGCTAGACCTTCCGTTAATACACTGTAGAACACAGGGCTAGACCTTCCGTTAATACACTGTAGAACACAGGGCTAGACCTTCCGTTAATACACTGTAGAACACAGGGCTAGACCTTCCGTTAATACACTGTAGAACACAGGGCTAGACCTTCCGTTAATACACTGTAGAACACAGGGCTAGACCTTCCGTTAATACACTGTAGAACACAGGGCTAGACCTTCCGTTAATACACTGTAGAACACAGGGCTAGACCTTCCGTTAATACACTGTAGAACACAGGGCTAGACCTTCCGTTAATACACTGTAGAACACAGGGCTAGACCTTCCGTTAATACACTGTAGAACACAGGGCTAGACCTTCCGTTAATACACTGTAGAACACAGGGCACAGACCTTCCGTTAATACACTGTAGAACACAGGGCTAGACAGGGCTAGACCTTCCGTTAATACACTGTAGAACACAGGGCTAGACCTTCCGTTAATACACTGTAGAACACAGGGCTAGACCTTCCGTTAATACACTGTAGAACACAGGGCTAGACCTTCCGTTAATACACTGTAGAACACAGGGCTAGACCTTCCGTTAATACACTGTAGAACACAGGGCTAGCTTCCGTTAATACACTGACACAGGGCTTCCGTTAATACACTGTAGAACACAGGGCTAGACCTTCCGTTAATACACTGTAGAACACAGGGCTAGACCTTCCGTTAATACACTACTGTAGAACACAGGGCTAGACCTTCCGTTAATACACTGTAGAACACAGGGCTAGACCTTCCGTTAACACAGGGCTAGACCTTCCGTTAATACACTGTAGAACACAGGGCTAGACCTTCCGTTAATACACTGTAGAACACAGGGCTAGACCTTCCGTTAATACACTGTAGAACACAGGGCTAGACCTTCCGTTAATACACTGTAGAACACAGGGCTAGACCTTCCGTTAATACACTGTAGAACACAGGGCTAGACCCTTCCGTTAATACACTGTACTGTTAATACACTGAACACAGGGCTAGACCTTCCACTGTAGAACACAGGGCTAGACCTACACTGTAGAACACAGGGCTAGACCTTCCGTTAATACACTGTAGAACACAGGGCTAGACCTTCCGTTAATACACTGTAGAACACAGGGCTGTAGAACACAGGGCTAGACCTTCCGTTAATACACTGTAGAACACAGGGCTAGACCTTCCGTTAATACACTGTAGAACACAGGGCTAGACCTTCCGTTAATACACTGTAGAACACAGGGCTAGACCTTCCGTTAATACACTGTAGAACACAGGGCTAGACCTTCCGTTAATACACTGTAGAACACAGGGCTAGACCTTCCGTTAATACACTGTAGAACACAGGGCTAGACCTTCCGTTAATACACTGTAGAACACAGGGCTAGACCTTCCGTTAATACACTGTAGAACACAGGGCTAGACCTTCCGTTAATACACTGTAGAACACAGGGCTAGACCTTCCGTTAATACACTGTAGAACACAGGGCTAGACCTTCCGTTAATACACTGTAGAACACAGGGCTAGACCTTCCAGTTAATACACTGTAGAACACAGGGCTAGACCTTCCGTTAATACACTGTAGAACACAGGGCTAGACCTTCCGTTAATACTGTACTGGGCTAGAACACAGGGCTAGACCTTCCGTTAATACACTGTAGAACACAGGGCTAGACCTTCCGTTAATACACTGTAGAACACAGGGCTAGACCTTCCGTTAATACACTGTAGAACACAGGGCTAGACCTTCCGTTAATACACTGTAGAACACAGGGCTAGACCTTCCGTTAATACACTGTAGAACACAGGGCTAGACCACGTTAATACACTTCACGGGCTTAATACACTGTAGAACACAGGGCTAGACCTTCCGTTAATACACTGTAGAACACAGGGCTAGACCTTCCGTTAATACACTGTAGAACACAGGGCTAGACCTTCCGTTAATACACTGTAGAACACAGGGCTAGACCTTCCGTTACACTGTAGAACACAGGGCTAGACCTTCCACTGTTAGACCTTCCGTTACACTGTAGAACACAGGGCTAGACCTTCCGTTAATACACTGTAGAACACAGGGCTAGACCTTCCGTTAATACACTGTAGAACACAGGGCTAGACCTTCCGTTAATACACTGTAGAACACAGGGCTAGACCTTCCGTTAATACACTGTAGAACACAG
Organism: Oncorhynchus keta; assembly: GCF_023373465.1. Classification (NCBI taxonomy): domain Eukaryota; kingdom Metazoa; phylum Chordata; class Actinopteri; order Salmoniformes; family Salmonidae; genus Oncorhynchus; species Oncorhynchus keta. The sequence goes on along the minus strand of NC_068437.1, from coordinate 22,393,665 downwards.
GGCTAGACCTTCCGTTAATACACTGTAGAACACAGGGCTAGACCTTCCGTTAATACACTGTAGAACACAGGGCTAGACCTTCCGTTAATACACTGTAGAACACAGGGCTAGTGCTAGACACATAGAGAAAGAAAGGACAGAGAGACGAAAGGTGCTACTTTATGCAGTTTGGATAATGAACACTAACAGAAGGACATGTAAAGGAGTGTGTGTGAGTGAGAGAGCTCTGCAGACCTAACCAGAGAGCAGTCTCACCTGGGCCCAGCTCCACTGCAGCCGTCTGCAGGAGAGGTAGACACAGAATACGTAATGTGTGTGGAGCCGCTCCCCTGGCCAGGAGGGGCGGGCTGCACAGTCCTGCTGCTGGCCCCCGGCCATTCTGTCTGATTAAGTCTTCTACACTTAAGGGATAAAACCTTGCTCTCCCCATCTCCCACTGGAAGCCATTAGCAGCCCCCTATTTGCAGGTCCATGAGTGTGTGTGTTATACAGAGCACGTGTGATTGTATGAATTTTTAAATGCATCCGATAGTGTGTGTGAGTGTACAGGCCTGTGTGTGTATGTATGCATGTGTACTAGTGTGTGTATGTGTATATATACTAGAGTGTGTGTATGCATTTCTTTAAGAACAAAACTGCAGCCCTACACCCTGGGAGCCAACTCGGCAGGCAGCAGCAGTTTGTTACAGGTTCACCGCCTCAGCCCTGCACCCTACCATACCCCTTTACCACAACACCCACTACATCACCCTCCCATACCCCCTTACCACAACACCCACTACACTGCATCACCCTCCCATACCCCCTTACCACAACACCCACTACACTGCATCACCCTCCCATACCCCCTTACCACAACACCCACTACATCACCCTCCCATACCCCCTTACCACAACACCCACTACATCACCCTCCCATACCCCCTTACCACAACACCCACTACACTACATCACCCTCCCATACCCCTTTACCACAACATCCACTTACCACAACACCCACTCCACTACATCACCCTCACATACCCCTTTACCACAACATCCACTACATCACCCTCCCATACCCCCTTACCACAACACCCACTACACTGCATCACCCCCCCCCCCATACCCCCTTACCACACTGCATCACCCTCATACACCCCCTTACCACAACATCCACTACATCACCCTCCTATACCCCCTTACCACAACATCCACTACATCACCCTCCCATACCCCCTTACCACAACACCCACTACATCACCCTCCCATACCCCCTTACCACAACACCCACTACATCACCCTCCCATACCCCCTTACCACAACACCCACTACATCACCCTCCCATACCCCCTTACCACAACACCCACTACATCACCCTCCCATACCCCCTTACCACAACACCCACTACATCACCCTCCCATACCCCCTTACCACAACACCCACTACATCACCCTCCCATACCCCCTTACCACAACACCCACTACACTACATCACCCTCCTATACCCCCTTACCACAACATCACCCTCCCATACCCCCTTACCACAACATCACCCTCCCATACCCCCTTACCACAACATCACCCTCCCATACCCCCTTACCACAACACCCACTACATCACCCTCCCATAACCCCTTACCACAACACCCACTACATCACCCTCCCATACCCCCTTACCACAACACCCACTACACTGCATCACCCTCCCATACCCCCTTACCACAACACCCACTACATCACCCTCCCATACCCCCTTACCACAACACCCACTACACAGCATCACCCTCCCATACCCCCTTACCACAACACCCACTACACAGCATCACCCTCCCATACCCCCTTACCACAACACCCACTACACTGCATTGCATCAAGCAGCAATGGCGCAGTCCGCAGCGAGGCACACAATCAGGCCTCATGTACACGGAACACACACACATCGTAACTAAATTATGGTTTGATCTCCGCACATAAGATGATCTCTTTACATAGTTTAAGATCTCTATACGTTTATAAAACAGACAGAGAGAAGAAAATACATCCCTCGTCTCATCCTTACATAAACATGAAAAAAGGTGAAATCATTACAAAACTCCAGCGCGCTACATCCTAGTTCTATTAGCCTTGTACAACAGGAGCTGTGTTCTACATCCTAGTTCTATTAGCCTTGTACAACAGGAGCTGTGTTCTACTTCCTAGTTCTATTAGCCTTGTAAAACAGGAGCTGTGCACTACTTCCTAGTTCTATTAGCCTTGTACAACAGGAGCTGTGCACTACTTCCTAGTTCTATTAGCCTTGTACAACAGGAGCTGCAGGTTCTAGCCTTGTACAACAGGAGCTGTGCACTACTTCCTAGTTCTATTAGCCTTGTACAACAGGAGCTGTGTTCTACTTCCTAGTTCTATTAGCCTTGTACAACAGGAGCTGTGCTCTACTTCCTAGTTCTATTAGCCTTGTACAACAGGAGCTGTGCACTACTTCCTAGTTCTATTAGCCTTGTACAACAGGAGCTGTGCACTACTTCCTAGTTCTATTAGCCTTGTACAACAGGAGCTGTGCTCTACTTCCTAGTTCTATTAGCCTTGTACAACAGGAGCTGTGCACTACTTCCTAGTTCTATTAGCCTTGTACAACAGGAGCTGTGCACTACTTCCTAGTTCTATTAGCCTTGTACAACAGGAGCTGCGCGCTACATCCTAGTTCTATTAGCCTTGTACAACAGGAGCTGTGCACTACTGCCTAGTTCTATTAGCCTTGTACAACAGGAGCTGTGCACTACTTCCTAGTTCTATTAGCCTTGTACAACAGGAGCTGTGCGCTACTTCCTAGTTCTATTAGCCTTGTACAACAGGAGCTGTGCGCTACTTCCTAGTTCTATTAGCCTTGTACAACAGGAGCTGTTCTCTACTTCCTAGTTCTATTAGCCTTGTACAACAGGAGCTGTTCTCTACTTCCTAGTTCTATTAGCCTTGTACAACAGGAGCTGTGCTCTACTTCATAGTTCTATTAGCCTTGTACAACAGGAGCTGTGCTCTACTTCATAGTTCTATTAGCCTTGTACAACAGGAGCTGTTCTCTACTTCCTAGTTCTATTAGCCTTGTACAACAGGAGCTGTGCTCTACTTCATAGTTCTATTAGCCTTGTACAACAGGAGCTGTTCTCTACTTCCTAGTTCTATTAGCCTTGTACAACAGGAGCTGTGCTCTACTTCCTAGTTCTATTAGCCTTGTACAACAGGAGCTGTGCTCTACTTCCTAGTTCTATTAGCCTTGTACAACAGGAGCTGTGTTCTACTTCATAGTTCTATTAGCCTTGTACAACAGGAGCTGCGCGCTCCTTCCTAGTTCTATTAGCCTTGTACAACAGGAGCTGCGCGCTCCTTCCTAGTTCTATTAGCCTTGTACAACAGGAGCTGTGCGCTACTTCCTACTTCTATTGGCCGTGTACAACAAGAGCTGTTCTCTACTTCCTAGTTCTATTAGCCTTGTACAACAGGAGCTGTGCGCTACTTCCTAGTTCTATTAGCCTTGTACAACAGGAGCTGTGCGCTACTTCCTAGTTCTATTAGCCTTGTACAACAGGAGCTGTGTTCTACTTCCTAGTTCTATTAGCCTTGTACAACAGGAGCTGTGCTCTACTTCCTAGTTCTATTAGCCTTGTACAACAGGAGCTGTGTTCTAGTTCTATTAGCCTTGTACAACAGGAGCAGTGCGCTACATCCTAGTTCTATTAGCCTTGTACAACAGGAGCTGCGCGCTCCTTCCTAGTTCTATTAGCCTTGTACAACAGGAGCTGCGCGCTCCTTCCTAGTTCTATTAGCCTTGTACAACAGGAGCTGTGCTCTACCTCCTACTTCTATTGGCCTTGTACAACAAGGGCTGTTCTCTACTTCCTAGTTCTATTAGCCTTGTACAACAGGAGCTGTGCGCTACTTCCTAGTTCTATTAGCCTTGTACAACAGGAGCTGTGCGCTACTTCCTAGTTCTATTAGCCTTGTACAACAGGAGCTGTGTTATACTTCCTAGTTCTATTAGCCTTGTACAACAGGAGCTGCGCGCTACTTCCTAGTTCTATTAGCCTTGTACAACAGGAGCTGCGCGCTACTTCCTAGATCTATTAGCCTTGTACAACAGGAGCTGCGCGCTACTTCCTAGATCTATTAGCCTTGTACAACAGGAGCTGCGCGCTACTTCATAGTTCTATTAACCTTGTACAACAGGAGCTGTGCTCTACTTCCTAGTTCTATTAGCCTTGTACAACAGGAGCTGTGCTCTACTTCATAGTTCTATTAGCCTTGTACAACAGGAGCTGTGCTCTACTTCCTAGTTCTATTAGCCTTGTACAACAGGAGCTGTGCTCTACTTCATAGTTCTATTAGCCTTGTACAACAGGAGCTGTTCTCTACTTCCTAGTTCTATTAGCCTTGTACAACAGGAGCTGTGTTCTACTTCCTAGTTCTATTAGCCTTGTACAACAGGAGCTGCGCGCTCCTTCCTAGATCTATTAGCCTTGTACAACAGGAGCTGCGCGCTACTTCCTAGTTCTATTAGCCTTGTACAACAGGAGCTGCGCGCTACTTCCTAGTTCTATTAGCCTTGTACAACAGGAGCTGTTCTCTACTTCCTAGTTCTATTAGCCTTGTACAACAGGAGCTGTGTTCAACTTCCTAGTTCTATTAGCCTTGTACAACAGGAGCTGCGCGCTACTTCCTAGATCTATTAGCCTTGTACAACAGGAGCTGCGCGCTACTTCCTAGATCTATTAGCCTTGTACAACTGGAGCTGCGCGCTACTTCATAATTCTATTAACCTTGTACAACAGGAGCTGTGCTCTACTTCCTAGTTCTATTAGCCTTGTACAACAGGAGCTGTGCTCTACTTCATAGTTCTATTAGCCTTGTACAACAGGAGCTGTGCTCTACTTCATAGTTCTATTAGCCTTGTACAACAGGAGCTGTGTTCAACTTCCTAGTTCTATTAGCCTTGTACAACAGGAGCTGTGCACTACTTCCTAGATCTATTAGCCTTGTACAACAGGAGCTGTTCTCTACTTCCTAGTTCTATTAGCCTTGTACAACAGGAGCTGCGCGCTCCTTCCTAGATCTATTAGCCTTGTACAACAGGAGCTGCGCGCTATTTCCTAGTTCTATTAGCCTTGTACAACAGGAGCTGCGCGCTACTTCCTAGTTCTATTAGCCTTGTACAACAGGAGCTGCGCGCTACTTCCTAGTTCTATTAGCCTTGTACAACAGGAGCTGTGTTCAACTTCCTAGTTCTATTAGCCTTGTACAACAGGAGCTGCGAGCTACTTCCTAGTTCTATTAGCCTTGTACAACAGGAGCTGTGTTCAACTTCCTAGTTCTATTAGCCTTGTACAACAGGAGCTGTGCTCTACTTCCTAGTTCTATTAGCCTTGTACAACAGGAGCTGCGCGCTACATCCTAGTTCTATTAGCCTTGTACAACAGGAGCTGTGCGCTACTTCCTAGTTCTATTAGCCTTGTACAACAGGAGCTGCGCGCTACTTCCTAGTTCTATTAGCCTTGTACAACAGGAGCTGTGTTCAACTTCCTAGTTCTATTAGCCTTGTACAACAGGAGCTGCGCGCTACTTCCTAGTTCTATTAGCCTTGTACAACAGGAGCTGTGTTCAACTTCCTAGTTCTATTAGCCTTGTACAACAGGAGCTGTGCTCTACTTCCTAGTTCTATTAGCCTTGTACAACAGGAGCTGCGCGCTACATCCTAGTTCTATTAGCCTTGTACAACAGGAGCTGTGCGCTACTTCCTAGTTCTATTAGCCTTGTACAACAGGAGCTGTTCTCTACTTCCTAGTTCTATTAGCCTTGTACAACAGGAGCTGTTCTCTACTTCCTAGTTCTATTAGCCTTGTACAACAGGAGCTGTGCTCTACTTCCTAGTTCTATTAGCCTTGTACAACAGGAGCTGCGCGCTACATCCTAGTTCTATTAGCCTTGTACAACAGGAGCTGTGCGCTACTTCCTAGTTCTATTAGCCTTGTACAACAGGAGCGGTTCTCTACTTCCTAGTTCTATTAGCCTTGTACAACAGGAGCTGTGCGCTACTTCCTAATTCTATTAGCCTTGTACAACAGGAGCTGTGCGCTACTTCCTAGTTCTATTAGCCTTGTACAACAGGAGCTGTGCACTACTTCCTAGTTCTATTAGCCTTGTACAACAGGAGCTGTGCACTACTTCCTAGTTCTATTAGCCTTGTACAACAGGAGCTGTCCTCTTTTAGAAGCCTTTGGGTGTTCACTTCACTCCAACTGACATACTGCACAGGGTCACACTGATAGCATGCATCCTGAACAAACCCCAGACCGACTGAACAGTAACATCTATGGGCTGCCTGACTATTTAGAATGGCTGATTACTGTCCTTTTTACTGATGGTGCACTTGTGTCTTTTCAAACCAAATGGTCCTCTACGACCACACAGACACACCTCCGAGCTACAGGTGCAGCCAATGGCTTTACACAGACACACCTCTCAGCTACAGCCAATGGCTTTTACACAGACACACCTCTCAGCTACAGCCAATGGCTTTCACACAGACACACCTCCGAGCTACAGGTGCAGCCAATGGCTTTACACAGACACAGCAGAGGGAAAGACAAAGAGTCTTGGGTTTCAAGATAATTAATAAAAGATAAAGGCCTGGCTTGTTCTGCATGGCTTAATGGATTTTAATAGCTGGGAGAATGATGGGGACACGCACAGTGCAGTCTGCATGTGGTGGACCAAACCCCCCCTAGGGAGCACGCAATACTACTGACGACACTCATCTCCTCGCACACACAGTCCTGCTCACATGATCTGACACTCTCTCTCTCTCTCTCTCTCATTTTCCTACACACGCATTCACTCAAGAGAGACTCATCCACTCGATCTGTCTCATCCTCTCATATACATTCATACATACGAACACAGTTGGGGATTAGGGCTTGGTGCTAGACCGACTCTTGCGGCTCACTACATCGTGCGCAAACACACAAAGACACGCGACTGGAATACAAGAGGATTCCTCTGCCAGTGAAGAGAGCTGAACATCATTGTAGTCCTGACTAGAAGGCCAGCAACCAGGGCCGTCTGCAGCTAGACACACTGACTGGCACGTTGAGACTAACACAGGGGAGGACTAAACCAACCCACCACTAACAGCAAGACAACAACAATGTAGTCATAACTGAGAAAACAAGCCATTAAAAACTAATATCTACACAGCTATAAGTCATTCATCAGTGATGGAAGTGTAGAGCTGAGTGCTGCAGTCAATCTCTATCCCCCCTCTCCTCACCCCCACTGCAGCTAAAGCTTCATGAACCACAATGCATGCAGGGCCCCATTGTCTGCCCTGCCATTCCCGACCAAACCATAATCAAACGACAACATGGGCACAATGGCAGGGATGGCAATTCCCAGGGTGCTCCTCTGCGCTAGCTGTGTTCACAGAGGAAGTGTGAACAGAGGGGGCTGAGAGGGGCCTGCAGGGGCTCTTATCACTGCACCGGGTCACTCTGGCCAATCACACACTGTCTACAGGCCCAGGAGGGCGGGGGCCTGGAATTTCCTGCTGGACAGGACACAGGCACATAGATCCAACCATCCCATCCAACCCCCACCCCTGTCCCCAACTCCTCCCCCTCGGATCCTGGGGGGCTCACCCATTGGCTGGCTGCAGTGTCCTTCTGGTCGCCGCCGCTCTACCACTGGCCAAGCGTGATGCCAATCTGCAGCCCAAGCCATCCCCCGGGGAACTCTAACTTCAATGGTCTGTCCTCCAAGCCACCACCATGGGACAGCGACAGAAGCTGATTAACCAAATACTTTTATCAGCACTGAAACCGCTCTGCCGCACAAAACAGCCTTAAAAACACAAACCACCACCACTGGCCAGAAAAACACAAATGGGTAAAGGGGGAACACAGCAGAGAGCTTAGATGGCAAAGAGAAAAAAAACAAAGCTTGACGGGGCCCACAGCTCTGCCTCCCTCACTGAGGGCATTGCTGCTCCAAAATCCTGCCGAGCCCTCCCCCCTCCACCACCACTAGCCTCCTCCCGTAACCAAACAACCCCCGCCTCTACAGGAGCATTAGTTTAGAGGCTGGAGAACTAGAGGACAAGCGAGAATGGAGAGAGCTGGAGAGAGAGAGGAAGGGAGGATAGGAGTGGAAGAGCAGAGGATGGAGGATAGGAGTGGAAGAGCAGAGAATGGAGGATAGGAGTGGGAGAGCAGAGAATGGAGGATAGGAGTGGGAGAGCAGAGAATGGAGGATAGGAGTGGGAGAGCAGAGAATGGAGGATAGGAGTGGAAGAGCAGAGAATGGAGGATAGGAGTGGGAGAGCAGAGAATGGAGGATAGGAGTGGGAGAGCAGAGAATGGAGGGTAGGAGTGGGAGAGCAGAGAATGGAGGGTAGGAGTGGGAGAGCAGAGAATGGAGGGTAGGAGTGGGAGAGCAGAGCATGGAGGATAGGAGTGGGAGAGCAGAGCATGGAGGATAGGAGTGGGAGAGCAGAGCATGGAGGATAGGAGTGGGAGAGCAGAGCATGGAGGATAGGAGTGGGAGAGCAGAGGATGGAGGATAGGAGTGGGAGAGCAGAGGATGGAGGATAGGAGTGGGAGAGCAGAGGATGGAGGATAGGAGTGGAAGAGCAGAGAATGGAGAATAGGAGTGGGAGAGCAGAGAATGGAGGGTAGGAGTGGGAGAGCAGAGGATGGAGGATAGGAGTGGGAGAGCAGAGAATGGAGGATAGGAGTGGGAGAGCAGAGGATGGAGGATAGGAGTGGGAGAGCAGAGGATGGAGGGTAGGAGTGGGAGAGCAGAGGATAGGAGTGGGAGAGCAGAGGATAGGAGTGGGAGAGCAGAGGATGGAGGATAGGAGTGGGAGAGCAGAGAAGGGAGGATAGGAGTGGGAGAGCAGTGGATAGGAGTGGGAGAGCAGAGGATGGAGGATAGGAGTGGGAGAGCAGAGGATGGAGGATAGGAGTGGGAGAGCAGAGAATGGAGGAAAGGAGTGGGAGAGCAGAGAATGGAGGGTAGGAGTGGGAGAGCAGAGGATGGAGGATAGGAGTGGGAGAGCAGAGAATGGAGGATAGGAGTGGGAGAACAGAGGATAGGAGTGGAAGAGCAGAGAATGGGGGATAGGAGTGGGAGAGCAGAGGATAGGAGTGGGAGAGCAGAGGATGGAGGATAGGAGTGGGGGAGCAGAGAATGGAGGATAGGAGTGGGAGAGCAGAGAATGGAGGATAGGAGTGGAAGAGCAGAGAATGGAGGATAGGAGTGGAAGAGCAGAGAATGGAGGATAGGAGTGGAAGAGCAGAGAATGGAGGATATGAGTGGGAGAGCAGAGAATGGAGGATAGGAGTGGGAGAGCAGAGGATAGGAGTGGGAGAGCAGAGGATGGAGGATAGGAGTGGGAGAGCAGAGAATGGAGGATAGGAGTGGGAGAGCAGAGAATGGAGGATAGGAGTGGGAGAGCAGAGGATAGGAGTGGGAGAACAGAGAATGGAGGATAGGAGTGGGAGAACAGAGAATGGAGGATAGGAGTGGGAGAGCAGAGGATGGAGGATAGGAGTGGGAGAGCAGAGAATGGAGGATAGGAGTGGAAGAGCAGAGAATGGAGGATAGGAGTGGAAGAGCAGAGAATGGAGGATAGGAGTGGGAGAGCAGAGGATAGGAGTGGGAGAACAGAGAATGGAGGATAGGAGTGGGAGAACAGAGAATGGAGGATAGGAGTGGGAGAGCAGAGGATGGAGGATAGGAGTGGGAGAGCAGAGGATGGAGGATAGGAGTGGGAGAGCAGAGAATGGAGGATAGGAGTGGAAGAGCAGAGAATGGAGGATAGGAGTGGAAGAGCAGAGAAGGGATGATAGGAGTGGGAGAGCAGAGGATAGGAGTGGAAAAGCAGAGAATGGAGGATAGGAGTGGGAGAGAAGAGAATGGAGGATAGGAGTGGGAGAGCAGAGGATGGAGGATAGGAGTGGAAAAGCAGAGAATGGAGGATAGGAGTGGGAGAGCAGAGGATGGAGGATAGGAGTGGAAGAGCAGAGAATGGAGGATGGGAGTGGAAGAGCAGAGAATGGAGGATAGGAGTGGAAGAGCAGAGAATGGAGGATAGGAGTGGAAAAGCAGAGGATGGAGGATAGGAGTGGAAGAGCAGAGGATGGAGGATAAGAGTGTGGGTGGATGACTAGCAGTGGTCGTGGGTTTTCAGGTTCGGTCTTCTCAGGCAGCTCTTGGCTGATGCCCTGGGGACAACTTGGCTAGTCTGAGCCAAGCAGAGCTCTGTGGAGCGCACACCGTCTCCCTGGCTTGATCACTCACTCTCTCTGTCTCTTGCCTGGAGCATCCAAGCAGCAGCACCCACGCCAAGACTCAGCCTTAGCCTCAGCTCTACAACAAGAGGAGCACTGGCAGAACCAACCCCAGACACAACCAAAAAGAAAAGGCCTTTATCTGTTGAAGCAAGTCAATGGAGGAGCAGAATGCCTGACTGGCGTATTACATTCCAGCACAAAGCAGAGTTCCACACTACAACAGGATCCACCTGGCTGGTCTCCAACCAACACCAGAGCAACAAAGTTGAGGGGTGTCAGGTGTGGAAGGCTCTGGTCACTCTCTTTAGTCTGGATCACACACACACACACACAGAAGAAGTCCTGTTCAAATAGGGTCGTAAATCAGGGTCAAGTAAGAGCTGGGACACTGGTGACCAAGAGAGAAAAGGGGCACATGGAAGACAGGCCACTTATGTTTACACTCACAGGATAGGTCCCGTGTCTTCACAAAGCTGTGATTTTATCACACACCTCCACCCCTTTGTACACATGTCACACTCCTGACTGTGCTGTGTTTCTCACTCTTGTCGTCAGCAGGCATTTCCTGAAGAAAGCCCTGGGTGCTGTGTCAACCCATTCCTTTTGATTCTGCACCGTCTGCGCCTGCCTGAGCCTGCCTGTTCTACCTTTGTCTCAGAGAGCTAAGGAATCCACACACTCAGCTTCAGAAACAGCGCCAAGAGCTCATCAGCCGACAACAAATCCACCCTTCTCAACACCAAGAGAAACACTCAGCTTTATATGTGTATATATATATATATATACACACACACACACACACAATGTTAGAGAGCAGACAACACAGTGGAAGATTAAAGGGCCTCTCAGATCTCCAATGTGGTTTTTCATCCTTCTCAACTGTCAGAGCAGAGAGGGAAATTATTTCAATGTACCTCCAGCTTGTACATAAAACACCAGAGAGGAAGAGAAAGAATGTAGGAGGGAGGGTGGGAACAGGGGATAGAAAATAGGAATAGGAACATTTGTGAAGAGAAAAGCAGACATGATTAAATCACAAGGGCTGCCTCCCGTGGTCATTGAGTGTGACACAGGTTGACAACAGGAACATGGGGGGGGGACAGGGAAAGAGAGACTTCTGTCCCTCCATCCCATCCCAAAAAGCTAGCATTTGACTGGTGACCTAGGAGGAGGAGGAAAGCCTCTCTGGATTAGAGGCCCTCAGGAGACCCTCCAGGAATAGAAGTGCTGCACAGAGCTACACCACCACTGTACCCAACTCACAGCCGCATGTACAGATCGAGACCCGCTCATATAGACATGCTCAGAGACAGGGAGAGACATACACATGCAGAAAGACATATTCACATGTACAGGGGAAACATAGCCACACAGGGAGACACACATACATGCAAAGGCACAGGCACACATGCACTTAGGCTGCATTTACACAGGCAGCCCAATTCTGATCTTTTTATACCTATTGGTATTTTGACCAATCAGATCAGCTCTGCTGTTTATAAATGTGCAAAATATCAGAATTGGGCTGCCTGTGTAAACACAGCCTTAGGGAGGTACACACATATTCACCGATCCTGACACACACAATGACAATGGCATCAGACTCACAGAGGACCCGGGGCAGCTTGGGAGAGAGAGGCAGAATGGGGACCCTTAATTGCCTTACCCTGTAGTACAGTCTGAGCTTTTTGACTTGAGATTCCAATTTCACACTAAGGCATTATTTAGTTTGATACAGACTTGATTAGGCATTACAGCAGGCCCCTTTTCTGGAGGAGCTTTGTGGCTCTCAAATCACTGGAGGAGAGATTAACTCTGCAGTCACGCTCCTTCTGAGACCCACAGCCTCACACAGCCTGCCTGCTTGGTGCGGCAGGAAAGGGTTCCTCTTATCCCAAACACTAACACATTCAACTTTTACTAGTCACCAGTCAGTCTCCTCAATCACTGCCACTAACTTTAGTAGAGCCTTATCAAATCTGTTTTCTTTGTCAACTGCGCACCAGCTAGAGACCTATGTTTGATTAGCAATATACTGCAGAGTTTGCTAAACATTTGGCCACTGGATAGGTACAAATAATCATGAAATCATTCTGCCAGGTATGCATAGGCTACTTTGTAGTTAACATATAATTGAGAAGGTTTTTGGTAACCTTTCCATCTACCAGAAGACAGTTGTCATGACATCAGCATCATCGCTAAGTGGTAGACAAATGTGCACACACATACAGTGGGGCAAAAGAGTATTTAGTCAGCCACCAATAGTGCAAGTTCCCCCACTTAAAAAGATGAGAGAGGCCTGTAATTTTCATCATAGGTACACTTCAACTATGACAGACAAAATGAGAAAAAAAATCCAGAAAATAACATTGTAGGATTTTTAATGAATTTATTTGCAAATTATGGTGGAAAAAAAGTATTTGGTCACCTACAAACAAGCAAGATTTCTGGCTCTCACAGACCTGTAACTTCTTCTTCTTTAAGAGGCTCCTCTGACCAGGACGACTGATCCGTGTAAAGGAAAGAATGAATGGGGCCATGTATCGTGAGATTTTGAGTGAAAACCTCCTTCCATCAGCAAGGGCATTAAAGATGAAACGTGGCTGGGTCTTTCAGCATGACAATGATCCCATACACACCGCCCGGGCAACGAAGGAGTGGCTTCGTAAGAAGCATTTCAAAGTCCTGGAGTGGCCTAGCCAGTCTCCAGATCTCAACCCCATAGAAAATCTTTGGAGGGAGTTGAAAGTCCGTGTTGCCCAGCAACAGCCCCATAACATCACTGCTCTAGAGGAGATCTGCATGGAGGAATGGGCCAAAATACCAGCAACAGTGTGTGAAAACCTTGTGAAGACTTACAGAAAACATTTAACCTCTGTCATTGCCAACAAAGGGTATATAACAAAATATTGAGATAAACTTTTGTTATTGACCAAATACTTATTTTCCACCATAATTTGCAAATAAATTCATTAAAAATCCTACAATTTGTTTTTCACATACAAATCACTGATGCATTTTGTTCAGGTCTTACAATAATCTTGGGCAAATGAATGCATTTTCTAATAAATTCAATGTATTTAGTTGATTTCCGTTTTAATGTCTGGACACCGTGAGTCCTACCATAGCCATACGGACCGTGCTGAGAAAGGGAACATTTTACAGATGAAGTGGAGGTGAAGATGCATCACTATGGAAACCCCTGATAGCTTCCAACTAGACCTTCACTGTAGAAGCGGAGCAGGGCATTACCATGGACATGGTGATGCAGGGCACCACTCTAATCCAGCCTCCTCTGCCCTCCCAATGTATGTTCGGGGAAGAGGAGAGGATGGTCCCTGGACTGCACATCAACACAGCTGGACCAGGGCTAGACTCTACATTTTTAAAGCAGAGATCCATCAACCAACACAGGAGCCCCACAGAACACAGCAATATCCTCTCGCCCGCACTCCTATTCTCTTTCTGCAGACTCTCACGCTGTCTCTCAGCCCCTGTTTGATGGTGACATAAAGGATTTATTAGGGGAAAGGAAAATGAAAAAAAATACTGATTTTATATATTTTTTAAGACTTCTTCTCTTTCAACTCCTTCCTTCACACACACTCAAAAGCCTCAAACGGTCTACTCAGACTGTTGCCCTTAGAGTGGCACTCACAGACAGATGGTTTCAGTGGACAATGTTGGACAGCTAGACTACTCTTCTTGTTGTTTGGCTGGTGGGTCGGCACAATCCTCATTAGACTACAAGCTAAACGTCCCCCTGGAAAGACTACTTCATAAAGACAAACACATCTCTTATCTCTCTCACACATCTGCACCTCGTTCCCACACCCACCTCTATTCTCCAGTGGCTTCCAGTCCCTCGTGGCATTGGAGGTAGAACAATACAGAGCTGTGACTGGGAGCAGAGGCCTTCCTTCTCATCTTCACACATCTCAACATATGGACTCTGTTTCCGGCCATCAACGCATCAATTCACACGGACTACAATTCTAACCCTAACACCTAAAATAGGCTTTTTCCTTGTGGGGACCAACAAAAGGTCTCCACATGTCAGAATTTTCCCTGTGAGGACTTCTTGTCCCCACATGGATAGTAAAACCAAAAACATACACACAAAACGTCCCTGATTTAGATCGTTTCATTTGAACTTCAATAGGAAAATTAGAAGAAGTGTGAGAAAGGAGGGAGACATGGAAAGGGGTAGGCCTTTTCACCCTCTCTCTCATGGGAACACCATCTGTAAGTAGCTCACCATCCAACAATGCGTGTGTGATGTGAAAATGCACCACGGGCAAGACTAACATGAAAACATGTCAAATGTGTGCATGCTTTGTAAATGTCATTTTTGCGCTGAAATCGAGAGCGACTTTAATAGTGTCTTCCCCCCTCCTCACCCTGCTCTTTGCAAGGCAAATCATTTTGGCCTCTGTAGGGGGTGCCTGCCATTTGACAGAGGAATTGAATTAAAATAGATCTGACAAACACAAGTGACTTCATAATCAAGGAGTAGCCATTCTCCGAGGTTGTGAGGCCAGCATTAAGGAAGGCTACAATAAGGGCTAATTCTGTCTGAGCTAAATACTAATGTATGATGCAAGGTTCTAGGCAAGTGTCTAGCCCTGGGATAGAGAGGCTGCTTCACAGCTTAAATCAATTTGGAGATGACATTGCAAGCTGTATCAAGGCTCTATACTGCAAAACACAGAGCAGCGCTTTTCTCAAAACACAAATCTCCTTAGTATCCTATTGAAGCTCAAAAGTCTAGGCACAGTTGCAGATGGGGATATTTTCTGACGATATTACGTATCGTTTTAACAATATCGCAATATTATTTTGCGCTAGCCGCACCAACACTCCAGTATTTTACATTCATAGCTTGTTCTCCATCTTCCAACTTCTAACAGGGAGCCAATTTGTTTTCAACACTTTAATTTCCATGACTGATCAAAATGTGTTTGCTCTTGTCTTGCAGCAGACATGTGGAGAGCAGTATGTTTGGAACATCGAATTGCAATAAAATCACAGTATCGAATCACAATACATATAGAATCGGGAGAATATAATTCCCACACCTAAATATCATGATAATATCATATTGTGAGGCCTCTAGCAATTCCTAGCCATACTTTTAACCATGACTTTATTCAGGTTATACAATAAAGTCTGTGGCATGGTGCAGCATTGTCATGCTGATAGAGGCAAACATGTAGCGTAGGCTTAAAAGCCCAAGCAACAAGACCAAGACAAATATTGGACCAAAGAATAAGATATGATATGCTTCTGTTTCAAAAATATTTTAACATTCTCATACAAATTTTTCAGCATTTATTTATCTGTATTTGTATTATTTTTACTGCTCTGGGGTTATAATTATTGCTTGGATAACCTTATTTACTATTATGCATTGATTTCTTTTTTAGTCTGTGCACTGCACAGGACACCGGAAAAAATGATTACTGAATTATCACATTATTGTAATGTTTGTTTATGGGTTAATTAATCCCGTAAAGGATGGGCCAACTGACGATTTGACACAAATATAAATGTCATTCATTCATGTAAAATACTTTGCTAATCATTACTAAAATATAATAATATACCTAATTACCACTTCACACTAGGATGAAGTGGGAGTTCTGTGTTTCTTCATCTTCTTCCTGAATGTACTTGATGTTTTGTGATTCAAAAAGCTATTTAATAACCCAACACAGCAAATGTATACACACAGCCCAGGGCACTCAATCCTTTGGAGTAATTTCTCTCGGTTTTTAACTCCACATGTATTTCAGAGGAAAGTTTCCAGGCGCAGTGGAATCAATAGGTTGAGCAGAAGGAAGCTATTGGAGGATTTTTCCTGGTGCGTGGGCACAGTAAGTCTCCCATCTCCCACCCAGGACTGTTCCAGTTGCCTCCCCCTGCAGCTCTGAGACCCATACTAGCCCTGGAAGGAGCCCAGGACCCAAGCAGGATCCATTATCTAGGGCCTGGCCAGCAGGAGGCCTAGCAACTCCTGGCAAGAGGTAAAAATCGAATCCAATTTATTCGTTACATGCTTGGTAAACAACAGGTGTCGACTAACAGTGAAATGCTTACTTACAGATCCTTCCCAACAACGCAGAGAGAAAGAAAAGAGAAATAATAGAAAAGTAAAACACGTAATACACAAGGCAGGCTGCAGGGGTCAGCAGGGGTCAACACAGGACCAAAGCTCTTCATTAATGACTTCAGCATCAGGCCCTCTCCTCTCCCCTCCCCAACAACCACCCTTTAATCATCAGAGCTGGGATGAGGAGCCTTCCAAGCGAGTAGCTTCTCAATAAATATATGCATCAGCCAGGTGTGGCGAAGGTGCTTAATTGCCCCCTTTGCTTATGTTTAATGTACAGTCTACGGAGAAACTGTGGGATCGAGGAGCAGCTGCCTAGAGAAAGGAGCATGAACACAGCCTCACGGACATCATGGCGGGCCAAGGAGACAGAGGAGATGAGAGGAGAGCAGGAGGAAGAGAGGTGACAAAGACGGGAAGGGATGAAAGTAGGTGGAAACTGAACAGAAAGAAATAAAGGGGGAAATGAACATGAAGACCTCTGCCTACGCTGTTGGACCAGACAAACAGCAGTGTTCTGCTAGTGCTGATCTGGCTCTTGTAGCTATCCTCCAGAAGGTTCGTGGTTCTGGCCTTCTCTCTCCGAGGTCAAAGCAGAGCTGGGTCACAGCCCTCTGCCCACACTGGAGACACTGCACTGACATGTACACACAAAACCCATTAACACACTCACACACTCACTCACTCACTCACTCACAGGCTCACAAAGAGCTGCGCTTGACATATCCCATTTACGGAGCCTGCACCTTGCTCGGGCGTTTAGGCTGGTTAACTCTGGGTGTCTGCCACAGATCAGCCTGGTTCAACATCAAACAACAGGTGGGCCATTCCACACGCCCTCAGGTTAACATTGCACAATATTTGACTGTTCTAAAAATGTTTTTTAAAAAGAACAGCACACGACAGTGAAACAAAATACAAATCCTACATCTACTCCCACACTTGGCTCGTAGGGTAGAGAGTATTGGCCGTTCTGAAGCTACGGTCCTGTACACATCATTTGCACAGGAAGGAGCAGATTAGGAACGAAGCTTTCTGAAAGCATTGTTCCAACACGTTTTAATCCGCCCAATGCAGCAGCACAGAGTTTGAGAGTGAGGGACCTAGGAGAGGACAGACTCCACAGGGAGGTACTGGTGGGGGAGCTATGGTTGGCAGGCCGGAGGGGTGGGGGGTGGTTCAGGGGGAGCAGTGGAGAGGGAACCAACCACACAAACATAATTAATAGCAAAAGTCACCCCGGCGTCGTTGGCTCTTTAGAAAGAAAGCGCGGAGCGGAGAGGGACCTGAGCGGACCGTGGTTACGGCCCAGTAAGTCTAGAGCGCTGATAAACCCTGGTGCTAAGCCGGTACAATGGCACAGCCTACGACTGAGCTCTTCCATTAAGACAGATCCTTCCATACACACTAGCAGGCAGGCTGCTGATAAGGAGTTGTCAATGGCAGACACACTGGCCGCAAGGGAGCTCACCCTGCCTGGGCACACACATCTCCACACCAGTAGGGACCGCTGTAGAGTAAGACTACTCTACACTACAGGAAGGAAGTTCCTTCCTGTAGATCATCTTGACTGGCTGCATCACCGCTTGATTTGGCAACTGCTTGGCATCCTACCGCAAGGCACTACAGAGGGTAGTGCATACGGCCCAGTACATCACTGAGGTCGAACTCCCTGCCATCCAGAACCTCTATATCAGGCGGTGTCAGAGGAAGGCCCTACTAAATATTCTCATTGACTACTGCCACCCAAGTCATAGACTGTTCATTCTGCTACTGTGGACCAAGTCTGACCAAAAGGCACCTGAACAGCTTCTACCCCCAAACCATAAGGGTGCTGATCTCTTTTTTATTATTGGTCTTAATTGTTTTGAGTCCATTGCACTGCCTATATGCACACTCACTAGACTCCACCCACAAACTAATACAACACTGACTAGACTCCACCCACACACTAATACAACACTGACACTCCAACACACACTTTACATACGCTGCTGCTGCACTGTTTATTATACGTCCTGATTGCCGAGTCACTATTACCCCGACCCACATGAACATACCGTATTACCTCAACTATCCCATACCCCTGAACATTGACTCGGTACTGGTACTCCTTCTATACAGCCTCCTTATTGTTTTTATTGTGTTACCATTTCATTTTTTTCATTTAGAAAATATATGTCTTACTTTTTAACTGCATTGTTGGGAAAGGGCTCATAAGTACACATTTCACTGTAAAGTCTACACCTGATGTGTTCAGCATTTCACTGTAAAGTCTACACCTGATGTGTTCAGCATTTCACTGTAAAGTCTACACCTGATGTGTTCAGCATTTCACTGTAAAGTCTACACCTGATGTGTTCAGCATTTCACTGTAAAGTCTACACCTGATGTGTTCAGCATTTCACTGTAAAGTCTACACCTGATGTATTCAGCATTTCACTGTAAAGTCTACACCTGATGTGTTCAGCATTTCACTGTAAAGTCTACACCTGATGTGTTCAGCATTTCACTGTAAAGTCTACACCTGATGTATTCAGCATTTCACTGTAAAGTCTACACCTGATGTATTCAGCATTTCACTGTAAAGTCTACACCTGATGTGTTCAGCATTTCACTGTAAAGTCTACACCTGATGTGTTCAGCATTTCACTGTAAAGTCTACACCTGATGTGTTCAGCATTTCACTGTAAAGTCTACACCTGATGTGTTCAGCATTTCACTGTAAAGTCTACACCTGATGTGTTCAGCATTTCACTGTAAAGTCTACACCTGATGTGTTCAGCATTTCACTGTAAAGTCTACACCTGATGTGTTCAGCATTTCACTGTAAAGTCTACACCTGATGTGTTCAGCATTTCACTGTAAAGTCTACACCTGATGTATTCAGCACCTGTGACCAATAACATTTTATTTTGAAGGAAGGAAGAATCAGATCCATCCCTGACAATATCTTTAAAATAACCGACTGATTCTAGAGCAACGTTTATTGTAAGTATCAGCCCACTATAAGCAGTTTATTCCATTTCCTATTTCAATGACTCATGTAACTGAAGAGCACTGTACCTTTAAAAAAGCCCCCCCTTTCCCATCTTGAAAAATGTGCAAAATCCATATGATATTGTGCCAACCAATAAGCTCTATATAAAAATAGTCGACCGCTGTGGCTGAACAATGACCAATTACTTTTTTGGTCATATCAAAATACAAGACAAAAATCACTCTCCCTGCTGTGTAGTCAATGAACATTTTACAAAGGCTTAGAAAAATCTATTTTGTGGTTCACCTACCATTAATACAGGGCAACAGTCTTCTATACTCACAGATTGAAAAAATTATTGCTAAAAGACATTTCATGCCTGCCTGCGGCTAGTAAACACAAAGGCACATAAAAGTGTAATATCACTGTCTGTATATAATGTGAAAGAGACAAACCGGACTTTCTCACTTGTCCCTCTTACGCACACACACACACACACACACACGCACACGCACACGCACACGCACACGCACACGCACACGCACACACACGCACACGCACACACACACACACGAGAATAAAGACAGGGGAGCAGGTTCTCATCACTCAATCTGCCCTGTGGTATCTCACTTCACTGTTTTATAACAGCCTGTTGACCAATGAAACTTTGGCTGTGCTACCAAAAGCCTAGGTGACAATAACAATGCCATTTAATGTTAAAATAGATGGTTTTAGGAAGGCAGAGAGAGGGGTAGAGGGATGCCAGGGATATGCTTCACACACACACTTCCTGAAAAACAAATCCACATCAATCCATAACAATATGCAGCAGTAACACTTTCAATGAGATGCTCGCCTGTATATAATTAACACTATAATTACTTGAGTACCAGCATTGTTGTTACAGGGTGCTCAATTGCTTTGGAAATTGCATCGTTTGTGTTATAACAAAATATGTAATAAAGAACAATCCCTTTTCTTCTTGTATAACAACAAAAAAAAACGCTAAACTCTTGCTATTGCTATGCAATTACTGAAGTGCTATCTCACATGTTAATACAATGTTACTACTTAGGTAATTACAGTGTTACTACAAAGGTGTACGAGCAACTGAATAATCTAACCATAATGTAGATTGAGAGACGATTTAACTGCACAAATAACACAATCAAGTACTCGATTATGTCAACATAAAACAGACGCACAAAATGAATATCTACACTACAGAATCTAGAGAAGAGAAACATTACAATCTCAGCCAGGGGGAGCTAAAGAAATAGATTAAGATGTTTGAAGATTTTACTGCAACTTAGAAAAATGTTGAATTGATAGGGGAAGCTGGTGTAAACAGTACTACGTACTAAACAGTACTTGCGTGGAAAGAGGGGGGAAAGCGGAGGGGAGGTGGAGCGTTAGAACAAGCCTTGTTCCAACAGCTCCTTCTCCCCCATCCCAGGTTAAAGGTCCTATTTGATTTGATTGACTAAACAACACTGTGGAAAATAAATAAGTGCTCTCTCGCTCCCTGGATGTCATGTGCACTCATTCCCGCTTAATGTCCTGTAAATGAAGAGGATTTATTAATGTGTAATTAAGTAATAATCATCACTACATAATGCATGAAATACTCATGGGGACGGGGGAGATATGAAACAGAAATACCCCGGCCAGGCACTCTACGCAAAGACACACATTAAAAAGGGATTAATCGGGAGAAATAATATTTTGATAAGAACCACTCGCTCCCCTCTCCCCCCTCCCCATTTAGTAAAACAGCCAATCATAGCTATTAATGCAACCTCAATTAGCCATCTACAATTAGGATAGTAAATCCCTCCACCACAACCTACTGATGATAACAAGGATTGGTGGTTTCCTCAAATCCTTTTTCATCATAGCCGGTATATACTGTATTCTATTCTACTGTATTTTAGTCAATGCCACTCCGACATTGCTCAATCTAATATGTATATGTTTCTTAATTCCATTCTTTTACGTTTAAATGTGTGTATTATGGTGAATTGTTAGATACTACTGCACTGTTCGATATTACTGCACTGTTGGAGCTAGGAACACAAGCATTTCGCTACACCCGCAATAACATCTGCTAAATATGTGTATGTGACCAATAATATTTGATTTGAGCATTGGCATTGACAGGCACTCGTAGGAGTTGAGTGAGCAGGTGAGAGACAAGAGGACACAGGAAAAACACAAATAATCCCCGGTGCATGCCCTGTACCACTGACACTCACTCATAATTTGAGAATATGCCAGTTAGTGGAAAAGGTGTTGTGGGGAGATAGCAACAGAACACATCTTAGTTACACATAGATCTGGCCTCTGGCTGCTGTGCATCACTGACTAAGCACAAGCTTTGTTTATTCAAAGCCACAAGCTGCCACTGCCAAACACACACACACTCAGGATACAAAACAGTACAAAGACTAGCTTGCTTTAAGCAGAGAAATGGGGATTTGTTTTCACATGACATGTAGTACATGTTCAGGTAACTGTCAAAATAAAGGAAACAGCATCTTAATAGGGCATTGTGTCACCACGAGCTGCCAGAACAGCTTCAATGCGGCTTGGCATAGATTCTACCAGTGTCTGGAACTTTGTTAGAGGGATGCGACACCATTCTTCTGTGAGAAATTGTATAATTTGGTGTTTTATTGATGTGGTGGAAAACGCTGTCTCAGCCACCACTTCAGATTCTCCCATAAGTTTTCACTTGTGTTGAGATATGGTGATTGACACACACACACCCACTATGCTCCTTTGAGACCCCTCTTGAGATCTTTAATTCTAGCCATAGCAGCTGAAATAACGGGAAACTGGGCATTTGTATTCATGACCCTAAGCATGATGGGATGTTAATTGCTTAATTGATTCAGGAACCACACCTGTGTGGAAGCACCTGCCTTCAATATACTTTGTATCCCTGATTTACTCAAGTGTTTCCTTTATTTTGGGAGTTACCTGTATTTGCCTTGTAGTTAGTTCAGCAATATTAGTAATTGTTGAAATAATCAAATGATCCCTTTCCCATATTCAGCCTATATGTGATCATTTTAAAATGTCTTGCTTTGAACCAGTGTATGTTTTAGTAGACACCAAAGGTATCCCGAGAGGTCATGACACCAATCTCTGTTGACTCAGAAACATACCAACCCCTGTGGTCATCAACCCATTTTCAACTTGCCATTAGTCTTGGTGAACCATCCACTGCATGTACAGAGAGCACAACTAACAAAACAAGAAATAAATCATGAAAACAATGTAGGCTTTATAACCTTTCAACCTATATAAACCATTGCACGTTGTTGCCACCAATTAGAACAAAAAGACTAATTGGGGGAGGGGTACTAATTCGGGACCACATGGCCACCCCATTGCCCATCTGGTTTCCACAGAGGCAAAACGAGCCAAATGCCCCTTGCCCGTCCACTTTACTGTAATGGCTCAGTATCATCTCGCTCTCAGTTCACGGATGCGGTCCAATTGAATTTGACTAGAAAATACAGGTTACCAAGAAAACGGTCTAGCAAGTAAAACAAACCAATATGCCTATAGTTTAATCATGGCGATGGAAAAACAACATATGCAAGATGTGGGAATGCACGGGCTTAATGCGCGTCATACACAGCAGGGGTGACCATCAATACACACACATCTCCACGATACAGGTGAACAGGAGCGAATGAAACAAACACATTGCAGTCTAGTCAAGTAACAAATGTGGTCACAATTTTAAATCAATTAAGTAATCAACTGACCAGGGAAGACCTGAGTCACTATTGCAACACTACAAAAAGTTGGCTGTGTTGGACCGGATAAATTAGGCCTATCTATTATTTCCCCCTCTAAATTGCTTAGGCTTTTGTTTGATATAAATATATAAATAAAACACAGTGAGGATATGTAATTGTTGAATTACATAGTAGCCAAGGCCAAAAGGTAGTCATGAAATCTTATTGGTCATGCGAGAGTTTGTCCCCATTAAAACAACTTACCTTTTACGGAGCGCGGTTTGGCCTGTTTTCGTCTAGACATCTCTGGATTGTGAAAGTATTTTCTTCTCGTATCGATCTCTAATGTTTTGCGAAAACAGTCATATAGATGGATACTTCAGCTGGCGTGTTTTTCACTTCTTTGCCTGTTGCAATGCGGCAACTTAAATCTGATAGTATCCTATAGTCCAGTTAAAGGGGAGGTGAGTAGTCTATACAATTTGGAGCTGTGGAGAGGAGCTGCGCCCGGATACTCCAGCAATGTAACTTCTTCGGCTGGACTCAACCTGTAGAATTAACGGAATAACGCGTCTTTCTTTCGGAGTCCGTGACGACAGTATCTTTTGCTCCTTTACGTTCATAAACACCTTAGCTATAGGCGACTTAATCGGTAGAGTCCAAGTTTCAAGATGCAGCCAACGCCAAAATGACAGCCATGCGGTAACACCTGATCGGGCCGTCAGAAAGGTGCCAATACATCAAAATACGATGACATTGACTATACAATTATAGAATTCCGTTAAATCAAGCGTTACGTTGTCTCCGTTTCCTCTTCGTCTTGAGGGTTTGTTGGTGCAGTTCTCGGAATAAGTCTCTTTTTCACCCTAATCTTGCTAACACCGAACCTCCCTTCGTCCGTTATTTTTCAGAAGGTGGCATGGGTAATGCAACCTTACCCAGCATTTTCACCCCTTGGGGATTTGTGTTTTTAAATCCTGAAATCAGTCAAATGTTTGTAGTATTTAGCCCCTCTCTACCTTTTTCTTTGTCCTGACTCTGGTCTTCCCTCCGCCTCCCGATCCGACTGCTGGCGGGGCTGCAGCGCAGACACACATAATAAAGCCAGGCTTGGCTGGAAATGTAGCCGTGTCCCAGCAGGAGGATGTGAGAGTAGGGTCCCGGCGGGGGAGCGCTCTGATCCCGCAGGGAGCTATGCACAGCCTGGGTTGAACAGACAGAGAGAGCCAACAGCACCAAACCATGGTCAGCCATGGAAACTACAGCTCAACTTGGAGCACGGATCGGGGCCAAAACACGGAGCATCAAAGAACACTGCACAGCGCGTGAAAAATACGGACCGGATTCGATTTTAGTCCTTTCCATCTTAAATTGGTTAGTCGTGCGCTACTTTCTCACTAGGGTTGACGATTACCAATTATGTTTAAATTATTTTTCTAAAAGTCGATAGTCGTGAAATGCAACCTGATATTTTTTTTTACATACATAGGCCTAATTGTTTATATTTTATCATAAATGAGTCTGACTGGATTGTACTTTTTATATGGGCCTATATTGTGCGTGGTGGCTTTCTAAATGCACCGATTACAAATATAAATCCCTGTCATGTAATTATTCACATGTTTTATGTATTTGAAATAATCGGCCTAGCAGTGTATTTATGTTGTTTTATCAAAGGGGTCTGGGCCCTCACTTGTGGTGAGCTTAACCCTCAGACAGGACCTATTAGAGGGCCATATGTTTTCAACGCCAACGGAACTCATAATGTCAGGAGTTATGTGTTGGGGCAAACTGCTGAGCCCTAACAGTTCAGACTAGGACTGCAATTCGTGTGTTTGTCCCCTACAGAAAAGGGACATGTTGCCAATATGAGCCAGAAAAATGTTTAAAATCACATGGTGCTTTGTTATTTTCTCTCCTGCACAGTGTGCTCTTTGACCAAGCTCGAGCTGCCCGAACGTTGTCATGGATAACTTGGTGGGCTCCCTCCCTGTCTTGACCTGCGGGGTGTCCTGCAGATTGAGCCTCGCCCCCGTTGTGAGACGGAGCGCCCTTTAAAATTGACCCCCGTTGAGGTGGGGGCCCCTCTTGTCTCGTCTGAACTCCCCCTGAAATGAGCGCGCGCCTGGAGACCGCTTTTAAAGCGCTTGTGGCATCCCAGAGAGAGGCCGCTGGCACACAAGGGTAAAATCTCTCCGCAGTGGTCCCTTATTCTTCGATAAATACAAAGGAGGAAAATAGCCCACATTACAAGCTCCTTAAGGGTCAAGGACAGCCGAGAGATGAATGGTTTCTAAAAGTAGTATTGTTGAATCACATAGCACGCGATTACACCCTCTGTCATCGTTCGGATTTGGTTTTATAGAGCATCAACCAGCTTTGAATAAGGCAAAAAGACATGTGGCTGATATTAATTAAGACAATCTCTGGTCTAGCAGTAACAACGCAGGGACATATCCTGCTTGCCATTTTGATTCCCCACACTGGGCCAGTAGAATCATTAGGCAAATCTAAAAGGGCTGTGGAAGTATTAGGAGAAGGGACATGTAATATAGTTCAATAATAATGCTGTTCTGTTTAACTGGATTTTGTGTTAGAAAACCAGTTTAGCATATTTGATTTGGGGATGTCTACATAGTTCATGTAGGCCTAAATTGATTTAGATCAGCATGTGAAATGTGACTGCAATGCACATTCTATTGACTCACATTACAATGTAGACATCACTGTGTTGTTGCTTGATTGTAAATGCTGTTTGATTATTGGTAACACAGTTAATGATGACACATGAAAACTGACAAGGATGTGAAGGAGCACACCAATACACCTGTCACACAAACCACAGACAACAGAGTTGATGGAAACAACAGTCCGTTTCCTGTCTGTCCCCCTCCCATTGCCTCTCCACCTTAAATACATGTATATTCTTGGTGTAGTAGGACTAGCCTCAGAAAGCCCTGTTAAACACTCCCTCACTGTACTGTCACAAGCCTGGAGAGTTCATGTTATATTTATGTTGCCTACAGCGGATTCTCTCTGTTCTGTTCAGCTGAACTCTTGCCAGCTCTGCTAGCCCCCCCCCCCCACACACACACACTTCCACAGACAATGTTACATCTCATTGGTTTTGCCCTAGATAAGCTATTTTTAAAGGAAATAATTAGACATAACTGATTTAAATACTGCAAAGCCACACTCTTTTTGTCTCTTAAGCGTGGTGTCTGTGTGTGGATAGTGAGCAATAAGGTGAGAGCAGAGGAATCATTTTGTCTCTAGTATCTTTTTAAAATAAATATGCATGGGAAAATACACATTTGACCAATATTTAACTGTATATTCTTTTGTCACTTAAGATGAATCCATTTCCTCTGACTGTGTTAAACTCCAGCCAAATGTGCATGGAGGAATTCTTTGTTCTGCTGTTGCCACCACAGTTTGGGGTTTGGCAGCACAGTAATTTCAGATGCTCTACACATGAACAGGCCTCCATGGACCAGAGAACAATAATGATGATGATGAAGGGAGATTGGAGGAGGAGGGTGCTGCTTGTTGGGATATTCATGTATCCATGTACAGAGGGGTCTGACATTGACACCCTTGATAAAGATGAGCAATAATGACTGTATAAAATAAATTAATCAAATACAGAGCAATATTGTATGCTCAAAAAATGGGGAAAATATATTATTTTCTACTAATACAATTGCTCAGAGAAATAGATTTTGTTTAACAAGCAATACTATTTATCAAAAAGGTAGGGATCAAAACTATTGACACCTATAAAGATTCTTAGAAATAAAGTAGTCACAAGTTTAGTATTTGGTCCCATATTCCCAGCATGCAGTGACTACGCTTGTGACTATACAAACTTGTTGGATGCATTTTCAGTTTGTTTTGGTTGTGTTTCAGGTTATTTTGGCCCAATAGAAATGAATAATAATGTATTGGGTCATTTGGGAGTACCTTTTATTGTAAATAAGAATAGAATAGGTTTCTAAACACTTCTACATGAATGTGGATGCGACCATGATTACAGATCATCCTAAATTAATCGTGAATAATGACGATAGAGAATATTACACAGATCATAGCTCCAAAACATGCTAACCTCCCCTTTTATTAGTAATGGTGAGAGGTTAGCACCATTACCAATAACAGACTACTATATTTATAAGAATCTATAGGTGTCAATGATTTTGACCCATACTTCTTTTAGGAAGAAAAAATCTTCCACTTATCAATTGTATTATTATAAAATAATATTTCCCCATTTGTTTTTGCGTAGAATATAGCTCAGTATATATTATTGATCATGTTTAATCAAGGGTTTCAATCATTTCGGACCCCAATGTACATCTATTATGTTTTCCGTTTGTTAAGTTAGAACTTTTCCCTCATATTTTCTCCCACCTAGAATATGCCACTCAATTCATGACTTTTGTGTGAATGCACATTCAATGGGATTTCTGCCCATACTGGGTTTAAAAAGTGTGTTATGTGTGTTTTCGGCAGTGAAAGGGGGAAGTGGAGGCAAAGGCAAGGATGACGGCACTCCAGCAAAAATCTTCTGGTGAGCTGCAACAATGCACTCACTCCCACGACATCAGCTCTCTGTAGGGAGTCTCTTCCTAATTTCCTTCATCCATAATAATAAGAGTTACATTAAACAGTGCCATTAGTGCCAGCAATTTGTTTTATTCTCAACAGAAAGAGAAATGTTATCTGTGGCGGACAAACTTAACCCAATTAAAGCCTTTTGTGCACAGGGGCTTTGTCGGATCTGTCGCTGATGTTGAGGAACTGAGGAATGGCGGCACAGTCAAGCCAACCAACTTTGGGGAGGAAAACTGAAGGAAAAAAAGAGAAACAGAAGCATGTTTTTGCCAAAAAGGCAGAGGGGAAAAAATGAAATGTGTCTTGTAGAATGGATGGAAACAAAATACACAGCGTCTCATCTCTCTGTACTGTGTGTTTGTGTGAGAGAGAGAGTCACACACTTCATACCACGAGACACAAATACATGCAGACTACAGTGCACATTTCCCCTCAATAATACATGTCATACAGTACACATGATCAAAATGTACCAGAGACACGTGCTCAATCATAATATAGAGTCTTTCTGATTGACCCTCCATGACATTTAAATGAGAAAGGGGCATCAATCTCGACAAAGAAAGCTACCTACCCCACCCCTTATAGGTACCCACACATAATGTTAATGGTTGTGATAACACCTTCCAATAACAGGGGTCTAATTATCAACATGTTTGGCTGTTAGAGTGCCTACCTGGCACTCATCTGTGGCAATGGCGGAGGGGGGACTGGAGGATACTAATGAAGATCTCATTCACGGCAGCACACACAGGCCCAATGTGGGGTAAAGGTAACGAAGAAACACGTCCCATTATTAAGAGCCAACTGCAGATCAGATCCTGTGAATTCTGACACAACGGTGCCAGGAATAGTCATAGTGATACATTTTGATTGATATCCAATTGTGAACTCAGGAGTGGAAAGTAAAGTATATGTAGGCTTCAGGGGAGGGCCCTCCTGTGCAACAAAACAAATCCGTTCTCAACATGATTGGTTCCTGTATGTAGGCTTACATGTGCAAAAACATGGGTTAAAGGTTGGAGTTATGTGCGCAATTGTTTTTGTATTTAAGCAGTTGATTCGTCAATCTGATTTATCCATCTTTCAGTCTAGCCATTCCTCTGCTTCATAGCTTGTTTTTCCCTTCTCCCACAAAGCTCCAATCAACATTTCTCCGCTGGTGAAATGAAGCATAAACATTTCGCTAATACTTTGAGAGTCGATGGATTCTTCACAGCTGCAGCTGATCCTGTGATCAGGAATTGGAGACAAACAACTGGTGAACATGCCTGGCCACACATATCCACCCACTCATACAGTCACACGGACTCTGTGTGCCACGATCACACGACTAACTCCTAAACTCACACCACAATCACACCCTACCACCAACAGACACTAACTCTAATCCAACCATGACCGTGTGCATCCTGCAATACACACAGCCAAATGAGAACAAACAGTAGTAGATTTTTCCCCCCAACTTGTTCTTCAGCAATGTACAACCGACAGTGTACTGGAAATACATATACAGTCTGTATCTCAGCCAACAATAGCATTGTTTCTCAGCACTGATAGACATTTTCTGAAAGTAAAGTTATTGGATTCAAACTTTGAATGGAGCCATCATTACTGTTATATTGGGAAACAATATTTATTGCCTATGTCCTCATGTAAGCCTCAATGGTGTTCAGACTGGGTACATATTAATACACTTTTTGATGCCACAGAATCAAAACATAATAGAGTTGCCATGGTGCACAACATGAAATGGATGAAAATAGAATTGAAGAGAAGTTGATTTCATTCTCAAAAAGTCTGGCACCTTTATCTGTTGCAGAGCATTTTCAGTAACAAGATTGTTTCCCTGTAATCTCAATTATGAGTTCAGTGCTTCTTCCACTTAAACTAATACAGAGCAAGAAATTACTAAGAAAGCAAATAATGAAAAATATTACAGGCCTGTGGCAAAACAGCAATGAAAACATTTCAACTGGGACTTCTGATATAATAGATTTTAGCCTTTTCATTTCAGAGAAGACTAAACATTTGATATTGGCGATGCAGTGGTTTCAAAAATAAAAGTTGAATGGCTCTATAGCACCATCTAGTGATAAAAAATTGAATGATTTTACAACGTACCACTGCCTAAGGCTGAAAAAGATACATTTGATCTCATCCATGTTTGAGAAACTCAGCAAAAAAAGAAATGTCCCCTTTCCAGGACCCTGTCTTTCATAGATAATTCGTAAAAATCAAAATAACTTCACAGATCTTCATGGTAAAGGGTTTAAACACTGTTTCCTATGCTTGTTCAATGAACCATAAACAATTA
Source organism: Oncorhynchus keta (assembly GCF_023373465.1). NCBI lineage: Eukaryota > Metazoa > Chordata > Actinopteri > Salmoniformes > Salmonidae > Oncorhynchus > Oncorhynchus keta. Next base: position 22,363,570 of record NC_068437.1, on the reverse strand, counting down.
ATGAACATGCATCTGTGGAACGGTTGTTAAGACACTAACAGCTTACAGACGGTAGGCAATTAAGGTCACAGTTATGAAAACTTAGGACACTAAAGAGGCCTTTCTACTGACTCTGAAAAACACCAAAAGAAAGATGCCCAGGGTCCCTACTCATCTGCGTGAATGTGCCTTAGGCATGCTGCAAGGAGGCATGGGGACTGCAATGTGGCCAGGGCAATAAATTGCAATGTCCGTACTGTGAGACGTCTAAGACAGCGCTACAGGGAGACAGGATGGACAGCCGATCGTCCTCGCAGTGGCAGACCACGTATAACAATACCTGCACAGGATCGGTACATCCGAACATCACACCTGCGGGACAGGTACAGGATGGCAAGTGCTCGAGTTATACCAGGAATGCACAATCCCTCCATCAGTGCTCAGACTGTCCGCAATAGGCTGAGAGAGGCTGGACTGAGGGCTTGTAGGCCTGTTGTAAGGCAGGTCCTCCCTCACCAGACATCACTGGCAACAACATCGCCTATGGGCACAAACCCGTCGCTGGTCCAGACAGGACTGGCAAAAAGTGCTCTTCACTGACGAATCGCGGTTTTGTCTCACCAGGGGTGATGGTCGGATTCGCATTTACCTTAGAAGGAATGAGCGTTACACCGAGGCCTGTACTCTGGAGCGGGATTGATTTGGAGGTGGAGGGTCCGTCATGGTCTGGGGCGGTGTGTCACAGCATTGTCGGGCTGAGCACTTGGTCATTGCAGGCAATCTCAACGCAGTGCGTTACAGGGAAGACATCTTCCTCCCTCATGTGGTACCCTTCCTGCAGGCTCATCCTGACATGACCCTCCAGCATGACAATGCCACCAGCCTTATTGCTCATTCTGTGTGTGATTTCCTGCAAGACAGGAATGTCAGTGTTCTGCCATGGCCAGCAAAGAGCCCGGATCTCAATCCCATTAAGCACGTCTGGGACCTGTCGGATCAGAGGGGAGGGCTAGGGCCATTCTGCCCAGAAATGTCTGGGAACTTGCAGGTGCTTGGTAGAAGAGTGGGGTAACATCTCACAGCAAGAACTGGCTCATCTGGTGCAGTCCATGAGGAGGAGATGCACTATTACTTTTGATTTTGACCCCCCCCCTTTTGTTCAGGGACACATTATTCAATTTCTGTTTGTCACATGACTGTGGAAGCTGTTCAGTTTGTCTGTTGTTGAATCTTATTTTCATACAAATATTTACACGTTAAGTATGCTGAAAATAAATGCAATTGACAGTGAGAGGATATATCTTTTTGTGCTGAGTTTGGGTTGGAGGTTATGAAACATTTCCACAATAACTTATTCATTTGGATGGGCATGTCATATTGAGGTTTTCTAATAGAGAACCGATACCAGCTAATGCTTAGCCACACTGTCTATACTGTCCTAAACACTGTGTATTTTGTGAGAACTAGCTAAGTTAATGCCTCAAGATGTTACAATGTTCAGAGCACCTTCATATTTAACACATTCACAGGATATCATGATTATCTTGAATTGCTAGCATACTGGCATCATATCCTCCTAAGCATAGGGCAAATCTGGGATGGAAAGACAGGCCATTCTGACTGAGGGAGACAGCAGCCAAAGTTATGAGAGAAGATTGATGCATAAAGATGCTTGCTTTTATCAGGAAATTAGTATAGATATTTTGGCTTGTTTAGCCTTTATTGTGTTATGTATTACCGGCATAGCATTTTACAGACAATTTCCAGTTAAACAAAAGACAAAAACAGACAAATATAAAACAAAGAATCTGGGAATGAAACTTCAAATCTGATCATTTGTTCTGACTTGCTCCTGAACATAGTAGTGGGTCAACTCACACGCATAAAAATTGAGCTGTGAACTCCCAAATAGTCAAAGGCAACTCACAATATTTCATTTCAGCTTTCTGAACTATGGATCCTCTATCAACACATTGCTCTGGATGAGGAGTGCTAGTGTGGGTTCCTGAGGGGGCAGCAGATGGCACTGAGCTGAAGGAGATCCCACTCCTCAGGACAGTATGATGCTTTCTGCCGTCTGTCCATGGTGTTCTAGAGATGATGTTCTCTCAGCGCCTGGGTGTGTTAGGGAGACCACCTGATCAGACAGGAGAGAGGAACATGGTTGGATAACATTTGTGGACATTGACATGTTACATCAACATTGCTGTTTTGTATTGTGTGTTGCTGACACAAAGAGGGAAGACAGGCCATAACGGACATACGCCGTGCAGTCAATTACCTGCTGGGTGTTGAAGAACAGTGACAATTCAACATGTAGAAAGAAAAATCAAGAAATGAAAAGAACATGGCGGCCAGTGTTCTGTGGTCTGAGGCGATAGGACGGCCAGTGTTCTGTGGTCTGAGGCGATAGGACGGCCAGTGTTCTGTGGTCTGAGGCGATAGGACGGCCAGTGTTCTGTGGTCTGAGGCGATAGGACGGCCAGTGTTCTGTGGTCTGAGGCGATAGGACGGCCAGTGTTCTGTGGTCTGAGGCGATAGGACGGCCAGTGTTCTGTGGAAGGAGGCAATAGGACGGCCACCCACTTCTAAATCCCTCTGGTGCCTTTCCTCTTTAAGACGCTTACATTTAATTTGAATGGAAATGAGGCTAACCTAAGATGACGCGTGACAGGCATAAAACAGTAAAGCATGTGACTAACCTGGACAGGTGAACAGCCCAGGCTGGGGTCCCATATGAAGGCTCTTCAGTGAGGGTGGGGCTCCTCGGGGGCCGTGGTAGTGTGGGGGTCCTCGATGTGACGGACCGTGGAGGCCGTGTGTAGAAAGGGGGGCACGAGGGTTGGGGGACTATGAAGCCCTTGACCCTGGTGCATGGACAGCAGTGGAGGGGGCTTGGTCTTGGGGCCGAGATTGGATACAGGATACAGATCAGAGACTGTCGACATGTACATATACAATTATAGCCATAACAAGTGACTCATGAGTCTGATTTTAGACATTTGCCATCTAATGCCCATTTGTCCTGTAGAACATTTCTAGTTTTAGAACAGTTATTTACCTGGAGAAGTCATGAGGGGGGTAGCAGAGTGCTCTCTCATCCCAGGAGGCGTCTCTCTGCCACGAGGGCCTGAGGGGGTGGGTAGCAGCGGTGGGGGTTTCCCTAAACCAGGAGGCAACGGCTTCGTCCTCTCAGGAATTAGCAAATAAGGATATACACTATATTTACAAAAAGTAATGTGGACACCCCTTCAAATTAGTGGATTCAGCTATTTCAGCCACACTCGATGCTGACAGGTGTATAAAGTTGAGCACACAGCCATGCAATCTCCATAGACAAACATTGGCAGTAGAATGGCCTTGCTAAAGAGCTCAGTGACTTTCAAAGTGGCACCGTCATAGGATGCCACCTTTCCAACAAGTCAGTTCGTCAAATTTCTGCCCTGCTAGAGCTGCCCCGGTCAACTGTAAGTGCTGTTATTGGGAAGTGGAAATGTCTTGGAAATGTCTAGGAGCAACAATGGCTCAGCCGCGAAGTGGTAGACCACACAAGCTCACAGAACGGGATCTCTGAGTGCTGAAGCGCGTAGCGCGTAAAAACAGTCTGTCCTCGGTTGCAACACTCACTTGCACCAGTTCCAAATTGCCTCTGGAAGCACGACAAGCACAGGAACATGTTCACCTGGAGCGTTATGAAATGTGTTTCCATGGCCGAGCAGCCACACACAAGCTTAAGATCACCATGCACAATGCCAAGTGTTGGCTGGAGTGGTGTAAAGCTCTCCGGCATTGGACTATGGCGCAAGTGAAACGTGTTCTCTGGAGTGATGAATCACGCGTCACCATCTGGCAGTCCGACAGACAAATCTGAGTTTGGAGGATTCCAGGAGAACACTACCTGTCCGAATGCATAGTGCCAACTGTAAAGTTTGGTGGAGGAGGAATAATGGTCCGGGGCTGTTTTGGGGTGAGACTCCTTAGTTCCACTGAAAGGAAATCTTCATGCTACAGTATACAATGACATTCTAGATGATTCTGTGCTTCCAACTTTGTAGCAACAGTTTGGCAAGGCCCTTTCCTGTTTCATCATGACAATGCCCCCATGCACAAAGCGAGGTCCATACAGCTATGGTTTTTAGAGATCGGTTTGTTAGAACTTGACTGGCCTGCACAGAAACTGACCTCTACCCCATCGAACACCTTGGGATGAATTGGAACGCCAACTGCGAGCCAGGCCTAATCGCCTGACCTCACTAATGCTCGTGGCTGAATGGACTCAAGTCGCCGCAGCAATGTTCCAACAGCTATTGGAAAGCCTTACTAGAAGAGTGAAGGATGCTATAGCAGCAAAGGAGGCACCAACTCCATATTAACGCCAATGAATTTGGAATGAGATGTTCGATGAGCAAGTTTCCACATACTTTGGGTCATGTAGTGTATCATTCGCTGTCCTAAATAAAATGACTGTACTGTGCATATGTACACTATGGTTGTGTGGCTGCACCTTGCAGATGGTCCTGGCGGTTGTGGAGCTACTCTGCAATGGTGCTCAGCTCCTCAGGGTACAGGTGGACTCCATCGGCCAGGAAGAAGAGCAGCTGGCGGGTGTCAGAGGGCACAGCATTCTTCTCCACCTTCTCCCTTTCTAGGTAGTCATCCACAAGCTCGACCGCCCGCGCCCCCGTTTCTGCAGGGTCCTTCTGCTGCATCCGCTTCCCAAGCCCACGGCCATTCTCCGCCATCACAAAGTCCATGGCATGGTCCTTGGGCATGTTGCGATGGACTAGAAGAAGAGGGGTTTGAAGGTCAAAGTAAAAATATTATACAAGTTAATCATACTTTGCTTTGCTCTGTTATGTTCCACTTCCCCCGGTTTCTCTTTATATGGGGTTTAATTTTGGAGTCAAGTGAAAATTCAATGCATGACAATAGTTATTGCCTGTTGTTTTTTTTTCTTCACTGAAAGCTTAATGGAATTTATTGGAAGATTTGCAGTAGATTGGGAATGATGTGATGTGTGTCTGTGCAAAGCATGTGTTCAAAACAGATTTTGTACTCCATAATAAATCGACAAAAAATTAAAAATGGTCATACATTTACTTAGAACTCCCCGCATATTACGTGAGGGCTTGCAAATTTGACCGATCACTGCACTAATATCTCATAAAACAGTAAAATCACCAAAATATTAGGCTACCGCATAAGTGTCAGAACCTCATTACAAAAAGAGGGCCCACAATTTTAACCAATCACTGCACCTTTATGACATATGGTTCAAATCAACCCACGTCAAACTTTCCCATCAGCGCAATTGTGACAAACTCGACAGAAATGGAAAATTGCAAAGCAAAATGTCAGAATTGCCATGTTAAATAATTTGTACCTGCAGATATCACAAAATGAAAATCCACTGAAATACTATACATTATTTTGTTATTTCATTGTACAGATATATTATTTGAAATATTGTTTAAAGGATATCTTTGTTTTAGGTAGATTAAATAAGGGCATCTTTGAAGATTATTTGTGAGTTTCGGATATACATAAATATGATGCTCTAGCTAGGCCTTTAACAATGGCATATTTTTAAAGCAGGTACGGATGTGGTGGATAGCAAAACAAATTCCAAATATTTTAAGAGAATAATTAGTATAACTTCTTTGAAGGTCTTAAACTACTTTTAAATAGTATTTGTTCATAATATAGAATTTAAGAAATTCCTCCATATAGGCTGTTGTTCATGATTATATCGCCCAGTTCTCATAAAAGAGCTTCAGTTTATACAGTGCAATCAGACCCCTTGACTATTCCACATTGTGTTACATCCCCCCCCACCCCCCTTCAATGTACACACAATACCCCATAACGACAAAGTGAAAACAGTTTTAGACATTTTTGCTGAAGTATAAAAAATAACAGAAATACTTTATTTTACACAAGTATTCAGGCCCTTTGCTAGGAGACTTGAATTCGAGCTCAGCTGCATCCTGTTTCCATTGATCACCCTTGAGATGTTTCTACAACTTGCTTGGAGTCCACCTGTGGTAAATTCAATTGATTGGACATGATTTGGAAAGGCACACACCTGTCTATATAAGGTCCCACAGTTGATTGTGTCGAGGCACAGATCTGGGGAAGGGTATCTGCAGCATTGAAGGCCCCCAAGAACACAGTGGCCTACATCATTCTTAAATGGAAGAAGTTTGGAACCACCCGAGACTCTTCCTAGAGTTGGCTGCCCGGCCAAACCGAGCAATCGGGGAAGAAGGACTTTCATCAGGGAGGTGACCAAGAACCTGATGGTCACTCGGACAGAGCGCTAGAGTTCCTCTGTGGAGATGGTAGAACCTTCCAGAAGGAAAAAACTTCTGTAGGTATTTTCTTAACTGCATCGTTGGTTAAGGGCGTGTAAAGTAAGCATTTCACTGTAAGGTCTACACCTGTTGGATTTGGCACACGTGACCAATAAAATTGGATTTGAATGTTGCAGAAATGCTTTTGTACCCATCCCCAGATCTGTGCATCGACACAATCCTGTCTGGGAGCGCTACGGACAATTCCTTTGAACTCATAGCTTGGTTTTTGCTCTGACATGCACTTTCAACTGTGGGACCTTATATAGACAGTTGTAGAAACATCAAGGATGATCAATGGAAACACGATACCTGAGTTCAAGTTTAAGTTGCATAGCATTTCTTCACTTTTCAAGTGGATGTTTTGGCAACATTAAGTGGATACAAAACAGGATCTTCCTTGTTCACGGATGATTCTCGTTCAACAAATGAATATGACTTCACGTCCCTGCACTAAATATTTTTGATTAAGAAAGGTAAACCTAGAGCTATTTCAGATAATTGTATAAGCCAAATACAATTTAAGAATGGTCATTGTCACCCTCTTTGTTAGTTTGACATTTCCTGGGGATTTATATCAAGCGATTTATACCCATCTAATGTGACTGCATATGTGTGTGAATTATTTCAAACCTAAATAAATTCATATTTTGGTGAATAAAGCTATTTATATGGAAGTATAATGTGAGAGCCTTTGATGAGGCGGCCTTAACTGTGAACCACTTGAGTTCTGAGGACAACCACAGAATTAAACTAACTCGCCATGGAAACATGTCATGTTCTTTGCCCTCAAATTGTCTATTTATGATCATTATCAGGAATGTTTGGTTTGGGGTATTATTGTTCTTTTATAGATGCACTGTAATTGCTTTGTTAAAAGGGGGCAGGTGACTGTGGGGACTTACTTGTGGGATTCTGAAAATATGATTACTGTGCACGAGGACAGAGCTACATTGGTCTATTCGACGAGAATACATAAAGGGGAACCGTCGGAGCGGAGATCTTGTAGGGCCCGGGTCAGGCCCTACTCCGCCTGCAGGTAAATCATTTCCACCGAGAGGCTGCGGTCCTGCAAACAGTGACCTATGGATTTGGGGAAGAAGAGAAGAAAGCTGGTTATTGACTTCTGCACACAGACCGAGGGGTACACAGACATGACGTGAGGAGCAGCTCTACAGCAGCATGTCCAGACCTGGAGTCAACAACCACACGAAGACAACTCAACTTTTCACATCTAAACTTAATCGTAACTCTTATCAAGTTGTAGTTAAGTGACCAGTGAAGAGCAGGATAGCTTGATTTAACCATAGGCCTAATATTGTAAAAATGGATGTGATAGGTTGATTCAAAAAAGCTGTGAGTTCGTTATTTGCTGATGTGCATTTATTGTAAATAAGCTTATCATTTGTGTGTTCTTAAACATCTTACCGATGTTGAAAGAGCACAAACAGCATATACTGACTAGTTACAATTGTCATTCAAACCACTTGTCGACTGTGAGTAATATAGAATATGTTGAGGAGGGTGGGACAGTGAGGTCTCTTGAAGCTCACAACAGGCACATATCATAGCAATACTTGTGATGAATGTTTAATCTATTTTACTGAGCCATTTACTTTATGATCGTATTCTTATCTTTTCTTATTGTTGTTGCATTGTCCAGAAGGAACCTGCACGTAAACATTTCATTGGACATTGTACACCATGTGTACCCCGTACATACGACTAATAAAACTTAAACCTCTGCTTCATTAACACAGACTATTGTTGATTAACATTGCACATATTCAATTTCTCTACAAAACTTTTGGCACCAGAGTCAGTATGTAGGTCTTTCCTGCTCAGCAATGCTTTTTGGCAGGGGTGACAATTTCAAAATACAGTATGCATACATTTTTGTCCACAAGTACCAAGATGAGTTAACAGTGTAAAGATGTCATTGAATAGGACATTCAGGTTTACAGTATTTAACATTGAGAGAACATACAACTTCATAGCACACGCGAGCAGGCCTTTCTAATCGACCTGGCCGGGGTATCCTGGCCGGGATAATGATCTCATCCCGTCAGTAGAGGTTGCCTGGTTATTTTTTTTAAACGTCTTCCTAACCATCTTAAATAAGCATGCCCCATTCAAGAAATTTAGAACCAGGAAAAGATATAGCCCTTGGTTCTCTCCAGACCTGATTGCCCTTAACCAACATAAAAACATCCTATGGCGTTCTGCATTAGCATCGAACAGCCCACGTGATATGCAGCTGTTCAGGGAAGCTAGAAACTATTATACACAGGCAGTTAGAAAAGCCAAGGCTAGCTTTTTCAAGCAGAAATTTGCTTACTGCAACACTAACTCAAAAAGTTCTGGGACACTGTAAAGTCCATGGAGAATAAGAACACCTCCTCCCAGCTGCCCACTGCACTGAAGATAAGAAACACTGTCACCACTGATAAATCCACTATAATTAAGAACTTCAATAAGCATTTTTCTATGGCTGGCCATGCTTTCCACCTGGCTACTCCTACCCCGGTCAACAGCACTGCGCCCCCACAGCAACTCGCCCAAGCCTTCCCCATTTCTCCTTCTCCCAAATCCGTTCAGCTGATGTTCTGAAAGAGCTGCAAAATCTGGACCCCTACAAATCAGCCGGGCTAGACAATCTGGACCCTTTCTTTCTAAAATTATCTGCCGAAATTGTTGCCACCCCTATTACTAGACTGTTCAACCTCTCATTCGTGTCGTCTGAGATTCCCAAAGATTGGAAAGTAGCTGCGGTCATCCCCCTCTTCAAAAGGGGGGGACACTCTTGACCCAAACTGCTACAGACCAGTATCTATCCTACCATGCCTTTCTAAGGTCTTTGAAAGCCAAATCAACAAACAGATTACCAACCATTTCGAATCTCACCATACCTTCTCTGCTATGCAATCTGGTTTCAGAGCTGGTCATGGGTGCACCTCAGCCACGCTCAAGGTCCAAAACGATATCTTAACCGCCATCGATAAGAAACATTACTGTGCAGCCGTATTAATTGATCTGGCCAAGGATTTCGACTCTGTCAATCACCACATCCTCATCGGCAGACTCGACAGCCTTGGTTTCTCAAATGATTGCCTCGCCTGGTTCACCACCTACTTATCTGATAGAGTTCAGTGTGTCAAATCGGAGGGTCTGCTGTCGGGACCTCTGGCAGTCTCTATGGGGGTGCCACAGGGTTCAATTCTTGGACCGACTCTCTTCTATGTATACATCAATGATGTCGCTCTTGCTGCTTCCTCTACGCAGACGACACCATTCTGTATACTTCTGGCCCTTCTTTGGACACTGTGTTAACCCTCAAGGCAAGCTTCAATGTCATACAACTCTCCTTCCATGCCCTCCAATTGCTCTTAAATACAAGTAAAACTAAATGCATACTCTTCAACCGATCGCTGCCTGCACCTGCCCGCCTGTCCAACATCACTACTGTGGACGGCTCTGACTTGGAATACGTGGACAACTACAAATACTTAGGTGTCTGGTTAGACTGTAAACTCTCCTTTCAGACCCACATCAAACATCTCCAATCCAAAGTTAAATCTAGAATTGGCTTCCTATTTCGCAACAAAGCATCCTTCACTCATGCTGCCAAACATACCCTTGTAAAACTGACCATCCTACCAATCTTCCACTTTGGCGATGTCATTTACAAAATAGCCTCCAATATCCTACTCAACAAATTGGATGGTCTATCACAGTGCAATCAGTTTTGTCACCAAAGCCCCATATACTACCCACCATTGCGACCTGTACACTCTCGTTGGCTGGCCCTCGCTTCATACTCGTCGCCAAACCCACTGGCTCCATTTCATCTACAAGACCCTGATAGGTAAAGTCCCCCCTTATCTCAGCTCGCTGGTCACCATAGCATCTCCCACCTGTAGCACACGCTCCAGCAGGTATATCTCTCTGGTCACCCCCAAAACCAATTCTTTCTTTGGCCGCCTCTCCTTCCAGTTCTCTGCTGCCAATGACTGGAACGAACAACAAAAATCTCTGAAACTGGAAACACTTCTCTCTCACTAGCTTTAAGCACCAACTGTCAGAGCAACACATTACTGCACCTGTACATAGCCCACCTATAATTTAGCCCAAACAACTACCTCTTTCCCTACTGTATTTATTTTTGCTCCTTTGCACCCCATTATTTTTATTTCTCCTTTGCAAATTCTTCCACTGCAAATCTACCATTCCAGTGTTTTACTTGCTATATTGTATTTACTTTGTGACACCATGGCCTTTTTTTGCCTTTACCTCCCCTCATTTGCTCACATCGTATATAAACTTATTTATACTGTATTATTGACTGTATGTTTGTTTTACTCCATGTGTAACTGTGTCGTTGTTTGTGTCGAACCGCTTTGCTTTATCTTGGCCAGGTCGCAATTGTAAATGAGAACTTGTTCTCAACTTGCCTACCAGGTTAAATAAAGGTGAAATAAATAAAAAAAAGCAGGCTACTTACTGTACAAAATTCAAACCTAACATTACAATAAAAGGTTACCAGAACTTCTATTTGAAATTGCAGATTGTTGAGTGTATAAGCTCTACGGAGACTTAACGGATCTTTAATGCATAGTTTAAAGTGTATGGTATCTTCAATGGAAGCCATATGGATTCGTATGGTCTTTTTTTAATGGAGAGAAAGTTCAAATTTATGTACGAAAAGAATCTCAGTGACAGTGAGGAAAACAAAAACTGCCATAGGTCACTGGATCTTCAGTCTCCATTCAATTCAGTTTTGTGAGGTTAAAGTATAACTCATTCATCCCGATCGCTGCATCTGTACATAATCTATCGGTAAATAGCCCACCCTTTTTTACCTACCTCATCCCCATACTGTTTTTATTTATTTACTTTTCTGCTCTTTTGCACACCAATATCTCTACCTGTACATGACCATCAGATCATTTATCACTCCAGTGTTAATCTGCAAAATTGTAATTATTCGCCTACCTCCTCATGCCTTTTGCACACAATGTATATAGACTCCCCCTTTTTTTTCTTACTGTGTTATTGACTTGTGAATTGTTTACTCCATGTGTAACTCTGTGTTGTCTGTTAACACTGCTATGCTTTATCTTGGCCAGGTCGCAGTTGCAAATGAGAACTTGTTCTCAACTAGCCTACCTGGTTAAATAAAGGTGAAATAAAAAAAATGTAAAATCCCACTCCATGAAATATCCCAGGTTTGTCTAGTTGAATAGTTAAATAGACATGCATTTCGACGCTACATAGGCTCTGCAAATGGGAACAATATTTGCTTGTCAGACCTTGAGATTGAACAGGAAGAGGATGAAAGAAAATGTTTTTTTCCCCCAGAGTGCAATAACAACAAGTAGAACAGAAAAGTAGAACATGCATTGCTAAGTTGACATGTTTTTACTCCAAGAGATTTTCAGATTTCATAACTCTTATGTTGCCGTCGATTTGTTCTGTAGAGTGTCTGTGGTGAATGTCTGAATTAACGTTACTGATGGGCATGTCAAGAAATCAACGAAATATGCATCTTCAACGAAACATCAAGCTGGCATATTATGGGAAATCTAACAATCCCTAACTATAGCGTTAGTCAGTCTCAGGTTTAAATGGGTGCAATTTAGATTTGTATCGTCTTCTATATTTTTTTTTAGGGAGAGAGATGAAATGGATGCATGATAAGATTTTCATTTATCAGTGATTGTGAGGAAAACAGGGAGGCTGTTCCTAAAAATAGATCTTACATTTTCCAATCAACCTGGTGAGAAAGACATGGGTAGCGTGTAAGTGAGTGGTAGCACTTTAACCATTCAGATCAGTGATTCTCCCAACCTCTCCTCGGGGATCCCCGGGCGGTTCATGTATTTCAGAGCTAGCACACCCGATTCAACTAATTATACATAGCCCTTGATTAAGTAATCAGGTGAGTTAAGGGCGACAGCGAAATAGTTGACAGAGTGAAAAGGAGGAAGCCAAACCAGAATACAAATATTTCAAAACATGCATTGTGTGTGCAATAAGGCACTAAAGTAATACTGCAAAAAATGTGGTAAAGCAACCCTGAATAGAAAGTGACCCTGAATAGAAAGTGTTATGTTTGGGGCAAATCACAACACATTACTGAGTACCACTCCATATTTTCTAGCATTGTGGTGGCTGAATCATGTTATGGGTATGCTTGTAATCGTTAAGGACTCGGGAGTTAGACTGTATATGTGTGTACGGGGCCTCACTCTGGTTTTGTAACTTTTCTGTTTTTATATAATAGAAATGGAGCTAAGCACAGGCAAAATCCAAGAAGAAAACCTGGTTCAGTCTGCTTTCCACCAGACACTGGGAGATTAATTCCCCTTTCAGCAGAACAATAACCTAAAACACAAGGTCAAATCTACACCGAAGATAGTGAATGTTCCTGAGTGGCCGGCCTAGTTACAGTTGACTTAAAATATGCTAGAAGATCTATGGCAAGACATTAAAATGGTTGTCTAGCATTCATCAACCACCAAAATCTTGAAGAATTTTGAAAACAGTAGTGAGCAAATATTGTACAATCCAGGTGTTCAAAGCTCTTAGACGTACCCAGAAAGAATCACAGGTGTAAATGCAAAAGGCGATTCTAACATTTGTTGACGCAGGGCTGTGAATACTTATGTAAATTATATATCAGTTTTTCATTCTCAATAAATAAGCAACAATTTTAAAAACATGTTTTCACTTTGTCATTCTGGGGTATTGTGGGTAGATTGATGAGGAAAATGTTTAATACATTTTGAATAGAGGCTGTAACAACAAAATGTGGAATAAGTCAAGGGGTATGAATACTTTCTGAAGGCATTGTAGGTATTCTTGACTATTACTGTTAAACTCCCACAAAAGTGATCCAACAGGAGTAGGGGTCTTTTCATTCCTCTTCACACACACACACAATCACCACAATTGCTGAAATCCTCATCCTCACTCCTGGAGAAACAACAAAACACCCACCTCCATTTACAACAAGGGCAAAGAAAATTTGCAAAAGCATAAATACCCATGGCTATTCCCTATTTGCTTGAAGGTGAGGTACTCACATGCTCTGGTTGCTCACAGACAGGACCACATAGCCAGCAGGTGCCTTGTGAAGTTGCTTGTAGAACCGCTGGTAGAGGGCACTACGGTTGTCAGCTGGATTGTAAAACCTTGAGAGAAGCTGAGGGGTGAGAGAAGACATTTTCTAAACTAGAGTAGTCATGCTGTTGGTCTAACTCCTCATAACTGAAACAGTAACACATTCATGCATGAAGTGATGGTCATGTACCATCTGAATCATTGCTCTGCCCCCCTCCTACTCTGCATCCTATGACTCACTGTCCCCTCCCCTTTCTGGCTGCCCACTGGGCACAGACAGCAATTCAACATTGAATCAAGTCATTTCAATGACAAAGGTCCTGGATGGCGCAGAGGTCAAAAGCACTGCAATGAAGTGCTGAGGTGCCACCACAACCCGGGGTTCGATCACAGGCTGTGTCACAACTGGTTGTGACCGGGAGTCCAATAGGAGGGCACAGAATTGTCCCAGCACCATCCAGGGTAGGGGAGGGTTTGGCCGGTGGGGCATTCCTTGGCTCATTGTGCTCTAGAGACTCCTTGTGGCGTGGCCGGGCGCCTGCAAGCTTATAACGGACATCAGTCGAACAATGTTTCCTCCGACACATTGGTACGGCTGACATCAGTGTTAAGCGAGCAATGTGAAAATTAGGCGGCCAGGCAGGTCATGTTTCAGAGGACGCATCACTCGACCTTCGAGCCCATTGAGTCGCCGCAGAGATGAGCCAAGGGGCCTAATCCGGGAAGAAAACAAAGTTTAAAAAATAAGCTGGTGGCCATACCACCCTGAACACACCTGTTCAGAGTCAGTCCTGGTTAGTACTGGGATGGGAGACCGCCTGGGAATACCTGGTGCCCTAAGCTCCAAAATTGTTAATAATGACGTGGAACCAACATTGATCAACCAGTGTGTGCCCAGTGGGTGAGTGACTCATTGCAAGCTTGCAGAAAAGGGCTGCAGACAGCATAGCGAAAATGAAGGAAAACTAAACTTCCAGAAGACCCATCATCCTTTCACTCCCTCCTCTCTACATTATCTTCTGTATACTTTGCTAAAGCCACTTTCTATCACAAGCTTCTGCCTCGAACCCCAAGAAACTCCCACCTTCCTCCCTCAATCCTCCACTCCGAACCTTTGGGGATGACTTGGTCAACCACTTTGGGAAAAAAAAAAGGTTGACGACATCTGCTCCTCATTCACTCAGCCTAGAGTCCACTGGTCCCACTCACACAAAACTACACACTTTGACCTCTTTCTCCAGATGAAATCCTGAGACTATTGCGGTCCAGCCACCCGACAACCTGCCCGATCGACCCCAACCCCTCATCCCGATCATCTCTGGAGACAGTCTTCCATTTCTCATCCCTGACCACTGGCTGCACCCCTTCTTACTTCAAAATGTCCAGAGCCCCTCAAGAGACCAACATCGACCCCTATGACAGTGTCCCTTCACAGAGAGCAGTCCCTCGCTATCCCTCTCAGAACCATCTTCTTAACCCTAACCCTACTCGGCTGTCATATCCTCACACTGCCTCTTCTATCATTGCTATGTGGATGACCATAAAAACAATTATCCTCCCCTGACAACCAGGTGTCGAAACGCACCTGCGTGCCTGGCAGATATCTTAGCTTGGACTTCAGCCCACCACCTTAACCTCAACAAAACGGAGCTGCTCTTCCTCCCGGCGAAGGCCTTCCCGCAACAAGACCTCTCCATCACAGTTGGCAACTCCAGTGGCCACCTCCCAGAGAGCAAATAACCTTGGCCACTAAAAGATTCAACATGAAGAGCACAGTTCTCCAGCATTCATCAAAGGTGAGCATTTGCTCACTGAAGTTGGTTACAACACCAAACTTTAGTCAGGTCAAGACCCTGGTGAAGATGACAAGGACGCAGATGAGCTTACTTCTGACAGTTTGTGCAGAACTTCTTCGGTTGTGCAAACCCACAGTTTCATCAGATTTTCGGGTGGCTGGTCTCAGATGATCCTGCAGGTGAAGATGGATGTAGAGGTCCTGGGCTGGCATGGTTACACATGGTCTGCGGTTGTGAGCCCGGTTTGACGTACTGCCAATTTCTCTAAAATTGCATTACAGGCGGCTTATGGTAGAGAAATTAACATTAAATTATCTGGCAAAAGCTCTGGCGGCCATTCCTGCAGTCAGCATACAAATTGCACACTCCCTCAAAACAAGAGAAATCAGTGGTATTGTTTTGTGTGACAAAAGTGCAAATTTTTTAGTGGCCTTTTGTTCCCAACACAAGGTAGACCTGTGTAATGATCATGCTGTATAATCAGCTTCCTTATATGCCACAATTGTCAGGTGAATGGATTATCTTGGCAAAGGAAAAATGCTCACGAACAGGTATGTAAACAAATGCGTGCAAAACTGAGTGAAATACGTTTTTTTTTCCAGCTCATGAAACATGGGACCAACACTTTACATGTTGCATTTATATCCGTGTTGTGTAGTATAGGCCTGCCTTCTGTATCAGTGATACACCAACATGTCAAGCTCTGTTCTCAAAGTAAAAATGTTACAGCAAACAAAAACCTTACTAGGCCTGGAGTTTTTCACCCCTTCCTACACACAGGTGTGTCTACTTTATTCTTAAAAATGGAGCGGACAGCATAACACCCCAAGTACTGTATCTAGCAGATTATGGTGTAATAATACAAAACCTTTGCATTCATGTTTCGGTGCGTCACCTCACCATCATCCCTCCAACCTGCCATTAACATTTATGAACAGTCAACCACGGGATGTTGGCAGACTGTCTAGCTAACGTTAGCTATATTTTTAACTATCTAACAATTTTGAGAACTTGCAAGCTCAGAGTCTTTGTGGTCGTTCATCCGGTCTTCTCTCACGGGGTATGGTGCTGGTCTTCGAAATGTTCGAAGAGGTTTAACACGACTAAAGAAGGCGATTTACAATTAGCCAGCTATTAGTATCATAACTAGCTAATTTCAGCTCTTCACCTAGCCATTCCTTGAAATTTGATTTCGCTAACGTTACACACTCACAATTTGCTTACTACATATACAATAGCTAGCTATCCGGTTAATAGCTAGCGTTAGTTAGGGTAGCTACAAAGATGACTATAGTCATAGCTAGTTAGGATAGCTAGAATTAAACTGAATGAGGCTCATGTTAGCTAGCTAGTTGGCCAATAACAGTTGGCCAGCTAACTGGCTCACTAGCCAACTAATGGTAGCTTGCTAGCCACTTACCCTCCGTTTGGGTTGAGGCCGTCTGTCGCCTTGTCCCCACGACGACATTGCACCTTAGCCACGTGAGACTAATCGCTAAAGAACCTGTAGGAAAATAACAAAATGGTGCTATGTATTTGACCAAACGGGCTCATGTTTGTTTGCAAATACTGAACCGCAAAGTAAAGCTAGGCTAGATCATGTGACATGACAAGTGGGCGGGGTTAGCAACTAAAAATGCACCAATGGAGGGCAAGCTGATCCTAGATATATCTATCTATTCTATACTATATGCGCCCGACTGGACTGCAGGGTCATCAAAAAAAGGAGGAAACCATCATACCAATCACACCATTAATATATACATAAGTATGTGGAAACCCCTTCAAATGAGTGGATTCTGCTATTTCAGCCACACCCGTTGCTGACAAGTGTATGAATCGAGAACACAGCCATAAAATCTCCATAGTTAACATTGGAAGTAGAATGGCCATACTGAAGTGCTCAGTGATTTTAACATAGCACCGTCATAGGATGTCACCTTTCCAACAATTTCTGCCTTGCTAAAATTCCCAACTGTAAGTGCTGTTATTGTGAAGTGGAAACGGCTCAGCCACGAAGTGGTAGGCTCACAGAAGGGGAGCGTGGAGTGTTGAAGTGCATAGCGAGTATAAATTGCCTGTCCTCGGTTACAACACTCCAAGTTCCAAACTGCCTCTGGAAGCAACGGTCAGCACAATAACTGTTCATTGGGAGTTTCATGAAATGGGTTTCCATGGTCGAGCAGCCGCACACAAGCCTAAGATCACCATGCGCAATGCAAAGTGTCGGCTGGAATGGTGTAAAGCTCGCCGCCATTTTACTCTGGAGCAGGGGAAACACTTTATCTGGAGTGATGAATCACGCTTCACAATCTGACATTCCAAAGGACGAATCTGGGTTTGGTGGATGCCAGGAGACCGCTACCTGCCCAAATGCATAGTGCCAACTGTAAAGTTTGGTGGATGAGGAATAATGGTCTGGGGCTGTTTTACATGGTTCGGGCTAGGCCCCTTGACATTCCAAACAATTCTGTACTTCCAATCTTGTGGAAACAGTTCAATGTGGAAGAATTTGACCGGCCTGCACAGAGCCCTGACTTCAACCCCATCGAACCCCTTTGGGATGAATTAGAACGCAGACTGCGTGCCAGGCTAATCGCCCAACATCAGTGCCCGACCTCACTAATGCTCTTGCAGCTGAATGGAAGCAAGTCCCCGCACCAATTTTCCAACATCTATTGGAAAGTTTTCCCAGAAGAGTGGAGGCTGTTGTGGCAGCAAAGGGGGTACCAACTCCATATTAATGCCCATGAATTTGGAATGAGAGGTGTCCAAAAGTGTCCACATACTTTTGGTAATGTAATATATCTATTTAAACTCAGCAAAAAAAGACACGTCTCTTTTTCAGGACCCTGTCTTTCAAAGATAATTAGTAAAATTCCAAATGACTTCATAGATCTTCATTGTAAAGGGTTTAAACACTGTTTCCTATGCTTGTTCAATGAACCATAAACAATTAATGAACATGCATCTATGGAATGGTCGTTAAGACACTAACAGCTTACAGACGTTAGGTAATTAAGGTCACAGTTATGAAAAATTAGGACACTAAAGAGGCCTTGCTGCTGACTCTGAAAAACACCAAAAGAAAGATGCCCAGTGCCTTGCTACAAGGAGGCATGAGGACTGCAAATGTGGCCAGGGCAATAAATTGCAATGTCAGTACTGTGAGACGCCTAAGACAGTGCTACAGAGAGACAGGTTTGACACCTGATCGGTACATCTGAACATCACACCTGCGGGACAGGTACAGAATTGCAACATCAACTGCCCGAGTTAAAACCAGGAACGCACAATCCCTCCATCAGTGCTCAGACTGTCCGCAATAGGCTGAGAGAGGCTGGACTGAGGGGTTGTAGGCCTTTTGTAAGGCAGGTCCTCACCAAAAACGTTGCCTATGGGCACAAACCCACCATCACTGGACCAGACAGGACTGGCAAAAAGTGCTCTTCACTGACAAGTTACGGTTTTGTCTCACCAGGGGTGATGGTCGGATTCACATTTATTGTCAAAGGAATAAGCGTTACACCAAGGCCTGTACTCTGGAGCGGGATCGATTCGGAGGTGGAGGGTCCGTCATGGTCTGGGGCGGTGTGTCACAGCATCATCGGACTGAGCTTGTTGTCATTGCAGGCAATCTCAACTCTGTGCGTTACAGGGAAGACATCCTCCTCCCTCATGTGGTACCCTTCCTGCAGTCTCATCCTGACATGACCCTCCAGCATGGCAATGCAACCAGCCATACTGCTCGTTCTGTGTGTGATTTCCTGCAAGACAGGAATGTCAGTGTTTTGCCATGGCCAGCGAAGAGCCCAGATCTCAATCCCATTGAGCACGTTTCGGACCTGTTGGATCGGAGGGTGAGGGTTAGTGCCATTCCCCTCAGAAATGTCCGGGAACTTGCAGGTGCCTAGGTGGAAGAGTGGGGTAACATCTCACAGCAAGAACTGGCAAATCTGGTGCAGTCCATGAGGAGGAGATGCACTGCAGTTCTTAATGCAGCTGGTGGCCACACCAGATACTGACTGTTGCTTTTGATTTGAACCCCCCTTTGTTCAGGGACATATTCCATTTCTGTTAGTTACATGTCTGTGGAACTTGTTCAGTTTATGTCTCAGTTGTTGAATATTATGTTCATACAAATATTTACACGTTATGTTTGCTGAAAATAAACGCAGTTGACAGTGCGAGAATGTTTATTTATTTTCTGAGTTTATCTATCATCTGCAAACAGTAAACATTTGACTTCAGAGTCTAGTTGGGTGAGGCCGGGTGCTTCAGACTGTTCTAGAGCCCTCTCCAATTCATTTATATAAATGCTGAAGAGGGTAGGGCTCAAGCATTGTGTTTCATAGTTTCCAGTGTTGTTATTTGTGTGGTTTAGGCTTGGACCATTAGGTGTGAGCAGAGCATGCTAAGAATCTGGTACATGCCTCTTAGGTTGCAGGATGGTGCTTGGGCTGGTGTATTAGTGGGGGTTGGGCCTGTTTCACTGCTCACGGCCTAGGCATGTGTGTGGCTGTCATGTTGAGGTCCTTGCTGCAGGGATGGGGTGCATGTGGGGGCAGAAGGGGCATAGGCCTGATCTGAGGGGGGCCTCTATAGGGTGTGGCTAGGGATTGTTGGGGGTGGGGGCGTCAACTGCTTGGGTTGGGTATGTGGCTTATGGAACTGTGGTTTTGTTGTCGGTCATCTTGGTGTGCATCCTCTTTGTGCAGGTCCTCCGGGAGGGGGTCTCGTAGTTCTGGGAGGGTGTCTCGCTGGTCTGGGTGGGGTTTCCGTTGCTCTGTTGCTCCTGTGTGAGGTGCTGTTCGATGTCCTTCAGGGTCCTCTCAAAGGTGTGGACTATTGCCTTGTACAGCTGGACCTGGTCGTAGAGGCGGTTCAAGTCCAGGTTGGGGTGGTGGGCCAGGTAGACGTTTTGAGGCACAGTCCAGGGAAATGCTTGCATTCACCGACTATAGTGGCAGGGTGAATGTATTTTTGTGGTAGCAGGGAGGAGATGACTACATGTGAGTTTGAGAAGCTTTTTCAATCACTCTATTGAGTGCTGTGGCCACCCTTTCCTGCTTGGCCCTCAGGTTGTTTATGCTTGTGTGAATTATGATGTGGCTGGGGGACCCCAGTCTGTCATCTGACAGCATCTCCAGGGCACGCCAGGTGTTTGTACACCAGAGTTTAGCCACTCTGTGTTATGGAAAAAGTTTCTTCTCATCAATGTATTTCCCATTTGAGGTGTTAAGAAATGGTACAGACAGAGGACTGAAGTGCTTCTAGCTCTTAGGAAACTTTGCAGTAGTTCGTTTTTTTACGTGTCATTTTTTACATTATTAGCCCAGAAATGTTTTTGTGTTGCTACATACAGCCGGGAAGAACTATTGGATATCAGAGCGGCGGTAACTCACTAGCACTACCAGCATTACGACCAGGAATATGACTTTCGCGAATCGGATCCTTTGTTTCCCCCAGGGAAATTTAACTGATCCCAGAGGCCGATCCAAAACACAGATGGCAGAGGAGAGGTACCCAGTGTGGTCTTCTAGTCCCACTTAGGAGGCGCGCAGACCACCCACCGCTTCCGAGTATATTACTCGCTAATGTTCAGTCTCTGGATAATAAAGTTGACGAGCTCAGGGTGGGGATGTCTTTCCAGAGAGACATCAGGGATTGTAACATACTCTGTCTCACGAAAACATGCATCTCTCGGGATATACGGTCTGAGTCCATCCAGCCAGTTGGGTTCTCAGTTCATCGCGCAGACAAGAATATATATCTCTCTGGGAAGACGAAGGGCGTGTGTGCATGTTTCTTGATTAACGACTGATGGTGTGATTGTGATAAAATACAGGAACTTAAGTCCTTTTGTTCACCCAACCTAGAATACTTCACAATCAAATGCCGATCGTATTATCTCCCAAGAGAACTCTCTTCGATTATAGTCAGAGCTGTGCATATCCCCCTCAAGCCAATACCGCGACGGCTCGCAAAGAACTTCACTGGACTTTATTAAAACTGGAAACCACATATCCTGAGGCCGCATTTACTGTAGTTGGGGATTTTAACAAAGCAAATTTGAGAAAAAGGCTGCCGAAGTTCTATCAACGCATTGACTGTAGTACACGTGCTGCTAAAACACTCGACCACTGTACTCCAACTTCTGGGATGCCTACAAGGCCCTCCCCCGCCCTCCTTTCAGCAAATCTGATCACGACTCCATTTTGCTCCTCCCTTCCTATAGACAGAAACTCAAACAGGAAGTGCCTGTGCTCAGGACTATTCATCACTGGTCTGACCAATCGGAATCCACGCTTCAAAATTGTTTTGATAACGCC
Organism: Oncorhynchus keta; assembly: GCF_023373465.1. Lineage (NCBI taxonomy): Eukaryota > Metazoa > Chordata > Actinopteri > Salmoniformes > Salmonidae > Oncorhynchus > Oncorhynchus keta. The sequence goes on along the minus strand of NC_068437.1, from coordinate 22,341,988 downwards.
GACTGGGATACGTTCCGTTTAGCCTCCGAGAATAATATTGACGACTATACTGATACGGTGATTGAGTTTATCAGGAAGTGTATAGGAGACGTTGTACCCACTGTGACTATTAAAACCTACTCTAATAAGAAACCGTGGATAGATGGCAGCATTGCACAAAACTGAATGGGCAAACCATCGCATTTAACCATGGCATGGTGACTGGGAATATGGCTGAATACAGTGTAGTTATTTCCTCCGTTAGGCAATCAAACAAGAAAAACGTCAGTATAGAGACAAAGAGGAATCTCAATTTAATGGCTCAGACAAGAGACGTATGTGGCAGGGTCTACAGACAATCATTGACAACAAAGGGTAAACTCGCCACGTCGCGGACAACTACGTCTTGCTTCTGGACAAGCTAAACACCTTCGCCTGTTCTGAGGATAACACAGTGCGACCGATGCGGCCCGCTACCGAGGACTGTGGGCTCTCCTTCTCCGTGGCCGACGTGAGTAAGACATTCAAGCGTGTTATCCCAGACCAGCTAGCTGGAGTGTTTATGCACATATTCAATCTCTCCCAATCTCAGTTTACTGTCCCCACATGCTTCAAGATGTCCACCATTGCTTTCTTGTGTGCAGGAACAAAGGTAACTGAACTAAATGACTATCGACCCGTACCACTCACTTCTGTCATCATGAAGTGCTTTGAGAGACTAGTCAAGGATCATATCACCTCTACCTTACCTGACACCCTAGACACACTTCAATTTGTTCACCGCCCCAATAGATCCGCAGACCATGCAATTGCTACCGCAATGCACACTGCCCTATCCCATCTGGACAAGAGGAATACCTATGTTATAATGCTGTGAATTGAATATAGCTCAGCATTCAACACCATAGTACCCTCCAAGCTCATCACTAAGCTTGAGGCCCTGGGTCTGAACCTTCCCTGTCCAACTGGGTCCTGGACCTCCTGACGGGCCTCCCAGGTGGTGAAGGCAGGAAAAAACACCTCGGCTTTGCTGATCGTCAACACTCGTCCCCCACAAGGATGTGTGCTCAGCCCGTCCTGTACTCCCTGTTTGCCCATGACTGCATGGACACGCACTTCTCCAACTCAATCATCAAGTTTGCAGAGGAAACAATAGTAGTAGGCCTGATTACCAACAATGATGAGACAGCCTGCAGGGAGGAGGTGAGGGACATGGGAGTGTGGTGCCATTAAAATAACATCTCACCCAACGTCAACAAAGCAAAGGAGCTGATCGTGCACTTCAGGAAACAGGAAACAGCAGAGGGAGCACTCCCCTATCCACATCTATGGGACCGCAGTGGAGATGGTGGAAAGCTTCAAGTTCCTCAGCGTACACATCACTGGCAAACTGAAATGGTCCACCCACCCAGAAAGTGTTGTCAAGAAGGTGCAACAGCGCCTCATCAACCTCAGGAGGCTGAAAAAAGTTAGCTTGGCACCTAAAACCCTCAAACTTTTACAGATGCACAATTGAGATCATCCTGTCGGGCTGTATCACCGCTTGGTACAGCAACTGCACCACCCGCAACCTCAGGGCTCTGCAGAGGGTGGTCCGGTCTGCCCAACGCATCACCGGCGGAAAACTACCTGTACTCCAGGACACATACAGCCCCCGATGTCACAGGAAGGCCTGTTCACCCTACTATCATCCAGAAGGCGAGGTCAGTACAGATGCATCAAAGCTGGGACCGAAAGACTGAAAAACAGCTTCTATCTCAAGACCATCAGACTGTTAAATACTGTTAAATAGCCATCACTAGCACAGACCGGCTGCTGCCCTATATACATAGACGTGGAATCACTGGCCACTTTAATGGGACACTAGTCACTTTAATAATGTTGAAATATTTTGCATTACTCGTCTCATACACTTGAAGTCGGACGTTTATATATACCTTAACCAACTACAATTAAACTCAGTTTTTCACAATTCCTAACATCTAATTTAATTAAAAAATCCCTGTCTTGTGTCAGTTAGGATCACCACTTAATTTTAAGAATGTGAAATGTCAGAATAATAGTAGAGTGATTTATTTCAGCTTATTTCTTTCATCACATTCCCAGTGGGTCAGAAGTTTATATACACTCAATTAGTATTTGGCAGCATTGTCTTTAAATTGTTTAACTTGGGTCAAATGTTTCAGGTAGCCTCCCACAAGCTTCCCTTAATAAGTTGGGTGAATTTTGGCCCATTCCTCCTTACAGAGCTGGTGTAACTGAGTCAGGTTTGTAGGCCTCCTTGCACGCACATGCCAGAAATATTCTATAGGGTTGAGGTCAGGGCTTTGTGATGGCCACTCCAATAGCTTGACTTTGTTGTCCTTAAGCCATTTTGCCACAACTTTGGAAATATGCTTGGGGTCATTGTCCATTTGGAAGACCTATTTGTGACCAAGCTTTAACTTCCTGACTGATGTCTTGAGATGCTGCTTCAATATATCCACATCATTTCCCTACCTCATGATGCCATCTATTTTGTGAAGTGCACCAGTCCCTCCTGCAGCAAAGCACCCCCACAACATGATGCTGCCACCCTCTTGCTTCACGGTTGGGATGGCGTTCTTCGGCTTGCAAGCCTCCCCTTTTTCCTCCAAACATAACGATGGTCATTATGGCCAAACAGTTCTATTTTTGTTTCATCAGACCAGTGGACATTTCTCAAAAAAGTATGATCTTTGTCCCCATGTGCAGTTGCAAACCGTAGTCTGTCTTTTTTAAGATTATTTTGGAGCAGTGGCTTCTTCCTTGCTGAGCGTTTTACTGTGGATATAGATACGTTTGCACCTGTTTCCTCCAGCATCTTCACAAGGTCCTTTGCTGTTGTTCTGGGATTGATTTACACTTCTCGCACCAAAGTACATTCATCTCTAGGAGACAGAATGCATCTCCTTCCTGAACGGTATGACGGCTGCGTGGTCCCATGGTGTTTATACTTACGTACTATTGTTTGTACAGACGAATGTGGTACCGTCAGGCGTTTGGAAATTGCTCCCAATGATGAATCAGACTTGTGGAGGTCTACAATTTTGTTTCTGGGTTCTTGGCTGATTTCTTTTGATTTTCCCATGATGTCAAGCAAAGAGGCACTGAGTTTGAAGGTATGCCTTGAAAAACATCCACAGGTACACCTCCAATTGACTCAAATGATGTCAATTAGCCTATCAGAAGCTTCTAAAGCCATGACATAATTTTCTGGAATTTTACAAGCTGTTTAAAGGCACAGTCAACTTAGTGTATATAAACTTCTGACCCACTGGAATTGTGATACAGTGAATTATAAGTGAAGTAATGTCTGTAAACAATTTTTGGAAAAATCACTTGTGTCATGCACAAAGTAGATGTCCTAACCGACTTGCCAAACTATAGTTTGTGAACAAGAAATTTGTGGAGTGGTTAAAAAAACAAGTTTTAATGATTCCAACCTAAGTGTATGTACCCGTACAACTTCAACTATATGTATATACTGTATTCTATCCTTTTCTACTGTATCCTAGTCTATGCCGCTCTGACATTGCTCTCCCAAATATTTATATATTCCTAATTTCATTCCCTTACTTTAGATTTGTGTGTATTGTTAGATATTACTGTTAGATACTACTGCACTGTTAGAGCTAGAAACAAAAGCATTTCGCGACACCTGCAATAAAATCTGCTAAACACGTGTATATGACCAATAAAAATTGTACCATCCTGTTTATATGTATATCTTTTGTACCACTTGCTTGGCAGTGGTAATATGTTTCTCCAAGGTCAGGGTTGTTACAATAGGGATCAACAGTGAAATTTATACTATGTTGTTTTCATTGCCAGATGATCAACCCTTGAATAAGAGATGAATCATTCATCATATCTCCAGTCGATAATATCTACTTGGATTATAAATTACTTTCTTTTTTTTTTTTTTTTACCATGTGCTTTTGAAATTGGTTTTTTTATGATTATTTCTGTCTTTAATTAAGTTAAGCAGACTAAATCCCTCAAATTAGGATGCATTGGAATTAAAGCAGCTTTTCCAATTCACTCCTGTGAGGATAAAAAAACGAATCAATCAAATGTTATTTTGCCGGCGGTGCCATGTCATGCATTAAAACCGGAACTTCAAGGATTTTGTAATTCAATTCCAAAGCAATTTGAGGAGGGCTCAAATTGAATGCCGTGCAAAGGGATTAAAATATCTCAAAATTACAGTGGGTATTATAAGTATTCACCCCCCTTGGATTTTTCCTATTTTGTTGCGTTACAAAGTGGGATTTAAATGAATTTAATTGTTATTTTCGGTCATTGATCTACACAAAATGTTCTGTCAAAGTGGAAGAACATTTGTATTTTGAACAAATAATAATATGAAAAATAAAACACTGCTATACCTTGATTAGATTAGTATTCAACCCCCTGAGTCAATGTCAATACACCTTTGGCAGCGATTACAGCTGTGAGTCTTCTTGGGTTACTCTTTAAGAGCTTTGCACCCCTGGATTGTGCAATATTTTCCCATTATTCCCATTATTCTTCTCAAAATTCTTCATGCTCTGTCAGCAATGATCAAGTCTTGCCATAGATTTTCAAGCAGATTTAAGAAAAAACTGTAACTTGGCCACTCAGGAGCACTCACTGTCTTCTTGTTAAGCAACTCCACTATAGATTTGGCCTTGTGTCGTAGAATATTGTCCTGGTGAATTCTTCTCCCATTGTCTATTGTAAAACAGACTGAAGCAGCTTTTTCTCTAGAATCCTGTTTTCTGTTTATCCTGAAAAATGTACAGTTATCAATGTAACTACTGATCCCTGATGGAGGGAACGAAGTTCTAACAACAGAGCAATTGCAGTGACTTGATAATGCGTCACGTTTCGGCTCAAACCCACAGGGAAACTGTGGTAACCTGGATAAAAGCGTTATCTGTGTGCTACCTGACATACTCCTGGACCCAGCCAGAAGAATACTATGAGCCATATTGGGAACAGTTGCATCCAAGTGATTAAACATCACAAAGGTATGTGGGGAACCCCAACTCATTGCAGCACAGATATCACCAATTCTCATCCCCTGAACACTGCCTAAAAAGCCATCACACCCCCAGTGGAATGAGCACGCACACTGCTGAGCTAACCTTGTCCTTTGCTGTCCTATGCCAGAGAGATACTGTAGGCTCCACAATCCAATGAGAAAGGCGCTGCTTAGAAGCTCCCTGCCGTGAGATGAATTAGCGAAATAGACAAAAAGCTGGTCAGAAACGCAGATATCCTTGTTCCTATCCATATACAGTACCAGTCAAAAGTTTGAGCACACCTACTCATTCCAGGGTTTTTCTTTATTTTTAGACATCAAAGACATCAAAACTATGAAATAACACATATGGAATCATGTAGTAAACAAAAAAGTATTAAACAAATCAAAATATATTTTAGATTTTAGGTTCTTCAAAGTAGCCACTCTTTGCCTTGATGACAGCTTTGCACACACTTTGCATTCTCTCAACCAGCTTCACCTGGAATGCTTTTCCTTTCCCTTCACTTTGTGGTCCAACACATCCCAAACCATCTCAATTGGGTTGAGGTTGGGTGATTGTGGAGGCCAAGTCATATGGTGCAGCACTACATCACTCTTTTTCTTGGTCAATTAGCCTTTACACAGCCTGGAGGTGTGTTGGGTCATTGTCCTGTTGAAAAACCAAATGGAATGACGTATCGCTGCAGAATGCTGTGGTAGCCATACTGGTTAAGTGTGCCTTGAATTATAAACAAATCACTGACAGTGTCACCAGCAAAGCACCCTCACACCATCACACCTCCTCCTCCATGCATCACGGTGGGAACCACACATGCGGAGATCATCCGTTCACCTACTATGCATCTCACAAAGATACGGCAGTGGAACCCAAAATCTCAAATTTGGACTGATCAGACAGATTTCCACCATTCCAATATCCATTGCCGTGTTTCTCGGCACAAACAAGTATCTTCTTCTCATTGCAAGTATCTCATCCATTATCTCCTGAAGGGGTAGAGTGCCACCCTGAGGACTAGGATACTTTGTTGTCATGCTAGTTTTCAAATCCACCACACTTGACAACCGTGTGTTTGAGCGTGGTGAAGGAACTGTTCGTTTTGATACTCGGCCCACACCGAGTTCGGAGACCTCGGCAACCAGTAACTTTCCCCCATTAACCAAGACACTTGGGAGCATTGTAAATGCTTGGGAAGGAGGGCCCTGAGCCATACTTTCCTCCAAACGCAATCAAAGGCACATTCACAACCAATGGTTCATTCTCCCCCGCCGAATCCAAAGCTGAGGCTTCAGGCTGCCCCGGAGTGTCACAAAAACCAATATCAAGACCCAAAACTTGCAAACATCTAAGGGGACGAGCACTCTCTCCCCACTAACAGACACCTAAGTCAGAGCCGAATCTCATAGCCTTCGTGTGCTTGAAAAGTTTGTAAATTGCGTGGCACGTTCTTCCTTCAGGTGAGCTGAAGAGCGAAGAATTGAGTAAATGGTTGCGAGCCCCGGTATTATAGCCAGGAAGGCGGGTTCTTCCGAGGCCTGGCTCGGCATCCATTGGCCTGTTGGGTGTTATTTCAGTTTGCTTCAGGTGAATAGGATTGGTCGTTGACTCCCCATAGTATGTTGTGCCGAGTGACCGACTAAAAGGGAACTCCCCAGTCTTTGCCTATGTCAAGCATATCCATCCCATAATGCAGCCACCACCATGCTTGAAAATAAGGAGGCAGTTAGTCAGTAATGTGTTGTGTTGGATTTGCCCCAAACATAGGCTTTGAATTTAGGCCAAATGTTTATTCATTTGTTGTGTTTTTTTTGCAGTATTACTTTCGTGCCTTATTGCATACAGGACACATGTTTTGGGTGATTTTTATTCTGTATATTTGTATTATTTTCACTGTCATTTAGGTCATTACTGTGGAGTAACTAAAACGTTGTTGATCCATCCTGAGTTTTCTCCCTTCATAGCCATTGAACTCTGTAGCTGTTTTAAAATCATCAATGGCTCATGGTGACATCCCTGAGCAGTTTCCTTTATAATAATAATAATATATGCCATTTAGCAGACGCTTTTATCCAAAGCGACTTACAGTCATGTGTGCATACATTCTACGTATGGGTGGTCCCGGGAATCGAACCCACTACCCTGGCGTTACAAGCGCCATGCTCTACCAACTGAGCTACAGAAGGACCTTTCTTTCCTGCAGCTCAGTTCAGTTCAGAAGGAAGACTGTATCTTTGTTGTGTCTGGATGGTTTACTACGTCATCCACTGCATATTTATTAACTTGAACATGCATAAAGATATATTAAATGCCTGATTTGTTATTGTAACCCATCTACCAATCACCGCCCTTCTGTATGAGGCTTTTGAAAAGCTCCCTGGTCTTTGCAATGGAATCTATGCTTGATTGAGGGACCTTACAAATGTTGTATGTATGGGGGACAGAGGAAGTCATAAAAAGAATCAGGTCAGATCCTATTATTTCACACAGAGTGAATCCATGTAACCTAATACGTGATTTGTTAAGCCATATTTGACTCCTGAACTAATTTACATTTGTATAGTTTTTTTCTCTCACTTTGACATTGTGGAGTAATTGTGTCGATCAATGACAAATCTAAGGGGGTGAATACATATGAAAGTACTGTAATTATGGAATGCTGCCATCATGCTGCTGCACGAGAAGGAATTTTATTTAAAAAATTAATGAAAGATATGATTACATAAGTGACAAAAACTCTCATTATGATCACCCAGGACTGTGTGGCCACGCACGACTCCAACTCAATTATCAAGTTTACTGATGACACGACAGCCTGATTAATAACAACGACGAGACAGCCTACAGGAAGGATGTTAGAACCCTGAAAAGAACCTCTCCCTCAACGTCAACAAAACGAATGAGCTTATCATGGAGAAGAGGAGACCGAAGACAGAGCACACCCCCATTCTCTTTGACAGGCCACAGTGGATAGGGTTAAAAGCTTCAAGTTCCTCGTCATGCACAACAACGTGGACCTGAAATGGTCTCGTCACACCGACTTTGTGGTGAAGAAGGCGCAACAGCATCTCTATAACCTCAGGCTGCTGAAGAAATTCGGCACGGCTCCTAAGACCCTCACAAACGTCTACAGATACATCATTGTCAGCACTCTATTGGGCAGCATCACTGCCTGTTAAAGCAACTGCTCTGCCCTCAACCACAAGGCTCTCCATAGAGTGGTGAGGGCAGCCCAACGTATCCCCGGGGACATGCTGCCCGCCCTCCAGGACATCTACAGCACCCGATGTCAAATAAAGGTCAAGAAAATCATCAAGATTTGGCATTTGCTCAACCAAGAAGCAGCCCAATACATACAGTTGATGATCTTCATCAGAATGCACTCCCAGGAATCCCAGTTCCACAATAAATGTTTGTTTTGTTTGATAAAGTCCATAATTTATGTCCAAATACCTCCTTTTGATAGCGCGTTTATTTCACAAATCCTTTGTCTTTAGAAATGCAATGGAATGCAGGTCGCTCTCACAGGCGCACGCGTGATCAGCTCATGGCCTTCTGCCAGACCTCTGGTTGAAACAGCTCTCATTCTCTCCCCCTTCATAGTATAAGCCCGAAACAATGTTCTAAAGACTGTTGACATCTAGTGGAAGCCTTATGAAGTGCAATATGACCCCATAGACACTGTATATTCAATAGGCAATGAGTTGAAAAACTACAAACCTCAGATTTCCCACTTCCTGGTTGGATTTTTCTCAGGTTTTCACCTGCCATATGAGTTCTGTTATATTCACATACATCATTCAAACAGTTTTAGTGTTTTCTATCTAAATCTACTAATAACATGCATATATTGACTTCTGGGCCTGAGTAGCAGGCAGTTTACTCTGGGCACGCTTTTCATCCGAACGTGAAAATGCTGCCCCCTATCCCAAACAGGTTTTTTAAAAACTTTATTGTCCTTAAGCCATTTTGCCACAATTTTGTAAGTATGCTCATTGTCCATTTGGAAGACCCATTTGCAACCAAGCTTTAACTTCCTGACTGATGTCTTAAGATGTTGCTTCAATATATCAACATAATTTCCCTACCTCATGAGCCCATCTATTTTGTGAAGTGCACCAGTCCCTCCTGCAGCAAAGCACCACCACCACATGATGCTGCCACCCCCATGCTTCAAAGTTGGGATGGTGTTCTTCGGCTTGCAAGCCTCCCTCTATTTCCTCCAAACATAACGATGGTCATTATGGACAAACAGTTATATTTTTGTTTCATCAGACCAAAGAATATTTCTCCAAAAAGTATGATCTTTGTGTTCTCATTTGCAGTTGCCTTTTGGCTTTTTTTTAATGGCGGTTTTGGAGCAGTGGCTTCTTCCTTGCCGAGCGTCCTTTCAGGTTATGTCGATATAGGACTAATTTTACTGTGGATATAGATACTTTTGTACCTGTTTCCTCCAGCAACTTCACAAGGTCCTTTGCTGTTGTTCTGGGATTAATTTGCACTTTTCGCACCAAAGTACGTTTACATCTTGGAAACAGAACGCGTCTCCTTCCTGAGCGGTATGACGGCTGCGTGGTCCCATGGTGTTTATACTTGCATACTATTGTTTGTACAGATGAATGTGGTACCTTTAGCCATTTGGAAATTGCTCCCAAGGATGAACCAGACTTGTGGAGGTCTACAATTATTTTTCTGAGGTCTTGGCTGATTTCTTTTGATTTTCCCATTATGTCAATTAAAGAGGCACTGAGTTTGAAGGTAGGCCTTGAAAAACATCCACAGGTACACCTCCAATTGACTCAAATGATGTCAATTAGCCTATCAGACGGTTCTAAAGACATGACATAATTTTCCACACTGTTTAAAGGCACAGTCAACTTAGTGTATGTAAACTTCTGACTGGAATTGTGATACAGTGAATTATAAGTGAAATAATCTGTCTGTAAACAATTTTTGGAAAAATCACTTGTGTCATGCACAAAGTAGATGTTCTAACCGACTTGCCAAACTATAGTTTGTTAACAAGACATTTGTGGAGTGGTTGAAAAACAAGTTTTAATGACTCCAACCTAAGTGTATGTAAACTTCCGACTTCAACTGTATGTCAATATAAACTGAACAAAAATATAAACGCAACATGCAAAGTGAAGTGTTGGTCCCATGTTTCATGAGCTGAAATAAAAGATCCCAGAAATGTTCCATATGCACAAAAAGCTAGGGACAATAATAGGCCACGTTTTGTCACAGAACACAAAGCCACATATTTTTCTCGTTTTGAAGGAGCATGCAATTGGCATGCTGACTGAAGGAATGTCCACCAGAGCTGTTTCCAGAGAATTTAATGTCAATTTTTCTACTATAAGCCGACTCCAATGACATTTTAAGGAATTACCGCCAATCACCCTCACAACTGCAGATTTTCTGAAAACTTACAGATTTTACACACTGCATGTTTACCCCTGTCTGAATGCCCATCACAACATCAGAAAGCAGCATTTGCCACACTAGCATGGTGGTGTAATTATGTGTTTTATTAAGACAATACGCGTATTTTCCCAATTTTCTTTTCCACTGGCGACCCATTATACAGGTATTCAGTTAAGGAGGAAACTGACGCATTTTCAGCCTGAATGGAGAATGTTTGATGTATGAGCTGGACCACGGAGAACAGAAGTGTATTATCAGCTGGGCTGACTGCGTCTCGGCGTTGCTTTAGGCATTTCTATCCTCTGACTGCCTTTGGGTAAATGAGGTTTCAACCAGTTAACTGTCAGTGGCTGACATTACAGGATAAAAATTGCTGAAGCACAAACAAATTTTGAACTTGCATCTTGTGTATTCTACTATTCTAAGTAACAACAGTAAGTTAAGACCCCGAATAAGTACATTTTTTGGGGTGTTGGAGGCCCCTATTGGCCTGGGTCCCTAATGTCGCTTATGCCTGGAGCCGGGGCGGCAGCGTAGCCTTAGTGGTTAGAGCGTTGGACTAGTAACCGGAAGGTTGCAAGATCAAACCCCCGAGCTTACAAGGTACAAATCTGTCGTTCTGCCCCTGAACAGGCAGTTAACCCACTGTTCCCAGGCTGTCATTGAAAATAAGAATGTGTTCTTAACTGACTTGCCTGGTTAAATAAAGGTTTTAAAAAAATGCCTGGAGCCGGCCCTGTGTCTATCAGGGGAGCAAGTTAAAAGTGTGAAAGTGATGAGCCATTCAATATGCCCAAGGAGAGATCCATCTGGTGTGCCATGAAAGTATACAATAAGAGATTACAATGGAGAGATTGAGGACAGTATTTGATTTATGTCGATTGTTGACCTCTGAATTGTGAATAAGTGTGATAGCAGGAAGCAGGTCTAATTAAACTTCATCACGAGAGAGCTATGAGGTGATGTAATGTCCTCCGTGTTACTGGCCTAAAGCTGGGTCTATTACTGTAATGGAGCAGTATATGCATAATTCCAGGAGACTGGAGTTTACATTGAAGTCTGTAGAATATCTTATTTTTTAAAATCTGAATCCTTTTTATACCGGGACATCTGATAGGCTTCACAAAGAGGGAATGTAACATTATAAGTAACCAGTAGGTGGCTCTCTTATACCAAGGAATGTTTTTGAACATTTAGGATCTGCTAAGATGTCACATGTGGGCTTGAGTGTAAAATGATATAATATATATACACTGAATGTACAAAACATTAAGGACACCTGCTCTGTTCATGACATAGTGACCAGGTGAATACAGGTGAAAGCTATGATCCCTTATTGATGTCCACTTCAATAATTGTAGATGAAGGGGAGGAGACAGGTTAAAGGAGGATTTTTAAGCCTTGAGACAATTGAGACATGGATTGTGTATGTGTGCCATTCAGAGGGTGAATGGGAAAGACAAAAAAATCGAAGTCCCTTTGAACGGGGTATGGTAGTTGGTGCCAAGCACACCGGTTTGTGTCAAGAACTGCAATGCTGATGGGTTTTTCACACTCAACAGTTTCCTGTTTGTATCAAGAATGGTCCACCACCCAAAGGACATCTAGCCAACTTGACACAACTGCGGGAAGCATTGGAGTCTATATGGGCCAGCATCCCTGTGGAACGCTTTCGACACTTTGTAGAGGCCATGCCTCAACAAACCGAGGCTGTTCTGAGGGCAAAAGCAACTCTATATTAGGAAGGTGTTCCTAATGTTAGGTATACTCAGTGTATATTACAGATAATAGTGCTATAATGTAGGCTATTGAGCCTTGAAATGTCTACTGTATATTGGCTATCATCATCTGCTCAGCTGGTGTACGGACTCATCTCAAGTCTGGGGCATCTTTTATCCTCTCATACCATCAGGCAAGAAAAATGGTGTTTGGTGTAATACATTTAGTCTAATCTCTATAGAACATTATGTTTGTTGGGCAGATGTCAGGACCCACTGGTCTATGGCACCTTTGGCTTACCTGTGACCTATACGTCTATAGTCTATTAGTAGCTGGAGGAAATAGAGGGCCTATAAGGGAGTTTTGTTTCTGTGGAAAAATATTGTGTTTTATTTTTCAAAGCTGTCTATATTATAACATTCCTCATGCATTTGGCTTTTCATTCATTTTACAAAGCACATCATATGTTTTATAAGAGTGTACATTAGTAGTTTTGCTCTTCCACTCTGGGTCAGAACAGGTACCTCTTGCAATTAATACCAAGTTGTGGTTAATTAATTCAAAAAACACTCTTCTGTTAAGGTGCTGTGGGTGCTGTGTGTGTTGTGAGACAAAAATAATACATTGAAATCAAAGCAGTCCCAAGGTTAGTGTTTTCACCAGGGAACTCTGGAGTCCAGAACAACGTTCTACTAATTAGGTAAGCAACAAATGTCCAACCACAGTCAAATAGTGTAGGTAAGACTAAAATGGGCTACATACAAGCTGGTTTTAGATTATTTATTAGGATGAAAGGGATACTTTCTTTACCCACCTGCTCATAGATAGGCAGTGTTTTGTATTTGCTCGGTATTCCAAAGAGACACACACCAACCTATTTCAGTTGTCACTTTACTTGTCCAAAATTAGGTGTTAATGGATTTTCAACACAGTTCAATATTGCCATGTCGCCTACTGTTGGCCAAAACCAGGAGAATTCATTAGAACTGATTTAAAGCTGTCTCCACTGGAATTCATCCTTCATCTAAAAATAATTCTGCACTTCCTTTTGTTCTCTAATTGGAAAGGAACCCTTTTCCCATTCCCTTTTTTTTCTCCAAAGGAAATTGTCTTACAAATGAGGGTCATCTCCTTTCAAGGATAGAATGACCAGGAGAGTCAGTGGCTGGTAGGCTTTCTCTGCTCTGATAAAAAGGTGTGCCAGAAAATGTGAAAGGCCTCTCTTTCTGAGATAAAACATAGTATTTTGATAATAGCTCTAATATGAATGAATATGTGATCAGTTTACATTTCTTCAACTTTCCATTCTTGAATCACTTAGCCTACCTTCTCTACGTTCATCTACTTTGTCAAATCAATTCATCATAAATTGAAATTGATGTAATATCTACATTAAATTCAGTTATTTGATGATATTTGGTCTCATGTTGGTTGATTCTCAGTTTCAGCTCCAACAGCTAAAGCAGACACAGAGCCGAGACGCAATAAGGATCTGTGGAGGCACTGAGGAAGGCAGGCAGGTGTGGAGACCTCCTCAAAAACATATTATGTGAGTTTGAGACTTTTTAAAACCAATAATTTGTCTCTTTTCAGCCTTCTCTAAGCACAACTACCAGATTCCTTCCCCCCCCATCAAATTGCCAGATTTCTTTCACACCAAAAACTGATCCAACCTAGACTGGTTCACCCCTCACCTGTCAAACTGTATTGATTTATGTTGCTCTGGTTACAGGTTCCATGTACTGTACATTACTGTGACCTCTGCCATTGAAATGGGCTAGTTCTCCCCACTCTTGTTGTCTTCTGAGAGAAGCTTTTCTCCTGATGAGTCGTCTCCAAGGTGAGGACATTGGTACTTCAAATATAAAACAATTCCTCACCCATCTTTCTCACTCTCAGTAATAGTTTTTACTTTTAGGCCTATTGTACTTGGTTTGTTGAATTGTCATTTGAAACATCAAACTATTTTGTAGTGGGGACTGGAGGTGTGGGTTGAATGAGCCAATTCTAGGTAGCAATGATTGTATGAGGGGCCAGGTGCCATGGACTCAAGGATGGTAAACTCTGCAGGTGTGTCACGTGCACAAAATAATAGTTTTTATCCTGAAATCATAGTTGTCTTATTCAAACTGAAATTAGAAAAGGAAGACCAAACAGTTTTAGGATGAGCCATCTGCCGTGTTTTCACACACTATATGGATTTCACACATTTTGTGTCTGTACATAAATTGTCTGTATTTATTTTTAATGTCATGATCTCTCTCAGTGGGTTATATAATATTTTCAGTATTTTTTTCTGACCAAAGTTGTTGTCTCTGTACTCGCCAGGCCATGTCCAACTTCACATTTTCAACTGGGCTTGTCTGACATCATTTTCCATAAGATGTTCAGAAAACACCTACCACACCTGTTTTAGCTTTCTTTGGGTTGTGATTTCCGAGCTGCCAGCAGTGACCCTTTACAAGCTGTTCTCTGCTCTGGCTCCCTGTAGGAGTTCTGTGTCAGGTACTCTTGGGAGGCTTGGCCTGCTCTGCTCTGCTATCTCCATCTCCGGGTAGGTAGAGACATGACAGAACGGTCAGCACAGTGCATGGAAATATCTTTGACTGTCTGAAAGCAGAATGGGTCTGGTGATGGAGCAATTGAAAGAGGTGTATTGCTTTGTGTTGATCCACTCTTCTTCAGTGTGCTGGTCCTCCATGCCTCACATCTCCCACATGTCCCCACCCCCCCCATTTCCCTCCAAAGGGCTTCATGCTTTCTGAGCAACCATGGCAGATGCCCACTCTACCCTGACTGGGAAAGCAGCAACCCATAGAGGGCAGCAGTACTACAGTAGAGAGCACCACTGGAATGTGTGTTGTGTTCAGGTCTTGAGAAGGCTCTTCCTCCCTGGCAGGAAGAAACACAGTGGTGGGCAGTCATAATTAACAGATCACTATTTATATTCCCTCTTCTCCCCCTTCCCTATATTTCCACCCTCTCTCTCCCTACGGACAACTGAGTCGGAGGAGATTGACAGATTGGCTATTTCTGTTTATCAGCTGTAATTAAAAATAATTTAGGTCGTTGATGACACTTCCCCCCCAGTGGATGGATGTATTATAGGTATTCTATAATGCACGCTTGGCTCCCCTGCCTTATTGACCAGGTAAACACTCAGAGCTCAGGATGTGACAGATTACGCAGGAAGATAAATCCTTCAAACCGGTCCTGTCTGTTTTTTCTACCAGCCTCACTGCTCTGTGGCCTGGGCTAGGCCGGGACTGCTCTCCAGCTTGATCCGTGTATCAGCTTGATTTACAGCCCACAGCCCAGTGAGAGCTAGAGGCTTAATATTTCAGGAAGTATGGATGCAGAATGGATTTTAAAAGTACTGTCTGTCACAGCCAGTATGAATTTGAGTTTGAGGAGGCTACCTATGACTGAGCAGTTAATAAACTTGGGTTGTCTTTGATATTTAAGACTACTTCAGTCCACTGAGCTAAGTCTAGGCATGAGCTATGGGAGTCTCCAGGTTTCGGGGAAGTCACAGAAGCATAGTTCCCCAAACCTCCTCCGCTACACAGTGCACTCCACTTGAATGAAGTCGATTATACCCTATACTTTTAATGCATCTTGCAATTTATGTTCTGTTAGCTCCTCTGCTGGATCAGCACCAGTTAATAATTGTCCCTCTATCTGTAGTCATGGGCAATCAGCGATCAGGTGTGTGTGACTTAATGCAAAATCAAAATCAATGCTCTAATGGGTTGTGCAATGAGGAGTCATTATCTGTGGATTTTGATGTAACCAGTGAATTAGTTTACCAACTTTCCTTAAACCCCGCCCCCCACCCCTCTCTCTCGCTATGAGACATTTTTTTGTTCTGATGAAAAGTGTTTATACTAATGGAAATGAATTATTCATTGCTTACTCTGAGTTTCCAGTCTAACCCTTTCTCTGCTCAATGCAGCCCATATTTATAGTATCATGTCTTTTTTCTCCTTTTCTGTCTTTTCCTTTTAGGCTTTCTACATGAATTCAGACGAACTGTCGAATGCATAAACTTCCCCTGCATACAGTCATTTCAACAGTGTCATTCACAACACGGCACTGGGATGTATCAGGGAGAAACACAGCGGAATATGTCTCTCTCCTGACACACAGTGTGACATATTGAAAGGGAACATGGTCTCACTTTATGAACTGAGCTCTAATTTAAATAGCTTCACCAGCTGGGCTGACACAGTCGTCGCCTCATGAATCCATGTTCTCTTGGCAGTGAAAGGAAGAGAGGGATTCTGTGACAAACCGTTTCCTTATTTCTCTTTTTCTCGCTGGGGCTAGGTTTAATCCTGTTCCCTCCGTCTTCCTCCTCTCCTTCGTTTTGGAATCTGCGTTGCAATAGTAGAGCTGATTAATTGGCCCTGTCTTGCTTTGTGGAGGGGGGAGATGAAGGTGCCAGTTCTCTCTCCAGGGTGCCACCCCGCCTACCCTCACTCCGCGCTGTGGCTTCTCTAAGAGCATCTCCCTCTGCCAGACTCTGGAAAAAGAGTTTCATATAAATGCAAATCCAATTCAAGCCATTCAGTCATTCAGTCATTCACAGGCACTTTTCAATACTGCAGTCGAATAGAGAAAATGAAAAGGAAACAAAAAGTTGATTTAGCCGGACAAGGTGATAGACAGATATAGCCCAGTTTGGTTTAATTGAAATGTAAGAGGTAAAGGCCGGCCAGAGAAATAGCTCGATGCAATCCACCACACAGGCAGGGAAAATAAAACACTTGCCTTGATCAGTAAGTGCCAGCTCATTATGTATTATTTATTTATTTGCTTCAATATCTGGTGCATTGGAGAGGAAATAAGCACCATGGTATTTCCTGAAGAGCCTGTGGGCTTGTTAGTAAATTGATGTAGGCTAAAAAGTGGCATGGGAAATTAAAAGTACTTTGATATATCAATGGTAATAACACTTCATCATAGTCCCAACACCATCACACTTCTCCAATCACCACTCTGAGCCCTGCAGGGTCCCCATCCGTCTCTATCACAGCAACCGCTGGCCTGTTAGCAGATCAGGATGAGCGATGATCTAAGGCATTGATCACTGTGGAGCTGGACAGTTAATGAAACAACTTCAGTCAGTCTGCACACGGAAGTCAGAGGATGAACCTCCATCAGTATTGACAAAAGGAGAGAGAGATTGGTTGGTTTAGGAGATAGAATTAGGATTTCTGTTTTGGCTCACAGAGGCTTGAACCCAGGACCTCTGCCTTGCTAGAACACATGACCGCCCTCCTGAAGCGTCTTACCAGTCAGCGCAATGCAAAAAAAGAGTTAGCAGCAGATAATTTCATCTTCTTTATCCTGTGCCAAACACATTTATTCAGTGAGTCCTAATTAACATGAGCTGCTGGCTGCATGACTGCATCAATCTAGTTATGTCATGTTAGCTAGGTAGCTATCTAGCTAGGTTACTAAAGCTAACATTAGTGGTTTTGTTAGCTAGCAAAATATTGAATAATTCTAGCTAGTTTTAGAGGACAACTAAACTGCTTTTATTAACTGATTTTTATTAACACACACCTCTAAAACTATCTAGAATTATCAAATTGCTCCCAAGTGGCACAGTGGTCTAAGGCACTGCATCTCAGTGCAAGGGCATCACTACAGTGCCTGGTTTGAATCCAGGCTGTATCACATCCGGTCGTGATTAGAAGTCCCATAGGGCGGCGCACAATTGCCCCAGCGTCGTGCGGATTTGGCTGGGGTAGGCCGTCATTGTAAATAAGACTTTTTTTCTTAACTGACTTGCCTAGTTAAATCAAATTTAAAAAATACCTTGTTTTCCATGAAAATGTGTGTTCCCTCTCTCATGAGGCCGGCAACTGCAGAGGCAACTTTTTTCTATGACGTGAACTGATGAATATGTCTGGTAAAATAATTTGGTGCTGCTGCTTTGAAAGTGGTATGAGATTGAAAAGCACTTGGGGAAATGTTGTCTTGCCACACATTTTCTTGCAGCTCTGCCACTCAAACTTACAAAACAGCAAACCCAGCATGGAGCTGAGCGCAACCTTTACAGTGTTCCAGGTCACAGCAACACTGTAAAGGACGTCATGCTGCTGCTAAGCGAGTATCACTTCCTCCTGATTTGGCTAACACAAAGCTCAAACCCAGGACCTCTGCCTTGCTAGCACACGTAGGGGCGCAAAGGAAAAGTATATTACTGGTGACTTTCAAAGTTGACCAGTAAACTACCAGAATTTGGGTATCTAAGATTGTCACAGGTGTAATTATCTCTGGCCTTATCATATATAAAATAATCAAATAAGAATTTTTCACCCATCATTGTAATTGAGTAGTTTTTCCGAGTGCTTGTACTCGGAAAAGTTACAATTTGTATACATTTTTTACAATTTTACTTTTACTTAAATATGATTTGAATTAAGTATTGTACATCGCTACCTTTTTAAAAACATCTGTAAGTACAATTTTGTATGCTATACATAATAGAAGAACATGAGGGCATAGCAAGTTGGAAAGAGTCCCTCGAAGCCAGAAGATGGAGACAGAGGACACTGTGACCAGTTCTCCTTCAAGCATAGGAGATGCAATCTTTGCTTACCCGGGATGGCGGAGGTGGCAACCTTCGAACTTATGAGAAACATTGTAGAGGTAAGATAACTAGCTAGCTATAAATGATCAAAAATGTCGCTCTGGATGGCTTTAGCAGCTAGTATAGCTATCTAATACCGTCCCCCATGCGCTCTCCTCTGTGACTTGGAAACCAATAGGTGGTAGAGTGGTTGAGGAGTGTGTCATTTTTTTTTGTAGGCAAACAAAAGAGTGTCCCACCCTCCTCTATAGCCACCTTTCATCGAGGATACTCATGTGTATCCTACCGCGGAATAGTTTTGAAATCTGCCACACCCTTGTATCGGATTTTGTTTTGTCGGAGAAGAAAAACATGCACACGTTGGAAAACAATATGCTACACCTATAAAATGTCTTGCACAACTCATTTAATTTGTTTTTATCACATTTATTTTGGGATCCACCCGTAAAAACGTAATTTGCCTAATGATGCGCAAGTGGAGAAGGACAGTCTCATTTCAAGCAAGCGCATTTCCATCCACGCTCACTTTCCTCGCCAACTCTCCTTGATTAATTTTGACCTTTTCAAAAGGTGGAGAGAGAGGAAGGAGAACAGAAGATGCAGGAGGTGAGAAAATCTAATTGATAAAAGGCCTCTGTGTGGTGGTGGCTCTCTGTGCTAGGTAACAACATTAGGCTAATGTAAGCATTTGAGTCAGCTGTCTAGCTAGCTATCTAACATAAGCTTGCTTAATCATGTCATACAGTATTTAGAGAGATTTAGGACTTTTTGCTATGTATTGTACTTTGTCTGTGTAAATTAGGATAATATCTACAAGCCAGAGGCTCAGTAAGCCTAACTGTGCATACAACTACACAAGTCTACACAATAAGTACAGCTAGACAATATTAGATTTTTAGGTCTGAGAACATTTTACAAACTCACTTCAGTCTTAGTGTAACAGTATAACTTTAGACCGTCCCCTCGCCCATACCAGGGCGCGAACCAGGGACCCTCTGCACACATCAACAACAGTCACCCACGAAGCATCGTTACCCATCGCTCCACAAAAGCCGCGGCCCTTGCAGAGCAAGGGGAACCACTACTTCAAGGTCTCAGAGCAAGTGACGTCACTGATTGAAACGCTAATTAGCCGCGCCCCGCTAACTAAGCTAGCCGTTTCACATCCGTTACATAAGTATTTGAGAATAACAAGTGTGGAAAGTCTGTGTTTGGGCTATATGATGAACTAAATTGCCACATAAAGCAGACATTTCAGAAATATGAAATATATGCATTTGCCACTATATCTGACACAATGACACAGGATGAGACAGAGCAACTAGGGCAGCATAGCCAGGCTTTTTTCTCGCCCCCAACAGACAAGTTGCTTCCAACCCAAGCGGTGTGTGACGATATCTGGCTGCTGTCGATAGTTTAAGATATATTGTTTGTGGAATAACTTGTATCCTTTATTTAGTTTAGATCTCGTGTCTGGGAATGTTTGTGAATGATATTAGCTACATCACTCATGCCAAACTTTTGCAAATTGAGCAGTGACTGGGAAAATGCCATGTTCAAATTTCGTGGAACACTACAAAGGTAAGAGAGTACTTAAAGTGACCAGTTGAGATAGCTAACTAACTAGCTATTTAGCTATGACATTACCAACTTGGTCAGAGCGAATGTTAGATGACATGAGTTTGCTAATGTTAACGTTACTTCAGATTTGTCAGACTTAGTTAGCTAACTAAAATGAATTATTTGGCCAGCCACTGTAATCTTGTTTGTTTCTAGCAAGCAACATAGCTCATTAGCTAGCTAGATCCAGCTCAGTAACATTAAGAGTAGCAACACTAACTTACTAGCATACATTCATTTCATGTTGTCACTAGGCAAGTCAGTTAAGAACAAATTCTTACCCATACCAGCCAAACCCGGATGATGCTGGGCCAATTGTGCGCTGCCCTATGGGACTCCCAATCACAGCTGGTTGTGATACAGCCTGGATTTTAACCAGGGTGTGTGTAGTGACACCCCTAGCACTGAGTTGCAGTGCTAGTAAGGGAAAGGTGTCACAGATCGATGAGGAAGAATGAGGAGCCCCATTCATTGCAGGTTACCAAATATGATAGGCAGTTAAGTGCTTAGTGTTGCTGCAGTTATAGTTTACCTGTTTTTGTGCATATGTTCAAAATAATCAAACTTGTTTGTATCTGTTCTTATGTCCCTGGACATGCAGTAGGCTTAGTTCCTTAGATATTACTGATCTGAGTCTGGATAACCTTCTAATATAGGCTAGACAACTGTTGTTACAGTTGTTCAGTTACGTTTTAATGGGGAAATTTAAGACAAAGGATCATGACCTTGCTGCCGTAGATGATAAAAACTGTGTGTGACGACATGTGCAGATGTTTTTTCTATATGTTCTTTCAGATCACATTGCAAGCATCCAAGGAGTCCGTCATCATAAACAGCTTTTCCTGTTCATGTGCAGCTGGGAGAGCTTTGTGCAATCATCTGGGGGCTCTACTCTTCCAGACTGCACATTACACCACACACATAAGACCAGGCCAAGGACTTGGGTGAGTTGTCAAATCAAAATGTTTATTTTTTTTGTCATGGAGAACTCATTTTGCATTTCTGTACATCGTTCTACATTTATCCAGATTTTTTTTATGGACTTTTTTAACCAGGGGATTTGACTAGAGCCCACTGATGAAATGGTTTTGACTCCCTGATTGATTTAACAGATCAAGGGCTCAGGTCATTTGACCAAGGTAAACTTGTGGTCATTTCTCTATTTTAGTGCTACTTTTGATCATGATATAATGTTAATGACATTGTGCCACTATGGATTGGATAACACCTCATTAAGATGGTTACAGTGTTGTCATCAGAGAAGCAGTTTACATTCATAAATTGTGCCTATTCAGAACCTCATTCTGTATGCTGTGATGTCCCACAAGGCAGCTGCCTAGGACCTCTTATGCATTTGCTGTATAAAAATGATCTCCCTCTGGTGCTCTCCAATTCTATGGCAACCATGTTCTGACGATACCACTGTCTATGTAACAGGCAATTCCATGGGACAGCTAAAAGAGGCTCTTGAAGTTGACATAAGTATTTCAAATTGGATAACCAAAAACGAATTAGCGCTAAAATCATCGACACCTACTGTATGCGCAGAAGGATTGCGAAATGTATGCCAGAGCAAATTCCAAAACACATCTCACAAGCTCTCATCCATAGTCAAATGTACTACTGCTCTGGAGTAATGCAAATTTTGGTGAGCTATAGAGACTGCTGATAGCACAAAGTAAGGCAGCCAGAATGGTCCTGCAATGTGTTTATGAGAGGTCCTCCATAGAATTACATAGTGCACTCAAATGGCCGACTGTCAAGGAAATAATCTAAAATAATATACAAACCGCTAAATACTGTATGTACCAATACTTATTTTTTTTAACCTATGTTACCATAGATTGCCATAGATTACTTGTTAATTACCAAAATGACTGAAGTTTCCAGTAACTTTGGTAAATGACCGATAGTTTTGGACACCCTAAGCACACGTGACTGCTCTCCTGATGAGTCTTACCAGTTGGCACCAGGTGAAAGCATTTCAAAAGTACAAGTGGCGACACTTCAGGCTAAGGAGTACATTTTAAACATCCCCATGTGTTACACAAGCTGTTGATGAGTTGTATACACTGTATCACTCCGAATATTGATATGCTACATATGGTGTCGTGCCACACTGTTCCTGAAATATGGTACAGTAGCTCCCCTGTAGGGCAAGATGAAATGAGTATTCTGATTCAGAGATAACTAGTGCATGTGTGTTGTGTAGCCCGTGGGTGGATGTGTTAATCAGTGGAGGAATTTCAAGCAAACAATTTGTGTTCTATTTACAATGCTGAAGGGGGAGGGGCTACTGGTGGAAGAAGAGGGTTGAATTAGAAATACTGTGATATATAATAATGTGGTAAAGAAAGGTTTGTGGTCATACACACATCCTTTAAAACATAGGGGCTGGGCTAATAAAGGACACTAGTATAGAACAAGAAGACCAACACACTGTTAAAGCTCCCAATTCACTGATTTATTGACAATGTTTCAATCCAAAACTGATCTTCATCAGGTCAAACAAATATGGTAACAATTGTTCAACTCTATCTACATCAATAAGTCATACACACCAAATCAATATAATGTAACAGCTTTTGTTACATGTTAAAATGTGTTTTTTAAAACACACAGTACATAAGCCGTCTTCAAAACACTTTTCTTACTTTCTCAGTTGGTGTTCTTTGCTCTCAATTCTACTGAGAGAGAACTCCAAGATGTGGCATTAGAGTTGAAATGGAAGACCAAAGACAATGGATCCGTCAAACCTCCTGTTGTTCTCCAACAACATAAGTCTTAAACAATCTTGTTCTTACATAAGGCCAGACAGATGAACCCATCCAAGCTACAACATATAAATAAATAAGAAGTAGAAGAGAAGGAAAGGAAAGTTCCCTTTGGCAGTTGGGCTGTCAATATGCGATATGCAGCTTATGGTCTCCTTCTTACAGAAGCCCCTGCTGCTGTTCATTGGCTGTTCCTTCCCTCTAGTGACCCCAGTAACTGTCTGCAGGCTGAGCACACTCCTCCCGATTGGACTCCCACTCTATAATTGTCCCGCCCGTCTTCCCGGCCTCACACTTACAATGCATGTAATCTTCTTATAGTGGCAATATCATGCAGATAAAACAGGGGAATTAGATTGCTTAGGGATCAGGGAGGGTGTGGAAGAAGATGTCAGGTTTTGGTGGGTAATGCAGAGATGGGTAATGCAGGAAGGGTTGATTCAGGGAGGTGTAGGATATTGGCTGGCTGCTGGGAGTCTCTTCAGCTGTTCAAATGTGAATTACAATTGTTCTGCCTGAGTTCAGGTGTGAATTGAAGAAGAAAATTGTATACTTGGGAGTCAAAACTTGCAAAATAAAATGCTGTTGCCCCCCGATTTACATTAAATACAGCCTCACCTGTGCCATGCCTGTATCGCATCTTTATACCCATGTGCCTCATTTCTTCTGCATCAGATATAGATTACATTTCCATCAGATTGCCATTGCTTACAATTCCCAGGAGGCACATTTTAATACTCTTATCAAGCGAGGTAGCCTAGTTGAATGGATAGCTATCTTTCTATGCTTCTTTTTCTGTCTGTCTGCCGTTCACACATACCTACATGTTTCACAAACACATTCAGCATGTGTGCACTGGATGTGTGCACACTGAAGTAAATGTGGTATGTGACATTCTAGAATGATACAGTATCTCCATTTAACATCAGAGGCGAAAGGAAGACAATCATCTGGTGGAGAACACAGGCTTCCAGGGCTTAGTTACCGTTAGAATGTCTGACGTTTTACGGTCTACTAACCAACTGTGCTATTTTGTTCGTTTTTTCCCGTTGTTTATAACTTATTTTTTAACTTATTTTGTACATAATGTTGCTGCTACCGTTTTTCATGACCGAAAATAACTTCTGGAAATCAGAACAGTGATTAGTCACCTTGAACTGGACAAAGATTTTTTTTTAATGAGTCTGACGTGAAGGATATACTGTTTTTTTTGGGATAGGGCCCAAATCCCTGTGAAGAAAATACGGAGATAAAGGGGATTGAGGTCAGGCTGCCTTCTGAGAATTCGTAGGCGAGTGAGTATACTTCCGCTATCATCCATTCTATTGGCCAACGTGCAATCATTGGAAAACAAAATGGATGATATATGATGAAGACCATCCTACAAACGGGACATTAAAAACGGTAATATCTTATGTTTCACCAAGTCATGGCTGAACAATGACATGGATAATATAGAGCTGGTGGGAATTTTCATGCAATGGCAGGACAGAGAAGCTTCGTCTGGTAAGAAAAGGAACGGGTGTGTTTGTCTATTTGTCAATAACAGCTAGTGCTCGATGTCTAATATTAAAGAAGTCTCAAGGTATTGCTTGCCTGAGGTAGAGTACCTTATGATAAGATGTAGACCAAACTATCTACCAAGAGAGTTATCATCTGTATTATTCATAGCCGTCTATTTACCACCACAAACCGATGCTGTCACTAAGACCGCACTCAACCAGCTGTATTAGGCCATAAGCAAACCAGAACTGGCGCTCCTAGTGGCCGGGGACTTTAATGCAGGCAAACTTAAATCCGTTGTACCTAATTTCTACCAGCATGTCACATGTGCAACCAGAGGGAAAAAACTCTAGACCATTTTTACTCCACACACAGAGATGCATACAAATCTCTCACACACCCTCCATTTGTCAAATCTGACCATAATTCTATCCTCCTGATTCTTGCTTACAAGCAAAAACTAAAGCAGGAAGTAACAGTGACACGGTCATTTCTACCAGTGACTCGCGTCAGATGATGCGGATGCTACAGGACTGTTTTGCTAGCACAGACAGGAATGTGTTCCGGGATTCATCCAATGGCATTGAGGAGTATACCACCTCAGTCATCGGCTTCAACAATAAGTGCATCGACAACGTCGTCCCCAAAGTGACCGTACGTACATATTCCAACCAGAAGCCATGGATTACAGGCAACATCCGCATTGAGCTAAAGTCTAGAGCTGCCGCTTTCAAGGAGCAGGACACTAACCCGAACGCTTATAAGAAATCCTGCTATGCCCTCAGATACACCATCAAAGGCAAAGCATCAATACAGGATTAAGATTGAATCCTACTACTAATCCGACTCTGACGTTTGTCGGATGTGGCAGCACTTGAAAACGATTACGGACTACAAAGGGAAACCCAGCCGTGCGCTGCCCAGTGACGAGAGCCTACCAGATGAGCTAAATGCCTTTTATGCTCGCTTCGAGGCAAGCAACACTGAAGCATGCATGAGAGCACTAGCTATTCTGGACGACTGTGTGATCACACTCTCGGTATGGGCCAGACGGATTACCAGGACGTGTACTCAAAGCATGTGCGGACGAACTGGCAAGTGTCTTCACTGACATTTTCAACCTCTCCCTGACCGAGTCTGTAATACCTACATGTTTCAAGCAGACCACCATAGTCCCTGTGCCCGAGGAAGCAAAGGTAACCTGCCAAAATGATTACCCCCCCCGTAGCACTCACTTTGGTAGCCATGAAGTCCTTTCAAAAGCTTGTCATGGCTCACATCAACAACATCATCCCCATACAAAAGGAGCACCTATGTGAGAATGCTGTTGACTACAGCTCAGGGTTCGACACCATAGTGCCCACAAAGCCCATCACTAAGCTAAGGACCCTGGGAGTAAACACCTCCCTCTGCAACTGGATCCTGGACTTCCTGATGGGCTGCCCCCAGGTTGTAAGAGCAGTCAATAACACGTCTGCCACGCTGATCCTCAACACTGGTGCCCCTCAGGGGTGTATGCTTTGTCCCTTCCTATACTCACTGTTCACCTACAACTGCGTGGCCAAACACGACTCCAACACCATCATCAAGTTTGCTGACTACACAACAGTGGTAGGCCTGATTACCGGCAATGATGAGACAGCCTATAGGGAGGAGGTCAGAGACCTTGCAGTGTGGTGCCAGGACAACAACCTCTCCCTCAATGTGAGCAAGAGAAAGGAGCTGATCGTAGACTACAGGAAAAGGCGAGCCGAACAGGCCCCCATTAACATCGATGGGGCTGGAATGGGTCGAGAGTTTCAAGTTCCTTGATGTCCACATCACCAACAAACTATCATGGTCCAAACACACCAAGACAGTCATGAAGAGGGCACGACAAAACATTTTCCCCATCAGGAGACTGAAAAGATTTGGCATGTGTCCCCAGATCCTCCAAAAGCTGCACCATCGAGAGCATCCTGGCACCATCGAGATCATCCTGACCGGTTGCATCACCGCCTGGTATGGCAAATGCTCGGGATCTGACAGTAAGGCGCTACAGAGGGTATTGCGTATGGCCCAGTACATCACTGGGTCCAAGCTTCCTGCCATCTAGGACCTATATACTACACGGTGTCAGAGGAAAGCTCCAGTTATCCAAGTCATAGACTGTTCTCTCTGCTACCGGTACCCCCAGTATATAGCCTTGTTATTGTTTTTTTATTGTGTTACTTTTTATTATTTTTTACTTTAGTTTATTTGGTAAATATTTTCTTAACTCTTTCTTGAACTGCATTGTTGGTTAAGGGCTTGTTAGTAAGCATTTCACAGTAAGTTTGTATTCGGCGCATGTGATACATAAAGTTGCGGTGTGCCTGCCTGGCTCCTGAGTGATATAGAGGACATTCTGGTCCTAATCTGCGTACTCAAATCTGAGATGAATGCATGTTTCATGTGTTATGGGAGAAATCCTTGTCTTTTGAATGTACCAGTTATGTCAATAGAAACGAGAGAACTTAAGCGTTAAATTACTCATTATCATGTCTTCGCATGACATGCTGCATTTGCATATCTAATCATGATAAGTCTGATGTGCCCTTGGAGGAGAGGTGTGAGATGGTCCCATGATGCCGAGGGTCTACTGTCCCTCACATCACAGTGTGCCAGTTCTTATTATAGCTCATACCATACTGCACACTTCCTTGTAAGACTTGGAAAGCAATCAGAGAACTAGAGATTTTCATTGGAATGGGAAACTAGGGATGGAAGGCGGTCCAAGAGCCTATATGGTGTCAAATAAACACAAAGGCATTGCTTGATGAAGCACCTAGTGTTTGAAGCACCTTTTTCAATGAAAATTATAATGAGAGTTCTTCATCTGTAAAATGGACATGTAGGGGTTGCGTGTAGGCCTAGGCTACACTACGTTTCCAGGAAATAAAGTATTTATCAATATCCACCCTAATGAATATTGCCCACTGTGTATTTCATTTGGTATATGAATTCAATATTTTGCAAGACATTGCTCATAGGTTAAAGGAATGCAAAAAAAATGCAGTTATGGAGCCGCTCTTTTGATAGTAAACTATGACTTGTCCACAGTGGTAGGCTTTGGTTTGGAAACTTATATGGTTACTTATGATTATCACTGACTAATTTTAGATTTGATACGTACATTTATGTGGCCCTTGTAACGGCGTTCGTCTGTTGAAGGAGAGTCAAACCAAAATGCAGTGTGGTGGTTACTCATGTTCTTTAATGTAGAATAGCGATACATGAAATAACTTATAAATAACAAAACAACAAACGGAACGTGAATAACCTAATTACAGCCTATCTGGTGAACACTACACAGAGACAGGAACAATCACCCACAAAATACACAGTGAAACCCCGGCTACCTAAATATGGTTCCCAATCAGAGACAACGAGAATCACCTGACTCTGATTGCGAACCGCCTCAGGCAGCCAAACCTATGCTACACCCCTACTCAGCTGCAATCCCAATGCCTACAAAACCCCAATACGAAACACAACCAAATAAACCCATGTCACACCCTGGCCTGACCAAATATATAACGAAAACACAAAATACTATGACCAAGGCGTGACAGCCCTCGACATACTCCAATGCATAATTTACTCAAGTGTTGGCCCTTAGTTTTCACAGCGTTTGTTAATTCCACTTTGAGGATTCAACTTCTGTTTATTATAATCTGACAATAATAAATCGCTGTATATTAGCTCCGTTTGAATATTATTATTATTTTTTTTAATTTTACCTTTATTTAACCAGGCAAGTCAGTTAAGAACATATTCTTATTTTCAATGACGGCCTGGGAACAGTGGGTTAACTGCCTGTTCAGGGGCAGAACAACAGATTTGTACCTTGTCAGCTCGGGGGTTTGAACTCGCAACCTCCCGGTTACTAGTCCAACGCTCTAACCACTAGGTAACTGTACAGATGAGGATCTTCGTTTGATCACTGTCACGATCGTCGTCAGGGAAATGACCGGACCAAGGTGCAGCGTGGTGAGCGTACATTTATTTTATTTATGAATGTCGCCAACAAAAACAAGAAGCAACAAACCGACCGTGAAGCTTACTAGGGCTATACAGGCCACTAACAAAGACAACTACCCACAACTAAGATGGAAAAACAGGCTGCCTAAGTAGTGATTGTCACACCCTGGCCTAACCAAAATAGAGAATAAAAGCCTCTCTATGGCCAGGGCATGGCAATCACCCTGTTGCAGGAGAACTTTCCTGCAATGCACAAAATGTAAAACGTGTAGTTTATTTGAGGTTTAAAAAGGCTTTGAAATTTCAGACTTAATTTTCCCTTATGAAAAATGTATCAACCCCTACAAAAATGTCCATTAATTATAATCCACATAATTCACATTTCCTGTTGCTGCAGGATTATTTCCCTGCTGTAGCAACATGGCTCCAATGAAGATCCTCCACATCTGTATCTTTGGCGCTCTAGCAGTTTTTCATTCTGATAAATTCCAGTCCTTTTCTTAGACTGTGTGGATGTTTTACTCATTGTTTTCTATTAGGCAACTTCATACATATCAGTAGCAACCAAGATTCAGATGTGAATTCCACTATCTTAAAACAGGCTTGTATCTCCTAATAGAGCTGAGTGGAGTGGAGAGGCAGTGTGCAGCCTGCCCATCTTTATGTGAGAGAGTGAATTACACAGTTAATTCCTGGTAAGTGTGATAATGGGGAGAAGCATTTACAAGAAAATTTGCTTAATTCTCCATCATCTAATGTCCTCTTTCTGTCTCTGTGTGTTGTCTAATGCTTTTGCCTTTGTATTTTTCTCAAGGTGGATGGTGCAGGCAATAGTGAGAGAAAACATGTACCACACAGCCACTCACACAGACACCCAGCCCCTCACACAGGCACCCAGCCCCTCACACAGGCACCCAGCCACTCACACAAGCACACACTCAGGCACCTAGCCACTCACACAGGCGCCCATGCATTCACACAGGCGCCCAACCACTGACACAGGCACACACTCAGGCGCCCAGCCACTCACACAGGCGCCCATGCATTCACACAGGTGCCCAGCCACTCACACAGGCACTCACACAGGCGCCCAGCCACTCACACAGGCACTCACACAGGCACCCAGCCACTCATACAGACACCCAGCCACACACACAGGCACCCAGCCACTCACACAGGCACACAGCCACTCAAACAGGCACACACTCAGGCACGCAGCCACTCACACAGGCGCCCAGCCACTCACACAGGCACACACTCATACAATAATAAATGTCTGAAGACAATAACTGATACATTTATTGTTCAAGCATTTGCCCTGTAGTGAATGAATAAATAAATGAATAGAGGAATGAATGAATACATGTATGATGTATAAGTCTACAATGCTGAAAGCTCTTGTAATTGTGTATGACAGTTGATCCTATACGGCACGCTTTGTTTGGAACAAAGTGTGCCCACATACTGTATGAGAAATACGTGTTTACATGTGTGTCCTCCAGTACCCAGGAGATATGCACTCTTCACTGGTTATGCTGTCGCTCCACTGTCCGCTTTGCTTGATGGAGTCAGACCAACATGCATTAAACATGAGCAGGATGGAAATTTGGCCCATCCCAGGATTGACACCACTGGTGACTGCCAATCAACATGCGTTTTCTTGTTGTATTAAACACTAATGGTAGGAGATCCAGTATATTTTAACATACTTGAACATGTGTACTTAAGGGTGAATGATTTATGAGTTAGGTATTGCCTGAGTGCTCAACATTGCAAGGCAAGCTCTCTTTAGAGCAGCAGAAGACTAACAAATGGCTTGGTTTATTTCCCATGATGTCAGCATCAGTACCACACAAAACCTGCAGAGCTGGTCTCTGGCTGTAGGGAGAGAAAGAGAGCAGGACAGGTAGTTTACATGCAGCCTGTCTGCGTGGTAGAGGACTGTGGTGCTAAGATAAATGCAGATGACTTCATTTAGATTATATGTACTGTGGACCGTGCTTCAGAAGTTCACTGAAGTCTAATCCTTGATGAGTGGCTCCATTATTCTGACTGGTTTGTGTACGTACATAGATAGTCTACAGCCAATTCCCTCAGGTGCACTTTCTGGTGATGCACAGGCAAGTGCACTCATTTAAATAAACCCTCATGCACACACGCACACACATACATCCATGCATGTGCACACACACACACACACACACACACACACACACACACACACACACACACACACACACGTGTTAACATTCACACTTTCACCCTCATGCTGTTGCCAGTTACCAACTACCCTGGCAGTCTCACAGACTCGAACCAGCACACTGAGACTTGTCAGCCATTAGTTTGGTGGGATGACTAGAGTAAAGAATATGGGACTGTGTTCGGGACTGATGACTGGGGATGCCCACCGTCTGCCACCAGTCATTTTTATGGTGTGTATACCGCTCATTCACTAAGATGTCTTCAGAGACAGACCATGTTTGGATTGGCCATTATTTGCTGCTTAATGTCAGTGCACCTCAGGAGAAATAGTTCTCATCTACAGAGAAGCGACTGTAGGTACAATATGTGTTTATTCCACCTCTTTTGGTTAAATTTCTGTTTTTTATTTCTTTAATTTATCAAATTTTTTTTTTACAGTAAACTGCTCCTTTTATCTCCCTGATGGTCCTGCTGTTGGAGGGAACTAACAGACCCATCAAACCACTGACTAGTTCAGCCAGAGGTTTAGCCTTGTAATGTATCCGATTAATGCTATACCAGTAATTTTTCAACACAGAATCTGTAGAGGTAACATTAACAATGTTGGCATAGCCAATGTGTCCAGTATGCTTTGTGGAGCTAGATGTGTCCAGTATGCTTTGTGGAGCTAGATGTGTCCAGTATGCTTTGTGGAGCTAGATGTGTCCAGTATGCTTTGTGGAGCTAGATGTGTCCAGTATGCTTTGTGGAGCTAGATGTGTCCAGTATGCTTTGTGGAGCTAGATGTGTCCAGTATGCTTTGTGGAGCTAGATGTGTCCAGTGTGCAATGCTGTATGCTTAAACTACAAAATATTCAAACACCATTTTAATTATGTACTGTAAGTAACCTACGATATCGCTCTCTTTCCAGTCCCTGTGTTGTGTGAATCAATTAGAGCTTTTGTGCAGCTGATTGTTTTTCCAGCCTGTTTATTTAATCATCTATGTATTTATTGTTCGTAGTGTCCTTGTGACTTGCAGCACAGCCATTGTCTCTGATTACTTCATGCTTTATTAGTGAGCGTGATTGTCATCCTCCTCCTCCTCACCAGGGTAGTGGAACTGATAGTAATGGCAATTGTGTTGTCAGCAGGTGAGCGTGCGTGTACTTTGTCTTCTGTGTGCACTTTTGCTGCCTGGCCTAGATAACGTGTGATTAGGTGGTCCTGTCTCTCAGCTTCAAACAGTCCCGTTTTTTTAGACAGAGAACCATGTCTTTTCAGACAGCAGAAATAGATTTTTAACAAGCTAAAATAAAGTTTACTCCGGTAAGGTCAACCGGCTTTCATGCTTTTAAATAAAGACCATTAATTGAAATCTATACAGTCTTCGATGGACTTTTTTCCCCCAATATGCTCATTTCTATTCATCACTTATGTCATCACAAGCATATCTATCAAGTATTTTCAATGGATGCTATGTAACCTTGTAGAAATATTCCATTTGTGGGGTTATATTCAAAAATATATTTAAATCATGCTGATAGTTCTATTCAAGATAGTATTTAGTTGTTATTTGATTGGAACAGACAAGGATGTCTATGAAAATGATGTGAAATAAGTTGTGTGAAAGCATGCAGCCTGGCTTTATAAAGCAACCTCTTTCTGTCTTTTCGGTGACTTTGGACAGGTACTGGCTGCTTCCTCCAGCCCATGCCAACACAAAACCAAAGAGAGATCTAACGAACACCACTAACACCAGCCTCTCACTATAATTGCCTCAGCAAAACAAGTCATGTCTTGTTTAGGGAGCCCATCGTCTACATGTCTTGTCCCTATAGCTGTCGTACCCAGCCATGCACTTCAAATCTAGGGGTGCTCTCTTACTGCCATATGAGTTTAGTGCCATCCTGGATTACTATTACTGCTCAGATCCTCTGTTTCCCCTTGACAGATATTTCATGTTTGAATTTAAACGGATTCGGTAGCTTGCTCTGCATGAGAGAGGGAGCGATCTAAAGGTTTACTGTTCTTCAGAGCTGATTTGATGGTAAGCCAAACACTGGATGTTTAGAAAAATAAACATTTCTCCTTTTTATGGCTGGCTATAATCCAATACAATGCGTAGTGCATATAAAGTCTCATTCACTCTGCCATACAAGAGCTGGATCCTCTGCAAGACAGTGACAGTGAACGTGGTTAAAGTGCCACATCCAAGGCCACTCCAACAGCTGAACCATTTCTAAACCACAGCTCAATACCGTCTCCCCTCACAATAGGCACATTTTATTGCTTACAGGTATTACCAAATAAATAACATTCTATATGTTTTGGGGGGGCCTGGTTGTTTTTCTGCCCATAATGGGTGAATCTACTTTTTTGGTAATATCTTTCTGCTCAAGCCAGCTCTACCCATTGTAGAAGGCCAGCATTGAGTGACTCGCCCACAGCTACTCTCCCCAGGCCCACTCACACTCACCACACTGCAGGGCTTGTAACACACACGTGTCAAATCAGAGCTCATTTGGTGCCCATTAACCTAGAGCTGTTGTTTCTGTCGGCCCTAATGGAGGTTAATGAAGCGCTGCTGCTGGATTTCATGTTTTCTATCCTAAGCACAGTAACAGATAAATAGATACAGCAATAATTAGATAATAATGGTAGCTGTAATAGTGTGATGAATGTGGCTTGGGCTGCTAATGCACAAGATTTGATCTGTGAGATTCTGTAAACTTCTGAGGGTCCCGAGGACCCCCAAAACTCTACAGGGAAATAATAACACAGCCCAGTGATTCCCTAAAGTTATATAGAAAATAGATAACTTGGCAGACACTCTTATCCAGAGCAATTAGGGTTAAGTGGCTTGCTCAAGGGTACATTAACAGATTTGTCACCTAGGGGATTGAGGCAAGTCAGTTAAGAACAAATTCTTATTTTCAATGACTGCCTAGTAACAGTGGGTTAACTGCCTGTTCAGGGGCAGAATGACAGATTTTGTACCTTGTCAGCTCGGGGATTTGAACTTGCAACCTTTCGGTTACTAGTCCAATGCTCTAACCACTAGGCTACCCTGCCGCCCAACGCTCTTAACCACTAGACTACCTGTTAGTATAGGAAACACCATAGTATCTGATAACCGTAAATGTGTAACATTGGCAGTTAGCATGTGAAAACTTCTTTAATTTTTGTTGACTATATTTGATCCAAATACATCTGAATCCTCCGATAAAGAATCTGTTTAGAAGATGGGTCAATCCATCTAAACATCAATTTTTTAAGCAAAACCAACGTAGATTTTACTGGGCAGCAACATTTATCTGACTACTTATCTCTCCAAAAAACATCCTACTTATCTCTCCAAAAACCATCCTACCGTGACGGGTGTCGTCTTCTGAAGAGGAGGAATCGTGTTCATGACTTTTTATTAAACAGAACACTGAAACAAAAATGACAACGTGAATAAATGAAACCAAAACAGTCCTGTCAAGTGAAAAACACTAAACAGTAAACAACTACCCACAAAAACCATGTGGGAAAAAGCTACCTAAGTATGGTTCCCAAACAGACAACGATAGACAGCTGTCCCTGATTGAGAACCATACCCGGCCAAAACAAAGAAATACAAAAACATAGAAAAAATAACATAGAATGCCCACCCAAATCACACCCTGACCAAACCAAAATAGAAACATAAAAAGCTCTAAGGTCAGGGCGTGATAACTTAGCTTGCCAAAAACATCTATCAGTGTGATATTTAAATAATATTTTAATATTCCTCCTGTTAATCTCATTCATTTATTCAATGCATCCATGTCCCCTTCTACAGTGCCATCTGTATTTAGTAATAGCCATGTTATTGTCCATTTGAATTATTTGCAGGTCAATGCAAATAGGTCAATGACTGAGGGGGTTAATTTGCGTTTGAACAAAGACTCAAATCCTGGAAATCATTTAAAGCCTTGTTGGAGCCTCAATGATTAGTTATTTACATTCAGTACCTGTTATTTATGACAGTATTTAACTGGACAGACTGAACCTTCCTGTCAGAGAGGACTAGCCTGTAACCACAGGTGTTCTGACATGACTGTACCCCTCAACCATCTATCCACAGCCAGCCCTGCCACATCATCTGACAGCAGGGCATAATTAGGATTTTAATTATTCCTGGGGTTGGAGGGTCATTCCTGCCTGCCTCTGTCCTGCTTCTGGGCCGTCAGGTTAATAGATATCTGGATGGGATGATGTGGTGTGGGGGAGGGGGTTAGAGCTTGGGAGAGTAAACAGAATTAGGCTGTCGGTCTGACCCGTCCTACACCTCAAACAGCAGCATCCAGGTAAACACCATGTAGGCCTAATCCCTTCCTCTTGTCATTTCAATAGACCTTTCATTAGTTTGGCGTTCGTCATGAATGTAATTAGCATTTTCAAATATTGACAGATTGAATGAACAAACTTCTTTAAAAAGCAGAGATGGAATCCTCAGCTGACAACTTGAGTTAGGATGGGTATACATAGTGACTTTTGGGGAAAAACCCTTGCTTCAGATGCAAATGACTCAAACTTTGGAATCAATTATCCATTGATGTTAGTGTGGGATTTGAGTTCAAATTGTCACGCCCTGGTCTAAGTATTTTGTGTTTTTCTTCATGTATTGGGTCAGGCCAGGGTGTGGCATGGAGTTTTTGTATTGTGGTGTGTTTTTTCTTGGGGTTTTGGTGTGTATGTATTTGGATTGTAGCTAGTGGGGTTATCTAGCAAAGTCTATGGCTGTCTGGAGTGGTTCTCAATCAGAGGCAGGTGCTTATCGTTGTCTCTGATTGGGAACCATATTTAGGCAGCCATATTCTTTGAGTTTGTCGTGGGTGATTGTCCTGAGTGTCTTGATGTCCTTAGTCTGTGTTAGTTTGCACCAGTTAAGGCTGTTTCGGTTTTCACTACGTTTATTGTTTTGTAGAGTTTGTGTTTTGGATTCATGTTACGTTGTGTAAATAAACATGGATCACAATATACGCGCTGCAGTTTGTCCGACTCTCCTTCACCATTAGAAAACCGTGACACAAATTCAAGTTATGTGATGTCTATTTGATCTGTGTAACTATGTGAGTAGCAGTGTTGGGGAAGCAAATTTGAATACACTGCTCAAAAAAATACAGGTGGAAATTATAGGCAATTAGCAAGACACCCCCAATAAAGGAGTGGTTCTGCAGGTGTTGACCACAGACCACTTCTCAGTTCCTATGCTTCCTGGCTGATGTTTTGGTCACTTTTGAATGCTGGCGGTGCTTTCAGTCTAGTGGTAGCATGATACGGAGTCTACAATCCACACAAGTGTCTCAGGTAGTGCAGCTCATCCAGGATGGCACATCAATGCGAGCTGTGGCAAGAAGGTTTGCTGTGTCTGTCAGCGTAGTGTCCAGAGCATGGCGGCGCTACCTGGAGACAGGCCAGTACATCAGGAGATGTGGAGAAGGCCGTAGGAGGGCAACAACCCAGCAGCAGGACCGCTACCTCTGCCTTTGTGCAAGGAGGAGCAGGAGGAGCACTGCCAGAGCCCTGCAAAATGACCTCCAGCAGGCCACAAATGTGCATGTGTCTGCTGAAACGGTCAGAAACAGACTCCATGAGGGTGGTATGAGGGCCCGATGTCCAGAGAACACCAAGATTGGCAAATTTGCCACTGGCGCCCTGTGCTCTTCACAGATGAAAGCCGGTTCACACTGAGCACATGTGACAGACGTGACAGAGTCTGGAGACGCAGTGGAGAACGTTTTGCTGCCTGCAACATCCTCCAGCATGACCGGTTTGGCGGTGGGTCAGTCATGGTGTGGGGTGGCATTTCTTTGGGGGGCCGCACAGCCCTCCATGTGCTCGCCAGAGGTAGCCTGGCTGCCATTAGGTACCGAGATGAGATCCTCAGACCCCTTGTGAGACCATATGCTGGTGCGGTTGGCCCTGGGTTCCTCCTAATGCAAGACAATGCTAGACCTCATGTGGCTGGAGTGTGTCAGCAGTTCCTGCAAGAGGAAGGCATTGATGCTATGGACTATGCCCGCCCGTTCCCCAGACCTGAATCCAATTGAGCACATCTGGGACATCATGTCTCGCTCCATCCGGATGCTTTAGTCCAGGTCTGGGAGGAGATCCCTCAGGAGACCATCCGCCACCTCATCAGGAGCATGCCCAGGCGTTGTAGGGAGGTCATACAGGCACGGGGAGGCCACACACACTACTGAGCCTCATTTTGACTTGTTTTAAGGACATTACATCAAATCTTGCTTGTTTGTAGCAGACCAAATACTTATTTTCCACCATAATTTGCAAATAAATTCATAAAAAATCCTACAATGTGAATTTCTGGATTTTTTCTCTCTCATTTTGTCTGTCATAGTTGATGTGTACCTATGATGAAAATTACAGGCCTCATCTTTTTAAGTGGGAGAATTTGCACAATGGTGGCTGACTAAATACGTTTTTTGCCCCACTGTGTGTGTGTGTGTATATTATATATATATATATATATATATATATACACACAAAGTCAAAAGTTTGGACACCTACTTATTCATTTTTTACTATTTTCTACATTGTATGGAAGAGTTCAAGTTCAAGTAACAGACACATCCCAACTGTTCAGACGGGACTGTGTGAATCAAGCCTTCATGGTCAAATTGCTGCAGAGAAACCACTACTAAAGGACACCAATAAGAAGAAGAGACTTGCTTGGGCCAAAAAACACAAGCAATGGACATTAGACAGGTGAAATCTGTCCTTTGGTCTGATGATTCCAATTTGAGATTCTTGGTTCCAACAGCCATGTCTTTGTGAGACGCAGAATGGTGAATGGATGATCTCCGCACGTGTGGTTACCACAGTGAAGCATGGAGGAGGAGGTGTGATGGTGTGGGTTGTTTTGCTGGTGACACTGTCAGTGATTTATTTAGAATTCAAGGCACACTTGACCAGCATGGCTACCACAGCATTCTGCAGCGATACGCCATCCCATATGTTTTTCGCTTAGTGGGACTATAATTAATTTTTCAACAGGACAATGACTCAACACACCTCCAGGCTGTGTAAGGCCTATTTAAACAAAAAGGAGAGTGATGGAGTGCTGCATCAGATGACCTGGACTCCACAATCACCCGACCTCAAACCAATTGAGATGGTTTGGGATGAGTTGTACCGCAGATTGAAGGAAAAGCAGCCAAAATGTGCTTAGCATATGTGGGATCTCTTTCGAGATGGTTGGAAAAGTATTCCAGGTGAAGCTGGTTGAGAGAATGCCAAGAGTGTGCAAAGCTGTCGTCAAGGCAAAGGGTGGCTCATTTGAAGAACCTAAAATATATTTTGATTTGTATAACACATTTTTGGTTACTACATGATTCCATATGAGTTATTTCATAGTTTTGATGTCTTCACTATTATTCTACAATGTAGAAAATAGTTTAAATAAATAAAAGTATGTCCAAACTTTTGACTGTTACTTTATGTATGTTGTATTGTACCCCCCTTTTTAGAAAATCTTTGGAGGGAGTTGAAAGTCCGTGTTGCCCAGCAACAGCCCCAAAACGTCACTGCTCTAGAGGAGATCTGCATGGAGGAATGGGCCAAAATACCAGCAACAGTGTGTGAAAACGTTGTGAAGACTTACAGAAAACGTTTGACCTCTGTTATTGCCAACAAAGGGTATATAACAAAATATTGAGATAAACTTTTGTTATTGACCAAATACTTATTTTCCACCATAATTTGCAAATAAATTCATTAAAAATCCTACAATGTGATTTTCTGGATTTTCTTTTCTTCATTTTGTCTGTCATAGTTGAAGTGTACCTATGATGAAAATTACAGGCCTCTCTCATCTTTTTAAGTGGGAGAACTTTCACAATTGGTGGCTGACTAAATACTTTTTTGCCCCACTGTAGTTTAGCAAGCTACCAAGAATTCACACTGGAAGAAGTTAAGGGTAGCTCTAGTGTAGCTTAAGACAAATATAGTTTACTTAACTAAAGTTACTAAAAACACTTCCAAGAATTTAATTTAGTTCAATTACCTGCAAGCTACTGCAAAATGTAGTAAATTACTAGTTAATTACAGTATATATAGTTCATTACTCCCCAACACTAATGCGCAGTGGCTCTGGGCTGGGGACCATGAGTAAAGACAGGCTACCTGGCTCTCTCACAACTAGCCCTAACCTATACTGGTAGCTCACAGAATAGGTTCTGTTCATGGAAACCTATTTGTCTTTTCCTTTCTCATACTGTGACGCTGGTGTTTACTGGGATGGGATGGCATCTTTGTCATTTCTCTGATGTTAGAATAGTAGAATGTCCTTGATGGACGAACAAAGTTTATCCCGAGCACTTACTTTTCTGTTAGTTTTCCTATGCATACCATCACTGAGTGTATGTCTGAGCATATGAACATGACAGGCATGGTCTTACGCAGCTAGCGTTGTATAGAAGCGATGTCACAGTACCCATTGGAAGACGATGTGGTATGAGTGAATATCTGTGAAATCCTGTTCCTTTTAAAAATATTTAGGATACTATGTATAATCCTGTTTAGGGTCATTACTGTTCTTATAATTGGGCTAGATTAGCATGCGGAAGTCTGTATGCTGTATTGGGGTCTGTGCGTCCGGATAATGAAACTCAAAGTGACAGTGTTTATGTGGTAGCGTTGTGGCACAACTCCATAAAACAGATCAATAGAAGGACAAAAGAGCAGACGGGAAGAGGGAGGTAACACACACACACACGCACACGCACACGCACGCACGCACGCACACACACACACACACACGGAGAGATAGATGGAATGCAAGGTTGATACACTGCAGGGACTAAACAATGGCCTTTGAACAATGCTTTTCCCTTGCACAGGGGTTGGCCCAAGCCGGCGCTCATAAAGGCCGCTCACCAATTTGGCAGCCATGTGATATCACCCTCTGTACAGAGATCAAATGCACCGGGCAGAGCCAACTGACACAGTCGACTTCCCACCAACTGCTCATAAAAAACAACCCCGTTCCGAGTTGGAATTTCATTGATTTATTTAAATCAAACATTTTCATTTGACTGTTATCCATTAAAGCTGACCCCTTTTGTATATTCTATAAACCTTATGGCTATGATTATATTATCACGCTGACATTCTGTTTCAATACTCCTACTAAGTGTATATCAGGTCACTGTTTACTCAGTGTCAGAGTCCTTAATGAGCTTTCTGACCACAACCTTTTAAAATCAGACTACGAAAGTAGAAAGATTATGAGAGTTATACATATAATAGACCAGAGACAGAGCTTGGTTGTATGGGCCAGCCATTCCTCCCATCTTACAAAAGCACCACAGATGCTCCAAAGCGTCATCACAGACATTGAGCTATAGTTGGTGGGCCGAAGCAGAAAAGAGTGAAGTTGATCGATCCCTGTCGAGGGAGGAGTTGATTTTTTTAGTATAGGACAGTATAATATTCTTATGATGACTATAACATTTGTTGGCACCTTCAATTCTGGCACATTTTCTCATAAAAAAAGTATATTTCACCACTGTCTGCTCTGGCAAAATTGACAAACTGCTAAACATGTAATCAATCAGTACTCCAGTACTGTACATACCCCTCGTGATGAAGGCAGCCAATGGCCTGCTTCTATCTACAATATAATCTGGAGGCGAAAGAAACACACACCTATTTAGGCGAGGCGCTGGTGGGCAGAGTGGAACACTTGTAAAAATAAAGGAGAGCCGCACATTCTAGCAGGTCAGATGCA
Source organism: Oncorhynchus keta (assembly GCF_023373465.1). Taxonomy (NCBI): domain Eukaryota; kingdom Metazoa; phylum Chordata; class Actinopteri; order Salmoniformes; family Salmonidae; genus Oncorhynchus; species Oncorhynchus keta. The sequence continues at coordinate 22,301,356 of NC_068437.1, read as the reverse complement.
AAAATGTTTACGTTTCGACAGACAAGCGTCTTCATCAGGGTATAATGACAAACACTGCAGGATGACTAATTTATATAGTGTCAAAAGACACACACAGGTGTCTCATCATGGCCGGGTGTGACCTGATATCATTGGTTAATTCTCATATTAAAATAGCATACAAAAAACGTAAATGGATTGCATACGAACATAGATACAATTTGGTTACATAAGCCTACATTTACATTACATTTAAGTCATTTAGCAGACGCTCTTATCCAGAGCGACTTACAAATTGGTGCATTCACCTTATGACATCCAGTGGAACAGCCACTTTACAATAGTGCATCTAAATCTTTTAAGGGGGGGGGGGGTGAGAAGGATTACTTTATCCTATCCTAGGTATTCCTTAAAGAGGTGGGGTTTCAGGTGTCTCCGGAAGGTGGTGATTGACTCCGCTGTCCTGGCGTTGTGAGGGAGTTTGTTCCACCATTGGGGGCCAGAGCAGCGAACAGTTTTGACTGGGCTGAGCGGGAACTGTACTTCCTCAGTGGTAGGGAGGCGAGCAGGCCAGAGGTGGATGAACGCAGTGCCCTTGTTTGGGTGTAGGGCCTGATCAGAGCCTGGAGGTACTGAGGTGCCGTTCCCCTCACAGCTCCGTAGGCAAGCACCATGGTCTTGTAGCGGATGCGAGCTTCAACTGGAAGCCAGTGGAGAGAGCGGAGGAGCGGGGTGACGTGAGAGAACTTGGGAAGGTTGAACACCAGACGGGCTGCGGCGTTCTGGATGAGTTGTAGGGGTTTAATGGCACAGGCAGGGAGCCCAGCCAACAGCGAGTTGCAGTAATCCAGACGGGAGATGACAAGTGCCTGGATTAGGACCTGCGCCGCTTCCTGTGTGAGGCAGGGTCGTACTCTGCGGATGTTGTAGAGCATGAACCTACAGGAACGGGCCACCGCCTTGATGTTAGTTGAGAACGACAGGGTGTTGTCCAGGATCACGCCAAGGTTCTTAGCGCTCTGGGAGGAGGACACAATGGAGTTGTCAACCGTGATGGCGAGATCATGGAACGGGCAGTCCTTCCCGGGAGGAAGAGCAGCCCCGTCTTGCCGAGGTTCAGCTTGAGGTGGTGATCCGTCATCCACACTGATATGTCTGCCAGACATGCAGAGATGCGATTCGCCACCTGGTCATCAGAAGGGGGAAAAGAGAAGATTAATTGTGTGTCGTCTGCATAGCAATGATAGGAGAGACCATGTGAGGTTATGACAGAGCCAACTGACTTGGTGTATAGCGAGAATAGGAGAGGGCCTAGAACAGAGCCCTGGGGGACACCAGTGGTGAGAGCACGTGGTGAGGAGACAGATTCTCGCCACGCCACCTGGTAGAAGCGACCTGTCAGGTAGGACGCAATCCAAGCGTGGGCCGCGCCGGAGATGCCCAACTCGGAGAGGGTGGAGAGGAGGATCTGATGGTTCACAGTATCGAAGGCAGCCGATAGGTCTAGAAGGATGAGAGCAGAGGAGAGAGAGTTAGCTTTAGCAGTGCGGAGCGCCTCCGTGATATAGAGAAGAGCAGTCTCAGTTGAATGACTAGTCTTGAAACCTGCCTACTAGCCTACTAACATTTACAATAACAAAATCACAATATTCACAAGAATGGCTTCAGATCAAAGTCTACGTTGAGACCGAAAGGAGCAAGGGTCTCTAAATTAAAGATCTAGGCAGCCTCTCGTTTTAACAATAAATTGTCGAGGTCACCCCCTCTCCTAGGGAGGGTGACATGTTCGATGTCAATATAACAGAGACAAAATCGAGTGGTTTGCCTCCAGAAAGTGGGTCGCAACTGGGTAAGTCGAATCTTTGCACCGAGATACGTACTTTTAATTCACACTTTGTTTTACCCCACAATTTTACCACAAGGACAAGTTATAAAATAAAGAACTGCCTTAGTGGATCACATAATAACACCTTTGATTGGGATCTGTTTCCCTGTTTCTTTTTATTTTGAAGGATCTACATTTATAAGTGCCATTGCATTGAGCACAGCCATTACACTTGTAGTTTCCATCCAGTAGGGTCGCAAACACACGTAGTGCAAGGATATCTTGGGGTGGTAAATCAGAGTTTACCAATTGATCTGAGGTTTCTGCCCCACGAGAAAACATATTACCGATACTATCATCGGATCTTAGAATGTGCCAATGTTTGTAAACGATTCCTTTAATTTGTTCAGAGCACTTTGAATAGCGGGTAGTTAAAATGCAAGAATGCTTATTTTTGCGAGACTGACCTTGAAAAAGGTAATGTCTTGTTTTGTTTTGAAATTTCTCAATGGCAGTATTCATCTGATCATTTTTGTACCCCCTCTCCTTGAATTCTTTGCGTCTCAGCCATATTTCTTTCGAAATGTGATTGTTTTTTACAAATTCTTTTGATTCGACAGAGTTGGCTGTAGGGCAGACTGTTTTTTTAGGGGAAGCTAGACAATGTTACAGTTTGACTAGCCTAGCCAGCTACACACGTAAAAAAAAAGGCTTCCAAAAGGGTTCTTCAGTTGTCCCCATAGGAGAGCCCTTTTTGGTTCTAGCTAGAACCCATTTGGATTCCATGTAGAACCCTCCTTGAAAAGGGTTCTACCTGCAACCAAAAAAGGTTCTCCTATGGGGACAGCTGAATAACCCTAGGTTCTAGATAGGGGCTTCCAAACTTTTTACCTTGGGGCGCCCCTTTCAGCATTGGGGATCATCCCGCGCTCCCCCTGTGCGTGTGCACAAGCCACGACTATTTCTATGGGCACAAGCACTGTTGACACAAACTGTTCACACCTCTCTTGTTTGTGGAGAGAATTTAGCAGGTTTAAAGGTTATTTCTTGAAATTCTACTCATTTTGTAATGGGGTGCCATGTCTTATGTGATATTTGAGTGACAAAAAAATAACAAGTTCTATGGGCTAAAAAAAAACGAAATAAAAAAACATGAGCTGACATGGGCTGATCTGGACATTTTGGCCAAGTTATAAATAGCCGTCTAAGGTATGCAATGACTAATATGACAAGAGGAACTGATGATGCACTATGCAATTGCATTCTATTGTTCCACTTAAGAGTAAATTTAGTTTGTTGCATTTTTTAATTATAATTTTTTAATGATAATAATACAAGCCAAAAAAAACAGTTGTACAATGGGCAACATAAAAGTTGACGGTACGAAAGTCTTGTCAATCCATTAATTATACAACTAACTATGACTGAGAGTGACACATGTTTTCCATAATGTATGTTTCATGCATTACATTCCAACAAAGAACACCATCACAACAGGGAACGCTGGTGGGAGGAGCTATTGGAGGATGGACTCATTGTACTGCCTGGAATGGAATAATTGGAACAGAGTCAAATGTGGTTTTCATTATGTTTGATGTGTTTGATACTCTTCCATTCCAGCCATTACAATGAGCCCATCCTTCTATAGCTCCTCCCACCAACCTCCTCTCCATCACAAATAGAGGTTCACCATTTATTGAGTACGGGCACAAATAGCAAAGGTGTCTCAGGCAGTATTTGAAGTATCCGAATATAGTGTAAACTGCCAATCAATGTATATCAAGTGGAGGGCACAGTATTCCAATGTTGCAGCCCAGAAATGGCAGCTTTACCATCAATGCCAAAATCTTTAGACTGTAATGGAGACAACTGTCATCAACGCATGCTTCAGTATTCCCCCCTCTCTCTAGGATGGAGACAGTAGAACTGTCATCAACTCATGCTTCAGTATTCCCCCCTCTCTCTAGGATGGAGACAGTAGAACTGTCATCAACGCATGCTTCAGTATTTCCCCCTCTCTCTAGGATGGAGACAGTAGAACTGTCATCAACGCATGCTTCAGTATTCCCCCTCTCTCTAGGATGGAGACAGTAGAACTGTCATCAACGCATGCTTTAGTATTCCCCCTCTCTCTAGGATGGAGACAGTAGAACTGTCAACGCATGCTTCAGTATTCCCCCTCTCTCTAGGATGGAGACAGTAGAACTGTCATCAACTCATGCTTCAGTATTCTCCCCTCTCTCTAGGATGGAGACAGTAGAACTGTCATCAACGCATGCTTCAGTATGCCCCCTCTCTCTAGGATGGAGACAGTAGAACTGTCATCAACGCATGCTTCAGTATTCCCCCTCTCTCTAGGATGGAGACAGTAGAACTGTCATAAACTCATGCTTCAGTATTCCCCTCTCTCTAGGATGGAGACAGTAGAACTGTCATCAACTCGTGCTTCAGTATTCCCCCTCTCTCTAGGATGGAGACAGTAGAACTATCATCAACTCATGCTTCAGTATTCCCCCTCTCTCTAGGATGGAGACAGTAGAACTATCATCAACTCATGCTTCAGTATTCCCCCTCTCTCTAGGATGGAGACAGTAGAACTATAATCAACGCATGCTTCAGTATTCCCCCTCTCTCTAGGATGGAGACAGTAGAACTATCATCAACTCATGCTTCAGTATTCCCCCTCTCTAGGATGGAGACAGTAGAACTATCATCAACTCATGCTTCAGTATTCCCCCATCTCTCTAGGATGGAGACAGTAGAACTATCATCAACCCATGCTTCAGTATTCCCCCTCTCTCTAGGATGGAGACAGTAGAACTGTCATCAACGCATGCTTCAGTATTCCCCCTCTCTCTAGGATGGAGACAGTAGAACTGTCATCAACTCATGCTTCAGTATTCCCCCTCTCTCTAGGATGGAGACAGTAGAACTGTCATCAACTCATGCTTCAGTATTCCCCCTCTCTCTAGGATGGAGACAGTAGAACTGTCATCAACGCATGCTTCAGTATTCCCCTCTCTCTAGGATGGAGACAGTAGAACTGTCATCAACTCATGCTTCAGTATTCCCCCTCTCTCTAGGATGGAGACAGTAGAACTGTCATCAACTCATGCTTCAGTATTCCCCCTCTCTCTAGGATGGAGACAGTAGAACTATCATCAACTCATGCTTCAGTATTCCCCCTCTCTCTAGGATGGAGACAGTAGAACTGTCATCAACTCGTGCTTCAGTATTCCCCCTCTCTCTAGGATGGAGACAGTAGAACTATCATCAACGCATGCTTTAGTATTCCCCCTCTCTCTAGGATGGAGACAGTAGAACTGTCATCAACTCATGCTTCAGTATTCCCCCTCTCTCTAGGATGGAGACAGTAGAACTGTCATCAACGCATGCTTCAGTATGCCCCCTCTCTCTAGGATGGAGACAGTAGAACTGTCATCAACGCATGCTTCAGTATTCCCCCTCTCTAGGATGGAGACAGTAGAACTGTCATAAACTCATGCTTCAGTATTCCCCCTCTCTCTAGGATGGAGACAGTAGAACTGTCATCAACTCATGCTTCAGTATTCCCCCTCTCTCTAGGATGGAGACAGTAGAACTATCATCAACTCATGCTTCAGTATTCCCCCTCTCTCTAGGATGGAGACAGTAGAACTGTCATCAACTCGTGCTTCAGTATTCCCCCTCTCTCTAGGATGGAGACAGTAGAACTATCATCAACTCATGCTTCAGTATTCCCCTCTCTCTAGGATGGAGACAGTAGAACTATCATCAACTCATGCTTCAGTATTCCCCCTCTCTCTAGGATGGAGACAGTAGAACTATAATCAACGCATGCTTCAGTATTCCCCCTCTCTCTAGGATGGAGACAGTAGAACTATCATCAACTCATGCTTCAGTATTCCCCCTCTCTCTAGGATGGAGACAGTAGAACTGTCATCAACTCATGCTTCAGTATTCCCCCCTCTCTCTAGGATGGAGACAGTAGAACTATCATCAACGCATGCTTCAGTATTCCCCCCTCTCTCTAGGATGGAGACAGTAGAACTGTCATCAACGCATGCTTCAGTATTCCCCCCTCTCTCTAGGATGGAGACAGTAGAACTGTCATCAACTCATGCTTCAGTATTCCCCCCTCTCTCTAGGATGGAGACAGTAGAACTGTCATCAACTCATGCTTCAGTATTCCCCCCTCTCTCTAGGATGGAGACAGTAGAACTGTCATCAACGCATGCTTCAGTATTCCCCCCTCTCTCTAGGATGGAGACAGTAGAACTGTCATCAACTCATGCTTCAGTATTCCCCCCTCTCTCTAGGATGGAGACAGTAGAACTGTCATCAACTCATGCTTCAGTATTCCCCCCTCTCTCTAGGATGGAGACAGTAGAACTATCATCAACTCATGCTTCAGTATTCCCCCCTCTCTCTAGGATGGAGACAGTAGAACTGTCATCAACTCGTGCTTCAGTATTCCCCCTCTCTCTAGGATGGAGACAGTAGAACTATCATCAACTCATGCTTCAGTATTCCCCCTCTCTAGGATGGAGACAGTAGAACTATCATCAACTCATGCTTCAGTATTCCCCCTCTCTCTAGGATGGAGACAGTAGAACTATAATCAACGCATGCTTCAGTATTCCCCCTCTCTCTAGGATGGAGACAGTAGAACTATCATCAACTCATGCTTCAGTATTCCCCCTCTCTCTAGGATGGAGACAGTAGAACTATCATCAACTCATGCTTCAGTATTCCCCCTCTCTCTAGGATGGAGACAGTAGAACTATCATCAACCCATGCTTCAGTATTCCCCCTCTCTCTAGGATGGAGACAGTAGAACTGTCATCAACGCATGCTTCAGTATTCCCCCTCTCTCTAGGATGGAGACAGTAGAACTGTCATCAACTCATGCTTCAGTATTCCCCCTCTCTCTAGGATGGAGACAGTAGAACTGTCATCAACGCATGCTTCAGTATTCCCCCTCTCTCTAGGATGGAGACAGTAGAACTATCATCAACTCATGCTTCAGTATTCCCCCTCTCTCTAGGATGGAGACAGTAGAACTATCATCAACTCATGCTTCAGTATTCCCCCTCTCTCTAGGATGGAGACAGTAGAACTATAATCAACGCATGCTTCAGTATTCCCCCTCTCTCTAGGATGGAGACAGTAGAACTATCATCAACTCATGCTTCAGTATTCCCCCTCTCTCTAGGATGGAGACAGTAGAACTATCATCAACTCATGCTTCAGTATTCCCCCTCTCTCTAGGATGGAGACAGTAGAACTATCATCAACCCATGCTTCAGTATTCCCCCTCTCTCTAGGATGGAGACAGTAGAACTGTCATCAACGCATGCTTCAGTATTCCCCCTCTCTCTAGGATGGAGACAGTAGAACTGTCATCAACTCATGCTTCAGTATTCCCCCTCTCTCTAGGATGGAGACAGTAGAACTGTCATCAACGCATGCTTCAGTATTCCCCCTCTCTCTAGGATGGAGACAGTAGAACTGTCATCAACTCATGCTTCAGCATTCCCCCTCTCTCTAGGATGGAGACAGTAGAACTGTCATCAACGCATGCTTCAGTATTCCCCCTCTCTCTAGGATGGAGACAGTAGAACTGTCATCAACTCATGCTTCAGTATTCCCCCTCTCTAGGATGGAGACAGTAGAACTGTCATCAACGCATGCTTCAGTATTCCCCCTCTCTCTAGGATGGAGACAGTAGAACTGTCATCAACGCATGCTTCAGTATTCCCCCTCTCTAGGATGGAGACAGTAGAACTGTCATCAACTCATGCTTCAGTATTCCCCCCTCTCTCTAGGATGGAGACAGTAGAACTGTCATCAACTCATGCTTCAGTATTCCCCCCTCTCTCTAGGATGGAGACAGTAGAACTATCATCAACTCGTGCTTCAGTATTCCCCCCTCTCTCTAGGATGGAGACAGTAGAACTGTCATCAACTCGTGCTTCAGTATTCCCCCCTCTCTCTAGGATGGAGACAGTAGAACTATCATCAACTCATGCTTCAGTATTCCCCTCTCTCTAGGATGGAGACAGTAGAACTATCATCAACTCATGCTTCAGTATTCCCCCTCTCTCTAGGATGGAGACAGTAGAACTATAATCAACGCATGCTTCAGTATTCCCCCTCTCTCTAGGATGGAGACAGTAGAACTATCATCAACTCATGCTTCAGTATTCCCCCTCTCTCTAGGATGGAGACAGTAGAACTATCATCAACTCATGCTTCAGTATTCCCCCTCTCTCTAGGATGGAGACAGTAGAACTATCATCAACCCATGCTTCAGTATTCCCCCTCTCTCTAGGATGGAGACAGTAGAACTGTCATCAACGCATGCTTCAGTATTCCCCCTCTCTCTAGGATGGAGACAGTAGAACTGTCATCAACTCATGCTTCAGTATTCCCCCTCTCTCTAGGATGGAGACAGTAGAACTGTCATCAACTCATGCTTCAGTATTCCCCCTCTCTCTAGGATGGAGACAGTAGAACTGTCATCAACTCATGCTTCAGTATTCCCCCCTCTCTCTAGGATGGAGACAGTAGAACTGTCATCAACGCATGCTTCAGTATTCCCCCTCTCTCTAGGATGGAGACAGTAGAACTGTCATCAACTCATGCTTCAGTATTCCCCCTCTCTCTAGGATGGAGACAGTAGAACTGTCATCAACACATGCTTCAGTATTCCCCCTCTCTCTAGGATGGAGACAGTAGAACTGTCATCAACTCATGCTTCAGTATTCCCCCTCTCTCTAGGATGGAGACAGTAGAACTGTCATCAACGCATGCTTCAGTATTCCCCTCTCTCTAGGATGGAGACAGTAGAACTGTCATCAACGCATGCTTCAGTATTCCCCCTCTCTCTAGGATGGAGACAGTAGAACTGTCATCAACTCATGCTTCAGTATTCCCCCTCTCTCTAGGATGGAGACAGTAGAACTATCATCAACTCGTGCTTCAGTATTCCCCCTCTCTCTAGGATGGAGACAGTAGAACTGTCATCAACTCGTGCTTCCGTATTCCCCCTCTCTCTAGGATGGAGACAGTAGAACTATCATCAACTCCTGCTTCAGTATTCCCCCTCTCTCTAGGATGGAGACAGTAGAACTATCATCAACTCATGCTTCAGTATTCCCCCCTCTCTCTAGGATGGAGACAGTAGAACTGTCATCAACTCATGCTTCAGTATTCCCCCCTCTCTCTAGGATGGAGACAGTAGAACTGTCATCAACTCATGCTTCAGTATTCCCCCCTCTCTCTAGGATGGAGACAGTAGAACTGTCATCAACTCATGCTTCAGTATTCCCCCCTCTCTCTAGGATGGAGACAGTAGAACTGTCATCAACTCATGCTTCAGTATTCCCCCCTCTCTCTAGGATGGAGACAGTAGAACTATCATCAACGCATGCTTCAGTATTCCCCCCTCTCTCTAGGATGGAGACAGTAGAACTATCATCAACTCATGCTTCAGTATTCCCCCCTCTCTCTAGGATGGAGACAGTAGAACTATCATCAACTCATGCTTCAGTATTCCCCCCTCTCTCTAGGATGGAGACAGTAGAACTGTCATCAACTCATGCTTCAGTATTCCCCCCTCTCTCTAGGATGGAGACAGTAGAACTGTCATCAACGCATGCTTCAGTATTCCCCCCTCTCTCTAGGATGGAGACAGTAGAACTGTCATCAACTCATGCTTCAGTATTCCCCTCTCTCTAGGATGGAGACAGTAGAACTGTCATCAACTCATGCTTCAGTATTCCCCCTCTCTCTAGGATGGAGACAGTAGAACTGTCATCAACTCATGCTTCAGTATTCCCCCTCTCTCTAGGATGGAGACAGTAGAACTGTCATCAACTCATGCTTCAGTATTCCCCCTTTCTAGGATGGAGACAGTAGAACTGTCATCAACTCATGCTTCAGTATTCCCCTCTCTCTAGGATGGAGACAGTAGAACTGTCATCAACTCATGCTTCAGTATTCCCCCTCTCTCTAGGATGGAGACAGTAGAACTGTCATCAACTCATGCTTCAGTATTCCCCCTCTCTCTAGGATGGAGACAGTAGAACTGTCATCAACTCATGCTTCAGTATTCCCCCTCTCTAGGATGGAGACAGTAGAACTGTCATCAACTCATGCTTCAGTATTCCCCCTCTCTCTAGGATGGAGACAGTAGAACTATCATCAACTCATGCTTCAGTATTCCCCTCTCTCTAGGATGGAGACAGTAGAACTGTCATCAACTCATGCTTCAGTATTCCCCCCTCTCTCTAGGATGGAGACAGTAGAACTGTCATCAACTCATGCTTCAGTATTCCCCCCTCTCTCTAGGATGGAGACAGTAGAACTGTCATCAACGCATGCTTCAGTATTCCCCCCTCTCTCTAGGATGGAGACAGTAGAACTGTCATCAACGCATGCTTCAGTATTCCCCCCTCTCTCTAGGATGGAGACAGTAGAACTGTCATCAACGCATGCTTCAGTATTCCCCCCTCTCTCTAGGATGGAGACAGTAGAACTGTCATCAACGCATGCTTCAGTATTTCCCCCTCTCTCTAGGATGGAGACAGTAGAACTGTCATCAACTCATGCTTCAGTATTCCCCCCTCTCTCTAGGATGGAGACAGTAGAACTGTCATCAACTCATGCTTCAGTATTCCCCCCTCTCTCTAGGATGGAGACAGTAGAACTGTCATCAACCCATGCTTCAGTATTCCCCCCTCTCTCTAGGAGCATTCATGTGCCCATGCCCCATAAGCGTATCGAAAGTATCACACCCTGGTCACCAATGTAGCCACCCAATGTAGAGAGAGACAAATGCCTTGTCAGAATGCAATCGAATGCTTGTGGTCCAGAGACGCGAAAAGCCTGGGCTCCTGACAGGAACAATATAATTCTCCCCACTGCATGTTATAATTGTAAAATAATCTGTTTGCCACCTGTTATACTGATTCTACCTTGAATTTAGTCTTTGAGATGCTCAAATATTCATGTGTATCTGTAGTTGTTCTTCAACTCTAAAATGCACTACACTTTGTAAGACAAAACCCACAAATAAAATACATATGTGGTCTCAATGTCTAAATAGTGACTACAGGGCGAGTTCAAACTGCAGTAGAATGGTTCTCCTCACAGGTGAGAGAATCGGCCCATGGTTGGTGAATTGCACTTGGTTGATCTCTGGGAGCAGGACAAAGGACAGCTGAGTAGATCGGTGTGACAAAAGTGAGAGACAAGAATGAATAAAACAAATAAAAAATAATGTAGTTTGAGCTATAAAATTAAAATCCTGACAGGCTCAGGCAGGATGCTCTGCAATCATCCCACTCCAACTGACTAAATTATTAGTTGAAATAAACTGATAGCTATAATGCTCCTTGTCCTTGAATGACATGCTAGCTAGTGACAAAGCTATCTGCCCCTGCCACAATAGCTAGCAACAGATCTACTTGTTTTATTATATTATCACTAGCTAGCTAACTACAAAGCTAGCTAAATTACTACGGTTGCTGTGTATTGATGGTATCACGTTTCTATATCAAAATAGTTTGCTTACAAATAAAATATTTTACCTGATAGAAGTTTATCGGACAGAGATCTTTTTTGAGACGTCACCAGCTGTAAACTACCTTCAATATGGATATCGTGATTGGCAGAAGTGATCCGAGACAGGACCATGTGTAGTACACAAGCTTAGATTGGTTTACAGTTTAGTACTCGACGGCATTTTCCTATCCGGCTAGCGAACATAAGTATTTATAAAAACATAATAATTGACATTGCCAACAAACGGAAATCTAGTCAGAATTAATACATAAAACACAATATGTAAAAACCAGGTCCTCCTTCGACGGAAATTGATCATCACGAAAACTAAAGCAGATAGCTCGTTACTGCCCACCACCTGCTAGCAGTGTTTGTGTATTACTGGCAAATGAGATCATTCTCCATGCTTCAGCTCTGGGTTATTTTCACTCTGCATGTGAAATCTCACAGGCACCTGATTGAGGTTTGTTTTTCGTCTCCTTTTATTCGATTGAATGTAATTACTGCTTTCGGTCTTCCATCGGGTTGTGGCTCTTTTGAATACTAGACATGCTATATCTCTCTCACTTCTATAAATATGTGGGTGTTGGGCAAAAAACTGTGGTTTATTTATTCTACTATTTGGACAAAAAGGTCAATGAGTCAGATATGTCAGATATGTTGGAACACAGTACTACACTGAACAAAAATATAAACCATTTAAAATTATGTACAGTTCATAAGGAAATCAGTCAATTGAAATACATTCATCAGGCCCTTATGTATGGATTTCACATGACTGGGAATACAGATATGCATCTGTTGGTCACAGATACCGTATAAAAAGAAAAGTAGGGTCATGGATCAGAAAACCAGTCAGTATCTGGTGTGACCACCATTTGTCTCATGCAGCACAACTCATCTCCTTCACATAGAGTTAATCAGGCTGTTGATTGTGGAGTGTGGAATGTTGTCCCACCCCTCTTCAATGACTGTGCGAAGTTGCTGAATATTGGCAGGAACTGGAACACGCTGGCGGTGGATGATTGGCATGACAATGGGCCACAGGATCTTGTCACGGTATCTCTGTGCATTCAAATTGCAATCAATAAAATTAAATGGTTTTCATTGTACGTAGCTTATGCCTGCCCATACCATAACACCAAATTGGGGTACGCCGTTCGCAATGTTGACATCAGCAAACCGTTGGCCCACAACGCCATACACACCGTCTGCCCGGTAATTGGGATTCATCCATGAAGAGCAAACTTATTCAGCGTGCCAGTGGCCATCGAAGGTGAGCATTTGCCCACTGAAGTCGGTTATGACTCCAAACTGCAGTCAGGTCAAGACGACAAGCACGCAGATAAGCATCACGGAGACGGTTTCTGATAGAATTTCTGCAATGACGTCGGTTGTGCAAACCCACAGTTTCATTACTGTCTTGGTGGCCCATAGCGCAGGTGAAGAAGAAACGGAGTGGAGGTCCTGGGCTGGCGTGGTTACACGTGGTCTGCGGTTGTGAGTCCGGTTGGATGTACTGCCAAATTCTCTAAAACAACATTATGGTAGAGAAATGAACATTCACTTCTCTGGCAACAGCTCTGGTGGACATTCCTGCAGTCAGCATGCCAATTGCACACTCCCTCAAAACTTGAGACTGTAGCATTGTGTTGTGACAAAACTGCACATATTAAGAGTTGCCTTTTAGAGATCATGCTCTTCAATCAGATTCTTGATTTGCCACACCTGTCATGGATTGTCTTGGTAAAGGAGACATGCTCACTAACAGGGATGTAAACAAATGTGTGCACAACATCTGAGAAATAAACTTTTTGTGCATTTGGACATATCAGGGATCTTTTATTTCAGCTCATAAAACCAACACTTTAAAAAGGTAGGTGTGTTTATATTTTTGTTCAGTATATAAACTATACTAAACCAACATCATTAGCCTTTTATACTCTTACCCGTATACGGTTTTAAAATGTCAGATTTGGGCACTGATAAGCCTAAATTGGAACGCAATGGCTGTACAGTAACATGCCATAAATGTCAGTGTTCAGGTTCTTCACAACTCTCTTGGTCAACAGCCATTTTAAACTTGAGCATCATATGACAAGAAGTTGTTCCTGTCCCTCCCTCTAATTGGGCAACTTTTGCAAATATTGTCTGAGTGAAGGAAATTCTGAACACGCACATTACTTCTATGAGGACCAAAATGACAATTGGTTTCTCTGAATTTCGATTAACACGAAGATCATATTATAACTTTGCTAGTCATGTTGGTAATAGAACAAGCATTCAAATGATGCTCATCTGACCCAGACTGCCATTTACAATGGGCAGATTTTGAATTGCATAAACAGCAATTGTGGGACGGCAGGGATGTGTTCCAAACAAAACATGTGCTTCCTCGAGTTCCTCAATGGCACAACAAGGAGAGCTCAACATAATAATAAAACACACCTTATATAGTTGATTTGTCCTACAAGTGCATTTAAATTACTGTGCACACTTGGAGACACCAGTTAGTCATCTTACTCAAACACTGTCTTGTTGCACCTACCCCACATGTTCCTGAAATATTCTTATCGAGTTACCACATGTATCTAGAGTATTTTCAGATTTCATTAACTAATGCAGCAAAAATACAGTAAATATAAAATGCACATAAAAACAGTTGTGTTTGGATTCAGTTGTGTCAGGTGTTGTGTACTCAACTTGTCAAATGATTTCCCCATAACATTTCAATTTAGCCCTATCCATATAGGCCAATTCCCAAGTGTAAAGGGTTAAATGGACTGTTTTCATCAAATAAAAACATTTAAAAAACAATGCATTATTCAATGAGGCATTGCACAGCGGAAGCAAGAGAACAAAGGCTCTAAAGGACACAGCTGCTCTAGCTAAAATGCTTCTCATACTGTCAGACTGCCAAACTACGCCACCCCAGGTTTAAACAAGAGCATGGGGAGCTCTGCAGGTTCCCAGTTTGGGTTGAGTGGCAAAATAATGAATTGCCAGACTTGCATCAAGTTCACCTGTTTTATTTCCTTCTAAAACAGACTTTCTGAGGCCCTTTTGAGCCTGATCAAAAAAGGTCACGTACACAATTCAACAAAAATACAGCTTCTGGTGCAGGTTGGAGGGAGGTACTAACTAAACATTTCAGCTTAGATCATATGAACAAAAACATCCAACAACATTCTCAAACTCAGTCAGCAATTGTCAGCCTCCTTGTCAAACTTCCCTCTTACCTGCATCTTCCCACAGGCAGCCACACCTCAAACACTAAAAAATAAAAAGAGACAGGATTTAAAGGAAAGGTCAGCAAAATGAAATCACAGGATCCATAATTCATTTAGCAGGTTCTCCAACCAAGGTAGTATGCAATTAAGGCTCTGGTCACACCTTTGGCAATGGTGTTGCGAAAACAGCCTGATCTGCTGTCTATTTCAGGGCTAGTATAAAAGTATTGCTTGCTATCTAGATGTTGCTGGTGGGGATCCTAGAATATCTGGAAAAGAACAGGTAATATCCCATCTGGAGCAAAAACAAGTTGTAAAAAAATAAAAGATTACAGCCACTATGTGCAGTTCAATCAAACTCTAGGCCCTGCAATAAGGTTGCAAGATTGAGACTTACGAAAAACGGGGGTGGTGTAGGAGATATATATTTTTTAAAATAGGATAAAAAAACAGAAAAACACCTCTCAGTTCCTCCATCAGTGACGGTTTGAGATGTGCTTACCGGTCTGATCAGTAATGGGAAGTTTTGGGAGAGGGTCAGCAGCAGGTCGTCCACTAAAAGCATGGCTTTAGTAATCCCAGACAATGAACCTGTGGCAGGCCAAGAGGGTGTCTGTGGATGGCAGTGTTTTGGTATATTTAAGTGGGTGTTATCACTGCGACTCCCTGGGTTGGACAGATTGGAGTGGCTGGGATATCACACTCCATCCATTTGAAATGGCATCTCCCTCCAGAGGTACTAACACTCATCCTGTATGATATTTGGAGCTTTCAAATGTATGTTGTCAGGTGTAACTGTGTAAAAATGAGATGCCTTCACACTCACTTTGGGGTGATGGTTTTGTTGTTGGTAACCTTTATCTCCTCATTTCAGCATGTTAGCTCCCAGACAGGTGTGGATATGTGTTACAGATCATTCATTACCACCAAACTTAGCAAGTTTGTCAAATGCTACCCAAGTATTTGTTTTGTTACAGTAGCCTTGTGACTACTTCACCAGGGATGTTGATGACTTGGATCACCCCTCTATTCTATGATCTGTGGCTCCACCATCTTCGTTAGCAACAGAAATAGAAGGATGAACATTGAATTAGACCACAAAATGGCACTTAAACACCCTCTGGCGCGTAGAAGCTGAGCACAGACCGAGTAGAGTCATTTTGAATGCATGAATGCATTTTCTCCCTATTTGAACATGATCCCAGTTTAAATGTTGTTGTGATCAGTAAGCAGCAGAGGAATCAAAGGGCTGCGGATGGTACGACAAGGCTCTGTCATCCTGTTCCAGAGGGGGAGACAAGGAGAGGGAGGAGAGGCAGAGGAGATGGAGCAAAATGGCTGTTTCATACCCAGCTGATGAAAGCATCTAAGGTAATGAGCATGAGGTGCTGAATTGCCTCCTCACACAGCGAGTTGAAAAAAGAGAAAAACTGAAAGAGCTCGGCGCCTGTTTCATCTCCGCTCCTCGTCTCGGCTCCCTTTTTCCTGGCAACGTTTTAAACGGCTTGTCTCGCTGGAGCTCACATCTCGACATGCTCCAGCTCCGCGTGGACATCAGAACATGTCAAACCAAACGAGGAAGGAAAAAAAAAAGCACATCAAACCCTAAGATGGAAGCGATTTGCTGCTTCCTCCGTTTGCAGAGGCTTTTAAGTCTGGCCAGTCTCCTTAGGAGCTCTGTAATACCAACCGATGGCTAAAGACCAGCCACTGAACCCAGGTCAGCTAGGCCACAGCACCATCTCAACCACTTAGACAATCAGTATACTGATGATGGGCCTGGGCCAGTTCTACTCCCCTGTCTGATTTAGGGAGGAACTGAGGAGCCCTGTGATTGGACCCATTCAACTAAGAAACCTAACACTGATATTAGGATTTTAGGAGGCAGTACTGTCCTGAGAATTAGGACTGATCTTTATGTTTCTGGGACCCAGTCCAAGTCACTATCACAGCGTCCCTGTGTCTTCTGATTGGGAGGAGTAGGGGAGCCTTGGCGGAATTCCTGCATCAATACATCTTTGCCAAGACCAAATAACTCTAGAATCAACTGTAAGACATAGTCCCTGGTGCTTTCTCTGCTCTGCCTGATAACTACACTGAATGGTGTCTCTGTGAACATGGAGAGAAGGAACAGAGTGGAACAACAGCTAACACAACAACAATTTCCTCTCCAGTGCATCTCTTCCTCTCCCCGCCTGAAGAGAGCTGCAGCCGTTACTCCAGCGAGAGCCTGGCTGAGCATGATGTAAACTTGATTTACTTCTCTCTCAGATAGACGGGTAACCAAGGAGAGAGAGAGAGAGAGAGAGGGGGGGAGGGAGAAAGATTGGTGCAAAATTGTCATTATCGCTCCACTTAGCAGCAGAGCTGTATGATAAATCAAGGCGGTAGCGTGGGGACTGCAAGTGCTGTACACAGACAGGATGAGGGACACTAAAAATGAATGACTGATGAGCTCCTGGTGTCTGTCAAACCAAGCCACTGCTGGTGGTGCTGTGCTAGTGTGCCAGTGAATGAAGGTTGCTCCTGTATATGGTGACATTGGCGTAAGCCAGGTGTTTATGTGTGAGTAGTATTGTGTTGGTTCCCCTACATGGAGAAAGGTCCTTTGTATTGTATTCTATCATTTGAGATGTCCCTTTCTTCCTCTGAGTAATTCTGACATAGAGTTGCAGTAACTTTGGTACTGGGAGTTTTGGATCTCTTCCATGAGAAAACGGCACAATTGAGTAAAGTGAACATATTCAATATAAAGTGAACAGGTGCAAAGCCAATTAATCAAACAATGACTTTATGGTCATACAGAATGGTGTGTATACCTCCCAGTGGTACAGTGTTGACACTTGTGTGACAAACTGTACTTCTGTTTGATGGCTTTTAAAGGTATCTGTGGTTTACCAACAAAACAACATCGAAACAACAATTTCTTAAGTCATCATTTTTGTGGCACAAAGGTGCTGAGGGCAGTTCGTTCACTTCTAAGTTGAAGGTAAAGTCTTCTACAGTTGCTAGAGTGTCAGTGTGAGAATGTTTGTTAGTGATCGTGTGTCTGTGTGTCTGTGTGCCTGTGTGCCTGTGTGCCTGTGTGTGTGTGTGTGTGTGTGTGTGTGTGTGTGTGTGTGTGTGTGTGTGTGTGTGTGTGTGTGTGTGTGTGTGTGTGTGCGCGCGCTCCTATTTTAATTATTTCCTTTGTCTCAAATGAGCAAAAAGACGTTGTAATCAATTCCATTGTTTGTTCTTCTCCTACAAAGGATGCATTTAATAGAATATCATGAACATTTATGTTCATACTCGTTCAATTAACAATTGGTTCGCCAAGCCTTAGACTAAAACCCCAGCTCTCACAGTTCTGCAATTAAACGCAGCAAGTAAATTGATAGTGTGTGTATTCAAGTAATTAAAGAAAAACAACAGAGTTTATACATTCTTGTAATTAAATCAGTGGAGTGTGTTTGATAATTTATTGCTGAAATAAACCTATACTCGGGGTAAATCTGAACTTTTCACAGAATGGGGAGTGAATAAAGATGAGTCTGTCTGTGTGTGCAAGCAGGAGCAAGGGGATGGTAGAGCCCTCCACTCAATTGGTAGCCTGAAAATAAAAATCACTTAACGTCACGCATGTTAACTCATCTTCCAATTAGATGGCTGGCACACGTTTCAAGAGCCTGTAATTATGAAAGCAGTTAAGCAGTGAGTGGCATTGCGGAACTTCAGCATTATTATGAAGGGGAGACATGATTCCCATGAAGCTGAGCAGTAGCAGCACAGACTCCAGCCTCCAGACTCCAGCCTCCAGCCTCACATAGAGCTAAAGGATGTGACACAGAGCCTCCCCCCGCCAGCTATCTGCCCATAGCATTCCATGAGCAGATATGGTCACACAGACAGATCATAGAGAAACACCCTGGAATATTAAGAGGAAATTGGTCCCAAGATGAAAACACACAGATGTGGAGACACCTACAGCAAGTATTGCATTCAGCCAATACAGGCCCTCCCACACTGGTCTCCTGCTTCTAACAGTGAATCCCAGTCACTGAGCACCACAGATGTAAAATTAGTTCTAGACATTATATTTCTATTTCAGAACTAGGCATTGTGAGCTCTGGTTTATATATACTATAAGGCAGGCAATTAACTCCAGGTAATTGTTTTTGTTCGCGGGTCTGCTACTATAGCAGTTCTCAGGGGGATTGAGAGGTTAACCTCGGGTTGGAGGAGAGATGGAAAAGCATCAAGGTTTTCTTCACCTCCTCTACACCTTTCTCAGGCACCCCAATGCAAAGCAGCTTTCACCTGGATTCACCTAGTCAGTCTATATCATGGAAAGAGCAGGCATTCTTAATGTTTTGTACACTCAGTGTATTATTGTAGAATTTTCAACATGAAAAGCTTGGGAGTGGGCCTACTGCAGCTGCCAAAGAGGACCTACTGTATGTGTGAGCTCCTGTGTAGGGTTGAATATTAGACCTTTGCTTTCATAGTATACTAGATTTTCTTACAGCAATAGATTTAGATATGTAAATAAATACAGGACCCCTTAAATGAGAAGCTCAGTGAAAACCCACTTCTCAACGTTGTTTATCATTGCCTAATGCCAGGATTAATTCAGGAATATAGGCTTCCATCTTTTATAGTGAATCTTGATGCCATGCTGAGCTGACCTTTTGGTGCCTCGCTGATGCTGTGGTGGGGATGAAAGAGGGTTAATGGCCCTGGGCTTTAAACCAGCCTGTTTTTTTGTATTCCTATTCTGGATGGACCGTGTGTGTGAGGAACTTGATGTTTCAATCAGGAGATGAAAAGGCTCCGATTCACACCCAGAGTCAACTTATCTCTCTGTGTGTATGTGAGCAGTGAACCTGAATGTGCCCCAGGGGGGCCTAGAGGCCAACGTAGGTAAGGGGAGAGATAGATGGAGGGAGAGGGTGGCTGATGGAGAGAGTCTGTGAGATATGAGGTCCTTTTCCAGTGGTACTGTCTTGACAGAGATCAGCCGGGAGAGGATCACCTCCCAATGAGTTGGTGTGAGGAATTATGTCATGTCTTTTCTGCCTAAATTATTTCCAAATGAAAATGCTCTCTCTCGCTCTCTCTCTCTCTCTCTCTCTCTCTCTCTCTCTCTCTCTCTCTCTCTCTCTCTCTCTCTCTCTCTCTCTCTCTCTCGCTCTCTCTCTCGCTCTCTCTCTCTCTCTCTCTCTCTCTCTCTCTCTCTCTCTCTCTCTCTCTCTCTCTCTCTCTCTCTCTCTCTCTCTCGCTCTCTCTCTCGCTCTCTCTCTCGCTCTCTCTCTCGCTCTCTCTCTCTCTCTCTCTCTCGCTCTCTCTCTCGCTCGCTCTCTCTCTCGCTCTCTCTCTCTCTCTCTCGCTCTCTCTGTCTCTCTCTCTCTCTCTCTCTCTCTCTCGCTCTCGCTCTCGCTCTCTCTCTCGCTCTCTCTCTCTCTCTCTCTCTCTCTCTCTCTCTCTCTCTCTCTCTCTCTCTCTCTCTCTCACTCTCGCTCTCTATTGATCGGTTTCTCTCATTATTCTCCTTTTCCTATCATTTATTTTCATCATTCATATCTTGAAAAACTCCTTCTCTATCATTTGTCAGTAGGCATGCATATGATGCCATTGTTGCCATAGGGAAAGTACACTGGGAGGAACATTCAGGAGAAGATCAATGCTCAATATAACTATTTTTTCTGTGGCACTTCTACTTTAAAATGAGGATGCTATAAAGCAATGAGAAGGGTGTCTGAGAGATTTTCTCACCAGGCCTTGACTCGTCTAATACACCTTGAATTACAATGCTTGGCTTTTCTGAGAGGAACAGCAGAGCCATTCATCTTGCCTGCATATCTTGTGAAGAGGGTTTCCATTCAATACTGGAGACAGAGAGGGATGAAAGTCAACAGCCCTCATCCGCAGCTTCCGCCACCTTTCCTGTGTCTCATGTTCCTCGCTCGATACCGGGCCGGGCAGACGCGTGATTGGATCCTAATAGATGAGAGCTTATGTTGTTTCTGCCATTAGTTTGCACCAGCAAAATACCATCTCAGCTATAAGACCAGACTTTCAGAGTGGTCCACAAGCAGTGTAAGTTTCATCAGGCGTGCGAAGAATACAGTACGTTCACATTGGAAAAAATGTTCTTAAAGGGGCAATCTGCAGGTCAAACCACAACAAAGCTGCTACCCCACTTCTGTTTTAGTAAACAGTTGAGGTATGGGGCTGGAGGAATGTAACCACTCTAAAATGTATATACGAAGCTATGGATACAAGGACTGAACATCCCTGAGATCAAAATGATCCTTTCACCATGTTTTGAAGGTATGCAGTGTTTGTTTACAATTGCATTGTTTACAAACAATGGAGTAAAAAAAGCTTATGTTTTCATTTCTGATGGAGTGTGACTGTTGAACTTAGCTCATGAGGCATTTCTAAGTTATATTCTTCAAGAATCGATGGCTATGTGAAATGAATTTCAAAATGGATATGTCAATCACAGATTGCCCCTTTAAAGTAAACGTTTTTTTATAAGGCACTGCATTGGAGCTCTGATCGAAAGATACATCCAATGTCATGGTATGAAAGGAGGCCTTAAAACAATTGCACGTAATTGCTCCTGACTAAGCACATTGCAATTGATTCTGACATTCTAACCCTATTACAGGTATGCACTTATCAAAAGCTCACTCTCATCTTCAATAGTAAATTGACAGCTTCTCTACCCATGTCAGTGTCTTTCTTTCCCTTACCCAGTGAATGACGAGCAGCGTTGAGATCCATATCTGATGAACAACGGTAAATGTCCATTAATGGGCACTTATTATCCTCATCTCAGTGCTGCGGCGGTTCGCCATGCTCTTTCTCCAGAGACTCCAGGGACATTTCGTAAGAGGAGGAACAGGAGAGCAACAGTCCCAGGCTCCTACATGTCTCTCCACCATGGCTCCACCATGGCTGTTCCATTCCCAGTGACATCATGGCAACTCATCACCCGGGCTTAGAGCAGTGCAGAAGGAGACACACTTCACACACCTCAGCATCATTACCATCTTGACAGGTGTCAGAGAGGTGACCTGATAGACTGGGGAGAGCTGGAGAGAGAGAGGGAGCAGGAGGATTAGAGCATGGAGAGGAAACACTGGCTCTCATTATCAGTCCTGTGACAGATGGAGAAAAGAAGAGACAAAGACACGAGTCAAGCTATACATTTACTGTACAGGAAGTGTGGCGGAGTTGATCATTATGAAAAAAGCCCTTAATCGGATCATTTTGATTCTGACAGCAGCTGGCTGAGAACTGTCTGTTATTGTTGCTGGTCTTACTTTGTGTGGTTTAATGTTGCCATGTGTTTGATCGTCTGGTGAAATTCAGTAGCAACGATAAGCAGATAGTAGTTTCTATATAATGTTTGAGGTTTTAACTTGGCTCTGGTGGACCCACTTTACCTCTGATCACTATGTTCTTTCATTGGTAGCATTATTACACTGACAAACACCTACACTAACGACAGCTGTTTATGAGCCATTTAAGGAGCAATTTGAATCTTATGTCAGTCCATGTGCTTGACAATTACCCTCATTTACCTTTATAGAAGAGAGAGAAAGAGAGAGACTAAGAGACAGAGAAAGAGAGAGCAATCACAGGGGAGGCACACTGTGATTTGGCAGAGAAGGCAGTCAGTATCTTATTGTAACATTTGAGGAGAGACAGGGCCCGGACTGTCTAAATGCGTCCATGTTCTGATCAGAGGGGAGCTCCTCTAGAATGAACCCAGGGCTAGAAGCTGCAGTGTGTTCTCACCAGAGGGTTAGAGAAGAGCACTCACTCGGAAGCACCTGTCAGATGCCTGTCAGCCTACCGCATTAAAACACTTTTTAAACTTGTCTAAGTGCCTAATATGGCTCTCTTGTGTGCATCTTTGTGTATGTACTGTAGACGTGCATGTGTGTGTTTACTGCATGTGCGCGTGTGTGTGTGTGCGCGCGCGTGTGTCTAAATAAGTGTTTCTGTTTTTGTGAATAGCAAGCTCCTGCAGTCAAATTCCATAAATATCTCTGCATAATAAAGCTTTCATTTCTATGTTAATGGTCCATTATTATAGTTCCATAAAGTTCCTGACAAAATGTACATCATAGGTTACAGTAAGAGCAATCAGCACTGTCTCAGAGAACAAAGCCTTGTCCAATTTAACAGATAGAGACACTGCGAGTGTCGGACAGACAGAGGGAGGGAAGTGAGAGAAAGAGAGACAGAGAGAGAAACAGTGAGAGAGGTGGAGGTGGACGGAGATTGAAGTAAACAAAGAAACAGAGGGATGTGAGAGAATAGAGATGCTGTGGGAAGGGGTGGGGTTTCCCTTGGTAGCAAAACAAATGCTAGAATGGCACAATTCAGCTGCAGAATATTAAAGATGTTGACAAAGACAGTCAGACATTTGAAACATAACTGCTTGAGCAACCAGAGCATCATCTGTTCCTCGAGACTGTTACAACAAACATATTTGTGGGGGGCAGGCATCACATTGGTAAATATTCTGATTTCTACATATTTCCCTTCTCTTGTGGTTCCTGAGTGATTGGTCTATCTAATTATGCAGTTATTTCCATTCCTACTCAGATCTTCCAGACAGAAACAGAGAAGACTTCTTATGAGCACATTGGCTCTTCACTGAGTCTTCGTCGGCGCACGGCCAAATTAATAAGCATGCCTGTTTTGATATGTATGGATATCTCTCTCTTCTCCCTTCGTTTGTCCCTCTCTGTTTTTCTCCAATCTTTCATTTTTTTCTCTTGCAATATTTTCTCTATTCCCACATGGAAAAATACTATATTATACTATGGTCTAAATACTGTAGTATTACTATATTTATATACTGTAGTTTTCACTGTAGTGGTTTTGCAGACATGACCGTAGTATACTATAGCATTAACTGTATGTGTGCGTACACATATTCCGCAGATATTATCGCAGGTGCAGTGAAATGCTTGTTGCCGTAATACCTAAAAATACAAAGCAATGATAAAAATGAAGAAATGAAGAAATATCAGAGTCCGGAATATATATATATATATATATACTGAATGTTGGCGGTGATTTCACTCTAGTGGTAGCATGAGACGGAGATCGCTCTCCACGGCATCTCCAGACTCGTCTGCCACGTCTGTCACATGTGCTCAGTGTGAACCTGCTTTCATCTGTGAAGAGCACAGGGCACCAGTGGCGAATTTGCCAATCTTGGTGTTCTCTGGCAAATGCCAAACATCCTGCATGGTGTTGGGCTGTAAGCACAACCCCCACCTGTGGACGTCGGGCCCTCATGCCACCCTCATGGAGTCTGTTTCTGACCGTTTGAGCAGACACATGCACATTTGTGGCCTGCTGGAGGTCATTTTGCAGGGCTCTGGCAGTGCTCCTCCTGCTCCTCCTTGCACAAAGGCGGAGGTAGCGGTCCTGCTGCAGGGTTGTTGCCCTCCTACGGCCTCCTCCACGTCTCCTGATGTACTGGCCTGTCTTCTGGTAGCGCCTCCATGCTCTGGACACTACGCTGACAGACACAGCAAACCTTCTTGCCACAGCTCGCATTGATGTGCCATCCTGGATGAGCTGCACTACCTGAGCCACTTGTGTGGGTTGTAGACTCCGTCTCATGCTACCACTAGAGTGAAAGCACCGCCAGCATTCAAAAGTGACCAAAACATCAGCCAGGAAGCATAGGAACTGAGAAGTGGTCTGTGGTCACCAACTGCAGAACCACTCCTTTATTGGGGGTGTCTTGCTAATCGCCTATAATTTCCACCTGTTTCCTCCATTTGCACAACAGCATGTGAAATTCATTGTCAATCAGTGTTGCTTCCTAAGTGGACAGTTTGATTTCACAGAAGTGTGATTGACTTGGAGTTACATTGTGTTGTTTAAAACTTCTTCGAGAAAGGGGGCGCTCTTTTAATTTTTGGATAAAAAACGTTCCCGTTTTAAACAAGATATTTTGTCACAAAAAGATGCTCGACTATGCATGTAATTGACAGCTTTGGAAAGAAAAAACTCTGATGTTTCCAAAACTGCAAAGATTTTATCTGTGAGTGCCCCAGAACTAATGCTACAGGCGAAACCAAGATGAAATTTCATACAGGAAATGGTCCAGATTTTAAATGCCCTGTGTTCCAATATCTCCTTATATGGCTGTGAATGCGCCAGGAATGAGCCTGCACTTTCTGTCGTTTCCCCAAGGTGTCTGCAGCATTGTGACGTATTTGTAGGCATATCATTGGAAGATTGACCATAAGAGACTACATTTACCAGGTGTTCGCCCGGTGTCCTCCCGGTGTCCTCCGTCGAAATTATTGCGTAATCTCCAGGCGCGTGCATGTTTCCATTTTGAAGAGAGGAGAAACTAAACTGCCAGGAGTGACTTATCATCGAATAGATATGTGAAAAACACCTTGAGGATTGATTCTAAACAACGTTTGCCATGTTTTTGTCGATATTATGGAGTTAATTTGTAAAAAACTTCTCGTTTTAATGACTGAATTTTCAGGGTTTTTTCTCAGTCAAACGTGATGAACAAAATGGAGCGATTTCTCCTACAAAAATAATCTTTTTGGAAAAACTGAACATTTGCTATTTAAGTGAGAGTCTCCTCATTGAAAACATCTGAAGTTCTTCAAAGGTAAATGATTTTATTTGAATGCTTTTCTTGTTTTTGTGAAAATGTTGCATGCTGAATGCTAGGCTATCAATACTCTTACACAAATGCTTGTTTTGCTATGGATCAAAAGCATATTTTGAAAGTCTGAGATGACAGTATTGTTAACAAAAGGCTAAGCTTGAGAGCTAATATATTTATTTCATTTCATTTGCAATTTTCATGAATTGTTAACGTTGCGTTATGCTAATGAGCTTGCAGTGATAATTACACTCCTGGATACAGGTTTTTTTCATAGCCAAACGTGATGAACAAAACGGAGCGATTTGTCCTACACAAATAATATTTTTGGAAAAACTGAACATTTGCTATCTATCTGAGAGTCTCCTCATTGAAAACATCTGATGTTCTTCAAAGGTAAATTATTTTATTTGAATGCTTTTCTTGTTTTTGTGAAAATGTTGCATGCTGAATGCTAGGCTTAATGCTATGCTAGGCTATCAATACTCTTACACAAATGCTTGTTTTGCTATGGTTCAAAAGCATAGTTTGAAAATCTGAGATGACAGTGTTGTTAACAAAAGGATAAGCTTGAGAGCAAATAGATTTATTTCATTTCATTTATAGTTAACGTTGCGTTATGGTAATGAGCTTGATGCTATAAATAGGATCCCGGATACGGGATTGCTCATCGCAACAGGTTAACACAGGTGTGAGTGTTGACGAGGACAAGGCTGCAGATCACTCTGTCATGCTGATTGAGGTCGAATAACAGACTGGAAGCTTCAAAAAGAGGGTGGTGCTTGGAAATTGTTCTTCCTCTGCCAACCATGGTTACCTGCAAGGAAACACGTGCCGTCATTGTTTTGCGCCAAAAGGTCTTCACAGGCAAGGATATTGCTGCCAGTAAGATCAACCTAAATCAACCATTTATCGGATCATCAAGAACTTCAAGGAGAGCGGTTCAATTGTTGAAAAGAAGGCTTCAGGGCACCCAAGAAATAAAATAGGAAAAATGCCAAGGGGGGTACTTTTGCAAGCCTCTGTATTATTCACTTACAAATTGTAACTGATTGAGGTTTAGGTGAGGGTTATGGTAATGCCCTTCTACTGTGGGACTCCAGTTAAACTCTTAAGCCCACCCGACACGCAGGCGCCCCATCTAGCCATCTGGAAATGCAAATGCGCTACGCTAAATGCTAATAGCACTCGTTAAAACTCAAACGTTCATTACAACACACATGCAGGGTACTGAATTAAAGCTACACTCGTTGTGAATCCAGCCAACAAGTCAGATTTTTAAAATGCTTTTCGGCGAAAGCATGAGAAGCTATTATCTGATAGCATGCAACACCCCGAAATACCTGAAGGGGACGTAAACAAAATAATTAGCATAGCCGGCGCTACACAAAACACAGAAATAAAATATAAAACATTCATTACCTTTGACGAGCTTCTTTGTTGGCACTCCTAGATGTCCCATAAACATCACTATTGGGTCTTTTTTTCGATTAAATCGGTCCATATATACCCTAAATATCGATCTATGAAAAGTGTGTGATCCAGGAAAAAACACAGTTTTAAAACGCAACGTCATTTTTTAAAATTAAGAAAGTCTACGATAAACTTTCACAAAACACTTCGAAATACTTTTGTAATCCAACTTTAGGTATTAGTAAACGTTAATAATCTATCAAATTGATCACTGGGCGATGTGTATTCAATAGCTCCACGTCTTCAAATCATGGTCGGAAATTTCTCTTCCAAAACATCCTGTCGGAGACCGGAAGGAATGGGCTCTCTCTTACTCGTTTGACCAAGAAACAAAGCCCAGGCAATTGACAAGACTGGCGACATCGTGTGGAAGCTGTAGGACTTGCAATCTCAGCCCCATGTAATTTGCTTTCCCATAGACAATACATGCAAGTGGCGCATTGATATTTTTTCCAGTTTTCGGTGATCAGTTTTTCTTGCGCTTTTCGATGAAACACACGTTCTGTTATAGTCACAGCCGTGATTTAACCAGTTTTAGAAACGTCAGAGTGTTTTCTATCCACACATACTAATCATATGCATATACTATATTCCTGGCATGAGTAGCAGGACGCTGAAATGTTGTGCGATTTTTAACAGAATGTTCGAAAAAGTAAGGGGTAAGCTTAAGAGGTTTTAAACAGCAGGCAGAGGCATAGCCAGCAGATCCGACCCGCTTGTTTACAGCTGCACTAGGGTCGGACAGCATTCCTGTGTTTATTAAGACACCTCAGAGCCAACATGAGATATGCCTTGGAAAACATACTTCAATTCAAGCATGAAAAATGGGTTGCACTCCTAATTGTCCCATTATCCCAACTGTTACACGAGAAGATTGAACAACTAGTGATGGGGAAACTACGCTTCCTGAAGCATTGAGCATTTCTGGCCAATTGTGTCGAAAATTACTTGAAGCTTTGATCAAAACAGTGTACACTAGTGGCAGCTGCTGGTTGAAATAATTTAGAACAGCGTGCACAGGGTAGAAGTTTTGTCTTTTACCAGTACCAAACCAATTAGGTGGTTGTTTGACAAAATAAAGTTTTGGACATCATTCCAACATCACTGATCATGTGCTTCTGATAAAGTGATACAAGCATCAACACACTGCTTCCTAGTAAACTGCTTATCAATTTCAATGCATCCCTTGGCGCTCCAGTATCACTATGAACAACTGCATTTTTTTCTGGAAAACGGACATTTTCGTCCTCATGTTAGGTACCAGAAGCCACAGCAGCCATTTTGGAATGGCAGTGTCAGCCAAATCAGCTCCTTAGATGTTCAACGTGACTTGCCATTCTATCAGACTGCTGTTGCTAGTGCTAGCATGAGGAAAACGGCAGTAGTCGTTCAATCTTCACAATTGAACAGTTGGGATAAGGGGACAATTCGGAGTACAACCCTTTTTCATCCTTAGATTGAGGTACGTTTTCCAAGCCATATCTCACGTCAGCTCTATTTTAACAAACCTAACACAATGGTAAATCTAAGCGCAGGCGGTAGCATGGGGTGTGTCAGAAATATTTTTGCTATTTTCACTATCACAATAATCGGTGCTCTATCTGGCGTTAGCACTAAAGGGCTGGGTTTTGATAAATAAGTTGTGGGTGTGTCGAGGCTTGACCCCTCACTGGGAATGAGAATGTGCTCAATGGCAAAATATGTGGTTGTGTATTTATGGTCTTTTATGTATTTTCCTTGGAATCAACTCCAATTCCAATGTTAGTCTGTTATGGTTTGATAAATGGTTTACAGAAACAAAATAACAAAATGCAGTCCTATGTTTGCTAAATACCTTAACAAGAAGTTAAGCTTTAATTTGGTCTATTGCACTTGTGAATGTATGAAAGTTAAATATTTTAAAAAACTATATTTGAATTTCGCGCTCTGCCTTTTCAGCGGATGTTGTCGAGCCAATCCCTAGCCCTAAGAAGTTAAGAACAAATTCTTATTTACAATGATGGCCTACCCCGGCCAAACCCGAACGACACTGGGCCAATTGTGCACCGCCCTATGGGACTCCCAATCATGGCCGTATGTGATACAGCCTGGATTCAAACCAGGGTCTGTAGTGACGCCTGTTGCACTGAGATGCATTGCCTTAGACCGCTGCACCACTCGGGAGCCCTATGATGTTAATGTGTTGATGTTCTCCGTATCCATAGCCAGAATGATTTTGCAGTTTTCATTGAAATACATGTATACTGAGAGAGACTTGGACAATTATTCAAACAATCATCTTTAATCAATATTAATTATTGCAATAATGAAACTGGTCAACAGCACACTGAAGTGCATGTTGCCTAGAGCTTAACTGATAATGAAAAAACAGTGATCTTATTTAGGACCTAAAAATGCTTAGTCAGGCTGGTTCCTCCCCTCCCATAAGCCACCTTGGTCCATCTCCTGGTTATGTGCGCGGGATGTTGTTTTACCCAAAACCCAGCTTAGTTTCCCAGATACCAGGAAGATGAGACAGTGAGGGATTGTTCTAAACTCTTCCAGGCTATCTCGATCTCGGGTCATACACACCACATCTTGTCTATGGAATGTTGGCTGTAGGTTTTATCATGAAGTCATTGTCAGCTCAAGCCATCCAATCCTATATAAGATCTCTGTTTTTTGCCAAAACCCATTTTCCTTGACCATACGCCCAGACTAACTGCAGGAAGCTAGAGTGGAAACCATTTCATTACAGAAACACATTATTAAACAGAACAGAACGTCTTACTATTTGTTAAGAATACAGTGCCTTGCGAAAGTATTCGGCCCCCTTGAACTTTGTGACCTTTTGCCACATTTCAGGCTTCAAACATAAAGATATAAAACTGTATTTTTTTGTGAAGAATCAACAACAAGTGGGACACAATCATGAAGTGGAACGACATTTATTGGATATTTCAAACCTTTTTAACAAATCAAAAACTGAAAAATTGTGCCTGCAAAATTATTCAGCCCCCTTAAGTTAATACTTTCTAGCGCCACCTTTTGCTGCGATTACAGCTGTATGTCGCTTGGGGTATGTCTCTATCAGTTTTGCACATCGAGAGACTGAATTTTTTTCCCATTCCTCCTTTCAAAACAGCTCGAGCTCAGTGAGGTTGGATGGAGAGCATTTGTGAACAGCAGTTTTCAGTTCTTTCCACAGATTCTCGATTGGATTCAGGTCTGGACTTTGACTTGGCCATTCTAACACCTGGATATGTTTATTTTTGAACCATTCCATTGTAGATTTTGCTTTATGTTTTGGATCATTATCTTGTTGGAAGACAAATCTCCGTCCCAGTCTCAGGTCTTTTGCAGACTCCATCAGGTTTTCTTCCAGAATGGTCCTGTATTTGGCTCCATCCATCTTCCCATCAATTTTAACCATCTTCCCTGTCCCTGCTGAAGAAAAGCAGGCCCAAACCATGATGCTGCCACCACCATGTTTGACAGTGGGTATTGTGTGTTCAGGGTGTTGCTTTTACGCCAAACATAACGTTTTGCATTGTTGCCAAAAAGTTCAATTTTGGTTTCATCTGACCAGAGCACCTTCTTCCACATGTTTGGTGTGTCTCTCAGGTGGCTTGTGGCAAACTTTAAACGACACTTTTTATGGATATCTTTAAGAAATGGCTTTCTTCTTGCCACTCTTCCATAAAGGGCAGATTTGTGCAATATACGACTGACTGATTGTTGTCCTATGGACAGAGTCTCCCACCTCAGCTGTAGATCTCTGCAGTTCATCCAGAGTGATCATGGGCCTCTTGGCTGCATCTCTGATCAGTCTTCTCCTTGTATGAGCTGAAAGTTTAGAAGGACGGCCAGTTCTTGGTAGATTTGCAGTGGTCTGATACTCCTTCCATTTCAATATTATCGCTTGCATAGTGCTCCTTGGGATGTTTAAAGCTTGGGAAATCTTTTTGTATCCAAATCCGGCATTAAACTTCTTCACAACAGTATCTCGGACCTGCCTGGTGTGTTCCTTGTTCTTCATGATGCTCTCTGCACTTTTAACGGACCTCTGAGACTATCACAGTGCAGGTGCATTTATACGGAGACTTGATTACACACAGGTGGATTGTATTTATCATCATTAGTAATTTAGGTCAACATTGGATCATTCAGAGATCCTCACTGAACTTCTGAAGAGAGTTTGCTGCACTGAAAGTAAAGGTGCTGAATAATTTTGCACGCCCAATTTTTCAGTTTTTGATTTGTTAAAAAAGTTTGAAATATCCAATAAATGTCGTTCCACTTCATGATTGTGTCCCACTTGTTGTTGATTCTTCACAAAAAAATACAGTTTTATATCTTTATGTTTGAAGCCTGAAATGTGGCAAAAGGTCGCAAAGTTCAAGGGGGCCGAATACTTTCGCAAGGCACTGTATAATCGTTAACTATTAATATCAAACATCATGTAAATTCGTAATTTTCTCTCACACAGTGCATGGTCGAACAGGTTTCCTGTTATATTCATCAGAGGTGTAGGGATTGTGAAGTCTGTGAATCCCCAAAAATATATTTCTACAGATGTTTACAAAAACATGCACACGACAGTATTCATACCTTGGTGATAATGGTGTTCATACACATACAGTGCCTTTGTAAAATATTCAGACCCCTTGACTAGGTTTCTTGTTTTTTGCAGCTCCCCCTGTGCAGTGTAACATTAAAATGTCTGGTGGCATTCACCGTATTTCTCTCTCGGTCCATTTGTTATTTAAATTTATTTTTGATTTTTTTACCTTTATTTAACCAGGCAAGTCAGTTAAGAACATA
Organism: Oncorhynchus keta; assembly: GCF_023373465.1. Taxonomy (NCBI): domain Eukaryota; kingdom Metazoa; phylum Chordata; class Actinopteri; order Salmoniformes; family Salmonidae; genus Oncorhynchus; species Oncorhynchus keta. The sequence goes on along the minus strand of NC_068437.1, from coordinate 22,269,822 downwards.
TTCTTATTTTCAATGACGGCCTGGGAACTGCCTGTTCAGGGGCAGAACGACAGATTTGTACCTTGTCAGCTTGGGGGTTTGAACTCGCAACCTTCCGGTTACTAGTCCAATGCTCTAACCACTAGGTTATGCTGCCGCCCCAGCTGGGCGAACACCACAATACTACAATACAACAGTCATGTCCACAAAAACACTACACTGAATACTATCTACCAAGAGAGTTATCATCTATATTATTCGTAACAGTCTATTACCACCACCGAACAAAGCTGGCTTTAAAACCGCTCTCAACCTACTCTATACGGCCATAAGCAAAGAAGAAAATGCTCACCCAGAAGCGGCGCTTCTCGTGGCCGCAGGCAAACTTCTTCGGGCCAGGGGGCAGTATACTGAATTTCTGCCTGACTGACGTGCCCAAAGTAAACTGCCTGTTACTCAGGCCCAGAGGCTAGGATATGCATATAATTGGTAGATTTAGATAGAAAACACCTTGAAGTTTCTAAAACTGTTAAAATAATGTCTGTGAATATAACAGAAACCTGAGGATTCCAATTCCAATGGAAGTCTATGGGTCTATATATCAAAATTCCTCCCAGATTGCAGTTCCTATGGCTTCCACTAGATGTCAAAAGTCTTTATACAGGGTTTCATGCTTGTTTCTTGAAAAACGAACAAGTAGTTGTAGGTCCAAGGTGTTATCCAAGGTGTTGTCATCAGGAAAGGTAGGCTTTTGGGCGCGCTCTTCGTTATTTTCCTTTCCTATTGAACACCATTCTTTCTGTCTGAAATATTATCCTTTATTTACATATTAGGGGACCTGAGGATTGTATAGAAACATTGTTTCACTTGTTTGGATGAAGTTTACCAGTAGCTTTTTGCATTCCTTTGTATGCATGTTGAAGGACTGGATTACTGAAATCAATAGTGCCAACCTAACATACTTTTTTGGATATAAAGAAGGACTTTATCGAACAAAACAAACATTCATTGTGTAGCTGGAACCTTTGGGATTGCAAACAGAGGAAGATCTTAAAAAGTACGTGATTTATTTTATCGCTATTTGTGATTTTTGTGAAGCCGGTGCTGGTTGAAAAAGTATTTTGATGTGGGGAGCTGTCCTCAGATAATCGCATGGTATTCTTTCGCCGTAAATCCTTTTTGAAATCTGACAGCACAGTTGGATTAACAAGAAGTTAAGCTTTTAAATTATGTAAGACACTTGTATGTTCATGAATGTTTAATATTAAGATTATGCCATTTGAATTTGGCGCTCTCCAATTTCACCGGATGTTGTGGGAATTATCTCGCTAGCGGGACACCTAGTCCAAAGAGGTTTTAAATCAGTTGTACCCAATTTTTACCAGCATGTCACATGTGCAACCAGAGAAATAGAAATCCTAGACCACCTTTACTCCACACACAGCGATGCATACAAAGCTCTCCCCTGCCCTCCATTTGGCAAATATGACCATAATTCTATCGATCTGATTCCTGCTTACAAGCAAAAACTAAAGCAGGAAGTACCAGTGACTCGCTTAATACGGAAATGGTCAGATGACTCGGATGCCACACAACAGGACTGTTTTGCTAGCACAGACTGGAAAATGTTCCGGGATTCATCCGATGGCATTGAGGGGTACACCTCAGTCATCTGCTTCATCAATAAGTGCATTGACGACGTCGTCCCCAAAGTGACTGTACGTACATATACCAACCAGAAGCCATGGATTACAGGAAACATCCACATCGAGCTAAATCAAATCAAATCAAATCAAATTTATTTATATAGCCCTTCGTACATCAGCTGATATCTCAAAGTGCTGTACAGAAACCCAGCCTAAAACCCCAAACAGCAAGCAATGCAGGTGTAGAAGCACGGTGGCTAGGAAAAACTCCCTAGAAAGGCCAAAACCTAGGAAGAAACCTAGAGAGGAACCAGGCTATGTGGGGTGGCCAGTCCTCTTCTGGCTGTGCCGGGTGGAGATTATAACAGAACATGGCCAAGATGTTCAAATGTTCATAAATTACCAGCATGGTCGAATAATAACAAGGCAGAACAGTTGAAACTGGAGCAGCAGCACAGTCAAGTGGACCGGGGACAGCAAGGAGCCATCATGTCAGGTAGTCCTGGGGCACGGTCCTAGGGCTCAGGTCCTCCGAGAGAGGGAAAGAAAGAGAGAATTAGAGAGAGCATATGTGAGGTGGCCCGTCCTCTTCTGGCTGTGCCGGGTGGAGATTATAACAGAACATGGCCAAGATGTTCAAATGTTCATAAATGACCAGCATGGTCGAAAAATAGTAAGGCAGAACAGTTGAAACTGGAGCAGCAGCATGGCCAGGTGGACTGGGGACAGCAAGGAGTCATCATGTCAGGTAGTCCTGGGGCATGGTCCTAGGGCTCAGGTCAGTTGAAACTGGAGCAGCAGCATGGCCAGGTGGACTGGGGACAGCAAGGAGTCATCATGTCAGGTAGTCCTGGGGCATGGTCCTAGGGCTCAGGTCCTCCGAGAGAGAGAAAGAAAGAAGGAGAGAATTAGAGAACGCACACTTAGATTCACACAGGACACCGAATAGGACAGGAGAAGTACTCCAGATATAACAAACTGACCCTAGCCCCCCGACACAAACTACTGCAGCATAAATACTGGAGGCTGAGACAGGAGGGGACAGGAGACACTGTGGCCCCATCCGAGGACACCCCCGGACAGGGCCAAACAGGAAGGATATAACCCCACCCACTTTGCCAAAGCACAGCCCCCACACCACTAAAGGCTAGAATTGCCGCTTTCAAGGAGTGGGAGACTAATCCGGATGCTTATAAGAAATCCCGCAATGCCCTTAGACTAACAATCAAACAAGCAGAGCGTCAATACAGGATTAAGATTGAATCCTACTACACCGGCTGACGCTTGTCGGATGTGGCAGGGCTTGAAAATTATTACGGACTACAAAGGGAAACCTAGACGTGAGCTGCCCAGTATCGCGAGCCTACCAGACGTGATAAAATGCCTTTTATGCTCGCTTTGAGGCAAACAACACTGAAGCATGCATGAGAGAACCAGATGTTCTGGATGACTGTGTGATAACGCTCTCGGTAGCCGATGTGAACAAAACCTTTGAACAGTTGACATCCACAAAGCTGCTGGGCCAGACGGATTACCCGGACCTGTACTGAAAGCATGCGCAGACCAACTGTCAAGTGTCTTCACTGACATTTTCAACCTCTCCCTGACCGAGTCTGTAATACCTACATGTTTCAAGCAGACCACCATAGTCCCTGTGCCCAAGGAAGCGAAGGAAACCTGCCCAAATGATTATGCCCCGTGGCACTCATGTCAGTAGCCATGAAGTGCTTTGAAAGGCTGGTCATGGCTCACATCAACAGCATCCTCCGTGACACCCTAGATCCACTCCAATTCGCATACCGCCCTAACAGATCCACAGATGATGCAATCTCAATCGCACTGCCCGTTCTCAGCTGGACAAAAGGAACACTTATGTGAGAGTGCTGTTCATTGACTGCAGCTCAGCATTCAACACCATAGTGTATTCCCTGTTCACCCACGACTGCGTGGCCAAACACGACTCCAACACCATCATTGAGTTTGCTGAAGACACAACAGTGGTAGCCCTGATATCCAACAACGATGAGACGGCCTATGGTGAGGAGGTCAGAGAACTGGCAGCGTGGTGCAGGACAACAACCTCTCCCTCTATGTGAGCAGGACAAAGGAGCTGATCATGGACAACAGGACAAAGCGGGCCGAACAGGCCCCCATTGACATTGACGGAGCTGTAGTGGAGCAGGTTGATAGTTTCAAGTTCCTTGGTGTCCACATCACCAACAAACTGTTATGGTCCAAACATACCAAGACAGTAGTGACGAGGGCACGACAAAACCTTTTCCCACTCAAAACACTACACTGAATACTATAGTATACAATTTAACAGTCATGTCCGCAAACACACTACAGTAAATACTACAGTCATGTCAGCAACAATACTACAGTGGATACTATAGTAATGTCCACCAAAACACTACAGTGAATGGTATATACATATAGAAATACTTCAGTATTTAGACCATAGAATACCATAGTATTTTTTCATGTGGGTTAGCTGTATGTTTGATGTTTAAACTTTTTTGTGTGTTATTCTCTACAGATTCCTAAATGCATTGTATCCACATCTGTGGTTGTATTGTGTTTTGAAATAGTCTCATAAAATCTATCAAGGGATACTTCAGTGTGGAGTATAGTATGCTACAAAATTCTATAGTAAGCTCTACTTGATCAAGGGAGAACATCAGAGGAAATCCCTGGCATGAGCTCCCCGAGGACAGCATGTTCAAATCAAAATGGCATCGACAAAGCTAGCAGCTAGCAGTAAAGCTAGCAGCTAGCAGCAAAGCTAGCTCGCCGGCCAATCGATCCTAAAATTCTAAAGTAAGCACCACACGATACTACTGTGTGTAGTATAGAATTCTTCAGTATACTACAAAATTATATCGTAAGTACTACATTATTCTATAGTAAAATGCAGTATTTTCTTATGGGGGTTTTAATAGCCATCCATCTGTCTTGATGTCTTCTCTTATGCCAAACGTATCATCTCTCAACGCCCACACCTATTACTATCTTTTTCCACTAATCTCACATTCTATTTATCTCCTTTTAACCTTTTCCATTTCATTTACCTTTTCTGATATCCTATTCTCTCTCTCTCTTTATATATTTTTCACTCTGTCTCTCTTCTCAGCATGTTCTCAATGCAAAAATCGAACATTACACAAGCTGCCTCCATAACATCCTCATCTATTGAGATCACTGAGTCTGTGTCATCCAGCCAACAGGAAATATTTCCCCCTCACTAACCACGTTTCCACCCATAGTTTTTAGGCGAGTAAAGTCATATCATATACAGTACCCGTTAAAATGTTGGACACACCCCCTCATTCAATGGTATTTCTTTATTTTTATTATTTTCTACATTGTAGAATAATAGTGAAGACATCAAAACTATGAAATAACACATGGAATCATGTAGTAACCAAAATAGTGTTAAACAAATATTTGAAATTCTTCAAAGTATCCACCCTTTGCGTTGATGGCAGCTTTACAGACTCTTGAAATTCTCACGACCAGCTTCACCTGGAATGATTTTCCAAACGCCTTGAAGGAGTTCCTACATATGCTGAGCCCTTGTTGGCTGCTATTCCTTCACTCTGCAGTCCAACTCATCCCAAACCATCTCAATTGGGTTGAGGTCGGGTGATTGTGGAGGTCAGGTCATCTGACGCAGCACTCCATCACTCTCCTTTTTGATCAAATCGCCCTTACACAGTCTGGAGGTGTGTTGGGTCATTGTCCTGTTGAAAAACAAATGAGTGTCCCACTAAGTAAAAAAACAGATGGGATGGCGTATCGCTGTAGAATAATGTAGCAGCCATGCTGGTTAAGTGTGCCTTGAATTCTAACTAAATCACACCTCCTCCTCCATGCTTCACAGTGAGAACCACACATGCAGAGATCATCCGTTCACCTACTCTGCATCATACAAAGACACAGCGGTTGGAACCAAGAATCTCAAATTTGGAATCATCAGACCAATGGACAGATTTCCACCGGTCTAATATCCTTTGTTCATTTTTCTTGGCCCAAGCAAGTCTCTTATTGGTGTCCTTTAGTAGTGGTTTCTTTCCAGCAATTTGACCATGATGGCTTGATTCACACAGTCTCCTCCAAACATTTGATGTTGAGATGTGTCTGTTACTTGAACTCTGTGAAGCATTTATTTTGGCTGCATTTTCTGAGGCTGGTACCTCTCATGAACTTATTCTCTGCAGCAGAGGTAACTCTGGGTCTTCCTTTCCTGTGGCGGTCCTCATGAGAGCCAGTTTCATCATTGCGCTTAATGGTTTTTGCGACTGCACTTTCAAAGTTCTTGACATTTTCCGGGATTGACTGACCTTCATGTCTTAAATTAATGATGGACTGTCATTTCTCTTTGCTTATTAGAGCTGTTCTTTCCATAATATGGACTTTGTCTTTTACCAAATAAGGCTATCTTCTCTATACTCCCCTACCTTGTCACACCACAACTGATTAGCTCAAACGCATTAAGAAGGAAAGACATTCTACAAATGAACTTTTAATAAAGCACACCTGTTAATTGAAATGCATTCCAGGTGACTACCTCATGAAGCTGGTGGAGAGAATGCCAAGAGTGTGCAAAGCTGTCATCAAGGCAAAGGGTGACGACTTTGAGGATTCTCAAATATAAAATATATGTTGAAATTGTTTAACACTATTTTGGTTACTACATGATTCCATATGTGTTATTTCATAGTTTGACTGGTACTGCATTTTCAACCTTTTGGCAGCTTTCTGTCTCCATAGGGAAACAGATTAAATAAATTATAATGAACTTCACAGGGTGGTGAAAGTGCAAGGTGGTCTTGATGCTTCATTTCAATAAGAATCGATGGACTAATTCCAGTGACATGATCAATGCTTGACTGATTTTTGATAAATAAACATATTCTTGCTCTTTTTCATAATAATATCATCCTGTAGACTAGCCTACCCGCACAGCCTACCCGCACTCTATCTCTCACGTGCCAAGATCAGAGTAGGCACATTTGCTTTTCAACACAACAGCCCGTGTGACAAAACTATGGTGGAGTAAAATACATGGAAACACATTGAACTTCAGATTTTTATTCGGTACTTGACAACTTAAGCGGAAAAGTACATTTTGTGTGCATTACGTCAAAACACGCACAGATTTGGTGGAAACACACCACTGGTGGCCAAATACGCATATTTTCTTAATGCGGATTTTTGAATATTCACATACAAATCTGTGGGCAATTGGATGGAAATGTAGCTACTGTCATTTCTTCCTCCAGCCATGATTTTATCAATAACTACATTGTGGAAACAAATGAATGAGCATGCATCAGCCGTGTACCCTTTCTTTCATATTCCCTTCCCATGGAGGACAGTAGGTAGATGCAAGGACAGATGTGGGAACTATGATTCAGTAAATTGATGCTATTATGAAACAAAGTGGTAGAGAGAACGCGATTCTAGTGGTAGCAGCGATGTGATCAAAGTGGCTGTGCAGTGGAGAGTCATTTCCTCTCAGACTATAAGAGATTTAAATGTGCATCTTATTCTCAGGAGACCTCTGCCTGGGCAGCCAGATCAAAGTACTTATATTACATGTTCCAACACAGCCATTGTCATCCATTTGGAGTCCTGCTAAAGCCTTGACTGAAAGTGTGGATGATGGCATCCGGAAAAGGCAGGTTTTCAATCAGGAAACGTCTTTCCTTACCAAAACAAACTTCCTCGCTCGCTCTGAATAGGGCTTTGTGTCTGTGAAACCAATGTTATGATTTCTGTTATTATGTCATGCTCTTGGCTGGACTTCCAGGTAATTTTAGGTGTTTGTAGACCTCAGAATATGGAATACCAGTTTTTACACAATGTGTGTTATTGAAAGAATATTGCCTCCACACTAAAAAGCCTTCTCATCTTTATTCAAGACAAATTATCCTCACTCAGGTTCCACTTCAAAGTTGATTTCCATCAATAAATATTTCGGGCTACAATTTAGATGCCAGTCAGAATATTTTATATGAATTAAATGTGATAAATCAAAATAGACAAAGCGGGCGGAATCAAGCAAAGATGCACTCATTAAAGATCCTACCAGACCGTTGTGTGGACTTAGTCATCTCCAAGCTTTCACTACTGTGTTTAAAAATGACCTGGCCCTCCCTCTCCTCCACCACCCCAGCCTGAGGCTCAGAGTTGAATACTGGAGAGCAGGGGCATCTGGACACATTTTTCCTTCTCTACTGAGCGGAATGCCGGACCATCACAAGGCCCATTACCCAATCTGTGTGAGTGTCACTAAGGTCTGGAGAGAGAGGCAGCTGCCTCTGCCATGATTACAGGCTACTAAACCCACTATCTTTCAATTCCAGGTAGCAGAGCATCTAATCACAAGGTCAGTGCGGACTGTGAGGGGTTCAAGCCATGTGAGCTGCCCAGGTGCCACAGCACAGTTCTACACTGTTAATAAGGATCTATGTTCTGGCTTCAGGATCATAATACTTCCAGCATTCAGAGGTATCTCCAGGGTTCCTCAAGGACAAATGAGGAATCAAGATGGCACCGGAGGGTAGGCTGCCGTCTTATCAGCTCTTAAGCAACCATGCTATTTAAAAGAAAAGTGCATTGTTCATAACTTCTTTTGTAGATAATGTTGCTGCTACCATCTCTTATGACCGAAAAGAGCTTCTGGACATCAGACCTGCGATTGCATACCTCAAACTGGACGTAGAGTTCTTCTTTAATGAGTCGGACGAGAGGGATATAATACAGACACCCAAACAGGCCCTCATCCCCGTTTTTCGCTGGAGAAGGAAACACAGATTTTGCGGAAAAAGATCAGGGTGCCTTGTGAGGATCAGGCGACGAGTGGCTAATCTGCCCAAGCCTTCCGTTCTGCTAATGTTCAATCGCTGGAAAATAAATGGGATGAACTGAAAGCACGTTTATTCTACCAACAGGACATTAAAAACTTGAATATCTTATGTTTCACAGAGTTGTGGCTGAACGAACATACAGCTGGCAGGTTATACACTCTATCGGCAGGGCAGCAGCCTCTGGTAAGACATGGGGGCGGGGCGATGTATTTATGTAAACAACAGCTGGTGCACGATATCTAAGGAAGTCTCGATGTTTTGCTCACCTGAGGTAGAGTAATAATAAGCTGTAGACCACACTATCTACCTAGAGAGTTTTAATCTGTATTTTCTCGTAGTATTTTTCGACTGATGCTGGCACTAAAACCACACTCAATGAGCTGAATACTGCCTTAAGCAAACAGGAAACCGCTCATCCTGAGGCAGCGCTCCATGTGGCCAGTGACTTTAATGCAGGGAAACTTCAATCTGTTTCACCTAATTTCTATCTGCATGCTAAATTGGCAAATCTGACCATAATTCTATCCTCCTGATTACTGCTTGCAAGCAAAAATTAAAGCAGGAAGCACCAGTGACTCGTTCTATAAAGAAGTGGTCAGAGGGAGCAGATGCTAAACTACGGGACTGTTTTGCTAGCACAGACTGGCGTATGTTACAGGATTCATCCAATGGCATCGAGGAGTACATCACATCAGTCACTGGCTTTATCAACAAGTACATCGAGGACGTCATCCCCACAGTGACTGTACGTACATACCCCAACCAGAAGCCATGGATTACAGTCAACGTTCACACTGAGCTAAAGGGTAGAGCTGCCGCTTTCAAGGAATTGGACCCGGAAGCGTATAAGAAATGCCGCTATGCCCTCCGACGAACCATCAAACAGGCAAAGCATCAATGCAGGACTAAGATCAAATCGTACTCCCCCGGCTCCGATGCTCGTCGGATGTGGCAGGGCCTGCAAACTATTACATACTACAGAGGGAAGCACAGCCGAGAGCTGCCCAGTGACAAGAGCCTACCAGACAAGCTAAATAACTTCTATACTCGCTTCGAGGCATGTAACACTGAAACATGCATGAGAGCATCAGCTGTTCCGGACGGCTATGTGATCACACACTCTGCAGCCGATGTCAGGAAGACCTTTAAACAGGTCAACATTCACAAGGCCGCAGGGTCAGACTGATTACCAGGAAGTGTACTCCGAGCATGCGCTGACCAACTGGCAAGTGTCTTCACTGACATTTTCAACCTCTCCCTGTCTGAGTCTGTAATACCAACATGTTTCAAGCAGACCACCATAGTCCCTGTGCCCAAGAACACTAAGGTAACCTGCCTAAATGACTACCGACCCGAAGCACTCAAGTCTGTAGCCATGAAATAATTTGAAAGGTCATGGTCATGGCTCACATCAACACCATTATCCCAGAAACCCTGACCCACTCCGATTTGTATACCGCACCAACAGATCCACAGATGATACAATCTCTATTGCACTCCACACTGCTGTTTCAGACCTGGACAAAAGGATCACCTATCTGAGAATGCTATTCTTTGACTGCAGCTCAGCGATCAACACCATAGTGCCCTCAAAGCTCATCACTAAGCTAAGGACCCTGGGACTAAACACCTCCATCTGCAACTGGATCCTGGACTTCCTGACGGGCCGTCCGGAGGTGGTAATGGCAGGGAACAACACATCAGCCATGCTGATCCTCAACACGGGGGCCCCTCAGGGGTGCCTGCTCAGTCCCCTCCTGTACTCCCTGTTCACTCATGACTGCATGGCCAGGCACGACTCCAACACCATCGTTAAGTTTGCCGACGACACACCAGTGGTAGGCCTGTTCACCGACAACGATGAGACAGCCTATAGGAAGGAGGTCAGAGACCTGACAGCGTGGTGAAAGGACAACAACCTCTCCCTCAACATGATCAAGACAAAGGAGAGGATTGTGGACTCCAGGAAAAGGAGGACCGAGCACGTCCCTGTTCTCATCAATGGGGCTGTAGTGGAGCAGGTTGAGAGCTTCAAGTTCCTTGGTGTCCACTTCACCAACAAAACTATCATGGTCCAAGCACACCAAGACAGTCATGAAGAGGGCATGACAAAACCTATTCCCCCTCAGGAGACTGAAAAGATTTGGCATGGGCCTCAGATCCTCAAAAGGTTATACAGCTGCACCACCGAGACCTTCCTGACTGGTTGCATCACTGCTTGGTATGGTAACTGCTCGGCCTCTGACCGCAAGGCACTACAGAGGGTAGTGCGTACGGCCTAGTACATCACCGGGGCCAGGCTTCCTGCCATCCAGGACCTCTATACCAGGCGACGTCAGAGGAAGGCCCTAAAAAATGTCAAAGACTCCAGCCACCCTAGTCATAGACTTTTCTCTCTATATAATTTGCCTGAGTTATGTTACAGATCTCATTACCATCCCCCCTAGACTGTCGGGCCAAAAGGGATTCGTAACAGCACCCAATGTCACAGGAAGGCCAAATAGATCATCAAGGACAACCACCCGAGCCACTGCCTGTTCACACCGCTATCATCCAGACGGCAGGGTCAGTACAGATGCATAAAAGCTGGGACAGAGAGATTGATAAACAGCTTCTGACTCTAGGCCACTTTAATAATCTTTACATATCTTACATTACTCATATCACATGTAAATACTGTATTTTATACCATCTACTGCACCTTGCCTATGCCGCGATGCCATCGCTCATCAATATACTTATTTGTACATATTCTCATTCACCTCTTTAGATTTGTGTGTATTAGATATTTTTGGGGGAATTGTTAGCTTCCTTATTAGATATTTTTTATTTCACCTTTATTTAACCAGGTAGGCCAGTTGAGAACAAGTTCTCATTTACAACTGGGACCTGGCCAAGATAAAGCAAAGCTGTGCGACACAAACAACAACAGAGTTACATATGGGATAAACAAATGTACAGTCAATAACACAATAGAAACATCAATATACAGTGTGTGCAAATGTAGTAAGATTAGGGAGGTAAGCAATAAATAGGCCAGTGTGGTGAAATAATTACAATTTAGCATTAACACTGGAGTGATACTTATTTTCCACCATAATTTGCAAATAAATTAATAAAAAATCCTACAATGTGATTTTCTGGAATGTTTTTCTCATTATGTCTGTCATAGTTGAAGTGTACCTATGATAAATTACAGGCCTCATCTTTTTAAGTGGAAGAACTTGCACGATTGGTGGCATACTAAATACTAAGGAGAGTTTAACCAAACACCTAGGTATTTGTAGTTGTCCACATATCCTAAGTCAGAACTGTCCAGAATAGTGATGCTAGACAGGTGGGTGGGTAAGGGCAGCGATTGGTTGAAGAGCATGCACTTAGTTTTACTTGCATCTAAGAGCAGTTGGAGGCCACGGAAGGAGTGTTGTATGGAATTGAAGCTCGTCTGGAGGTTTGTTAACAGTGTCCAAAGAAGGGCCAGAAGTATACAGAATGGTGTCATCTGCGTAGAGGTGGATCAGAGAATCACCAGCAGCAAGAGCAACATCATGGATGTATACAGAGAAGAGAGTCGGCCCAAGAATTGAACCCTGTGGCACCCCCATAGAGACTGCCAGAGGTCCAGACAACAGGCCCTCCGATTTGACACAATGAACTCTATCTGAGAAGTAGTTGGTGAACCATGCGAGGTAGTCATTTGAGAAACCAAGGCTGTTGAGGCTGCCGATAAGAATGTGATGATTGACAGAGTCGAAAGCCTTGGTCAGGTCGATGCACAGTATTGTCTTTTATCGATGGCGGTTATCGTTTAGGACCTTGAGCGTGGCTGAGGTCCACCCATGACCAGCTCGGAAACCAGATAGCGGAGAAGGTATGGTGGGATTTAAAATGGTCGGTTATCTGTTTATTAACTTGGCTTCCGAAGACTTTAGAAAGGCAGGGTAGGATAGATATAGGTCTCTAACAGTTTGGGTCTAGAGTGTCTCCCCCTTTGAAGAAGGGGATGACCACGTCAGCTTTCCAATCTTTAGGGATCTCAGACGATACAAAAAAGAGGTTGAACAGACTAGTAATAGGGGTTGCAACAATTTTGGCTGATAATTTTAGAGAGGGTCCAGATTGTCCAGCACAGCTGATAATTAGGGGTCCAGATTTTGCAGCTCTTTCAGAGCATCAGCTATCTGGATTTGGGAGAAGGAGAAATGGGAGAGGCTTGGACAAGTTTCTGTGGGGGTGCAGAGCTGTTGATCTGGGTAGGGGTAGCCAGGTGGAAAGCATGGCCAGCCGTAGAAAAATGCTTATTGAAACTCTCGATTATCGTAGATTTATCAGTGGTGACAGTGTTTCCTAGCCTCAGTGCAGTTGGCAGCTGGGAGGAGTTGCTCTTATTCTCCATGGACTTTACATTATCCCAGAACCTTTTGGAGTTTGTGCAACAGAATGCACATTTTGGTTTGAAAAAGCTAGTCTTTGCTTTCCTAACTACCTGTGCATATTTGTTCCGAACTTCCCTGAAAAGTTGCATATTGCAGGGACTATTTGATGCTAATGCAGAACGCCACAGGATGTTTTTGTGCTGGTCAAGGGCAGTCAAGTCTGGAGTGAACCAAGGGCTATATAAGTTCGACATCTTTTGAATAGGGGCATGCATATTTAAGATAGTGAGGAAAGCACTTCTAAAGAATAGCCAGGCATCCTCTACTGACGGAATGAGGTCTATATCCTTCCAGGATACCAGGTCGAGTGGAAAGGCCTGCTGCTTGAAGTGTTTTAGGGAGCGTTCGACAATGATGAGGGGTGGTCGTTTGACCGCGGACCCATTACGGTTTCAGGCAATGAGACTGATCACTGTGATCCTGGTTGAAGACAGCAGAGGAGTATTTAGATGGAAGGTTGGTCAGGATGATATCTATGAGGGTGCCAGTGTGTACAGATTTAGGGTTGTACCTGGTAGGTTCCTTGATAATTTGTGTGAGATTGAGGGCGTCTATCTTAGATTGTAGGACGGCCAGGGTGTTAAGCATATCCCAGTTTACATATTACTGCACTGTTGGAAGTAGAAGCACAAGCATTTCGCTACACTCACATTAACATCTGCTAACCATGTGTATGTGACTGTCACGTTCTGACTGTTATTTCCTGTGTTTTGTATTTAGTTAGTATGGTCAGGGCGTGAGTTGGGTGGGCAGTCTATGTTTATTTTTCTAGGTTTTGGGTATTTCTATGTTTCGGCCTAGTATGGTTCTCAATCAGAGGCAGGTGTCATTAGTTGTCTCTGATAGCCTGGGTTTCACTGTGTGATTGTTCCTGTCTCTGTGTTTGCAAAGATAGGACTGTTTTGAGTTTTCACATTTCTTGTTTTTGTAGTCAGTTGTTCATGTGTACCTTAACGTATTAAAAAGAACCATGGACACTTACCACGCCGCATATTGGTCCTCTTTTTGGCCCAGATCCTTACATCACGATCTGATCGTGTTTATTCCGACCAATGTCAGTTCATGCTGTGAGATGTTACCCCACTCTTCCACCAAGGCACCTGCACGTTCACAGACGTTTCTGGGGTGAATGGCTCTAGCCCTCACCCTCCGATCCAACAGGTCCCAGATGTGCTCAATGGGATTGAGATCCGGGCTCTTCGCTAGCCATGGCAGAACACTGACATTCCTGTCTTGCAGGAAATCACACACAGAACGAGCAGTATGGCTGGTGGCATCGTCATGCTGGAGGGTCATGTCAGGGTGAGCCTACAGAAAGGGTACCACATGAGGGAGGAGGATGTCTTCCCTGTTACGGACAGCATTGAGATTGCCTGCAAGCTCAGTCCGATGATGTGACACACCGCCCCAGACCATGACGGACCCTCCACCTCCAAATCGATCCCACACCAGAGTACAGGACTCGGTGTAACACTCATTCCTCCGAACATCACCCCTGGTGAGACAAAATTGCAACTCATCAGTGAAGAGCACTTTTTGCCAGTCCTGTCTGTTCCAGCGCCGGTGGGTTTGTGCCCATAGGCAACATTGTTGCCGGTGATGTCTGGTGAGGACCTGCCTTACAACAGGCCTACAAGCCCTTAGTCCAGCCTCTCTCAGCCTATTGCGGACAGTCTCAGCACTGATGGAGGGATTGTGCGTTCCTGGTGTAACTGGGGCAGTTGTTGTTGCCATCCTGTGCCTGTCCCGCAGGTGTGATGTTCGGATGTACCGATCCTGTGCAGGTCTGCCACTGCGAGGACGATCAGCTGCCCATCCTGTATCCCTGTAGCGCTGTCTTGGGCATCTCACAGTACCGACATTGCAATTTTTTGCCCTGGCTACATTTGCAGTCCTTATGCCTCCTTGCAGCCTGGGCATGTTCACGCAGTTGAGCAGGGACACTGGGCATCTTTCTTTTGGCATTTTTCCAGAGTCAGTAGAAAGTCCTCTCTAGTGTCCTAAGTTTTCATAACTGTGACCTTAATTGCCTACCGTCTGTAAGCAGTTAATGTCTGAACGACCATCCCACAGGTGCATGGTCATTAATTGTTTATGGTTCATTGAACAAGCATGGGAAACAGTGTCCAAACCCTTTATAATGAAGATCTGTGAAGTTATTTGGATTTTTAAGATTTATCTTTGAAAGACAGGGTCCTGATAAAGAGCTGTTTCTTTTTATAAACATTTGTATTGACACACCCACATGATTAGACTGAGCATTTCAATTGCAAAAGGAGGATCAAGGAAATAAATGACAGAACATCTATTGGGAGTTATTTTCATGAAATAAACACACACAGGTTTATTAGACATACAGTGATTTAAAAAATACAATAAAAAAATTCAAACTTTATGTACTGGTGTTTTTGGAGACCCTTCTGGCAAGAATGCAGTATTTTTCCTAGATTTGAACACTATATCCCAGGAACCCTAGCTCTCATTGGTAGTCGCCGCTGGGATGACGTAACATCAACATCCGCTCTGAGACATTGTGATTGTGTTATGTTGTGGAAATCCAGTGTAGCCAGTTTTGACTGTGTGGCTGTGAGAACTAGTGACAACCCAACCGTCGAGAAATTTGAGACTGTGGATGCCGATGCGATAACGGACAAGATTGAACATAACTTAATTTCAGTTAAGCAGCAATGTCTTCAGAACAGGTACAAAAAGTGTTATGCATGTTGTGATATTCAAGTTGTCAGCCAGAAAGGTAACTAACATTAGCAATGTCAAGGTAGCTAGCTAACGTAAACTCACCCCATTCCGTACAAATGTGCGCAACTGCAACATTCAAATGAGGCTGCAAAGAAGAGTTCATGTAACTGGAGCGACTCTGTTGACTTCAAAATTGGGGGTGTGAACTGTTTCTATTCAAGCGTTGATAGACATGGTAATGGCTCTATAGTTTTGGATAAAAGCTTTTGAAAAAACTGACCCTCTGTTACATCGTGACGTGTCATGCCGTAACGTACATTACGCATAAAGCAACTATTTCTGTCTTACAATCTCTCTCCACCAGGTGTAGCACTTCTCTCATCGTTTAAAAACAAGAAATGGACAGTGACGGGGTAAGGGGGGATACCTAGTCATTTTTTGCGTCGTCACTGTAAGCGATCATGACTCTCAAAAGACAATGTTTACGTCTGAAGATCACTTTAGCACCGCCCCAAAAACCCGACTCAAATTTGACACAAACCTTCAAATAGGTATATAATGACACTATGTAAAGTCTTTAGTGTTTTATTTACATGTTAGAGGCGATAAGGTGATAAATCGGACAGATCGAGTGGGAAAAAAAGCAGTTTTCCCACACGTGATCTCTCCTTCTCACTATCACGCATTAGTTTCGCTTCCCCACCCTCCATTTTTAAAATATCAGACTGAGCTCATTGCCTTCTTGAATTATGCAGAAACGGGCAGCGTGGAGGTCATGTCATTTATTTTGTTGGAAAGGGGAGAAATTGTGCTTTACAATGGTATTGACATTACAGTTGATCTGGAAGTATTACGTTTTTGGGGCGATAAAATAAGGTCAATTGTACGGACCACGGCGATGTACAAAAGTTAGTTATCTACATGGTTGATATTAGCTACTGTGAATTTTCCTGACTGTTACACAATATCAATATAGCTACATTTAGTACATTTGTTATCACACTTGTGTAAAAAAAAAAAAAAAAAAGTAGTGTAAAAGAATGAATTTGGTCTATCATAGCTCTGCATCCATGGAAAATAACCTTGGCGTTGGCAAGTTCTTTGTCTTTCTCTGACTCCTATACTAGCTAGCTAATAACATTACTGATATGGCCCCTTGAGTCTTGAGGGCTATGGCTATGAAGATGTGTATTGATTGTAGAAGTGTAATTTTTTGCCATCATAGCTCTGCATTCATGGAAAATAACCTTTGCTTTAGTATGCATTCAATCCTTCGCCCTTCTGACTCCTAGCTATACTAGCTAGCTAATAACATTACTGGGATGGTCCCTTGATTCTTGAGAGCTATGGCTATGAAGATGTTGTGTATGGATTGTAGAAGTGTTATACTCAAGTATTTTGCATGGTTATACATAAAATACCACGTAGTGAACATTATAATACAATCTGAATAAGTGTTGTGTACATGTTCTTTCTGTAGGATTCCAATTTTGAAGAGCCACAGACTGTCCAGGGGCACAGGCAGGGCTGCAGAAAGCAAGCGAGAAAAAAAGCATATTCTGGGTCGGTTTTGAATCCCTTCAACTCCCTTAGTTCTCTCCACTCTGTGAATGCGAAGGTTTACTCTCATCTTGGCCCTGGCTCTATTACTTTCTCTGTTTGCTCTCTAAATTTCTCTGTTTCTTTGGCTTAGATGGAGCAGTTGCTGCTGGGTTAGGTCATTTGCCCCTCGTGTTTACAATGTCATTAACTGCTATCTCCGCTAGCCGTTAGCCAGGTGTTGGCGATGGGCAAAGTGCATTCGTAAAGTATTCAAACCCCTTGACTTTTCCGAGATTTTGTTACGTTACAGCCTTCTTCTCAAATGGATTAACAAAAATAATGTATTGTCAATCTATACACAATACCCCATAATGACAAACAGGTTTTTAGAAATGTTTGCATTTACATAAGTATTCAGACCCTTTACTATGAGATTTGAAATCAAGCTCTGGTGTGTCCTGTTTCCTTTGATCATCCTTGAGATGTTTCTACAACTAGATAAATGTGGTAAATTCAATTGATTGGGCATGATTTGAAAAGGCACACACACCTGTCTATATAAGGTTGCACAGTTGACAGTGCATGTCAGAGAAAAAAATCAAGCCATGAGGCAGAAGGAATTGTCCGTAGAGCTCAGAGACGATTTTATCGAGGCACAGATCTGGGGAAGGGTACCAAAACATGTCTGCAGCATTGAAAGTCCCCAAGAACACAGTGGCCTCCATCATTCTTAAATGGAAGAAGTTTGGAAGCAACAAGACTGTAGAGCTGGCCGCCCGGCTAAACTGAGCAATTGGGGGAGAAGGGCCTTGGTCAGGGAGGTGACCAAGAAACCAATGGTCCCTCTGACAGAGCTCCAGAGTTCCTCTGTAGAGATGGAAGAACCTTCCAGAAGGACAACCATATTTGCAGCACTTCACCAATCAGGCCTTTATGGTATAGTGGCCTGACGGAAGCCACTCCTCAGTAAAAGGCACATGACAGCTTGTTTGGAGTTTGCAAAAAGGCACCTAAAGGACTCTCAGACCATGAGAAACAAGATTCTCTGGTCTGATGAAACCAAGATTTAGCTCTTTGGCCTGAATGCCAAGCGTCACATCTGGAGAAAACCTGGCACCATCCCTATGGTGAAGCATGCTGGTGGCAGCATCATGATGTGGGGATGTTTGTTTTTCAGCAGCAGGGACTGGGAGACTAGTCAGGATCGAGGGAAAGAAGAACGGAGAAAAGTACAGAGATCCTTGATGAAAACCTGCTCCAGAGTGCTCAGAGTGGGGTGAAGGTTCACCTTCCAAGATAACAATCCTAAGCACATAGCCAAGACAATGCAGGAGTCTCTGAATGTCCTTGAGTGGCCCAGCCAGAGCCTTGACTTGATCCCGATTGAACATCTCTGTAGAGACTTGAAAATAGCTGTGCAGCGACTCTCCACTTCCAACCTGACAGAGCTTGAGAGGATCTGCAGAGAATAATGGGAGAAACTCAGCAAATACAGGTGTGCCAAGCTTGGAGCGTCATACCCAGGAAGACTCGTTGCTGCCAGAGGTGCTTCCAGAAAGTACTGAGTAAAGGGTCTGAATACTTACGTAAACGTGATATTTCATTATTATTATTTTTTAGCATTTTCAATAATGTCTAAAACCATTTTGCTTTGTAATTATGGGTTATTGTGTGTAGATTGATGAGGGTGAAAACATTTAATATGTTTTAGAATAACGCTGTAACGTAAGAAAATGTGGAAAAAGTCAAGGGGTCTGAATGAGTAATGGGGATCTGTGTAGTTCACTTGCTAGAGCATGGTACATGCAATGCCAGAGTTGTGGGTTCAATTCCCATGGAAACGAGGACAAAAATGTGAAGTCCTACAAGACCAATGGAGAACTAGGTTTAGTCTTGATTGTCAAAAGGATTTACTGTGGACTGAACTTTTCTACATCATGACAGTTGAGTTGGTGACATTCATGGTTCATATACAAGTGAGGGAAAAAAGTATTTGATCCCCTGCTGATTTTGTACATTTGCCCACTGACAAAGAAATGATCCGTCTATAATTTTAATGGTAGGTTTATTTGAACAGTGAGAGACAGAATAACAACAGAAAAATCCAGAAAAACATGTCAAGAATGTTATAAATTGATTTGCATTTTAATGAGGGAAATAAGTATTTGACCCCTCTGCAAAACATGACTTAGTACTTGGTGGCAAAACCCTTGTTGGCAATCACACACACAATCAAACACACACAAACACACGCACAATCAAATACACACACACACACACACACACACACACACACACACACGCATGCATGCACACACATTGTTCCTTGGCAAGGGTCAGCTGTTGTTTATTAAGAAATGTCCCTCTGAGGAAAATATAACCACATGATTCACTATTATAATTTTTCTCAACTTTGACTCAATTTCAAGCTTCATAAAGACAGAAGAAACCACTAGCATGGAACTCTCACTTCTTGTGATAAATAATTGTCTTTCAGAGGCAGCTGAACAAAGTGGTGATTATAGCTGAACACACCACACCTCTCCATTCAGACTGCCCATGATTTCCCCAACGTAAAATGGCAGTGATTATGTGTAATCTTAGTCTTAATTAAGTATGGGTTAACAGATGAATCTAATGAAAGCAGTTTGACATTAACCATGGACACCGAAATGTTTAATTTCCCCCTTTATATACAATACAATAGCTAATCAATTCAATGCTGAGATATTACCTGAAAACACTAATTACAGATTGTTTGACATCAACACAGCCCGAGTCAAACACATACATGCAATGGAGGCAGCAGTCGTGATTGTGAGTCCATTGTGTCTCCATTGTCTTGGGAATGGGCCACACATCACAGTGGGGTGATAGGACTACTAATTGAAAATGTTTGATATTTGTACCACTTTTAATTTCTGCCTCCTGTGTGGGGGTGAGGGAAGCAGGCAGTGTTCTCCTAATAGTGTTTTATTGTTATTTTGATTAGCCTGGTGGACCAGTTCTGTGTTCCAGGGCCTCTGAGGACTAGTTAGTTCTAGGAATGGAGGTTGTGTTGGGGATGTGGGGATGTGGAGCTCCCACATCATCTTGGTTAAAGATGTAAAGTAGATTTGAGTCTGGGTTAGTCAGACATGCTGCTGTGTGCCCACTGACATTTGTATTATATTTTGTATTCCTTTATTATTCACTGCAAACCCTAACACCCCTCCCCCAATTGGACTACACTAATAAACAATAACACTCAGGCTTCTACTTCCAGCTTATACATACTATACACATTTTACAGACAATCTATTTTACAATGGTTATATTTTGTTTGTTTTTAGTCCTGGCCTCTTTCTGATGTCTATCCAGTTTGATTTCTATTTAACATATATTTGCAACTGTGCTATTTCACAAGTTCTGAACCTATATACATTTTACAGACCCCATATGTTTTACATTGGTTATCTTGTTGGTATTAGTCCCACCCTTCAGCTCCTCCCATCTATCTCTTAACACCATCCATATTGGATATATATTTGCCACATATTTTTCTACTGTGCTGTGATGCTTGACAAAAGTACTGAAGCTCTCTATCATAGTTTCTACAGGTTGTAAATTAAAGATACATAATTTTGATATAATTTATCGATTGACTATGACTTTTCAAATCACCCAGCTGTGCTATCTGCCAGGTTAGTTCTAGGTAAATGTTGCAATTCTTCAGCCATTCCTGGACCTGTGACCAAAAACGAGCTACATATGGACAGTACCAAAATACATAATCTAATGACTCTGCCTCCTCGCAGCAAAATCTGCAGAGCTGGGAAGATTGTATCCCCCATATATATAACATTCTATTGGTTGCAAGAATTTTGTATAATAATTTAATTAGAAAAATTTGAAGCTTTCAGTCCGGCGTCATTTTGTGTCATTTCATAAATCATGTTTTTTTTATTTATTATTTGACCTTAAATTAACTAGACAAGTCATTCAATAACAAATTCTTATTTACAATGACGGCCTAGGAACAGTGGTGTTAACTGCCTTGTTCAGGGGCAGAACGACATTTTTACCTAGTCAGCTCGGGGATTCAATCTAGCAACTTTTTGGTTACTGACCCAGTATAGAGACAAAGTAGAGTCGCAATTCAACGGCTCAGACACGAGGTTTGTGGCAGGCTCTACAGTCAATCACGGATTACAAAAAGAAAACCAGCCCCGTCGCGGACCTGGATGTCTTGCTCCCAGACAGACTAAATAACTTTTTTGCTCGCTTTGAGGACAATACAGTGCCACTGACACGGCCCGCTACCAAAACCTGCTCCTTCACTGCAGCCGACGTGAGTAAAACATTTAAACGTGTCAACCCTCACAAGTCTGCAGGCCCAGACGGCATCCCCAGCCGCGTCCTCAGAACATGCGCAGACCAGCTGGCTGGTGTGTTTACGGACATATTCAATCAATCCTTATCACAATCTGCTGTTCCCACATGCTTTAAGAGGGCCACCATTGTTCCTGTTCCCAATAAAGCTAAGGTAACGGAGCTAAACGACTACTGCCCCGTAGCACTCACTTCCGTCATCATGAAGTGCTTTGAGAGACTAGTCAAGGACCATATCACCTCCACCCTAGACCCACTC
The DNA here is from genome assembly GCF_023373465.1 of Oncorhynchus keta. Lineage (NCBI taxonomy): Eukaryota > Metazoa > Chordata > Actinopteri > Salmoniformes > Salmonidae > Oncorhynchus > Oncorhynchus keta. Next base: position 22,248,017 of record NC_068437.1, on the reverse strand, counting down.
CAATTTGCTTACTGCCCCAATAGGTCCACAGACGACGCAATCACAACCACACTGCACACTGCGCTAACCCATCTGGACAAGAGGAATACCTATGTGAGAATGCTGTTCATCGACTACAACTCAGCATTTAACACCATAGTACCCTCCAAGCTCGTCATCAAGCTCGAGACCCTGGGTCTCGACCCTGCCCTGTGCAACTGGGTACTGGACTTCCTGACGGGCCGCCCCCAGGTGGTGAGGGTAGGTAACAAAATCTCCACCCCTCTGATCCTCAACACTGGGGTCCCACAAGGGTGCGTTCTCAGCCCTCTCCTGTACTCCCTGTTCACCCACAACTGCGTGACCATGCATGCCTCAATCATCAACTCAATCAAGTTTGCGGATGACACTACAGTGGTAGGCTTGATTACCAACAACGACGAGCCTACAGGGAGGAGGTGAGGGGCCTCGGAGTGTGGTGTCAGGAAAATAACCTCACACTCAACATCAACAAAACAAAGGAGATGATTGTGGACTTCAGGAAACAGCAGAGGGAGCACCCCCCTCGCCACATCGACAGGACAGTAGTGGAGATGGTAGTAAGTTTTTAAGTTCCTCTGAGTACACATCACGACAAACTGAATTGGTTCACCCACACAGACAGCATTGTGAAGAAGGCACAGCAGCGCCTCTTCAACCTCAGGAGGCTGAAGAAATTCGGCTTGTCACCAAAACCACTCACAAACTTCTACAGATGCACAATCGAGAGCATCCTGTCGGGCTGTATCACCGCTTTATGGCAACTGCTCCGCCCACAACCGTAAGGCTCACCAGATGGTAGTGAGGTCTGCACAACGCATCACAGGGGGCAAACTACCTGCCCTCCAGGACACCTACAACACCCGATGTCACAGGAAGGCCATAAAGATCATCAAGGACAACAATCACCCGAGCTACTGCCTGTTCACCCAGCTATCATCCAGAAGGTGAGGTCAGTACAGGTGCATCAAAGCAGGGACCGAGAAGCTGTTTGTCAGTCTATCTCAAGGCCATCAGACTGTTAAACAGCCACCACTAACATTGAGTGACTGCTGCCAAAATACTGACTAATCTCCAGCCACTTTAATAATGGAAATTGATGTAAAAATGTATCACTAGCTACTTTAAACAATGCCACTTAATATAATGTTTACATACCCTACATTACTCATCTCATATGTATACGTATATACTGTACTCTATATCATCTACTGCATCTTGCCATCTTTATGTAATACATGTATCACTAGCCACTTTAAACTATGCCACTTTATGTTTATATACCCTACATTGCTCATCTCATATGTATATACTGTACTCTATTCCATCTACTGCATCTTGCCTATGCTGTTCTGTACCATCACTCATTCATATCTTTATGTACATATTCTTTATCCCTTTACACTTGTGTGTATAAGGTAGTAGTTGCGGAAATGTTAGGTTAGATTACTTGTTGGTTATTACTGCATTGTCGGAACTAGAAGCACAAGCATTTTGCTACACTGCTAACCTGGTGTATGTGATAAATAAAAATGTATTTCATGCTCTATGCTCATGCTCCACTATGTGCCATGGAATCGGTACATTGTAAATCTCTTCCCAACTATTTTGCAATTCATATTGGACAGCTGTCAGTTTTTTGGTCCTTAAATTAAACTGGTATATATTTTTTATTTATCAGTTTTATTTAACCAATTTTGGTCTTTAATGCCGACAGACAAGTTCCTTACTTTTTCCCCCTTCTACTTGCCTCTTCCATTTTTGTGGTAATGCTGCAATTAGTTGGTTGTAATTCATTTTGGGGAGAGCAGACATGTCCATGTCTGTGTTAGCTGCATGTGTGACAACTCCACCAGTCCTATTTATACATTTTTTAAAAAATGTTATCGAAAAATAAAGTTTTTTTAAAATTCAATTTGAGTTTAACCACAATATTTGTTGCATTATTTGTTGTCTTTTCAGGTGGATTAAACTGAAATTGCAGCCAACTTTCTATGGCTTGTTTAAAAAATAACGATATTTTGTAGATTATTTCATTTTTCAAATAACCAAGTGAGCAGTTGTAATCTGAATAAAGGGAAAAAGGCTATACTTAAGCATGGGGTGAGATGTTCTAATTTACTAGAGAACCATATTTACTAGAGAACCGCATATTTAAATATCTTTAGTATGACTGAAGCCTTTAGTGAGGTCTAATGCTTTAATATTTCATCATTTCTGCCCTCTGAAATCATATTCATTATATAAATAGGCCCCTTTCATTTTGTCTGGCTTGCCATTCCAAATAATAACTTATAAAACAGGTCGCTGTAGGTGTAAGCAAAACCATAAGCAAGTAGGTAAACTGATATGACCAGAGTTAATCAGGGTGATTTTTTTTCCACAAATAGACAGGTATTTTCCTTTCTATGGTAGCAAGATCTTATCTATTTTTGCTTTATAGAAAAATGTTTCTTTCGGGATATGTAAACCAAGTATGTCCACATCACCGTCAGACCATTTTATTGGTAAAAGTTACATTTTTTTTTGTGATCCAATACGTAATATTTTACACTTGGTTTTAATCCAGAGAGGCTAGAAAAAAGTATATAGATCTTCTATGAGGCTGTGGAGTGATTTTAATTGTGGATTTCTTTTGGTTTTGTTTTGCGTCTCACGCTGCTACTTGGGTGTGGGTTTGAGGTCTCATCTGTTAAGGAATTCCCCAATTCACCTCGTTATTTGTCCCACCTCACCAACAAACATACAATATAGTCACTTAAAGAGCCCCTGTCTCAGTGGGAAAGAATTACCATGGACTATTTGGTTCGTGGAGAGGCCTCAACCTGTGGTATCTCGCTGGGGGAGTTTGTGGCCGATTGCTGTCTCTCCCATTAAAATCTCCTAGATTAATGCACTGGCAAACACCTCCTGCTATGCTATCAGGGTGTCAGATATATATATGGGCATATGTTTTCCCCCATGTTCCTCCACATTCCTACCTCTCTCTTCCTCTCCTCATGTCTCCATTTTATGTTGCTCTAATAATGTCTACCCCACTTCCACTTTTTTTTCTATCACACATCCTCTCTTCCCGTGTCTTCCATTATCTTCATCTGTGTTTCAGTAGTCTATGCACTGATTGATAGTGACTACCTGAAACTGAACTCTCTTTGGTCTCTCATAACCATTCACACTCTAAATGGACCCATAGGCCTATAAGTAATTGGATTCTGTGAATTTATTGCAGTAATTGCCAAGTTAAATGAGAATCAAAGTCTTTGTTTGATTCCCTTGTGTATTGCACAGTGATGATTACTCTGGGTTGGGGCCATGTGAATGGGAGTTAAATGGTTTTTCAGTCTTTGCAGAGGAGAGGGGCCAGAGGTCTGTACAGACAGGGCTCTGGACCTGCTCCCAGACATCCTGCTGGCATGGACCCTCCATTATGTAGCCTTGACAATTACAACTGGTATCATGTTTTAAACAATGATTATAGGAGAAGGACAATGTGGGGTTGTCACTCATGGCTTTCACTCTCTGGCACAACAAGCAATGTCTCTTTTAATGATTGAACTTTCATAGACATGATACACACATAATATACACTCACACACACTGATTCTTTGGTGTCCACATCACCAACAAACTAACATGGTCCAAGCACACCAAGACAGTTGTGAAGAGGGCATGACAAAACCCATTTCCCCTTAGGATACTGAAAAGATTTGGCATGGGTCCTCAGATCCTCAAGGTTCTACAGCTGCACCATCGAGACCTGACTGGTTGCATCACTGCCTGGTATAGCAACTGTTCGGCCTTAGACCGCAAGGCATTACAGAGGGTAGTGTGTACAGCGCAGTACATAACAGGGGCCAAGCTTCCTGCCATCCAGGACATCTATACCTGGCGGTGTCAGAGGCAGGCCCATAAATTTGTCAGACTCCAGCCACCCGAATCAGACTTTTCTTTCTGCTACCGCATGGCAAGAAGTAACGGAGCGCCTAGTATAGGTCCAAGAGGCTTCTAAACAGCTTCTACTCCCAAGCCATAAGACTCCTGAACATCTCACACCACTGCTACTCTCTTATCTATACATCGTCACTTTAATAACCCTACCTACATGTACATATTACCTCAACTAACCTTGTGTATAGTCTCACCATTGTTATTTTACTGCTGCTCTTTAATTACTGGTTACTTTTATTTCTTATTCATACTATTTTTTTCAAAACTGCATTGTTGGTTAGGGTCTCGTAAGTAAGCATTCACTGTAAGGTCTACTACACCTGTTGTATTCGGCGCATGTGACTAATACAAATTGCTTTGATACACACTCAAACACAAGCTGTACATACACACACATTTCCCTGGTGAGGCGTTCATTTCAGCAAGCCATGACACCCACTATCACAGATTGTTCTGAAATTGTAGTTAGGTGATTAGCATTACTTCTAAATTATTGTATTGTAAAATTATTTGATCTCTGAGAAATTAAGCTAATTGATTGCACCCAAATTGGTAATGTTAATTTACAGGATTCATATAACAGTCAAATATAGTACCCAACATCCACTTTGAACAACAAAAAAATCCTACCAATGAGTAAGACCTGGGGAATCCAAATAAATGGTCATTAGCCACCCACCCCACTCCAATCCCAACACAACCACGTGCATACTGTATCAGCTCTCTGTGTAGAGTAGGATGGAGCTGCGGGTCGGTATTGTTTCTACATCCTATGTAATGTATTCCCAGTGAATTTGGTGATGGCCCCCCTGTTCATAGAAATGTGTCATTACTTGGTTATGTCCACTAGATGGTGCTGTTTCTCCTATTATGTGATTTTTAAAAAATTACCCCCCCCCCCCAATGTTAAAGGAATAGTTCACCCAAATTACATATTGGTTTACATACCCTGTAAGCAGTCTATGGACAAGATATGACAGCAAACCATGCTTTAGTTTTGTTTACCTGGCCACTCTTTCAAAGGCTAACTTTTTAGTGTTTTAGCCACGAATCCAATGCGTTTTCATACTTCATGTCAAAAATTAAGTAACATCAATGACTTACACAATCCATTTTTTTAAAAACCCTAGGATGATTTGAACATGAAGCGTGAAAATGCTAATAATTGACTTGCGTTGGATTTGTGCCAAATTCTAAAATGTTAGCATTTGAAAGTGGCCCAAAAAGCATGGGTTGCTGTCATACCTTGTCAATAGACTGCCTACAGGGTAAGGAAACCAATTTCATTTTGTAATTTTGTTGAACCATCCCTTTGAGTGGGATCTTCAAACTTGTTTCCCCTACTAGCATGAACACCGCCATTTAGTGGTCAGAATCTGGTCATATCAAGATGTAGGATGGGACATAATCCTAAACTTCAATGATAAATTTCTCTGAACACAGGAAGAAAACATCACCAAATACACTGGAAATACATGACATAGTATGAAGAAACAATACTGAGCCGCAGCTCCATCCTACTTGTCAGACACAGAACTTTTATTATACTTGCTGTTGGGGTGGGATTGTCATGGGGTGTAGAGGGTCCGTGGATGTCTTTTGACCATTCCTTTGGATTCCTCATGTTACAAATCCCTTTTGGCCCGACGGTCGAGGGGGGATGGTAATGAGACCCGTAACATAACTCGTGCAAATTATTATTGTGACAGTGTGAACGAAATAACCACGACAACAAATCTACCGTCAAACTCTAGGTTTATTTATAAACACACTGTAATGGGGGGAAGCAGGAAAAGGGGCTGAGCTGGACCCAAGGAAAGAAACAATAAGTATTCAAAAACACCCTAGACCCTAACAACTAACCAAAATACAGTCGGTGGTCAAAGTTCTAACTAGTGTATTTAACAAAGTTCACTTACGGGTAGTGTATGCCCATGGGCGACTTGTCTTGGTTTCCCCCTTTTCCCACCAGCAACAAACAAATACCATAACCAACAATAATACTCACAGGTGATGACAAAGTGCTATGAAGTGCTTTAAACAAAAGAGAGGTTAAGACACAAAGCGAGAGTGAAACACAGAGACCTACAGACATGGCATTTACATAGAGATTGAGCTCTAGAACAAACAAATGATGGGGTTTTTAAACCATGGGGAAGGAACTGTGATAGGTTAGGAAATAAGAGGTGTGTCTTCTGATTGATGATTGATTGTTGACTGATTGGGGAGTGATGGTTTTCACCTGTGAGGGGAGAAGGAGAGAAAAGAAACACACACACACACACAGGATACACACACACAGGATAACTGTATCCGTAACACTCATGTCTACCTCATTGTTAGAAATTTGTTGGGTCGAAATCAGATGTAAGGTACTATATTTATTTGTATTATTTATTATTATATATTCTATTTATTGAATATTATAGGACTCATATAAATGAAAATGGCCACTTTGGATGCAATCAATTAGCTACATTTCTCAGAGATCAAATTAAATTTCAACACAATAATTTTGCAGGACTTTTTATCTTATCTTTTTCTAATAACATCAATTATTTCAGAACAATCTGAGATGGTGAGTGTCGAAATCCTCTTTCTTGTGCTTTTTGAGGTGGAACGACCCTAGACCTCCCCAGCAGATGTTGCTGAATCCTTCAGTGGAGAAGGGAACTGGGTCACATTTAGATACCTGAGAGGGACAGACACGGAGACACAGGGCATTCGGGGATAGCTCTGTGAGGCAAATGTTTATTCAAAAGCTCTGCTTCCTAGATTTTAAATGAGTTAGGTAGGCTGCTGAGATTTTTTAAATCTCCTCTGTTCTATACAGAACAAAAATATAAACACAACATGCAACAATTTACCAGTTTTACTGAGTTAAAGTTCATATACCGTAAGGAAATTAATCAATTGAAATAAATTCATAAGGCTCTAATATATGGATTTCACATGACTGGTCAGGGGTGCAGCCATGAGTGGGCCTTGGAGGGCATAGGCCCACCCAGTTGGCAGGCAAGCAGGCAGGCCCACCCACTGGAGAGCCAGGCCCAGCCAATTAGAATAATTTTTTTGCCCCCACAAAAGGCTCCTCAGAATCCCCCTCCCCCAGGAGGTCCTGGGCTGGCATGGTTACATGTGGTATGCGGTTGTGAGGACGGTTGAACATACTTCCTTATTCTATAAAATGACGTTCAATTCAATTCTCTGTCAACAGCTCTGGTAGACATTCCTGCTGTCAGAATACCAAATGCACGCTCCCTCAACTTGAGACATCTATGGCATTGTGTTGAGTGACAAAATGGACATTTTAGAATGGCCTTTTATTGTCCCCAGCACAAGGTGCACCTTTGTAATTATCATGCTGTTTAATCGGCTTCTTGATATGCCACACTACCAGGTGGATGGATATTATCTTGGCAAAGGAGAAATGCCCACTAACAGGAATGTAAACACATTTGTGCACAACATTTGAGAGAAATAAGCCTTTAGTGTGTATGGAAAATTTCAGGGATTTTATTTCAGCTCGTGAAACATGTGACCCACACTTTACATGTTGCGTTCATATTTTTGTTCAGTGTAAATAGATAAAAACACAGTCAACATTTTAACTCTACTGAACGAGACCTGCAGGGTGGAGAGTGTGGCTGGTTTGATGCCTATTGGATGTCAGTTCAGATAAAGTTACTGTATATTTTTGAGCAGTATCAATGATCCCAAATGGCGAAGCCTTAGCTGACAATCATGCCCAATGCCAGTGTTGTTGGTTTGAATGACAGGTGAGTAAAGGTTAGGGAGCACTGACATTTATTAATCTAGGTGTGTGACAGTTGGCCCACGGCTCCTCACAGGAAGTGACAGGTGTCTGACAGGAAGCAGGTTCTTGACGGGGCCTCAGGCCTGGTTGAAGAGGGAAACTTCATCAGGGCTGCTAGCCCATGTTGCCTTATTGTCTTGGCCTTGAGGCACAATGGGTGTTGTGTTTTTGTTTCTCTTATTCCATAAGATATACCATAAGATACTAGACCCATTTTCAGTGTTTTCCATAAGCGCTTTTATCACTTTATTAACTAGGCTTCTTTTCATTTAAAACTTCCAATTCACTAGTCAGAAAAGTCTGTTTCGCTTTCTCTTGCTAGAATGAGCTCTACTGAACAATAACAATACCATACCATGTGTGAGGGCCCCCAACCGACCTAGAGGACTGGGTGATATCACTCTCCGAGGCCGACGTGAGTAAGGTCTTTAATCATGTCAACACTTGCAAGGCCGTGGGGCCGGACAGTATTCCAGGGCATGTTCTCAGAGCATGTGCAGATCAACTGGCAGGCATATTCAAGGTCATTTTCAACCTCTTGTCCCCAGTCTATAATCCCCACGTCTTAGATGACTTCCATCATTCCTGTTTCCAAGAAACTCTAAGGCTTCATGCCACAATGCCTACCTCCCTGTAGCACTCACATCTGTAATCGTGAAGAGCTTTTAAAGGCTGGTTATGGCACACATTAACTCCACTATCCCAGACACGCTAGACTCACTCCAATTTGCATACCACCCCAACACATCCATAGATGACACAATCTCCATTGCGCTCCACACTGCCCTCACACACCTAGATCAGAGGAATACCTATGTAAGAATCCCAGGAGGTTGCTGGCACCTTAATTGGGGTGGATGGGCTCCTTGCAATGGCTAGAGTGGAATATATGGAATATTTATGTGAGAATATGTTGAAGATAAATACACAACGCCGAGACAGAGGACGAGAGGTCAAGAGGTTGAGAAGTCAATAGAGCAATAACGATTGAGGGAAATTGTGTTTTTTCTGTAATAGGGAATGATTGATTAATGGTTCAGAGACATGGGAGGAATATGTCTTCTGAAATAGGATACCTGTTATTTGGCCATTGGCTAGTTTTATTGCAAGGAATTCTAATTGGTTAACCACAGGCTAGTGCTGGGTTATAAAACTACATGCTGTCCATTTGATCTGGGGAGGGAACCACTGGAGAGAATCTCTAAGAGCGCATCACTGAGGACAGGGGAGAATAACCATCTATCTCTCAGCATAAAATTTATGATTTATCCTCTTTGAATAAACCTATTTTCCTCCACCTGTTTTGATTTGGGGTTTGTGTTATTGAAGAGTAACGTCAACTGCTAACATTACCAAATACATCAACCACTTTCAATGTGTTTGATGCCATTCCATTCACTCCCTTCCAGCCATTGTCATGAGCCATTTTTCCCTCAGCAGCCTTGTGTGTGTGAGAATGTGGTGAGGGATGCTGTTCATTGACTACAGCTCAGTATTCAACACCATTGTCCCCTCGTCACCAAACTTAGGACCCTGGGACTGAACACTCCCCACTGCAACTGGATCCTGGATTTCCTGGCGGGCTGAACCCAGGTAGTGAGGGTAGGCAACATCACCTACCCCTCTTTGACCCTCAACACGTGGGTCACACAAGGGTGTGTGCTTAGTCCCTTCCTGTACTTCCTGTTCACCCACGACTGCGTGGCCACGCACGACTCCAACACCATGATCAAGTTTTCTGACGACACGATGTTGGTAGGCCTGATCATCGGTGACAATGACACAGCCTGCAGAGAGCAAGTTAGTGAACAGGCAGTTACGGGACAACAGCCTCTCACTCACCGTCAGTTAGGCAAAGGAGCTGATCGTGGACTACAGGAAATGGGGGGCGCTGAGTGACTTAAAACATGGTCCACGATACAGTCATGAAGAAAGCATGACAGCACCTCTTCCCCCTCAGGAGGTTGAAAAGGTTTGGCATGGGCACTCAAATCCTCAAAAGGTTCTACAGCTGCACCAATGAGAGCGTATTGAATGGCTGCCTCATTGCTTGGTATGGCAACAGCACCGCCCTCGATCGCATGGCGCTACAGATGGTGGTGGGGACTGCGCAGTACATCACTGGGGCTGAGCTCCCTGCCATCCAGGACCTCTGTATCGGGCAGCTTAATAGACAGCTTCTATATCAAGGCAATTAGGCTGCTGAATAGTTTATCATGGATACCACCATGGTCTAGCTGCACTGACTATGCATACTCATAGGTCTCTATCCACAGACAGACAGACAGACAGACAGACAGACAGACAGACAGACACTGTCACACACAGACTTACACTGTAACTCTTGCGCACACATACACACACACACACTCACTCACATACAGCATTCGGAAAGTATTCAGACCCCTTGACTTGATTTTATTATGTTACATCCTTATTTTAAAATGGATTGAATTGTTATTTCCCTCATCAATCTACACACAATAACCCAGTTGATACATTTTGAAAATGTATTAAAAATAAACAACTAAAATATCACATTTACATAAGTATTCAGACCCTTTACTCAGTACTTTGTTGAAGCACCTTTGGAAGCGATTACAGCCACAAGTCTTCGTGGGTATGATGCTACAAGGTTGGTACACCTGTATTTGGGGAGTTTCTCCCAGTTTTCTCTGCAGATCCTCTCAAGCTCTGTCAGGCTAGATAGGGAGCGTCGCTGCACAGCTATTTTCACGTCTCCCCAGAGATGTTTGATTGGCTTCAATGCGGGCTCTGCCTGGGCCACTCAAGGACATTCAGAGACTTGTCTCGAAGCCACTCCTGCGTTGTCTTGGCTGTGTTCTTAGGGTTGTTGTCCTGTTGGAAGGTGGAGGGTTTTCATCAAGGATCTCTCTGTACTTTATGGGGCAAAACATGTTTATTGAAAACATAAATACATTTGTACAATGAACACTTGGTGTCTCAAATACATCGTTACAGTTGTTGGTTAGCTATCTAGCGAATTTTTAGCCATGTTAGGATTGACATGAAATCTGTCAAAACACCTGAAAACAAGACGTGGTATCAATGACAAGATAAAACGAGCTGAAAGAGCCACTTAAGATTCCCCACATGACAGTTTCTTGGTATTGTTGGTCATCCAGGATCATCCAGGTCATCCAGGTATCTGGGCCATCCAGAATCATCCAGGTCATCCAGGTATCTGGGCCATCCAGAATCATCCAGGTCATCCAGGTATCTGGGCCATCCAGAATCATCCAGGTCATCCAGGTATCTGGGCCATCCAGAATCATCCAGGTCATCCAGGTATCTGGGCCATCCATGATCATCCAGGTATCTGGGCCATCCATGATCATCCAGGTATCTGGGCCATCCAGGTCATCCAGGTATCTGGGCCATCCAGGTCATCCAGGTATCTGGGCCATCCAGAATCATCCAGGTCATCCAGGTATCTGGGCCATCCAGGATCATCCAGGTCATCCAGGTATCTGGGCCATCCAGGTATCTGGGCCATCCAGGATCATCCAGGTCATCCAGGTATCTGGGCCATCCAGGTCATCCAGGTATCTGGGCCATCCAGGATCATCCAGGTCATCCAGGTATCTGGGCCATCCAGAATCATCCAGGTCATCCAGGTATCTGGGCCATCCAGGATCATCCAGGTCATCCAGGTATCTGGGCCATCCAGAATCATCCAGGTCATCCAGGTATCTGGGCCATCCAGGATCATCCAGGTCATCCAGGTATCTGGGCCATCCAGGATCATCCAGGTCATCCAGGTATCTGGGCCATCCAGGATCATCCAGGTCATCCAGGTATCTGGGCCATCCAGGATCATCCAGGTATCTATCTGGGCCATCCAGGATCATCCAGGTCATCCAGGTATCTGGGCCATCCAGAATCATCCAGGTCATCCAGGTATCTGGGCCATCCAGAATCATCCAGGATCATCCAGGTCATCCAGGTATCTGGACCATCCAGGATCATCCAGGTCATCCAGGTATCTGGGCCATCCAGGATCATCCAGGTCATCCAGGTATCTGGGCCATCCAGGATCATCCAGGTCATCCAGGTATCTGGGCCATCCAGGATCATCCAGGTCATCCAGGTATCTGGGCCATCCAGAATCATCCAGGTCATCCAGGTATCTGGGCCATCCAGAATCATCCAGGTCATCCAGGTATCTGGGCCATCCAGAATCATCCAGGTCATCCAGGTATCTGGGCCATCCAGAATCATCCAGGTCATCCAGGTATCTGGGCCATCCAGAATCATCCAGGTCATCCAGGTATCTGGGCCATCCAGAATCATCCAGGTCATCCAGGTATCTGGGCCATCCAGGATCATCCAGGTATCTGGGCCATCCAGAATCATCCAGGTATCTGGGCCATCCAGGATCATCCAGGTATCTGGGCCATCCAGGATCATCCAGGTCATCCAGGTATCTGGGCCATCCAGGATCATCCAGGTCATCCAGGTATCTGGGCCATCCAGGATCATCCAGGTCATCCAGGTATCTGGGCCATCCAGGATCATCCAGGTCATCCAGGTATCTGGGCCATCCAGGATCATCCAGGTCATCCAGGTATCTGGGCCATCCAGGATCATCCAGGTATCTGGGCCATCCAGAATCATCCAGGTATCTGGGCCATCCAGAATCATCCAGGTCATCCAGGTATCTGGGACATCCAGGATCATCCAGGTCATCCGGGCCATCCAGGATCATCCAGGGTCATCCAGGTATCTGGGCCATCCAGGATCATCAGGTCATCCAGGTATCTGGGCCATCCAGGATCATTCAGGTCATCCAGGTATCTGGGCCATCCAGGATCATCCAGGTCATCCAGGTATCTGGGCCATCCAGGATCATCCAGGTCATCCAGGTATCTGGGCCATCCAGGATCATCCAGGTCATCCAGGTATCTGGGCCATCCAGGATCATCCAGGTCATCCAGGTATCTGGGTATCATCCAGGATCATCCAGGATCATCCGGGATCATCCAGGATCATCCGGATCATCCGGGCCATCCAGGATCATCCAGGATCATCCAGGTTCATCTGGGCCATCCAGGATCATCCAGGTATCTGGGACATCCAGGATCATCCAGGTCATCCAGGTATCTGGGCCATCCAGGATCATCCAGGATCATCCGGGCCATCCAGGATCATCCAGGATCATCCGGGCCATCCAGGATCATCCAGGATCATCCGGGCCATCCAGGATCATCCAGGATCATCCGGGCCATCCAGGATCATCCAGGTCATCCAGGTATCTGGGCCATCCAGGATCATCCAGGTCATCCAGGTATCTGGGCCATCCAGAATCATCCAGGATCATCCAGGTATCTGGGCCATCCAGGATCATCCAGGTATCTGGACCATCCAGGATCATCCAGGTATCTGGGCCATCCAGGATCATCCAGGTATCCGGGCCATCCAGGATCATCCAGGTATCTGGGCAGGATCATCCAGGTATCATCCAGGTCATCTGGGCCATCCAGGTATCATCCAGGCCATCCAGGATCATCCAGGTATCTGGGCCATCCAGGTATCTGGGCCATCCAGGGCCATCCAGGATCATCCAGGTATCTGGGCCATCCAGGTATCTGGGCCATCCAGGATCATCCAGGTATCTGGGCCATCCAGGTATCTGGGCCATCCAGGATCATCCAGGTATCTGGGCCATCCAGGGTATCTGGGCCATCCAGGATCATCCAGGTATCTGGGCCATCCAGGTCATCTGGGCCATCCAGGTATCTGGGCCATCCAGGTCTGGGCCATCCAGGTATCTGGGCCATCCAGGTATCTGGGCCATCCAGGATCATCCAGGTATCTGGGCCATCCAGGTATCTGGGCCATCCAGATCATCCAGGTATCTGGGCCATCCAGGTATCATGGGTCATCCAGGTATCTGGGCCATCCAGGTATCTGGGCCATCCAGGTATCTGGGCCATCCAGGTATCTGGGCCATCCAGGTATCTGGGCCATCCAGGATCATCCAGGTATCTGGGCCATCCAGGATCATCCAGGTATCTGGGCCATCCAGGATCATCCCAGGTATCTGGGCCATCCAGGATCATCCAGGTATCTGGGCCATCCAGGATCATCCAGGTATCTGGGCCATCCAGGATCATCCAGGTATCTGGGCCATCCAGGATCATCCAGGTATCTGGGCCATCCAGGATCATCCAGGTATCTGGGCCATCCAGGATCATCCAGGTATCTGGGCCATCCAGGATCATCCAGGTATCTGGGCCATCCAGGATCATCCAGGTATCTGGGCCATCCAGGATCATCCAGGTATCTGGGCCATCCAGGATCATCCAGGTATCTGGGCCATCCAGGATCATCCAGGTATCTGGGCCATCCAGGATCATCCAGGATCATCCAGGTCATCCAGGTATCTGGGCCATCCAGGATCATCCAGGTATCTGGGCCATCCAGGATCATCCAGGATCATCCAGGTATCCGGGCCATCCAGGATCATCCAGGATCATCCGGGTCATCCGGGCCATCCAGGATCATCCGGGCCATCCAGGATCATCCGGGCCATCCAGGATCATCCGGGCCATCCAGGATCATCCAGGTATCTGGGCCATCCAGGATCATCCAGGTATCTGGACCATCCAGGTATCTGGGCCATCCAGGATCATCCAGGTCATCCAGGTCATCCAGGTATCTGGGCCATCCAGGATCATCCAGGTATCTGGGCCATCCAGGATCATCCAGGTATCTGGGCCATCCAGGATCATCCAGGTATCTACGCCATCCAGGATCATCCAGGTATCTGGGCCATCCAGGATCATCCAGGTATCTGGGCCATCCAGGATCATCCAGGTATCTGGGCCATCCAGGATCATCCAGGTATCTGGGCCATCCAGGATCATCCAGGTATCTGGGCCATCCAGGATCATCCAGGTATCTGGGCCATCCAGGATCATCCAGGTATCTGGGCCATCCAGGATCATCCAGGTATCTGGGCCATCCAGAATCATCCAGGTCATCCAGGTATCTGGGCCATCCAGGTATCTGGGCCATCCAGGATCATCCAGGTATCTGGGCCATCCAGGATCATCCAGGTATCTGGGCCATCCAGGATCATCCAGGTATCTGGGCCATCCAGGATCATCCAGGTATCTGGGCCATCCAGGATCATCCAGGTATCTGGGCCATCCAGGATCATCCAGGTATCTGGGCCATCCAGGATCATCCAGGTATCTGGGCCATCCAGGATCATCCAGGTATCTGGGCCATCCAGGATCATCCAGGTATCTGGGCCATCCAGGATCATCCAGGTATCTGGGCCATCCAGGATCATCCAGGTATCTGGGCCATCCAGAATCATCCAGGTATCTGGGCCATCCAGAATCATCCAGGTCATCCAGGTATCTGGGACATCCAGGATCATCCAGGTCATCCGGGCCATCCAGGATCATCCAGGGTCATCCAGGTATCTGGGCCATCCATGATCATCCAGGTCATCCAGGTATCTGGGCCATCCAGAATCATCCAGGTCATCCAGGTATCTGGGCCATCCAGAATCACAACTCAGATTTTTCCCCCCGTTTTAGACGTGCACGTCGTTTTCACAATGTTGTCAGCTAACCCACATGTACATATTACCACATCTTCCACCCTACCCCTGAACATTTACATGGTACTGGTACTGGCCTTGCATACAGTAGCTTAGATGCGTGTGTCTTTTATTTCTTCTGTGTTGTTTTTATCTGACCTAGTGTTTTTTCCGTGCTTTTTTTTTAAATATCATATTCTGAATGTTCTATTTCATACCACTGATATTAAGCTCTGGATTGTTGAGGAAGAACTTGTAGGCAAGAATGTTGCTGTATGGTTTACACCTGTTGTGTGACAAATACAGTTTGATTTGATTTGAAATTTGACACTGATAGGTAGCAGTAGAATGCAATGGATTACTATACAAGCACAGACTAAAGCGCTTCATCAAGATTACAATAGGAAGAACATGACGCAGAATGTTTTTATATGACAAAGAACATTCCTATAGTGGTCTTTTATGAGCAGTATCTCACAGCTTGTTTGGTTTGAACTCGCTGGTCCCGCATTAAACAGATTTCTAATGTATTTCTTGGAAATGGAATAGAGGCATGTGGCTGGAGAGGCTTTCTGGCATTTCTCCCAGTGCCAGCCAGGAAGTGAGGGAGAGGGGGAGGCAGTGAGAGAGTGAGTGAGAGAGAGATTAATACTGTGGAGGTGGTGAATGTAATCATATGGTTTTCCTAATGGCCCTGTGATTAAGCGCGCTTTCAGCAGTTGCTGGCATGAGTGTGGTAAAAATGGACCTTTCTCTCTCGCCCACTCTGTTTGACACATGAACATGCATGGATGCACATTACCTATACACATGCACGCACGTCCTCACCGACACACACACAACATAGTTAGTTGATGACATCTGTGTCAGTGCAGTCTTGCTGTAATTGTGTGTGTGTAGATTCTATTACAGCAGTCAGCAGAGCTCACCCTCAGATAGCATCGCTCCCTAGTTTCCTGCATGACTCACACTGGAAGGTGCTGTAAAATCACTATTTGCATATGTACCATGTTAAACCAGAGCAGCTCCCAGACTGTGTTAAATACAGGAGCTATTTCTTTCCGCTCCTAATTGAATTACTCAGACTTGGTGAAATGGAAGCTGGCTTCTTTGTTTGCTGGAATGTTGCTCACCTTACTGCAGTCAGCTGGAGGACGTTAGCTGGAGGACGTTAGCTGGAGGAGGCTCACTGTGGAAATATGCCTCTCATTCACAATACTGTCCTTTCTGCCTCCAACTTGTTTGTTTGCTCAAAACATTTGATTGGGGGCGAGGTGGGAAGTGTTCTGTGAATGATTATTGTACAGTATGTTGAACAAAATAACTAGGAGTGTATTGTTGTTTTAAGACTTTTCTATTGGTTTTTAAATCAATCCACAATTGTCTTCCCCAATACATCCTTTTAAGTTATGTACTCAGTAGGTCACTCAGGAACTGGCTTTTTAACTACGTTTTGGTAATTTATCAGACACTTTTCCAGAGCACTCATCCATTTCTATACATTTTGAAATTCATTTTACTGGTCCCCTGTGGGAATTGAACCCACAACCTTGGCATTGCAAGCACTATGTTCTACCAACTGAGTCACACGGGACCTACACACCTCAAACAAAAGGACTATCCCAAAGCCTAGGACCAGATAGTTGTTCAGTTTGTGTCATTCTTTTGTTTTTTAACTTGTGTTTGTTGTGTAGTAAATATTTCCTTGTTTTTTCCTGTAAAGCACATTGTGTTGCATTCAATGTCTGAAATGTGCCGTATAAATAAAGCTTGATTTGATTTAATTGGGTGTCTGAATGTGCAGCTTATGAATGAGAATAAAGGAGTAGAGTAGCAAGGCTTATAGAAGTGAACACAGTGTGACGACATCTATTTTTTTATTTATCCAGGCAAGTTAGTTAAGAACAAATTCTTATTTACAATGACGGCCAACCCCGTCCAAACCGGACGCTGGGCCAGTTGTGCGCCGCTCTATGGGACTCCCAATGACAGCCGGTGGTGATACAGCCTGGAATCAAACCAGGGCCTGTAGTGATGCCTCTAGCACTGAGATGCAGTGCCTTAGACTGCTGCTCCACTCGGGAGCCTGATATGTAGCATTTGTAGCTGTGCATATTTGTGTGTTGGGGAGGGTGTACATTATGTGTGTCTATTAATGTCAGGAGGTGAGTTTGTGCATCGCACCGGGGTGCATGTGATGTATGTGTTTACTCCAGGTGACCTTTTTGGGCTGCTGGCATGTGGCCTTTCATTCTCCATTTTCCTCCCGCTGTACACAACCTCTCTCTCTCGCTCTCTCTGCTAAATAGCTTATCATGGATACCACCACTGTCTAGCTGCACTGACTATCTGCACTACTATGCATACTCATAGGTCTCTATCCACACACTCACACACACAACCTTTCAGAAACACACACAGCATAGAGAGACCAAGCACAGAGGACCCTCTCCAAGACCTAATATTAAAGATGTCATTTAAACTGTCAAAATAATGACCTTTTAATATGGCATGAACACAGCCAGTCATGATATTTTCATCTGATTGTCAAACAAATCTCTTCAAAAGGTACAGTAGGCATGTTTGTCCAAATAATTCCAACATCCAAACTGCATGTACTTGTGCCATTTAATAAATGGAAATAGACATCTGTTACAAAACACCAAGAAGTATGCCTAATGACATTCAGCTAAGGTCATTGATTAGGGCTACATTAATGCTACATAAATTGATGTGTCTAGCTGACAAACTTTTTTGTAGCCTGAAAAGTCGAGACACCTAAAATAGGGCTGAAACTGCCCCGAGACAAATAGGATGGTCACCCTAACACAGGGTCAACTTACTGGACTGGTCTACAATGTGTATTACCATGTACTCCAAATAGGCCTACCAGTAGCAAGTGATGTAGTGTAAAACAAATAGTTAGGTCAACTCTGATTGTCGTTCGCTGTAAAAAAACAAACACTCCCTATGCTTTCAATGCATTTAAAAAAAATGTGTGTAAAAGGCATTTACTTGCGTTTACCCTCCACTAGGCCTACACCCCTGCCGGTAGCCTACCCTCTCAGCCGAGGCAATATTAAACACATGAATACACACAGAGCAGGTAGCCTACCCTCTCTGCCCAGGCAATATTAAACACATGAATACACACAGAGCAGGTAGCCTACCCTCTCAGCCGAGGCAATATTAAACACATGAATACACACAGAGCAGGTAGTCTACCCTCTCAGCCGAGGCAATATTAAACACATGAATACACACAGAGCAGGTAGTCTACCCTCTCAGCCGAGGCAATTTTAAACACATGAATACACACAGAGCAGGTAGCCTACCCTCTCAGCCGAGGCAATATTAAACACATGAATACACACAGAGCAGGTAGCCTACCCTCTCAGCCGAGGCAATATTAAACACATGAATACACACAGAGCAGGTAGCCTACCCTCTCTGCCGAGGCAATATTAAACACATGAATACACACAGAGCAGGTAGCCTACCCTCTCAGCCGAGGCAATATTAAACACATGAATACACACAGAGCAGGTAGCCTACCCTCTCAGCCGAGGCAATATTAAACACATGAATACACACAGATCAGGTAGCCTACCCTCTCAGCCGAGGCAATATTAAACATATGAATACACACAGAGCAGGTAGCCTACCCTCTCAGCCGAGGCAATATTAAACACATGAATACACACAGAGCAGGTAGCCTACCCTCTCAGCTGAGTCACTGGCTTGCTGGGGCTCTCTCGTGCCGTCCCTGGGGGGGTGCGTCACCTGGGTGGGTTGATTCACTGTTGTGGTCGGCCTGTCTGCCCCCCTTGGGTTGTACCGTGGCGGAGATCTTTGTGGGCTATACTCGGCCTTGTCTCAGGATGGTAGGTTGGTGGTTGAAGATATCCCTCTAGTGGTGTGGGGGATGTGCTTTGGCAAAGTGGGTGGGGTTATATCCTTCCTGTTTGGCCCTGTCCGGGGTGTCCTCGGATGGGGCCACAGTGTCTCCTGACCCCTCCTGTCTCAGCCTCCAGTATTTATGCTGCAGTAGTTTATGTGTCGGGGGGCTAGGGTCAGTTTGTTATATCTGGAGTACTTCTCCTGTCCTATTCGGTGTCCTGTGTGAATCTAAGTGTGCGTTCTCTAATTCTCTCCTTCTCTCTTTCTTTCTCTCTCTCGGAGGACCTGAGCCCTAGGACCATGTCCCAGGACTACCTGACATGAGGACTCCTTGCTGTCCCCAGTCCACCTGGCCATGCTCCTGCTCCAGTTTCAACTGACCTGAGCCCTAGGACCGTGCCCCAGGACTACCTGACATGAAGGCTCCTTGCTGTCCCCAGTCCACCTGACTGTGCTGCTGCTCCAGTTTCAACTGTTCTGCCTTATTATTATTCGACCATGCTGGTCATTTATGAACATTTGAACATCTTGGTCATGTTCTGTTATAATCTCTACCCGGCACAGCCAGAAGAGGACTGGCCACCCCACATAGCCCGGTTCCTCTCTAGGTTTCTTCCTAGGTTTTGGCCTTTCTAGGGAGTTTTTCTAGCCACCGTGCTTTTACACCTGCATTGTTTGCTGTTTGGGGTTTTAGGCTGGGTTTCTGTACAGCACTTTGAGATATCAGCTGATGTACGAAGGGCTATATAAATAAATTTGATTTGATTTGATTTGATTTGAGGCAATATTAAACACATGAATACACACAGAGCAGGTAGCCTACCCTCTCAGCCGAGGCAATATTAAACACATGAATACACACAGAGCAGGTAGCCTACCCTCTCAGCCGAGGCAATATTAAACACATGAATACACACAGAGCAGGTAGCCTACCCTCTCAGCCGAGGCAATATTAAACACATGAATACACACAGAGCAGGTAGCCTACCCTCTCAGCCGAGGCAATATTAAACACATGAATACACACAGAGCAGGTAGCCTACCCTCTCAGCCGAGGCAATATTAAACACATGAATACACACAGAGCAGGTAGCCTACCCTCTCAGCCGAGGCAATATTAAACACATGAATACACACAGAGCAGGTAGCCTACCCTCTCTGCCGAGGCAATATTAAACACATGAATACACACAGAGCAGGTAGCCTACATTCAATATAATAGATGAGTTGAATCAAAACATGTTTTACACCCTAGTTCATGAGTTGAACTTTATTCATGAGTTAATGCTTGGAGTCTCCACAGATCGTGTGACAAAACACTAGGTTTCTTTCCTTACATTAAGGACAATTATGTCTGTGTTATTTGTCATTATTAAACATTGGACAATTGAATTAGAACATTGAACTTAAACCCTGTACGAATCATGGATCTTGAAGATCTCAGAAAACACACAGTATGTGTAACCTTTCATTATGTTTCACTGTGAAAACATTTCTCTAGGGCACACAAATCCACAATAATGTAGGCCTATGCCATTGCAGAATCGAATGCTTCTAACCTGGGAGTCAACTATAGGCCTACTGTCATTAACGTGTACTTGTTGGATGGAAACGGATGAACATTGGCTTCTAGCTGTAGGCCAGTTGTCTGGTGGTGTAGTCGACCATCATCAGTTGATACAGTAAAGAAAACCGATATTGACAGAAAATAGGTAAATAAATGGTCTAGTATTTCTGTCCACGGGTGGCACAGAGAACAACAGTACCCACACACCTGAAAAACAATGCTACGAGCCTCTGAACAGCTGACTGACAAAAGCAAACAATGATAAATCAACAGATACATCTAATGCATTGGAATGAAGCCTATTTTAATCAAAGACGCATGGCAAACAAATGGCGACAATGAGGAAGTACAAAGGAAAAGCTATGCATGAAGGAGCTCAGCTGAGGCTGTAATTCAGCACTACTGGATGGACAGAGCCGCCACATAGAAATAAATGCTTTAAACCATAACAAAAAGGTTTCATTGGAAGATCTTATTTTCATATTTACCACTGTAAAATAAATGTACCACTGCATTTTAAACAAATAGGAGAATGGTTAAATGAGAATTATTTAGAGACCCCCCATAGTTAGGGGAGCTAACATCTCATTTAGATTAGCTGAGCCCCCCTTGGCTCCCCTGTAATTCTCACCATGACCCTTTCTGCTCTGTTCCCCATGGTAAACACCAAGGGCACTGAATGCTTCACCTCTAACAGAGCCACCTTGACCAGCTGCATGAACCTGCGTCTCTCTCTTACCTCCTGGGCCTCCTCTCCTCCCTTCCTTCCCTAATACCCTACTCTCCTCTCCTCCGGCAGCTGATGGGAAAACACACACATGCACTCAGATGTCATCACTGAATGGTCAACTTCCTCCAGGATTGTGTGTAGTGTTCGTGTTGTCATGATCACATCGAGGCTGAAGATCACCTAGTCCATTCATCCGTAATGAACTCTTAAAATCAAAACATATGCTCAAAGGTGCTCATAGCCAAGTGTAAGACATATATCAGTGGGGATTCCAGACTAATTCTGTGGAGAGCAATAGTGAGAAGATTGCAGAAGTAACCGTTTTAAACTTACAGCAGTAATATAAGTTTCATGTAAGTGTACAGTTAGCATGTGTAGTGTAATGATTTTCGTTAGTACACTTGAATCCATTCCTAATATCCTGAGCTGAGAGACAGCCAGATCGATGGCTGCAGCATGCCAGATGTCTCTGCTCTGATGGTTGTGTGTGTGTGTGTGTGTGTGTGTGTGTGTGTGTGTGTGTGTGTGTGTGTGTGTGTGTGTGTGTGTGTGTGTGTGTGTGTGTGTGTGTGTGTGTGTGTGTGTGTGTGTGTGTGTGTGTGAATGTGTAGGCTCTGACAGCAGTCCATGCATGTTACCCATGCAGTTAACTTATTACCTCCGTGGGAGAACATGATGATTTGCATCCCAGGACATGCATGACTGGCCTGTGCACATCGGCCTTCTTGATACAAGATAAGTTCATACTAATCATCCCAGCTCCCACATAACATTCTGTGAACCATATGTTTCTTAGAGCTTGGTGAGAGCATGGTTGTTCTATGGTTATTTTTGAATACAACCTTCCCACCACTTTCTGGGATGGTGCAGGATAGTTGCTTGGTTTTGGAACATTCTCAGCACATTTAAGGAACTCACAAAAAAAACATTTTCTCAGCATTTTATTACTATAACAGAAGGTTTCCTAAAAGTTCAAACGTGGTTAAATTTCATTTAAACTTTGGTAATGTTCTAGGAATATTCTCGAACTGGTTTGACATTTCGAATGTTCTCAAATAGTTAAAAAACGATGTTCTTCTGTGAGAATTTAGGTACTTCAGCATAACTTTTCCTACAGGTTTCCACATGGTTATATTTAAAGTCATGTATTCAAATAGTTCAGAGAATATTAAGAAACAACGTTCCTTCTGTGGGAATTTCAGTATGGCAGCATAACTTTTCCTACAGGTTTCCTCGTGGTTCTATTTAAAGTCATGTTCTCATGTGACCGACCACTTCAACTCGGTCTTATGTAGCAACATTTGAAATTGTGTTTTTTACATTGGATAAAAGTACAGACTCAGAGCCACAAAATGTTATATCATACACTGCAGCTGATGAACAATTGGAAAGTAATTCTGCTTTGAAAGCTGAGAAAATGGCCGTTGAATGTTTTGGTACACCTACTGGAGAGCTCTTTGTCTACACCCACTCAGAATCGTTCACACCCTCATAAGCCTTAGCCCCACCCATCTCTTTAACCTCTTGCTCCTACCTGACACGCAGGCGTCCCATCTAGACATCTGGAAATGCAAATGCTCTACGCTAAATGCTAATAGTACTAGTTAAAACTCAAACGTTCATTAAAATACACATGCAGGGTATTGAATTAAAGCTACACTCGTTGTGAATCCAGGCAACAAGTCAGATTTTTCGCTGAAAGCATGAGAAGCTATTATCTGATAGCATGTAACACTCCAAAAGACCCGCAGGGGACGTAAACAAAATAATTAGCATAGTCGTCGCTACACAAACCGCACAAATAAAATATAAAACATTCATTACCTTTGACCATCTTCTTTGTTGGCACTCCTAGATGTCCCATAATCACTATTGAGACTTTTTTTTCGATTAAATAGGTCCATATATAGCCTAGATATCGATCTATGAAGTCTGTGTGATAAACTAAAAAAATAGCGTCTTATAACGAACGTCATTTTTTTAAATGAAAAAAGTCGACGATAAACTTTCACAAAACACTTCAAATACTTTTGTAATGCAACTTTAGGTATTACTACACGTTAATAAGCAATCAAATTGATCACGAGGCGATGTATATTCTTAGCTGTCCGTCTGGAAATAATGTCCGGTAAATCTCAACCAAAATATCCGGTTGGAGACCTGAACAAATGGCTTGTCTCTTCTTCGTTTGACCAAGAAACAAAGCCTAGGCAAATGACAAGACTGTTGACATTGTGTGAAGCTGTAGGTATTGCAACCTCAGCCCCATTTATTGTGGTTCGCCTTTATCAATGGGTTGAAGTGGCGGATGGATATATATTTCCATTTTCAGTGATCAGATTTTCCTGCGCTTTTCGATGAAACGCACATTCTGTTATAGTCACAGCCGTGATTTAACCAGTTTTATAAACGTCTGAGTGTTTTCTATCCACACATACTAATCATATGCATATACTATATTCCTGGCATGAGCAGCAGGGCGCTGAAATGTTGCGCGATTTTTAACAGAATGTTCGAAAAGTAACAGGTTAAGGAGTCACATATGAGTCAATGTGCTAAACAGAATGATTAAGGTAGTAAACAACCAAAGATTTTCAAGACTAAAAGTGGTGAAAGTAGTAGCTTACAATTTGGAAAACCCCAGGTAAAAATAGTCCTTGGCTATATCCTAATTTGGCATTGGTGCAGGTCATGTTGTTCTTACCATCTCTGGTAAACACACACTATATCAAATTAAATCCAAGTTTATTTGTCACATGCAAGGATACAGAAGGAGTAAATGGTACAGGGAAATAGTTACTTGCATATTTGCATAGTGTTGGAGAATTTCCAGAAGTTTGGACATTTTCCAGTTCCTATACTGTTTTCTCAGAAGTAGTGAGCAGAATCAATATGGAGTTAAATATTAGACACGTGGAAGCAGAATGAAGGCTGAGCATGTTCAGTAGAAGTTGCAAGTTTACATACACCTTTGCCAAATACCATTTCAACTCAGTTTTTCACAATTCCTCATATTTAATTCTAGTAAAACCCCTGTCTTAGGTCAGTTAGAATCACCACTTTATTTTAAGAATGTGAAATGTCAGAATAATAGAAGAGAGAATGATTTATTTCAGCTATTATTTCTTTCATCACATTCCCAGTAGGTCAGAAGTTGTCACAAGAATTTCAATCCCAATGATAATAACTAACAAACAATAGCTCTGACCAATCCCCGAGGTTTGTAAGACCATGGGTATTATAATAATTAGTCAAAGACTCAGCTTATTCAGAGAACGTTCTAAAGTCAAGAATACAAAGACATCCATTTTATAGCTGTGCACATACATTCACACAAACAGTAGGTATCCTACGCACATACTGTCCTGCTACCCAGCCAACAAAGATTAGGGGAGGCCGTGAGAATCACTCCCCGTCCTCCCTCAAGATAGGGAGACCCTGGGAAGTACTCTCAGTGGCCCCCAGCCAAGGTCGGCACCGAATCTTGCTCAGAGAGTCTGTTTTTAAGATACTATAATAGACATATTGTACAGATATATTGTTACAGTGAGGGAAAAAAAGTGTTTGATCCCTGCTGATTTAGACTGATCATTACTTTGTCAGTGGGAAAAAGTACAAAATCAGCAGGGATCAAATACTTTCCACTCACGGAAATATAATTCTACTTACTAAAACAACACATCATTAGAATAATCTCATGATTCTAATCAATTTCATAAAATCATATGGTTTCAGGGTGGAATATTCTAATCATTAATTTAAATATATACAGTGGGGCAAAAAGTATTTAGTCAGCCACCAATTGTGCAAGTTCTCCCACTTCAAAGATGAGAGAGGCCTATAATTGTAACGGCGTCTTCGTTTTTAGAAAGAGAGTCGGACCGAAATGCAAGCGTGGTGGTTACTCATGACTTTAATGAAAAAAAGCGACACATGAAATAACTATACAAACACAAAACAACAAACGGACGTGAAACTAATTACAGCCTATCTGGTGAAACTACACAGAGACAGGAACAATCCCACGAAATACACAGGAAACCCGGCTACCTAAATACGGTTCCCAATCAGAGACAACGAGAATCACCTGACTCTGATTGAGAACCGCCTCAGGCAGCCAAGCCTATACAACACCCCTACTCAGCCGCAATCCCAAATACTACAAACCCCAATACGAAAATACAATATATAAACCCATGGCACCTGGCCTGACCAAATATATAACGAAAAACACAAAATACAATGACCAAGGCGACAGAACCCCCCCTAAGGTGCAGGGACTCCCGGACGCACCTCAAAACCATAGGGAGGTCCAGGTGGGCGTTTGTCCATGGTGGCGGTTCCGGCTCGGGGCGTGGACCCCACTCCATTAATGTCCTAGCTCCTCCCCCTTCGTCCTGGGATAATCCACCGCCTGCCACCATGGCCTAATAGTCCTCACCCAGAACCCCACTGAACTGAGGGGCAGCTCGGGACTGAGGGGCAGCTCGGGACTGAGGGCAGCTCGGGACTGAGGGGCAGCTCGGGACAGAGGGCAGCTCCTGACTGAGGGCAGCTCGGACTGAGGGGCAGCTCGGGACTGAGGGCAGCTCGAGACTGAGGGGCAGCTCGGAGACTGAGGGGCAGCTCGAGACTGAGGGGCAGCCCGGCACTGAGGGGGCAGCCCGAACTGAGGGCAGCCCGAACTGAGGGGCAGCCCGGAACTGAGGGGCAGCCCGGAACTGAGGGGCAGCCCGGAACTGAGGGGAAGCCCAGTACTGACAGAAAGCTCAGTACTGAGAGGAAGCCCAGTACTGAGAGAAAGCCCAGTACTGAGATGAAGCTCATGTAGGTAGTAGGCTCCGGTAGATCCTGGCTGGCTGGCGGATCTGGAAGATTCTGGTTGACTAGCAGATCTGGAAGATTCTGGTTGACTAGCAGATCTGGAAGATTCTGGTTAACTGGCAGATCTGGAAGAGACTGGTTGACTGGCAGATCTGGAAGAATCTGGTTGACTGGCAGATCTAGAAGATCATGGCTGACTGGCGGATCTAGCTGTTCTATGCAGACTGACAGTTCTGGCTGCTTCATACAGACTGACAGCTCTGACTGCTCCATGCAGGCTGACAGCTCTGGCTGCTTCATACAGACTGACAGCTCTGGCTGCTTTATGCAGACTGACAGCTCTGGCTGCTTCCATACAGACTGACAGCTCTGACTGCTCCATGCAGGCTGACAGCACCCTGCAGACTGGCAGCCTTGCAGACTGACAGCTCCTTGCAGACTGGCAGCTCTTTGCAGACTGACAGCTCTGGCTGCTTCATGCAGACTGACAGCTCTGACTGCTCCATGCAGGCTGACAGCGCCCTGCAGACTGGCAGCTCCTTGCAGACTGACAGCCTTGCAGACTGGCAGCTCTTTGCAGACTGACAGCTCTGGCTGCTTCATGCAGACTGACAGCACCTTGCAGACTGGACAGCTCCCTGCAGACTGGCAGCTCAGGCTGCTCCGAACAGGCAGGAGGCTCCGGCAGCGCTTGTAGAGGAGGGAAGGCTCTGATAGCGTTGAACAGGCGGGAGACTCGACAACGCAGGAGAGGAGAAAGGGTCTGATAGCGCTGAACAGGCGGGAGACTCCGACAGCGCAGGGGAGGAAGGGGAAGGCTCTGGCTGTGCTGAATAGGCGAGGCGCACAGAAGGCCTGGTGCGTGGTGCTGGAACTGGTGCTACAGGATCGAGGACACGCACAGGAAGCCTGGTGCGGGGAGCTGCTACCGGAGGACTGGTGTGTGGAGGTGGCTCTGATAGACCGGACCTTGCAGGCGCACTGAGCTCTTGAGCACCGAGCCTGCCCAACCTTACCTGGCTCGATGCCCACTCTAGCCCGGCCAATACGAAGGACTGGTATGAACCACACCGGGCTACACCCAAGACTGGAAACACCGTGCGCTCCATAGCATAACACGGTGTCTGCCCGGTCTCTCTAGCCCACCGGTAAGCACAGGGAGTTTGCACAGGTCTCCTACCTGGCATAGCCATACTCCCTTTAAGCCCCCCCCCAATATTTTTTTGGGGCTGCTTTTCGGGCTTCCTTGCCAACCGTGTTCCCTCGTATCGTCGGCTCCTATCTCCTGCTGCCTCTGCTCTCCTAAGTGCCTCCACCTGTTCCCATGGGAGGCGATCTCTTCCGGCCAGTATCTCCTCCCAAGTGTAACAACCTTTGCCATCCAACACGTCTTCCCATGTCCATTCTCCGAATAATTCATCCTCCTTTCGTTGCTCATGCTGTCGCTGCCTGTTACCACGCCACTCGGTCCGTGTGTGGTGGGTGATTCTGTAACGGCGTTCTTCGTTTGTCAAAAGAGAGTCGGACCGAAATGCAGCGTGGTGGTTACTCATGACTTTAATGAAAAAAGCGACACATTAAATAACTATACAAACACAAAACAACAAACGGAACGTGAAACCTAATTACAGCCTATCTGGTGAAACTACACAGAGACAGGAACAATCACCCACGAAATACACAGAGAAACCCCGGCTACCTAAATACGGTTCCCAATCAGAGACAACGAGAATCACCTGACTCTGATTGAGAACCGCCTCAGGCAGCCAAGCCTATACAACACCCCTACTTAGCCGCAATCCCAAATACTACAAACCCCAATACGAAAATACAATATATAAACCCATGTCACACCCTGGCCTGACCAAATATATAACGAAAACACAAAATACAGTGACAGTAATTTTCATCATAGGTACACTTCAACTATGACAGACAAAATGAGAAGAAAAAAATCCAGAAAATCACATTGTAGGATTTTTAAAATAAGTATTTGGTCACCTACAAACAAGCAAGATTTCTGGCTCTCACAGACCTGTATCTTCTTCTTTTTGAGGCTCAATTAGTATTTGGTAGCATTGCCTTTAAATTGTTTCACTTGGGTCAAACGTTTCCGGTAGCATTCCACAAGCTTCCCACAATAAGTTGGGTGAATGTTGGCCCATTCCTCCTGACAGAGCTGGTGTAACTGAGTCAGGTTTGTATTGCCTCCTTGCTCGGACACACGCATTTCAGAGCTGCCCACAAATTTTCTATAGGATTGAGGTCAGGGCTTTGAGGTCAGGGCTTTCTATAGGATTGAGGTCAGGGCTTTTTTGTTGTTGTCCTTAAGCCATTTTCCACAACTTTGGAAGTATGCTTGGGGTCATTGTACCCAGTTACGACCAAGCTTTAACTTCCTGACTGATGTCTGAGATGTTGCTTCAATATATCCACATAATTTTCCCCTCCTCATGATGCCATCTATTTTGTAAAGTGCAACAGTCCCTCCTGCAGCAAAGCACCCCCACAACATGATGCTGCCACCCCCGTGCTTCACGGTTGAGATGGTGTTCTTCGGCTTGCAAGCCTCCCCATTTTTCCTCCAAACAGTTCTATTTTTGTTTCATCAGACCAGAGAATATTTCTCCAAAAAGTCTGGCTTTTTTTATGGCGGTTTTAGAGCAGTGACTTATTTCTTGCTGAGCGGCCTCTCTGGTTATTTTGATATCGGATTCGTTTTACTGTGGATATAGATACTTTTGTACCTGTTTCCTCCAGCATCTTCACAAGGTCCTTTGTTGTTGTTCTGGGATTGATTTGTGGAGGTCTACAATTTTCTATCTGAGGTCTTGGCTGATTTCTTTTGATTTTCCCATGATGACAAGCGAAGAGGCACTGAGTTTGAAGGTAGGCCTTGAAATAAATCCACAGGTACACCTCGAATTGGCTAAAATGATGTCAATTAGCCCATCAGAAGCTTCTAAAGCCATGGCATAATTTTCCAGAATTTTCCAAGCTGTTTAATTAAGGAAACATGTACTATGACTGTGATATGTGGGTTGTCCCAGCGAGCTATCTTAAATGCACTAACTGTAAGTTGATCTGGATAATAGCCTCTGCTAAATTACTCAAATGTAAATGTAACGTAAAATGTGGTGTAGTGCATATCACAATTAGCCTGTTGAATAATATAATTTTATATGCAAAAACACATTATCCAAATGCAACGTATGCCTACTGATAAAGAAATGAATATGTTTAAAGTAATGACTAAATAATTCCACCCTGAAACTGTATAACTGTGTGAAATGTATTATAATTATAAGGCTATAATAATGAGTCATAATTCAACAATGTGTGTGACTAGGCCATTGTGTTACTATTTTGCAATATGAGCTGGGAAGACATTCAAGGACAACTGAACTGTCAACTTGTGATAATGATGAAACATGTTGCAGAAGGGTGATAAACAATGTATGTGAACTTTGGAAAAATACAGAGAGGTGGAGTTTTCACTGGTGTGTGTGTGTGTGTGTGTGTGTGTGTGTGTGTGTGTGTGTGTGTGTGTGTGTGTGTGTGTGTGTGAGAGAGGTATAAAAGGCTATGTGTATTGTATGATTTTCAGAGTACTCTCTGAATAAAATATTGATCTATTGCAGACTGGGACTTCGTCTAATTCTTTATTAACCGACCTCTGGGGAAATAGACAAAGCTTGAGTGATAGTTGATTTCAACCATTGGGATAAAAATTCTCGTGACACCTACACACAATGACTTGCATAAATCTTTGTAACATTTAAAAATAGGCCATCATCACTGTCATCGTCAAATGTCCAAGCTGCATCTGAATGCAAAACCCATAACCATTAAGATCTCACTCAGTTTCATGAGAATAAACTATTTGAGTGGATTTCATAGCAGATGATATTAACAAGACACAGACTAGCCTACCGGTGTTGTTTCCACCAGAGCACATTTATCCGACGGGCTGTTTAGTTATCATGAGAAAAAAACATGTCCATTCAGCACAATCATACTTAAATCTCATAAGAAATGATGTGGTGTTTTTGGTCTTACAGTAATGTTATAGTATCCTATTATATTCAGGCTGTTAGGTAGAATACTAAGGAGTCATTCATTAAGTGACCTGCTCTGGCCGCACCACACCCCTGATTATACTCAGATTTCCAAAATGGCCACCAACCAGCTCCATCGGGCCATATTGGTCAGGATTCACATGGCCATATCTCCATAAATAATGAAAGTCTAAAGGACACGTGCATAAGGCATACCTGGATCATGTTATTCTATTCTCCCCACCACCTCAAATATTTTCAGCCTCATTGGGCTGTATGTGCCAATTATTTATGGAGATCCTGTCCAATTGGAACCAATGTTGCTGGTTGGTGGTCATTTTGGAAAATTGGTGTTTTCGAGTATAATAGGTTTTTCAATCTGCAATGACTCTATAGCTAGACATCTTTATATAGTAGTTTACTCACTTTGTGTAATGACTGAAAGGTCTCATCATAATTCCTATGGGATTTTACCTAAAGTGACATGTAGAGGGCAGGTTTCCTGTCACATTTCATAAAATTGACACAAAACAGAATATCATACTGTATTATAAGTCATTGCAATCAGTAGACTCCAGCAAAAACCCACATATATTTTTGGGTGTTTACATGTAAACTATTGGAACTAGCCATGAAAACATTTAAAGAACAAAAAGTTGGCACACGTTTTCTCCACTTTCTATTAACATTTGAAAGAATACGTTTATATACTGTATGGCATCTTTGGGCCGTTTGATAGTTTTTTCCAAACCTCCACAAACATTTAAGCCCTCATTGGGCTGTATGTTCTAATTACTGATGGAGATATGTCCATGTGAATCATGTCCAATACAGCCCCATGCAGCTGGTTGGCGGCTGTACAAAAGCCCTCGGAGCGGAGAAGCATACTATTGAGATGGATCTTGATCAGCCAACTTGATTTCACCTGTTGGCTCTCCGCTCAATGCCACACACTTGTCACTAAGTATCAGGACTGCCCTGATACGCTCAATCACACCTTTCGTTTGTATTGTCAAGCCATTCCTCAGTTTATTTCCAGGTATGTGCGTGCAAGTTAAGAGTAAGTTTGTTTCCTATTTTCCACATATATTTTTGTTAAGTCATAACATTAAGATGTCATGCAATTTCTTTATTTTCCTTATTTGAGATATATTGGTTATTTATATTCATTAAGGACTTGTGGTTGGACATGGTAGAGTTGGATTTGTGTGCGGTTCTGCGTACATTATATGCAGGTTGCATAACATAACAGGTAAAGGTTACATGGACAAATGTATTAAAACAAAATATCTCAAATTAGTGGCTGTGGCCAACACACCTGTATACACTTAGCAAGATAGAGCATAGTGTCACGGCTGTTGAAGGATGAGGACCAATGCGCAGCGTGGGGAGCGTACATTTTCTTTATTTTAAGTAAAATGACGCCAAACAAAACAATAAACACTACAAAAACAAACTGTGAAGCTCACAAGCAAAGTGCTCTAAACAGAGACAAATAATATAATAATAATAATAATATATGCCATTTATCAGACGCTTTTATCCAAAGCGACTTACAGTCATGTGTGCATACATTGTATGTATGGGTGGTCCCGGGGATCGAACCCACTACCCTGGCGTTACAAGCGCCATGCTCTACCAACTGAGCTACAGAAGGACCACAGAAGGACAACCTCCCACACACACAGGTGGGGAAAGGGTACTTAAGTATGGTTCCCAATCAGAGACAACGATAGACAGCTGTCCCTGATTGAGAACCATACCCGGCCAAACATAAAGAAATAGAAAACATAGAACACAAAACATAGAATGCCCACCCCAACTCACGCCCTGACCAAACCAAAACAGAGACATATAAAGGATCTCCCAGGGCAGCGGGTGACACATAGTTTTGTTGATGCTGAGAACGGAATTACTTTTCTTAAATAACATTCTTATAATGTTTTCTGAACATTACAAATGTTTTCTTGTTGTTTTTATGGAAAGTTTTCTTAACGTTCTGAGAATGGCATGTATGTTTTTAAATAACATTCTTACAATGTTCTCCGAAAGTTACTAAAGTGTTCTTTTGATTTTTATGGAAAGTTTTCTTAATATTCTCGGAACCATTTGGAACCCGTTTCAGGAAGCGAGGCATACAGCATGTTGCATGTCACTACTTCACAGGAGAGGAATTTCAACTTGTATTTGTATTTTTTTATCAAAATGTGTTTTTTGGCAGAAATGCCTTCTGGAACTTGTGAACATTCATGTGCCTTAACAACAAAATTGTATGCATTCTGTAAAACCAATACAATTGTTAAATTATCAGCCTAATTGTTTTAGCCACAGAAAAAGACAGGAACCTTGCTGCGAGCCATGATTGGCTGGACATGTCGGGAAAGGAGTTAGGATTGGTCTGCCATGTAGAATGCTTCTGTCTATAACATGAGCTGCTCAGTGTGTGTAGATAATGCTTGCGACCACTGCTTTTTTGAAGGATATAATGTTAGACATGGAGAACTGCAAAAGTATTACTACTGTTCTCAACAACAATGCTGCCCTGTATTTAGCAGGCGCTATCGACAAAGATCAGTGGGAAAAAGTTGTGATGGACTACCTTCTGCACACGGTCAGTGTGAACAAGAGTGACTTGAAACAACGCGGCCCAAACAAGCTATACAAACAAAACAGAGTTAAAGTGGTTCCGTGAAGAGATCATCCATGTATACGGACGGATAAGAGACTAGCTACATTTTCAAATATTATACACTACCGTTCTAAACTTTGGGGTCACTTCGAAAAGTCCTTGTTTTTGAAAGAAATGCACATTTTTTGTCCAGCAAGAAAGAAGTCACTGCTCCAAAGCCGCCATAAAAAAGCCAGAC
The DNA here is from genome assembly GCF_023373465.1 of Oncorhynchus keta. NCBI lineage: Eukaryota > Metazoa > Chordata > Actinopteri > Salmoniformes > Salmonidae > Oncorhynchus > Oncorhynchus keta. The sequence continues at coordinate 22,214,712 of NC_068437.1, read as the reverse complement.
TATGGATTGCAACTGCACATGGGGACAAAGATAGTACTTTTTGAAGAAATGTACTCTGGTCTGATGAAACAAAAATAGAACTGTTTGGCCATAATCACCATCATTATGTTCGGAGGATAATGGGGAAGGCTTGCAAGCCGAAGAACACCATCTCAACCGTGAAGCACGGGGGTGGCAGCATCATGTTGTGGGGGTGCTTTGCTGCAGGAGGAACTGGTGCACTTCACAAAATAGATGGCGTCATGAGGGAGGAAAATGATGTGGATATATTGAAGCAACATCTCAAGACATCAGTCAGGAAGTTAAAGCTTGGTCGCAAATGGGTCTTCCAAATGGACAATGACCCCAAGCATACTTCCAAAGTTGTGGCAAAATGGCTTAAGGACAACAAAGTCAAGGTATTGGAGTGGCCATCACAAAGCCCTCAATCTTATAGAAAATTTGTGGGCAGCTCTGAAAAAGGGTGTGCAAGCGAGGAGGCCTACAAACCTGAATCAGTTACACCAGCTCTGTCAGGAGGAATGGGCCAAAATTCACCCAACTTATTGTGTGAAACTTGTGGAAGGCTACCCGAAACGTTTTAAGTCAAGTTAAACAATTTAGGGACATTGCTACCAAATACTAATTGAGTGTTAACTTCTGGGAATGTGATGAAATAAATACATGCTGAAATAATTTTAAACATTTCACATTCTTAAAATAATGTGGTGACTGACCTAAAACAGAGAATTTGTACTTGGATTAAATGTCTGGAATTTTGAAAAACTGAGTTGAAATGTATTTGGCTAAGATGTATGTAAACTTGCGACTTCAACTGTACAAAGAAATTTAAATTGAAAAAGGTCAAACTAAACGAAGTGCAGCTAGTTTGCGGTCTTTCCAGCTGCTTCCTCTTCCTAGAGCTGGCTGCCCGGTTAAACTGAGCAATCTTGGGAGAAGGGCCTTGGTCAGGGAAGTGATCACTCTGACAGATCATCTCTGCAGCACTCCACCAATCAGGCATTTATGGTAGAGTGGCCAGATGGAAACCACTCTTCAGTAAAAGGCACATGACAGCCCGCTTGGAGTTTGCCAAAAGGCACCTAAAGGACTCTCAGACCATGAGAAACAAGATTGAACTCTCAGACCATGGTCTGATGAAACCAAGATTATATTCTTTGGCCTGAATGCCAAGCATCACGTCTGGAGGAAACCAGGCACCTCTCATCACTTGGCTAATACCATCTCTACGGTGAAGCATGGTGGTGGCAGCATCATGCTGTGGTGATGTTTTTAAGCGTCAGACACTGGGATACTAGTCAGGATCGAGGGAAAGAGGAACGGAGCAAAGTACAGAGAGGTTCTTGATGAAAATCTTCTCCAGAGCGCTCAGGACCTCACACTGGGGTGAAGGTTCATCTTCCAACAGGACAATGACCCAAAGCACACAGCCAATTCAACGTAGGAGTGGCTTCAAGACAAGTCTCTGAATGTCCTTGAGTGGCCCAGCCAGAGCCCGGACTTGAACCCGATCCAGCAACTCTGGAGAGACCTGAAAATAGTTGTGCAGCGATGCTAATCAAATCAATTCAAATGTATTTATATAGCCCTTCGTACATCAGCTGATATCTCAAAGTGCTGTACAGAAACCCAGCCTAAAACCCCAAACAGCAAGCAATGCAGGTGTAGAAGCACTAATCCATCCAATCTGACAGAGCTTGTGAGGATCTGCAGAAGAATGGGAGAAACTCCCCAAATACAGGTGTGCCAAGCTTGTAGCATCATACCCACGAAGACTTGAGGCTGTAATCGCTTCCAAAGGTGCTTCAACAAAGTAATGAGTAAAGGGTCTGAATACTTATCTAAATGTGATATATCAACAACAACAGAAAAATAAAGACATGTAATACAAACATTTGCAAACATTTCTAAAAACCTGTTTTTGCTTTATCATTATTGGGTATTGTCTGTATAATGATGATGATTTTTTTTTAAATAATTTTTTGAATAAGGCTGTAAAGTAACAAAATGTGGGAAAAATTAAGGTGTCTGAAAACATTCCGAATGAACTGTACCAAGAAAAACCAAAAGGACTAATTTGAGGTTAAAAGGAGTTGGAGCACTCAACGAAACTAGGCAGAGATTGATTTCTCACTTTAAGCCATTGTACAGGATGCGGACAGGTGACTGTCTTCCTCAGGTTGACCTGACCATTGCATTACTGTAGCTCCTATTTATAGCCCAGTGGCTCATTGAGGCACAACAATAAAATAAAATAAAACGAACGATAATATGTTTCAAGGTAAATGGCACATTATAACACAAAATAAAATGAGAGATAGTGTGTTTCGTTAATTAATAGGCCATATCTAAATATACATAGGTGATATTTGGATGTCTGTGAATCCGGAGACAACGAGACCCCAAAAATCAACCAACAACATTATAGGGAAGAAGGTGAGCCATGGATGGCTTCGATGCAGTGGCCGGCAATAGCATAGTGAATGTTTTTCATTTCAAATAACAGTCTTGTGTTCTTCAATGTGAAGTTTCAATGCTTGTTCAGTTTGACCAGTTGAAGACATGCTGTTATAGCAACTCTGTGCTTTTGTCTTGAAGCTCAAATGTAATGAGTTTAGCATACAGATGAGAAAATAAATCCTTTAATTGTCTGCACATACATACTTGTGTATTGTTGCATTATTTAAGAGTGTAATATGGTTCGGTTGCATTATTCAGTATTGTAATATGTTTTAGAAGAAACATTTCTGTCACTGTTGAATAGTTTGTGCTGACTGGCTAGTAGTGGCTACTATGATATTTACAGCCAATTTGAGCTGTGGACCAAGATTTTCACGTTGCCAGCCACAACACAATGAAAGGTAAGGCAAAGATGTAGTGTGAATTGAAAAGTAGAATTCTCTTTCGCCACCCTGCTCCTCATGCCATTCAATAATCAGCTGCTTCAGTAACTCAGCATGTTATGTTGTGATGTGAAGTGAAGTTACACACAGATAGCTAGCGTTGATTGGTGTGATTGATCCTGCAATGCGGGTTACTGTCTCCTATTATGTTATTGTCAGTGAAACAATAGCAAACTACAGAGATACAGTCATCAATTCAGAACACCTGTTTCATGATAGGCAATTCCCAAGAGTGTAAAATGGTGTAATTACTACCAAGTTTCACCCAGTGGGAACTTTTTTTGAAAATATGTTGAAAAAATACACCTAAGGCTAAATCTAATTGTTGGGGACAAAGAAAATCTTACTTTGAAAACAACATTTGTGTGAGAGAGAGAGAGCAAAAGAGAAAAAGAGGAAGCACAAGAGAGAGAGAGAGAGAGAGAGAGAGGGGGAGAGAGAGAGAGAGAGAGAGAGAGAGAGAGAGAGAGAGAGAGAGAGCTCTCTGGCATGATTGGAACATACTGCGTGTTCCAGCCACACCACACAGAGCACAGGGAAATAATGAATTAACTCCAGCACCAGGAACCCCAGTGAGATGTGTATCTCAGTAATCTAGACATGTGATTATTGTTTAACAGGGCTGGGGAGAATATTCTTGCTGTGTAGCCTATTGATTTTGTGCTGTTTATTCCTACACAATCAGCAAACTGTACTGGTGACCAAAATGGAATTGCCATAATAAACGTGATCAGGACAAAACCAGAGGAACAAAAACAGTGACTGTGCTTCCCTCAAATCATCACAATAAAGAACCAGATATGAAGGACATTCTGGTTTGTGTTGGAGGATATAGGTCACAACAACCTTGGCAAAAACATATTTAATGATGGAGGTCCAGTAAGGGCTGAGTACTTAGTCATCCCAATGAGCTAATGAGCCATAATGCCAACAGACAGCCACACTCTCTCTCTCTCTCTCTCTGGGTGGATCAGGGCTGGGGCTAGACCTGGCTGCTCACAGTACAGGATTCCTCTCCCTTTCACGCCCTGATCTGTTTCACCTGTCATTGTGCTTGTCTCCATCCTCCTCCAGGTGTCGCCCATCTTCCCCATTATCCCCTCGGTAGTTATACCTGTGTTCCCTGTTGCCAGTTCGTCTTGTTTGTCATGTCAAGTAGCATTTTGTGTCTCAGCTCCTGCTTTTCCCCAGTCTCTATTTTTCTCGCTCTCCTGGACCTACCTGACAACTCTGCCTGCCCCTGACCCTGAGCCTGACCACTCTGCCTGCCCCTGACCCTGAGCCTGCCTGCCTGACCCTGACCCTGAGCCTGCCTGCCTGACCACTCTGCCTGCCCCTGACCCTGAGCCTGCCTGCCTGACCCTGACCCTGAGCCTGCCTGCCTGACCACTCTGCCTGCCCTTGACCCTGAGCCTGCATGACCACTCTGCCTGCCCCTGACCCTGAGCCTGCCTGCCTGACCACTCTGCCTGCCCCTGAGCCTGCCTGACCACTCTGCCTGTCCCTGACCCGGAGCCTGCCTGCCTGACCACTCTGCCTGTCCCTGACCCGGAGCCTGCCTGCCTGACCACTCTGCCTGTCCCTGACCCTGAGCCTGCCTGCCATCCTGTGCCTTTGCCCCACCTCTGGATTATAAACATTGTTACTTCAACACAGTCTGCATTTGGGTCTTACCTGAAATGTGATACTACACTCTAATTCAGTGGTTCCAAACCGTGGGGGGCATGAGGGGTCGGTGGATGCTGGTGGGAGGGGAGGCAATCCTTAACGTTTTCAAAGAACTCAGTCCGGCCTTCAACTTACTCTTCAAAGTTGTAATAGTAGAAGGCACTAGGTTCTACTATTTAAAAATTGGGTGTTGCATCATCACATTTTCCTCTTGTCATGTCAGTCATTGCATACCTTAGAAAGCTTTTCAGAAATGTCCAGATCAACAAGCCCATGTTATCTAATGTTTTTTAGCTTGGTTTTCTAGCCCAGAGATTTTGTTTTAATGTTTGAGTTACTCAAACATCACATGAATACACTTTAGACATGGCAACACTCATAGACTTGCAAAGAAACAAGCTTTAAAACTGTAACAATTTCGCTGCACCCCATGACAAATCGTGTTGCAGGAAATAGCCTAAGCTTTGTTCTCAATTCAATTCAATTCAATTCAAGGGCTTTATTGACATGGGAAACATGTGTTAACATTGCCAAAGCAAGTGAGGTAGATAATATATAAAGTGAATATATAAAGTGAAATAAACAATAAAAATTAACAGTAAACATTACACATACAGTAGTTTCAAAACAATAAAGACATTACAAATGTCATATTATATATATACAGGGTTTTAACAATGTACAAATGGTTAAGGTATACAAGGGAAAATAAATTAGCATAAATATGGGTTGTATTTACAATGGTGTTTGTTCTTCACTGGTTGCCCTTTTCTCGTGGCAACAGGTCACAAATCTTGCTGCTGTGATGGCACACTGTGGAATTTCACCCAGTAGATTCAAGAGGGGTGTGAACAGTTTGTGTCATGAACAGTGCTCGTACCCATAGAAATAGATGTGTTGCGTGTGCGCGTGCAGGAGGGATGCGGAATGTTCCCCAATGCTGGAAGGGGGGCCTAAGTGAAAGTTTGACTGAGAAAAGTAAGGAGTAGAAAAGACAGCAAATTATTTAGAATGTAGCATAATGACCCATTAAGGTCTAGAATTGCATTCTGTTAGCTGCAGCTCAGCAGCCCCTCAGCAGCATAAAGTCAATTCATTAGGCGCTGGGATGGAAAAACGCTTTGCCATTAATGATTCTCAATTAATAAAACAATGGCTTTCCCTGCCATCGATGATGAAAGGAGGCTCTTTATCGCTCTGGTATTGTAGAGATTTGAACATCATTAGGCATGCTTCTGATAGCTACAGTGGTAATATTGCGGAGGAGCAGACATTAGGCGCCAAAGAGAATTGAGAGTGGGATAGTTAGGGTGACAGTGATAGCTGCATTTACATGTCATAAAACCAACCATTCCTCAATGATTTGTGTACAGGGATATTGTAACCTCCCTCATATACAGTGATGACCTATAATATCTCTGAGGAATGGTCCATTTCAAAATATCAAATAAAGACTATTAAATGCTGATAAATCTAATGCAGTGGTGAGGGAATCCATATACAGTGATGCTGAGGCATGGAAACCCAAGGAACTCTGCTGCTGTGTTAACTGAATTACTTTCCAGTGTTTTTGTTTCTGTTATTTGGTAACTATCAACCCTGCCTCCATTTTCAAATGCAAAAATTAGCCGGGTCTCTATGCACTGACATGATATGAATGGAAAATCGAAGTCCTTGAATTTATTTTTATTTTTTTCTGTGAAGTTATGAGATTACTAGTTAACACGTAAATGATGATGAATGGGTCCTTGCACTCAAATAAATGACTTTTCCAGAGCACTCTACAAACTGATGCGTGTGAAATAATGCCAAGATAATCAGTTACTATTGATTGATATTGAAGTTATTGGATGGTGACAGGGGTCAGACAGCACTGCAGGGAGGGAGATAAGAAACGGCACATTATACAGTATCATTGCTCATTCAATACTTATGCATGAAAAGTACAGGCTATAAATCAAATCAGCATATCTGGTTCATTTTGACCATAAAACATGTCATATATAGAACATTGCAGCAGGCAAGATTGACAAAAAGAAGGCAGATTAGCACAATGTTGGAATTAGTGTTCTGAATTACTTACAATATTTACAATATTTTCATACATTTTTTACATATAGGTAATGCCATTATTCAACATAGGTTTGCATCAGTCACATCAAAAACGCGTCTACAGAGATCCTTCATTCACTGAGTGTTGCCTGTAACCTGCCAGTTGCCTCTGCAGTACAGGCTGGGGATCCCATGGGTCAGGTTAGTGTGTGGGCAGTGAGATGGAGGACATAAGGACTTCCATTAGGGGATATAGTGAGTGAGTGGGCCATAGTGCTGAACCTCTGCGGTCCTCTCTAGTCCTGGCCTGGTCACATCCCTGCAGCAAGATCATGAGTGGAAGCAGGACTAAGGCAAGAGGTTAGGCAGGAGATATAATATTGTATTTCTGCTGAGCTGGAGGCACCATATTGTATGGTTACAGTGATATATGCTTCATCTATGGTGTTAAAGATACATATATAGGGTTAAAAATGTAAATGATGTAAATGTTTGTGTAGGACTACTGGGAGAAGAATGGTGAATAAATCAATTATGATGCAACCAGAAAAATCCAGAACTCTAACACTGTGAACTCGAATATGATGCAACCCAATAACATAATGCAGCTACAGTGCCTTGCGAAAGTATTCGGCCCCCTTGAACTTTGCGACCTTTTGCCACATTTCAGGCTTCAAACATAAAGATAAAAAACTGTATTTTTTTGTGAAGGATCAACAACAAGTGGAACACAATCATGAAGTGGAACGACATTTATTGGATATTTCAAAAAATTTTAACAAATAAAAAACTGAAAAATTGGGCGTGCAAAATTAATCGTGTCATGGTCATCATCAAACTATGATGGACGATCAAGGAAGGTATGTGTGTTTGTGTATTTACTTGCTTCTAATTCATTAGGTAAAATTACTCACTACTTAAGACAGTTTCACTCCATCATTTACAGATAAAATGAGCGTAAGCGGTGGCCTTCACTTTTAGAGAGCAGAGGTTTATACGGCAATCAAAAAGGGCTCTCTAGCTCCAATGTTTCTTATGTGTCACTTATTGCTGCTACCCCCAAATCAGTGTCTGATCACAGGTGCCTGTGGCAGGCTGGGATCAATCTCTGCTCTCTCTCTGCCCTCACCCTCTCTCTCTCTCTGCCCTCACCCTCTCTCTCTCTCTGCCCTCACCCTATTTCTCTCTCTCTCTCTCTCCACCCTCACACAAAGGAGAAAATGTGGCAGGTGCAGACACACACAGCCACTCATTGCTGGTCACCCAGCAAAGCCAGTGATGTTATTTGAACTTGAGGTCATGTGGAGCCCGTGTCTACTGTAAACTGTTTCTTTTCATCGCAAACATCAGCTTATTGAGCCTCATTATTTCAAATGCCTGAAGAGGCTTTTCTTTTTATGAATTACTTTGTTTGTGGTGTACAGTTGCCGCTTCAAGTGAAACAATTAATTCACTACCTTAAGGGCAACAACACAGCTGGCTTCCACCATACATCTCCTCTTAATTGCACAATTAACCTAATGAATAGATGTTTTGACATTTGTAATGGTTCCTGGCTAAAAAGCTTGAGAAAAACTAGATAAGGATAAGAGACTATCCTTATCTCAAATGGTTTAGTGAACTGCATAAATAGAAAACCTCAGGCCCAGTTCAATAATGAGATCAATTAAGCCAGTGAGCAATCAGATGCAGAGAAAAGCAACACACAAAGCTCTCAGCTCTCATTGTCCTTAGAGGGCCTCCATCCAACTGGAGTTATAAGCAGATAACACACATACACCTCTGTAATGGACTTTTACAGGCTAATTATGCAACCAAATGCCACACACTCGGAGCCTCTCCACATAAGAGCAGGGGTGGGATAGGATAATTGCCCCTCCAGTAACTACTGGATCTGTACAGTCCTGTAACTCTGACAATCACATCCACTAACGGCCCACACAGGATATTACCCTCAAACCCCTTCTCTGTTATAACACACAGATCATCATCAAATATCTCCAAAAGTCGATTGACTCAATGCTGCGCATTCTCTTTCTCTCTTATGGGCTAACATCAAATCACTCTTACAGTGTAATATCCCTCCATCTCTCCTCCTCCTCCAATTCCACTTCATCATAAACCACGAGAAAGACAGCTCCCAGCTCGCACATTTGGTTCCTTGGAAGTTGTGGGAAAGTACATTTTTGGTTTCTATTGGTCCTGGGAATGAAGATATACGTTTCCTGATGGGTAAAACAGATTTTGTTTTTAATGTTCTGAGAACAGAAGTGACAATTTCACCTGTTCTGGGAATGTACATTTTTAGGTTGCAAGGACATTCTGAGAACTTTTTACTATTGTCCCTAAAAGTTTTCCCAGGAAGTTTTAAATCAAATCAAATTGTATTTGTCACATACACATGGTTAGCAGATGTTAATGCGTGTGTAGCGAAATGCTTGTGCTTCTAGTTCCGACCATGCAGTAACATCTAACAATATTAACGTTATCAGAATGGAAATTATAGGTTATTTGAAGGCAATTAAATAACATAATGAGAAAATGTTTCAGTAAGACTAAGACTGCTAGCTTAGTTTGGGGTATCTGTTTTAAACTCCAAGCACAGATAGGACACATGGAAATGAATTTGCTGAGGCATTAATCATGCAGACACATTTCTTTTTTATTGTGGCCCAGCGTAAGTGAGATTCAAACCTATGATCTTCTGTTCTCTTTCCATGGAATTAGTTCAATGTACCACCAGGATGGAGCTAGCATTTTTTTAAACTCACAAAAAGCTGTTCATTTGAGTTATTTCAAACAGACCCCATTTCAGAGGAAACAAGCACTCATTTAGTCCAGCGGATAAGAACAAAATATACCTGAGATTGTTCCACTTTATGATATAAGTATTCAACTTGGTACACTTGGTACACTTGATACCTTAATGAACATTTTAAAGATTGGGGGCAGTCTGGGATGCATGTCAGTCATCCAGTCATTTGAATTTCCTGTTAGAAGAAAAAGGGGGGAATTTTATTCCAAACAATATCAAAATGACTGTAATCTTATCTACCCACTAAATAAACCCCACAGATAATATGGACAATAATTCTGATCATAAAATAGATAGTCATGGGGGTCATATTGAGGTCATTCTTACTATAGTCCAGCAGCTACAGGAAGAAATGAGACACCAAATTTCACACACAGTTGGGACATGTATTTTTGGCAATAGTGCCATTACAGATTTTGTCCATTACCCCCTGGCATGGGGACATATTGGACTAGATTACTTGGCCTTATCTCCATAAATAATTGTTACATACAGCCCAATGATGATTTAAAATGTTTGAGGTGGTCTGGAAAACATAATAAAATGGCCCAAAAATGCCATATATACATATCCTTTAAATTTGTTTGGTGAAAACGTCAATGTTAACATGGTTAGTTTCAATAGTTTAAAATGTAAACACTCTAAAAAGTAATATGGGTGTTCCCTGAAGTCTACTGATTGCAATGACATATACTGAACAAAAATATAAATGCAACATGCAAAAATGTCAAAGATTTTACTGAGTTACAGTTCATATATGGAAATCAGTCAATTGAAATAAATCGATTAGGCCCTAATCTATGGAGTTCACATGACTGGGCAGGGGTGCAGCCATGGGGGAGCTAGGTCCATTGGGGAGCCAGGTCCAGACAATCAGAATGAGTTACCCCACAAAAGGGCTTCATTACAGACAGAAATACTCTTAGCACCCCCTGCTATTTGCTGGGCTCCCCGCTTGTTCCATCAAACCCCTGCAACTTATCCAAAACACTGCAGCCCGCCTGGTGTTCAACCATCCCAAGTTCTCCCATGTCACCTCACTCCTCCACACACTCTACTGGCTTCCAATTGAAGCTTGCCTGGCTGGGCTGATGAGACAATGGATTCCGCAGTCAGATTGAACAGAGTAAATAGGCATTTTAACGTCTTAGATTTAGCCGTTGGTAACTTGTGGAACAGACACCAGCTGGAATGCACTTTTAACCAATCAGCATTCAGGATTAGACCCACCCGTTGTATAGTCACAACAGTTGTAAATATATGGGTCATGACAGTGTTACGACCATATTATGACAGATTATGACGTTATGACATATTAGTACATAAGTATAAATGTGTCATAACACTGGGTGTCAAGTAAAGTGTTACCTAAATTGCTATATAATTTAAAAAAAATATTATTGCACTATTGGAGCTCGGAGCATAAGAATTTGTGTGTACCCTGCGATCACATATGCGTGTGACTAATGTGCATGTGACTAATACATTTATCTAATCTACTGTAATCTAGAGAAGCCTATGCACTCTGATCCCGTATGGGCCTGGCCAGGGAAAGCGTATCATTTTTATAGCCTAAGATATGTATATTCATAGCCTAAAATAGGGCTATTTATTTATTTAAAATTTGAACGTGATCAAATATGGTTTATATTCACACTTCGGTTGGCTAGGCTACCTCTTCATCGAAAATTATTGTCTGGAATGAATCAACCAAGACAATATTGATGACATACAGTGTGATTATGTTTTTAATTACAGATGCAAAGGCCTACACCACACGACCCTGCATACAGCGAGCTCAGCCCTGTTCGTTTTTGTCCAATTGCAGTTGTTGTCTCTTTGTCTGTGTAAAGGGTTTCAATATGTCCATCCTCCTAAGGGCCAGGAGTTTTTTCAGAAGTTTATTTTTTATTTTTTTATGTATCTGGTCCCATCATAGCCCATTTAAAAGTGTTTTTTTCAGCTGATTTATTACTTATTACTACTTATGTCATACGCTACAACTAGGGTCTGGAGCTGGTTAGGTTAGCCTACTACCAGATCAGGAAAAACTCTGTGTCCGAAAGAAAACTATTTCCGCCCCACCACTCTAAGAACTGTGGTGGCACCTCTGAAATCACCACACAATGTCACAAATGAAAAACCATATTCTATTTGAATGATCTACATTTTACATGTTTTTTTTGTGGGGATGGGCTTCCATAGCTTTACGTGTCTCAGTGCAGCCAGCAGCTACTGCGACAACTTCAGAATGTAACAGGCTGTTACTGCAATTACAAGTAAAAACTCAATAAAACAAGTCTCGAATATTAGGAAAATGTCTTATACATTTAATCTGTTTCAAAAACATTGCTCTGCAATTATCATTTATACTACACTGTCATGGTAAACTATCGGGCGAGTGTCGGGCACTACCTCCGGAGGTAGCGGTCGAGACTACCAAGTACACAAGTTTACATTTGAGTAATATGCGTAGTCGACGGTATTTCACGAATAGTATAGTAAGTGAAGAGGCTCTTTTGTACATCCTAGCTCACACTCATCTGACAATTGCTTTTTACTGTCAAGTGTTGATTGTAGACCGATGGAAAACCATGTCAGTGATTCAGAGAATTTAGTGTGGGGTTGAGTTTGTTGAGTGTTGTTGAATGTTTTCTCAGTACCTGTTGTCTAATATGAGCAGGACTGATAAGGTCAGGGTGAGCTTGACTTTCCAGACATGCTGTAAAAAGCATTGCTGTCTGTTCCCAATGTACTTCCAATTCACAAAGCAGAGACAGGTATGACACAAATGATCTTTCTCTTGTGTGAGTTCTCTCTCTGTCTTGTGCTTTCCCTCTTTCAATTATGCATTCTGTCTCTACACTACATGACCAAAAGTATGGCCTGGCTCACATTCGGCGTTCCAATTCATCCCAAAGGTGTTCGAGGGGTTTGAGGTCAGGGCTCTGTGCAGGCCAGTCAAGTTCTTCCATACCGATCTCGACAAACCATTTCTGTATGGACCTCGCTTTGTGCATGGGGGCATTGTCATGCTGAAACAGGAAAGGGCCTTCCCCAAACTTTTGCCACAAAGTTAGAAAGACGGAATCATCTAGAATGTCATTGTATGCTGTAGCATTAAGAATTCCCTCCACTGGAACTAAGGGAGCTGGCCCAATCCATGAAAAACAGCCCGAGACCATTATTCCTCCTCCACCAAACTTTACAGTTGGCATTATGCATTTGGGCAGGTAGCACTCTCCTGGTGTCCGCCAAACCCAGAGTCCACAGCTCCAGCTTACGCTTGTCATTGCGCATGGTGATCTTAGGCTTACGTGTGGCTGGTCGGCCATGGAAACCCATTTCATTAAGTTCCTGACAAACAGTTCTTGTGAGTGTTGCAACCGCGGACAGGCAATTTTTTACGAGCTACGAGCTTCAGGACTCGGCAGTCCCGTCACAATAACAGAGCTTACAGTTGACCGGGGCAGCTCTAAGGTGGCATCCTACGACAGTGCCATGTTGAATGTCACTGAGCTCTTCAGTAAGGCCATTCTACTGAAAATGTTTGTCTGTTGAAAATTGTATACACCTGTCAGCAACAGGTGTGGCTCAAATAGCCGAATCCACTAATTTGAAGGAGTTTTCATACTTTTGTATATATGGTGAATGTTTCTCTCTCTCTCCCTCCCCTTTCTGAAAAATCCTTCTTATGGAAGTCTGTAGTGCTCAGAGGTGGCTTAGAGGATGTTAAATGCGAGCAGTATGTAGGCTGTCTGCCAAGGAGCTGAGAAACTCAGCAGGTTCCTGACGGCCTTTCCCACTGGATCTTGTTCTGTTCTCCTCCTGTCCTGCTCTTTCCTGCACTGCATCACTCCACCCAGGGCCCAGCCAAAGATCAGGACCCGGATGACAGGAGCATCAGCAAGGCTTTAGCGCATGCAGCTTTTATACAACAGTTATAGAAGCTGAATATGTAGTAATAATATACAGTGACATTTGTTGCTGTTGGGCTCTTACCATTGTCTTCATTGGACTAATAGAAAATATATTTCTCCTTCTTATTGTCTTTATCCTTCTCAGTTTTATTTCTAACACGAGTCCACTGCACTTGCAAGGCCACATTAAAGCCAGTGTGATGCGCTGCTCCATATGGGTGATATAATGGTATGTTTATTGATGTGCATTAACTTTTCTGTCTATAATTACTATTAGGCTACTACTTGATGAAACAATTGTGTGTTTGCATACTCTACATCAGCATTTTTTTCTTTGTATTGCACAGTGGGTAAGGTTCCAACTTCAATTAATTATTTTTAGATTATGCTTTAAGATACACATGAATGTCAAGTACACACTTAGTATACAAAACGTTATGTCGTGGTCTTTTCCATGACAGACTGACCAGGTGAATCCAGGTCAAAGCTATGATCCCTTATTGACGTTAAATCCACTTTGATCAGTGTAGATGAAGGGGAGGAGACATGTTAAAGAAGGATTTTAAAGCCTTGAGACGGTTTAGACGAATTGTGTATGTGTGCCATTCAGCGGGTGAATGGGCAAGACAAAAGATGACTTTGACATAAATGAAGATGGCTTCCATTTCTTGTTCATACACTAAGGGGTAATTGAAATAACTCCCAGGTCCCCTGGATGCCACTGTTTTAGTCCATAGCCTCTCAGTGGGTGTGCTGCTGACTGTCAACAAAGAGCTGTTTTATACCTGCCTTTTGCACTCCTCTCTGCCTCCTCTCTGCCTCTAATCTTCCTTTTCTCTCCCCTCTCCTCCTCATATCCCTTTTCTTTCCCCCTCCTTTCCTCCTCTCCTCCCATCCTCTCCCTCTCCTCTTCCCTTCCTTCCCCCTCTGTCCTCTGAAGCTGGCTCTCCATAGGCTCTCTATAGAGGGCTTGGACTCTTTGCTCAACCAGCCATGCTGGCCTCTCCTCTTGTGACTTTGGAAGAAACCAGTTTAGCCCAATCCAATGCTTATTCACAGCATTGTACTGTGCTGCATGTTGTCTGAAGTTGAACTGGTCATATTGTTGCAGGTTGCATTGTTAATTTATGGAGTTTTTATCCAGGGATGATTGTACGACATCTCTCACTCTGAATTGATTTGTTGTGTTAATAATGTACCAAATGCAGCAAATTAGTGGGCTGCTATGAATTCAAGTGCTAATTAACTTAGGGCTGCAATCATCGATATGACAACAGCCAGCGAAAGTGCAGGGCACCAAATTTAAAACAACAGAAATCTCATAATTAAAATTCCTCAAACATACATGTATTTTATACCGTTTTAAAAGTAATCTTGTTGTTAATCCCAACACAGTGTCCTATTTCAAATACGCTTTACAGCGAAAGCACCACAAATGATTATGTTAGGTCACCACCAACTCACAGAAAAACACAGCCATTTTTCCAGCCAAAGAGAGGAGTCACAAAAAGCAGATAAAATGAATCACTAACCTTTGATGATCTTCATCCGATGACACTCATAGGACTCAGTATACATTCGAATCAAATCAAATCAAATCAAATTTTATTTGTCACATACACATGGTTAGCAGATGTTAATGCGAGTGTAGCGAAATGCGTGTGCTTCTAGTTCCGACAATGCAGTGATAACCAACAAGTAATCTAACTAACAATTCCAAAACTACTGTCTTATACACAGTGTAAGGGGATAAAGAATATGTACATAAGGATATATGAATGAGTGATGGTACAGAGCAGCATACAGTAGATTGTATCGAGTACAGTATATACATATGAGATGAGTATGTAGACAAAGTAAACAAAGTGGCATAGTTAAAGTGGCTAGTGATACATGTATTACATAAGGATGCAGTCGATGATGTAGAGTACACTATATACGTATTCATATGAGATGAATAATGTAGGGTAAGTAACATTATATAAGGTAGCATTGTTTAAAGTGGCTAGTGATATATTTACATCATTTCCCATCAATTCCCATTATTAAAGTGGCTGGAGTTGGGTCAGTGTCAATGACAGTGTGTTGGCAGCAGCCACTCAATGTTAGTGGTGGCTGTTTAACAGTCTGATGGCCTTGAGATAGAAGCTGTTTTTCAGTCTCTCGGTCCCAGCTTTGATGCACCTGTACTGACCTCGCCTTCTGGATGATAGCGGGGTGAACAGGCAGTGGTTCGGGTGGTTGATGTCCTTGATGATCTTTATGGCCTTCCTGTAACATCGGGTGGTGTAGGTGTCCTGGAGGGCAGGTAGTTTGCCCCCGTGATGCGTTTTGCAGACCTCACTACCCTCTGGAGAGCCTTACGGTTGAGGGCGGAGCAGTTGCCGTACCAGGCGGTGATACAGCCCGCCAGGATGCTCTCGATTGTGCATCTGTAGAAGTTTGTGAGTGCTTTTGGTGACAAGCCGAATTTCTTCAGCCTCCTGAGGTTGAAGAGGCGCTGCTGCGCCTTCTTCACGACGCTGTCAGTGTGAGTGGACCAATTCAGTTTGTCTGTGATGTGTATGCCATTGATTGGCACATTACGTTCACTAGTTCCAAAAACATCCGATGATATTGCAGAGAGCCACATCATTTTACAGAAATACTCATTATAAGTGTTGATGAAAATACAATTGTTAGACAAGGAAATATAGATATACCTCTCCTTAATGCAACCGCTGTGTCAGATTTCAAGCAAATCATGCAATAATCTGAGAACAGCGCTCAGAAAAAAATAAATGTATCCGCCACGTTGGAGTCAACAGAAATCAGAAATAACATTATAAATATTCCCTTACCTTTGATGATCTTCATCAGAATGCACTCCCAGGAATCCCAGTTCCACATTAAATGTTTGATTTAGTTCGATAATGTCCATTATTTATGTCCAAATAGTTACTTTTGTTAGGGCGTTTAGTACACAAATCCAAACGCTCGTGCAGGTCCAGCCGAACGTCGGACGAAAACTTCAAAAAGTTATATTACAGGTCGTAGAAACATTTCAAACTAAGTATAGAATCAATCTTTATGATGTTTTTATCATACATCTTCAGTAATGTTCCAACTGGAGATGTCCTATGTCTGTAGAAAAGCCCTGGAATGCAGGTCACTATCATGTGAAATGCGCATGACCAGGACCTGGCTCGCTGCCAGACCACTTACTCAAAAATATCTAATCTGACCCCACATCACAGTAGAAGCTTCATTCAAGTTTCTAAAGACGGTTGACATCTAGTGGAAGCCTTAGGAAGTGCAACATAACCAATATCCCTCTGTGTATTCAATAGGGGCTGGGTTGAAAATCGACCAACCTCATATTTCCCACTTCCTGTTTGGATTTCTTCTCAGGTTTTTGCCTGCCATATGAGTTCTGTTATACTCACAGACATCATTCAAACAATTTTAGACACTTCAGAGGAGTGTTTTCTATCCAACACTAATAATAATATGCATATATTAGCAACTGGGACTGAGGAGCAGGCCGTTTACTCTGGGCACCTCTGCGTACCTTTCATCCAAGCTACTCAATACTGCCCCTGCAGCCATAAGAAGTTAAACATGTGTGTTATCAATAGGACTGACACCTTCACTATGAATTCAAGTGCTTATTGAACATTTCTGTTATCAATAGAACTGACACCTTCACTCTTTGAATTCAAGTACTAATTGAACATTTGTTTTATCAATAAGACTGACAACTTCACTATGAATTCAAGTGCTTATTGAACATTTCTGTTATCAATAGGACTGACACCTTCACTCTTTGAATTCAAGTGCTAATTGAACATTTGTGTGATCAATAGGACTGACACCTTCACTCTATGCCAACATGCTGCCACAAACTTGTTTTTCGTCATCTCTACCATGTCATAGATGCATTTTAGAAACCCCAGCACCTGTTCTTTAAACAGGCTGTGACTGACATCTGACTGCAGCTAACACTCCATACACGTAACCTAGCTACATATCTTCATTTGAGAAGAGCAGCTTATGTCTCCATACCAGTAGCAGTGAGTGGGAAAAATCATTTGGGAAGTTAAGCCAAATCAGTAGAAAAGCCATATTACAACCTATGTTGTGATAATTAAGTTGTTCGCTCTAT
Source organism: Oncorhynchus keta (assembly GCF_023373465.1). NCBI lineage: Eukaryota > Metazoa > Chordata > Actinopteri > Salmoniformes > Salmonidae > Oncorhynchus > Oncorhynchus keta. The sequence goes on along the minus strand of NC_068437.1, from coordinate 22,197,210 downwards.
AACCCACTTATTCATATTCCACTGTGTTATACAATAAGACAAACAAAAAGAGCCAGAATAAATTCAAAAACATATTTGTTTGTTTCATCACATAACCCGGATAGCAACATCTGTCCAGTTAAGTCCACAAAGCAAGTTTTGCATGTAACAAACAGTTACATGTCCTACAGCATGGTCCAGCAAGTACATTTTTTCAAAAGTTTACGAAACAACTAATGATTTAGAACAACAGAGTTACTGCACGTCAGCACAAAGACAACAGGAGCACTGCCTCTGCTATTCCAGCTCCATTTCAACTTAAACATTTCAACATCATCAAAGGCTATATATGCTTAGTTTAATACACTGAAAACAAGTTTAAAGATTCCAAAAAAGGATTTAGTCTAATCAAATCAAATTATTGGTCACATACACGTTGTTAGCAGATGTTAATGCGAGTGTAGCGAAATGCTTGTGCTTCTAGTTCCGAGTGCAGTAATATCTAGCAAGTAATCAAACAATTTCCCAACAACTACCTAATACACACAAATCTAAAGGGGTGAATGAGAATATGTACATATAAATACATGGATGAGCGATTGCCGAGCAGCATAGGCAAGGTGCGGTAGATGGTGTAAAATGCAATATATACATTATATTATATCCCAGTCCGCGTGATCAAAACAATCTTGAAGCGTGGATTCCCGATTGGTCAGACCAGCGTTGAATGGTTCTAATCACTGGTACATGCTGTTTGAGTTTCTGCCTGTAACACGGTAGGAGCAAGATGGAGTCGTGGTCGAATTTGCCAAAGGGAGGGCGGGGGAGGGCTTTGTATGCATCGCAGAAGTTAGAGTAGCAGTGATCAAGTGTATTACTCCTGTGTGTAGTGCAATCAATATGCTGATAGAATTTAGGTAGCCTTGGTCTCAAATTTGTTTTGTTAAAATCCCCAGCTACAATAAATGCAGTCTCAGGATATATGGTTTCCAGTCCAGTGAAGTTCCTTGAAGGCCGTCTTGGTGTCTGCTTGAGGGGGAATGTACACAGCCATGATGATAACTGACGATAATTCTCTTGGAAGGTAAAGTGGCCGGCATTTGATGGTAAGGAAATCTAGGGCGGGTGAGCAGAAGGACTTGAGTTCCTATATATTGTTATGATTACACCATGAGTCGTTAATCATGAAGAATACAACCCCGCCCTTCCTCTTCCCAGTGAGGAGTTTATCTCTGTCGGCACGATGCATGGAGAAGCTCGGTGTCTGAACTGATTCCGACAACATATCCCTAGAGAGCCATGTTTCCGTGAAACAGAGAATGTTAAAATCTCTGATGTCTCTCTGGAAGGCAACCCTTGCTCAAATTTCATCCACCTTGTTGTCAAGAGACTGGACATTGGCAAGTATTATACTTGGGAGCGGTGGGCGATGTACACATCAGCATAGGCTCATCAGGAGGCCGCTCTGTCTGCCCCTTCTGAGGTGCCGTTGTTTTGAGTCGGCATCTGAGATTAGATCCATTGTCCTGGGTGGTGGTCCAAACAGAGGATCTGCTTCAGGAAAGTAGTATTCCTGGTCGTAGGGTTGGTAAGTTGACGTCGCTCTTATATCCAATAGTTCTTCCCGGCTGTATGTAATAAGATTTCCTGGATTAACAATGTAAGAAGTAATACATAAAAAAAACAAAATACTACATAGCTTCCTAAGGACTCGAGGGAGGCGACCATCTCTGCCGGTTCCATTTTGATTTGCATGTCTGTGTATGTGTGTGCGTGCGTGCGTGTGCAAGTAAACCATTTTTGGGGGACTCACACTACTTGTTGACTAGTTGAACACCAATGACATCCTCCATCCATGACATCTTTCATGTTGGCAAAATGGTCTATGGCTCTGTAAAACATTACCCTTTTAGTTTTTGTTGTCATAGGCTGCCTAGTTAAAATGCTTGCAGGCCTAACTTTCTCTCATGGGCATCAATGATCCACCTAAGTAAGGTAGTTAATGTGAGCCTACTATACTACATTTAGGCTAGATATTGAACTTCAATCTTCTCGGGCCAGGAGCACAATATATACATTTATGGTTAGATCAGAATTGCTGTCAGAATCATTGGCCTTTGCAGAGAATAAAGTCGAAATCCTCATCTCCATCAATGGCTTAGGAAAGGGATGATTTAGCAATCGAGCTACTGCAGGACAACAAAATCCTTGGGGGATGTTTGTTGTGCCAGGACAACCCACAGTTGAGCTCAGCTCAACGCTGATTGGCTAATTATTTTATAATATTTTTTATCAAGGGATGCCAAATTAAATGCTTGCTGGCATCAATCAATCAAATGCTACAGTGACAACATGTTAGACTAAACCCAGCAAAAAAAAAACATCAGCATCCGTCACTCATGCTGCCAAACATACCCTCGCAAAACTGACCATCCTAACGATCCTCGACTTCGGTGATGTCATCTATAAAATAGCCTCCAACACTCTACTCAACAAACTGGATGCAGTTTATCACAGTGCCATCCATTTTGTCACCAAAGCCCCATACACTAACCCACCATTGCGACCTGTACGCTCTCGTTGGTTGGCCCTCACTTCATACTCGTCGCCAAACCCACTGGCTACAGGTTATCTACAAGTCTCTGCTAGGTAAAGCCCCGCCTTATCTCAGCTCACTGGTCACCATAGCAGCACCCACTCGTACCATGCACTCCAGCAGGTACAGTATATCTCACTGGTCACCCCCAAAGCCAATTCCTCCTTTGGTCGTCTTTCCTTCCAGTTCTCTGCTGCCAATGACTGGAACGAACTGCAAAAATCTCTGAAGCTGGAGACTCATATATCCCTCATTAGCTTTAAGCACCAGCTGTCAGAGCAGCTCACAGATCACTGCACCTGTACATAGCCCATCTGTAAACAGCCCATCTACTTACCTCATCCCCATACAGTATTTATTTATGTATTTATTTATCTTGCTCCTTTGCAGCCCAGTATCTCTACTTGCACATTCACCTTCTGCACATCTTCCATTCCAGTGTTTAAATTGCTATATTGTAATATCCTTCGCCACTATGGCCTATTTATTGCCTTAACTCCCTCATCTTACCTCATTTGCACTCACTGTACATAGACTTTTTGCTTTCTTTTGTTCTGCTGTATTATTGACTATGTTTTGTTTATTCCATGTGTAACTCTGTGTTGTTGTATGTGTCGAATTGCTATGCTTTATCTTGGCCAGGTCGCATTTGCAAATGAGTTCTCAACTCAGCATTTGCAAATGTTCTCAACTAGCCTACCTGGTTAAATAAAGGTGAAATAAATAAAAAATTTAAATGAGGGAGGTGGATGTCTTCCCTGTAACGCACAGTGCTGAGATTACATGCAATGACAACAAGCTCAGTCCCCAGATCATGACGGACCCTCCACCTCCAAATCGATCCCACTCCAGAGTACAGGCCTCTGTGTCTCTCATTCCTTCGACGGTAAACGCGAATCCGACCATCACCCCTGGTGAGACAAAACCGCAACTCGTCAGTGAAGAGCACTTTTTGCCAGTCCTGTCTGGTCCAGCGACGGTGGGTTTGTGCCCATAGGTGACGTTGCTGCCAGTGATGTCTGGTGAGGACCTGCCTTACAACAGGCCTACAAGCCCTCAGTCCAGCCTCTCTCAGCCTATTGCGGACAGTCTCAGCACTGATGGAGGGATTGTGCATTCCTGGTGTAACTCGAGCAGTTGTTGTTGCCATCCAGTACCTGTCCCGCAGGTGTGATGTTCGGATGTACCAATCCTGTGCAGGTGTTGTTACACGTGGTCTGCGACTGCGAGGACGATCAGCTGTCCATCCTGTCTCTCTGTAGCGCTGTCTTAGGCGTCTCACAGTACGTATATTGCAATTTATTGCCCTGGCCACATCTGCAGTCCTCATGCCTCCTTGCAGCATGCCTAAGGCACATTAACGCAGATGAGCAGGGACCCTGGGCATCTTTCTTTTGGGGTTTTTCAGAGTCAGTAGAAAGGCCTCTTAAGTGTCCTAAGTTTTCATAACTGTTACCTTAATTGCCTTCCGTCTGTAAGTTGTTAGTGTCTTAACGACCATTCCACAGGTGCACGTTCATTAATTGTTTATGGTTCATTGAACAAGCATGGGAAACATCCAATGAAGATCTGTGAAGTTATTTGGATTTTTACGAGTTATCTTTGAATGACAGGTTCCTGAAAAATGGACATTTCTTATTTTGTTTATTTTGGTCCAGACAGCATCAGATACATGGGCTACACATACTGTCCATAGACAGACAGGCGTTGTTTCCTCGCTCTGATGATTTCTCTGGTGAGGTTCAGACACTTGCGAATTGAAGGGAAATTATGAAACCACAGAGAGGGAAGATCAATTATTTTATCATTTGTATTTTTTTATTCGTCAAATATTTGCTTCCCTTGGCATCTATGAATACACGCCACTGCTCCACAGACGGTGGTCCCAGCAGGTCCCCTCTCTTCCAGTACTTCCTGTCTTGGGCTAACTGCAGGATGTAATGAGGTGACACAGCAAGCAGTAATGGCTGCCGTGTGTCACCTGCTGCTGTTGCTGCTGCTGTGTGAATACATGGAACAGTAGAGTCTTTCCTACTGGAGAACAGAACAGTGAGCTATGTCGCTGTGTTACAGTACAAAGACAAGCTGGATAAGGATTAAATGTTTCCCACCATTCGTTTCATAGAAAAAAAATTAAGGTGTATTTTTTTTCTTCTACTGACACGCTGGAGAGAGTCTTTTTGAAATTACCTAAATATTTTAACATAAGACTGCACACACAATGAATGATGAGTGGTAAACATATTGTAACACTGTCTGTATTTCAATAATTGCTAATGCCAACACATTGTCTGGTAAATACACTGAACAAAAATATAAACGTAACATGTAAACTGTTGGTCCCATGTTCCATGAGCTGAAAGAAAAGATCCCAGAAATGTTCCATATGCACAAAAAGATGATTTCTCTCAAATGTTGTGCACACATTTCTTTACATCCCTGATAGTGAACATTTCTCATTTGCCCATATAATCTATCCACCTGACAGGATTGGCATATCAAAAAGCTGATTCAACAGCATGATCCTTACACAGGTGCACCTTGTGCTGCGGGCAATAAAAGGCCACTTTAAAATGTGTAGTTTTGTCACACAACACAATGCCACAGATATGTCAAGTTTTGAAGGAGCGTGCAATTGGCATGCCGACTGCAGGAATGTCCACCAGAGCTGTTGCCAGAGAATTGAATGTTAATTTCTCTACCATAATCTGCTACATCTTATTAGCGTATTTGGTAGCCCTTCCAACCGGCCTCACAACTGCAGACCTCGTGTAACCACGTGGGAGTTGGGGGACTCATTTCTGATTTGCACAGCCTGGCTCCCCAGTGGGTGGGCCTGGATGCCAACTGGGTGGGCCTATGCCCTCCTTGGCCCACCCATGGCTGCACCCCTGCCCAGTCATGTGAAATCCATAGATTAGGGCCTTATGATTGTTTTTCCATTGACTGATTTCCTTATATGAACTGTAACTCTGTAAAATTGTTGAAACTGTTGCATGTTGCGCTTATGTTGTTGTTCAGTATAATTCAATTATCACTCATGACAGGTAACTCATCAGGGATTTGGTTTAATTAAAAAAAAAACTTGGCCCACAAGTTGCTGCCTGCTCTATACTGTTATAAGTGAATGCTGGTTAGGATGCGGCTGTAAGACCGCTACCTTACTGTCTACAATTATATTTATGTGGTAATATCAGTCCCAGCCAGGTCCGACACCAGAATGCAGCTTTTTCAAAAATTCTTAGAAACTTGTTTATCTGACTGCAGTATGGAAATGTGATCATATTCAGGATGATACTCTCAATAAGATTGCATTGATACTATAGTATATTAACAGTATAAGTGTATGTGCCCCAGTCCCAGTTAGGCCAAGCTCCAGTGTTTCTCTCTCCACATGTGTATTCTGTCCTCTAACTACCTTCAGCTTCTCCCTACCCCCCACCAGCTGCAACCACACAGTTGCTGAAAATGAATGTATATCATTCATTTTAATTACAGATCACACTTGAAATGATGTGGAGTTTAATTTGAAAGACAAGCATACGAAAATACACACAGAGGCGCAGCTAAACAGATGTAACTCACACACAGCCACTGCTCCAGAATACCGACCTGATTTAAATGTTTAATTGCTGAAATGTTTCCTCTTTTGATGCACCAAATGGATTTGGGCAATCAAGCAGCACGAGCAATTTAAGCTGTCTGCAAATTCAATCTATGCACGCAGAGGGATATGATCAAATGGCCACCTCATGCAAACGTGTGGATGTCACCAGAGCACTAAAGCTGTACATTTATGTGTGAGTGAGTGTTGTGCAAATAAATGTGGATATGTATGTTGATGTCTGCATGTTTGCTTATGAGTACATTAGATATTATGGAAATAGATATGTGTATGCCCCTCAAATAATAATGAGACGTTAGGACGTCCCTAGTACGTCACGAAATGGTCGTCTAAAGTTGTCAGCAGGACATTGTGTCATGGTCCCCTGGAGGTTTTTGTCTAGTTCCCGATTTGTCCCAGGGAAGTCACCTGAGGGCACATGCACCATAGTTTCATTACACATCAAGGCCCTGATTGGTGAACCACTGATCCAGTCACAGCTCTTTGTCTGTTGGCAATACTAGGGAAACTCACATTTCTGAAATACATTTCTGAAATCTAAACTAACTAAAATAGCAGTGCAGATGGCACTCTTTTGCTAAGTGCATAGGTATTGAATGTCTATGGGACTTCTATAACTCTACAGACTTTGTGGCGCAGCAGAAAGATCAGCATACCCCAAATCCAGAGGTTGTGTTTTCAAATCCCAGGTGAGGTCATATTGAAAAGTCAGTACTAAGTGATCATATCAAATGTAATCATATTGATTAACGATTTGCACACTATTTTAGCTGAACAGCATACCACTTACGTGAAAACTCCCATACAATTGAATTACTTTATTTATAATGGAGTTCAAGGGACCTTCAGGGGACCATGACACAACATTCCAAGAATGTCCTAAAAACATGCACAGAGACGTCCCCGGAACAAACTGAGAACTAGACAAAACCACCATGGGACCAAGACACAACGTACCACGAATGTCCTTTTAAACGTTCTGGGGGACATCCCCGGGACCAACCGGGAACTAGACAAAACCTCCAGGTGACCATGACACAACATCCCAAAAAACGTTCAGGGGACCATGACACTACGTCTCAAGAATGTCCTAAAAACATCCCCAGGCAAACCAGGAACTATTTTTTTAAAAAGGTCCCCCAGAGATCGTTCCTTTAGCTGGTCCTTCTGTAGCTCAGTTGGTAGAGCATGGCGCTTGTAACGCCAGGGTAGTGGGTTCGATTCCTGAGACCACCCATACGTAGAATTTATGCACACATGACTGTAAGTCGCTTTGGATAAAAGCATCTGCTAAATGGCATATATATTAGGACCATCATGCATCATCCTAAGGACTAGTCAAATGAAAGTCCTGAGAACACCCTCAAATGCTCCTGACATGGTCCTTAGTGACATGTTGGGAAGTACACAACTACACAAAGATCCCCCAAAGAACGTTCCCTTGGGACAATCATGCAATGTTCTTAGCGCAATCTCAGAACGTCAATTGGATAATGTCATGCCGAAAAGGGACCTAATGGGAACATCATAAAATGTCCTCAGGACCTCCACTGCTTGCTGGGTGTGGACATGCATGTGTAGAAGTATGTGACAATTGTTTTCTCCAGTGATGGGTAAATTCCTATAGTACAGTATATCACACCTGAAGCAGAGATAAAAGGATACACACAGAACATCAAAGTATCTTCGATAGGACATGAGGGAGAAAAAGATTAGCAGTAAATTATAGTTTTATGGGCAGCCATAATTCAGGGACATGTTTGAAGATTTGAATAAACACCATCAATTCAGGCAGCCGTGGCAGGTTTGTGCCAGTAATAGAAAATGAAATGAATTGCTGGGATGTTTTAATGTGTGGTGATAGGCATCTACTGGGGCTGTGGGTGGTTAAGGGGGAGAGAAAGTGCAGCATCAGAACTCAATGAGTTTTATCTTCTTTGATGCTTTCCTTCCCTTCCTGTGCCTATCTTTTACCCATTACCACATGGCTGACAGATCCACCCATCTGAGGGTGGTGGAAGGGCCAGGGGATCATACCTCCGTCCACAGGGAATGGCCCTGTATCTAGTAGGGTCGATGTTGCGCTGTTATTCTTTGCCAAGACGTGGTAATATAAATGCACTGTGTATGGGTGTGCCGTGTGATGCTTTTCTGTGTGTATGCCGGTGTGTTTCTTCTATCTGAGGTTCAAATCAAATCAAATGTTATTAGGTTACACACATTAGTATGTGCGTGTGCAAGCTGCACTCCGCTCCTTTTTCTGACAATGATGCTTCTGATAAGCAGAGTGAAATAGATGGTCTTATTAAATCAGTGATTAAAACCATTGATCTGACACTCTCGGCTGAATGGCAATTCACCCAATAAATTAGATTTTTTTCCCTCAGCTGAGTCCTTCAGGCATCATTTAGGTGAGAATATCAGCCACACAGCTCTATATACAGATCTGTGAATGACATCTAAGGTCGTAGGAAACTTTGTTAGATGTGTGTGTGTTTGCACACTGCCTTGGAGATGGCTTTCCGATTGGCTCGGAAAAAGGCGTGAAGGAAAAACAGACTCCGGGGTTAGCGGTGATACCATCACTCAGTTAAGGTTTAAGACAGCAGTGCTGCTGGCGTCAGGTGTTTTAGCTGTGGCTGTGGAGTTGATTTGCTCTGTTTGGATAGCCCTGTGCTGCGTGTCAGAGACAGAGTGGCTCAATCCCTCTTTTATTTTATTTTGACTTACCTTTAAATGAAAAGACCAGCAGCGGGCTGTAGAGGTGAAAGGGGATGCTGTGCTGAGGAGATTTACTCCATATATCAACATCCAGGACTGACTCCCACGCCAGATAGGCTGTTCATTGGACAATACAGATCTCACACACTGAATCAGTCACAGACAGAATGCTGCTGATTCCTCGTAATGTGTTTCTGTGGTTTCTGTGTGTGTGTGTGTGTGTGTGTGTGTGTGTGTGTGTGTGTGTGTGTGTGTGTGTGTGTGTGTGTGTGTGTGTGTGTGTGTGTGTGTGTGTGTGTGTGTGTGTGTGTGTGTGTGTGTGTGTGTGTGTGTGTGTGTGTGTGTGTGTGTGTGTGTGTGTGTGTGTGTGCCCTCTATCGTAATGTGCTTCTTATGTGTCTATATGTTTTCTAAGTGTATGTGTGTGTATCCCAGTGTGAAGCAGTGAGTCGCTAGCCATGCTCTGATGGTTATCTTCAGATATGGCCCAGTGCCTCATGCTCTGATGGTTATCTTCAGATATGGCCCAGTGCCTCATGCTCTGTGAGGCAGAAGCTGCTATCAGAGATGTTGAATCTATGTTGATAGTGATAGAGCAAGTCTGTGACTGTGACAGAGTCAATGGGGACAAACCATATATTTGCAGAAGCTACAACACTATGTTATGATAGTGAAGCAGTGATGGCCTTATGTCTTCCCAACTCACTAGTGACGTTATGGCTTTGTCTCTGCAAAGGAGATGAATGCTAACAGCTGAGTGTGGTACCAAATTCCAAATTCAGGACACCAATGTCCCAATTTCCTCAAAGGACAACAGACCTGAACTGGAGTTCTTGACTGAAGCTCAAGCCCTGGTCATGGATGTTTTATATACTGTTGGGATATCAGCCTAGCCAAGGCTCTATTCTGCAGGATGAAGCATGTAGCAAGTGCCACCTCTAGCCTTTTGGGGGTCCTAAGCGATTTGGGAGTCCCCTCACCCTCGTGGGCATAACATTGTAGTGTCCCCCACTTTTCGGCAGTGGATACTTGTGCAGTCTTAAAGTTAATTTCTTGAAATTCTTCACATTTTGTCACGTATACACAGTGAGTCAGGAAGCAGGTGCAGAAAGATAGTTTAATAATAAAACAAGATAGATGAACAAAACAGGAGTAGCGTACTGAATGTGAAAACAAACCAATACTTCCTGATGACTGAGGCTACTTACGATTAAATAAAGGGAAGGTAATCAAGGTGATTATGAAGTCCAGGTGTGCGTAATAATGGAGAGCAGGTGTGCACAATGATGGGGAGCAGGTGTGCATAATGATGGGGAGCAGGTGTGCGTAAAGACGGGGAGAGGGAGTGAGTAATAATGGGGATACGGTGTGCGTAATGATGGGGAGAAGGTGTGCGTAATGATGGGGAGAAGGTGTGCGTAATGATGGGGAGAAGGTGTGCGTAATGATGGGGAGAAGGTGTGCGTAATGATGGGGATACGGTGTGCGTAATGATGGGGAGAAGGTGTGCGTAATAATGGGGATACGGTGTGCGTAATGATGGGGAGAAGGTGTGCGTAATAATGGAGAGAAGGTGTGTAATTTCATACAATTCTGCTTATTGTGCCATGGGGAAAATATTTTTTTTTGCGGTTTCCAAGGTAATATACTGAAATTCTACACATTTTGCCATGAGGTGGAGAAAAACTTTGCACTTTTAAAGCTAATGTCCTGAGAACAGGGAAGAGCTCCGAGGCCAGAGTGTTACAGACCTCTGTGTCGCTGTGGCTTCTGTGTCCCAAATTGTACCCTATTCCCTATTTAGTGCAATATTTTAGACCAGGGCCCAGCGGGCTACATAGGAGAATGGGTTGCCATTGTGTTCTGACTACTCTGCTGTTATGAATATATTGTTAACAGTTCCACTATCTTATACTTAAAGTTATACTTAAATCCAAAAGGGTTCTCTAGCACAGGGGTTCTTAAACTTGCTCAGCCCGGGACCCAAATGAGAAATTCTGTGTTTTCCTGGGACCCAGGCTTACAAAAACATGCAACTATACATACTGGTACATTTCATTGCCCTTATGCCCATTAACAAATGCAGCGTAGACAAATAACAATTCAATTAAATACCCATAGAAATAGCCAGTGGCGGTTTTATCTTGTATGGCTCCCTGGGTGACCCCCCCAAAAGAAGAAAAAACTAAATTCTGCACAAACTCTAATTTCTATTCAGACATTTGGAACAACACAAATATATAATCAGAATATTTTAAAACTATACAAATATAAAAACTATATACAAAAATAAATATCAAAAATAAGTATCAAAGACAAATCGAAACACATTTGTGTTGATTTGGCACTCGAGCATCAATACATTACACATCCCTCAACACTGTCAACCAAGAGTCAAGACGAAACTAATTCACCTTGGTGGTGTGCAGACTGGTTTTTATATTATTCTTAACCATTTCGCACAAACTAGAAAAAAATGCATCAATATGTCTGTACTCTATATTCATAGTATTATGAATGAATTGTGATTTATTTGGTAGCAGTGTGACTGATTTCGTAGTGCGACTGATTTGATTAATTGCATTAGTACTGTACGGCTGCCCATGTCACCTATACCTAAATCCACCACTGTAAATAGCTATTCATGTTTATTTTTCCCCATTAAAAACACTCTTACATATCTGTCTAGGTTGGAACTGTTGCTGTTAAAATACAATAAATCATTTTTTATTCTGAACTGGAATAAACTGATTGATCACATCACACAGATGTAGACCAGAAAACACACACAGTCCTAATGATAGATGTGTGACTGGTTGAAGTTTTCAACAAGCAGGTCTATTCTGGGCTCAGTTTTTTTGACAGTTGAGAACCCTGACTCGCACAAGTATGTGGTGCCAAACTGGATCAGAACATCTACTGCTTTCTCAGTCAGTTTAACAGCAACATTTTTTTCTCCATCTTCATCTGTACTGTTACTTAGGGTTGCACTATCTAGATAGCTTGCTTTGGTATCAGTATCTAGATAGCTTGCTTTGGTATCAGTATCTAGATAGCTTGCTTTGGTATCAGCATCTAGATAGCTTACTTTGGCTAACATTATCTTGCTAGCTATTAGCTGTGTACAAGGGGATTGTTTGAAAGAGAAGCTCACATCGACTACTATGAGAGATGGGATTTCCTTTTTTCTGCTTACAGTAATGACAACAGTAAAATTACAACGTTGCTAGCTGACCTACTTTTCCACTGTTGAAGCACTGTTTCCTGGAGCATTCTGTCCTGTTGTAAAAGAACTCCCTGGGTTTACCATCATGCTGTGGATGTTTGGTCAGGACCTGTTGTTTTAATTTGTTCGTTTTGAAAGACTCATTACCAAGCACTTCCCTGCACAAAACACATTGTGGGCGCTCATTGTTATTTCCCAACGTTTGTATTAAACCACAGGAGAGAAACTCATTGCTGTATTTTTGTTTCGTGACAATTGAACTCAGTCAGACCTTGTGGGTAGCTTGAGTCCATTCGATGACAGCGGTGAGTGACAACGAATGGGAATGACAAGCCAGTGGCTGACAGCGCATCATCTGCTGCTGAACAACAGCACTGCAGCGTGTGGGTCGCATAGTGATCTTCGAGAAAACTGCCAAAAAAAGATCTGGGAAACCTTGAAGCACACGGGCATCTTCCACCCACTCGCGCATCTGCCAAGCAGAGACATCGCTACTAAGCAGAGAGCGCCCGGAACATAGAGTGCAGTTGCACTTGGCCAAAATCCATGTCAGTAATTAATGAAATAATTATAAATGTACTCTGACACATCCATGACCCACCATGAACAGGTCTGCAACCCATACTTTAAGAAAGGCTGCTCTAGCAGATGACTAAAAATGGAACACCCCATGTTCAAGAATGGCCTTTTTCTTTTCATTCGGTTATTTGAAAATTAAATAATCTCCAAATATTGCTATTTTTATAACAAGACAAAGAAAGTTGGTTGAAATTTCAGTTTATTCCAACAGAAAAGACAGAACAGATATCACAACACATATTATGGTTAAATTCAAATACACTAATTAATTAAAAAATATATATATATTTTGGTAATTTTTTTTTTTTTTAAGTATCATCTTTGTAAATTATATCATAAATATGACTGGTGGAGTTATGTCACATATGCAGCGAACAAATGTCTGCTCTACTCAAAATTACAACCAACTAATTGCAGCATTACCGCAAAAATGGAAGAGGAAAGCGGAAGGGGAAGAAAGTAAGGAACTTGTCTTTTGGTCCTGCATTAAAGACCAAAATTGGCTCAAGGAAATTGTGATAAATAAAAAAGTACACTAGTTTCATCTAAGGACCAAAAAATGGACAGCTGTGCCACATAGATTGCAAAATAGTTAGGAAGAGATTTTCAATGTACCGATTCCACGGCACATGGTTTATGAAGTGATACACAAAACAACACTGGATTCAAAACTTTTAGTTTTTCAGATTTAAGTATTATATAAAATAATTGTAATATATATATATATGGGGGATACCTCCATCCCAGCCCTGCAGATGTTGCTGCAAAGAGACAGAATCATTAGATCATTTGTTTGAAGGTAAGTCCCAGGTGCAGACAGTGTCGAAGTAACAAAGGTTTATTAATTCGAACACGGGAAGGCAAAGGTTGGTAATCCAGAGTAGTGGGGCAAAGGTACAGGACAGCAGGCAGGCTTAGGTTCAGGGCAGGCAGAAGGTCAAAACCGTGAAAACTAGAGAACAGGAATATAGACAAGACGTAAGGGGAAAGGGGAAAACCGCTGGTAGGTTTGAGGAACAAAACGAACTGGCAACAGACAAACAGAGAACACAGGTATAAATACACAGGGGATACTGGGGAAGATGGGCGACACCTGGAGGAGGGTGGAGACAATCACTAAGACAGGTGAAACAGATCAAGGCGTGACAGTCAATCGATTATAACAGAACATGGCCAAGATGTTCAAATTTTCATAGATGACCAGCAGGGTCAAATAATAATAATCACAGTGGTTGTCGAGGGTGCAACAGGTCAGCACCTCAGGAGTAAATGTCAGTTGGCTTTTCATAGCCGATCATTCAGAGTATCTCTACCGCTCCTGCTGTCTCTAGAGAGTTGAAAACAGTAGGTCTGGGACAGGTAGCACGTCCGGTGAACAGGTCAGAGTTCCATAGCAGAGGGCAGAACAGTTGAAACTGGAGCAGCAGCACGGCCAAATGATTCAAATCAAATTTTATTTGTCACATGCGCAAAATACAACAGGTACAACAGGTACAACAGCATTGTGCCCCTGGCTAGCCATAAAAACATTTAATAAGAAAAGTATGCAGTCTGCTTTGCTTAATATAAGGAATTTGAATTTACTTTTACTTTTACTTTTGATACTTAAATATATTTTAGCAATTACATTTACTTTTGATACTTATGTATATTTAAAACCAAATACTTTTAGAATATAATACTTTTAACTGAAGTAGTATTTCACTGGGTGACTCACGTTTACTTGAATAACTTTCTATTAAGGTATCTATACTTTTACTCAACTATGACAATTGGGTACTTTTACCACCACTGCTGCAGTATCACAACATTAGTCAGCAACTGGTATTTAAGACAGATATTACACATGCATTTAGTCATATTTCAGACAATTAAACATGTTGAGTCAAGAGGGGATGCCCCATGGGTTGCTGTTGTCGTGGTTGACAACTGACATACCATATTGAGCATGACATGGTCGCGCTCTACTCTTTCTTGTGTTCACACAGTTACACAGTCAATTGTGAAGGCTATACTGTTGAGAGAGAAATAATATAAAATAATGGAGATTGAAAAAAACTATTATGGTTTAAGCACCAGTCTGAGGAATCTATTAACACTCCGTTCTCCTGCCAAGTACAAACTTAGCTTTTTATGATACTACTCACACTGTAAGGTTTTATGTGCTGGCCCTTCCTAAACTATCCATACTCTGAGACGTTGCAGCAAAAGACAGTGTTCAACTGTGCTTACAGAAAGATGTGACCAGGTTTGAACTCCAAACTATAAGGCTGGTTATGGTACACATCAAATCCATCATCCCAGACAACCTATGTCCATCTTCCAATAGGACAACAACCCTAAGCACACAACCAAGAGAATGCATGAGTGGCTTCGGGACAAGTCTCTGAATGTCTTTGAGTGACCCAGCCAGAGCCCGGACTTGAACCCAATCTAACATCTCTGGAGAGACCTGAAAATAGCTGTGCAGCGATGCTCATCCATCCAATCTGACAGAGCTTGAGAGGATCTGCAGAGAAGAATGGGAGAAACTCCCCCAAATACAGGTGTGCCAAGCTTGTAGCGTCATACCCAAGAAGACTCAAGTCTGTAATCGCTGCCAAAGGTGCTTCAACAAAATAACGAGTAAAGGGTCTGAATACTTATGTTCCGGTTGGAGCGAGCGGTCGCATTCGCACTTCGCTCTGCAGGTTGTATAACTTTTTATAACTTTTTCATTACATTTCATTATAGTACAACGGTTGATTTGTCTAATCTTAGCAATTCTTCTTAGCTAGCTACATAGCCGTCCTTGTATCAGAGATAATTGCATAATTATCGTATTTCGTCGCCCTAACGTAGCCTTCACTGCTATTCGCCCAGGAGCTAGCTAACGCTAGCTAACGCACACAGATTAGCATCACTGTAGTGCTATTCACTCAACTGTACGACTTGATTAGTTCAGTGTTAGCTAGCTACATAGCTGTCTTTGTTTCCAAGATAATTGTGTAGTTTAGTGTGTGTAGCCTTGGAGTGATTATCTTAATTCACTGAGGTTCGCTAGCCAGCTATTTGTCGTCCTTAACGTAGGAGACTCTGCTAGCTAGCCAACGTCTGCTGTTTTGAATTCAACAACCCGGTCAGGTGGTTTCACATTTTCGTTTCGTTTCATTGCAGTGCAGCGGTTTGATTTGTTTGATCGTGGCTAGCTGCATAGCCGTCTTTGTTTCAAAGATAATTGTGTAGTCTAGACCGATTCCCTAGGTTAGCTAGCCAGCTATTGTCGTTCTTTTAACTCAACGTAACGTAAACAACACTGCTAGCTAGCCAGCTAGCCCCCGAATAGCAGCACTGTAGAATTATTACACTCAACGGAACGACTTGATTAGTGTAGTGTCAACAACGCAGCTACTGCCAGCTAGCCTACTTTAGCAGTACTGTATCATTTTAATCATTTTAGTCAATAAGATTCTTGCTACGTAAGCTTAACTTTCTGAACATTCGAGACGTGTAGTCCGCTTGTCATTCCAATTTCCTTGCATTAGCGTAGCCTTTTCTGTAGCCTGTCAACTATGTGTCTGTCTATCCCTGTTCTCTCCTCTGCACAGACCATACAAACGCTCCACATCACAAGGGGCCGCGACCACCCTAACCTGGTGGTCCCAGCGCGTACGACCCACGTGGAGTTCCAGGTCTCTGGTAGCCTCTGGAACTGCCAATCTGCGGCCAACAAGGCAGAGTTCATCTCAGCCTATGCCTCCTCCAGTCCCTTGACTTCTTGGCACTGACGGAAACATGGATCACCACAGATAACACTGCTACTCCTACTGCTCTCTCCTCGTCCGCCCACGTGTTCTTGCACACCCCGAGAGCTTCTGGTCAGCGGGGTGGTGGCACCGGGATCCTCATCTCTCCCAAGTGGTCTTTCTCTCTTCTCCCTTACCCATCTGTCTATTGCCTCCTTTGAATTCCATGCTGTCACAGTTACCAGCCCTTTCAAGCTTAACATCCTTATCATTTATCGCCCTCCAGGTTCCTCGGAGAGTTCATCAATGAGCTTGATGCCTTGATAAGCTCCTTTCCTGAGGACGGCTCACCTCTCACAGTCCTGGGCGACTTTAACCTCCCCACGTCTACCTTTGACTCATTCCTCTCTGCCTCCTTCTTTCCACTCCTCTCCTCTTTTGACCTCACCCTCTCACCCTCCCCCCTACTCACAAGGCAGGCAATACGCTTGACCTCATCTTTACTAGATGCTGTTCTTCCACTAACCTCATTGCAACTCCCTCCAAGTCTCCGACCACTACCTTGTATCCTTTTCCCTCTCGCTCTCATCCAACACTTCCCACACTGCCCCTACTCGGATGGTATCGCGCCGTCCCACCTCTCGCTCTCTCCCCCGCTACTCTCTCCTCTTCCATCCTATCTTCTCTTCCCTCTGCTCAAACTTTCTCCAACCTATCTCCTGATTCTGCCTCCTCAACCCTCCTCTCCTCCCTT
Organism: Oncorhynchus keta; assembly: GCF_023373465.1. Lineage (NCBI taxonomy): Eukaryota > Metazoa > Chordata > Actinopteri > Salmoniformes > Salmonidae > Oncorhynchus > Oncorhynchus keta. The sequence goes on along the minus strand of NC_068437.1, from coordinate 22,180,005 downwards.
ACTGCATCCTTTGACTCCCTATGTCCCCTATCCTCCAGGCCGGCTCGGTCCTCCCTCCCGCTCCGTGGCTCGACGACTCATTGCGAGCTCACAGAACAGGGCTCCGGGCAGCCGAGCGGAAATGGAGGAAAACTCGCCTCCCTGCGGACCTGGCATCCTTTCACTCCCTCCTCTCTACATTTTCCTCCTCTGTCTCTGCTGCTAAAGCCACTTTCTACCATTCTAAATTCCAAGCATCTGCCTCTAACCCTAGGAAGCTCTTTGCCACCTTCTCCTCCCTCCTGAATCCTCCCCCCCTCCCTCCTCCCTCTCTGCAGATGACTTCGTCAACCATTTTGAAAAGAAGGTCGATGACATCCGATCCTCGTTTGCTAAGTCAAACGACACCGCTGGTTCTGCTCACACTGCCCTACCCTATGCTCTGACCTCTTTCTCCCCTCTCTCTCCAGATGAAATCTCGCGTCTTGTGACGGCCGGCCGCCCAACAACCTGCCCGCTTGACCCTATCCCCTCCTCTCTTCTCCAGACCATTTCCGGAGACCTTCTCCCTTACCTCACCTCGCTCATCAACTCATCCCTGACCGCTGGCTACGTCCCTCCCGTCTTCAAGAGAGCGAGAGTTGCACCCTTCTGAAAAAACCTACACTCGATCCCTCCGATGTCAACAACTACAGACCAGTATCCCTTCTCTCTTTTCTCTCCAAAACTCTTGAGCGTGCCGTCCTTGGCCAGCTCTACCGCTATCTCTCTCAGAATGACCTTCTTGATCCAAATCAGTCAGGTTTCAAGACTAGTCATTCAACTGAGACTGCTCTTCTCTGTATCACGGAGGCGCTCCGCACTGCTAAAGCTAACTCTCTCTCCTCTGCTCTCATCCTTCTAGACCTATCGGCTGCCTTCGATACTGTGAACCATCAGATCCTCCTCTCCACCCTCTCCGAGTTGGGCATCTCCGGCGCGGCCCACGCTTGATTGCGTCCTACCTGACAGGTCGCTCCTACCAGGTGGCGTGGCGAGAATCTGTCTCCTCACCACGCGCTCTCACCACTGGTGTCCCCCAGGGCTCTGTTCTAGGCCCTCTCTTATTCTCGCTATACACCAAGTCACTTGGCTCTGTCATAACCTCACATGGTCTCTCCTATCATTGCTATGCAGACGACACACAATTAATCTTCTCCTTTCCCCCTTCTGATGACCAGGTGGCGAATCGCATCTCTGCATGTCTGGCAGACATATCAGTGTGGATGACGGATCACCACCTCAAGCTGAACCTCAGCAAGACGGAGCTCCTCTTCCTCCCGGGAAGGACTGCCCGTTCCATGATCTCGCCATCACGGTTGACAACTCCATTGTGTCCTCCTCCCAGAGCGCTAAGAACCTTGGCGTGATCCTGGACAACACCCTGACGTTCTCAACTAACATCAAGGCGGTGTCCCGTTCCTGTAGGTTCATGCTCTACAACATCCGCAGAGTACGACCCTGCCTCACACAGGAAGCGGCGCAGGTCCTAATCCAGGCACTTGTCATCTCCCGTCTTGATTACTGCAACTCGCTGTTGGCTGGGCTCCCTGCCTGTGCCATTAAACCCCTACAACTCATCCAGAACGCCGCAGCCCGTCTGGTGTTCAACCTTCCCAAGTTCTCTCACGTCACCCCGCTCCTCCGCTCTCTCCACTGGCTTCCAGTTGAAGCTCGCATCCGCTACAAGACCATGGTGCTCGCCACGGAGCTGTGAGGGGAACGGCACCTCAGTACCTCCAGGCTCTGATCAGGCCCTACACCCAAACAAGGGCACTGCGTTCATCCACCTCTGGCCTGCTCGCCTCCCTACCACTGAGGAAGTACAGTTCCCGCTCAGCCCAGTCAAAACTGTTCGCTGCTCTGGCCCCCAATGGTGGAACAAACTCCCTCACGACGCCAGGACAGCGGAGTCAATCACCACCTTCCGGAGACACCTGAAACCCCACCTCTTCAAGGAATACCTAGGATAGGGTAAGTAAGGGTAAGTAATCCTTCTCACCCCCCTTCTCCCCCAACAAGATTTAGATGCAAGTGGCTGTTCCACTGGTTGTCATAAGGTGTATGCACCAATTTGTAAGTCGCTCTGGATAAGAGCGTCTGCTAAATGACTTAAATGTAAATGTAAATGTAAATGTAAATGTGATATTTCAGTTTTTTATTTTGAATACATTTGCAAAAAAACAAACAGTTTTTGCTTTGTCATTATGGGGTATTGTGTGTAGAATGATGAGGATAAAAGCAATTTAATACATTTTTGAATAAGGCTGTAACGTAAAACAAAATGTGGAAAAAGTCAAGGGGTCTGAATACTTTCCGAATGCACTGTATCTAACTCTATCACTCCAGTATATCGCCACATTGTAAATATGGTATTTGCCACACCCTAATCTGTTTCACCTGTCTCATCTGTTTCACCTGTTACTTTCAAACTGTCTGCATCTGGGTCTTTTATCCTGAGGTCGGATAGTATAGGAACTGACCTTGCGTATAGCTTCAAACTTTCTCTTGTTCTTCTTATTTTTATTTCTTGTGTGTTTTTATTCTACCTTATGTTTCTTTTAGTACTATATCGATATTGATTACTGCGTTGTTGGGTTTAGAGCTTGCAAGAAAGTAATTTCATTGTACTTGTGCACGTGCCATTAAACTTGAAACTGAAATTGAACATGTAGAGAAAACAAAGAATGTGTAAATATTTCACGACATAGCAATATGAATGTAGGTGTCACGTGTGCGCCCTCTCCAGCCTCTAGGTCACCAGGCTGCCTGTTATGGCGCACACCTGTCACCAGCGTTACGTGCATTATGACACTCACCTGGACTCCATCACCTCCTTGGTTACCTGCCCTATATATGTCAATCCCTTTGGGTTCTTCCCCAGTCGTCATTGTTTCTGTTTCTGTTCCAGTGTCATGTCTGTGTGTCGTTTGTGTTTCTTGTTTTGTACCTCTCAGGGGCGTTATTGCTGGGGAAAGGGTTCATTATCCATCCACACTTGACGGAAGTAGATGTAAACTCAGCAACCAAAAAATCGTCCTTTTTTCAGGACCCTGTCTTTCAAAGATAATTCGTAAGAATCCAAATAACTTTGCAGATCTTCATTGTAAAGGGTTCAAACACTTTTTCCCATGTTTGTTCAATGAACCATAAACAATTAATGAACATGCAGAACTGTAGAACTTCTTATGGAGGAGTGTTCCTGTGGCGGGACCAAATCAGCGGAAATTTTAGAACGCCACCTATAGTTTTTGATAAAACTCAAACTTTCATTAAAACACATATGCAAGGTACTGAATTAAAGCTACATTCATTGTGAATCTAGCCACCAAGTCAGATTTGTAAAATGCTTTTCGGCGAAAGCATGAGAAGCTATTATCTGATAGCATGCACCCCCCTAAATACCGCAACGTCACCTAAACAACAGATTTTGCGGTAGCCGGCGCTACCCAAAACGCAGAAATAAAATATAAAACATTCATTACCTTTGACTAGCTTCTTTGTTGGCACTCCTATATGTCCCATAAACATCACAATTGGGTATTTTTCCCGATTAAATCTGTCATTGTATAGCCAAAATGTCATTTGCTCGAAGCCGGTCTGATCCAGGAAAATGCAATTTTCCAAGACGCAACGTCACTTTTTAAAATTACAAAAGTTGCCTATAAACTTTTAGAAATCACTTCAAACTACTTTTCTAAACCAACTTTAGGTATTAATAAACGTTAATAATCTATAAAATTGATCACGGGGCGATCTGTATTCGATAGTAGCAAGTCTTGAAATCATCGTCCATGTTTTCCATTTTCACAACATCCTGTGGTGAGCCTAAAACAGGAAGGGCCTACACGTCATCAAACCAAAGATAAAGCAAACTTTAAATGCCAGTACTAGCGACATCGTGTGGAAGCTGTAGGCGTTTACAGGGGATCCTCATTTATTTTCTTTCGCCTTAGACAATACATTGAATGGCGGATGAATATTTTTTTGGTGTTTTTGGTGATCAGTTTTACCAGGGATTTTTACTCCTAAACACGTTCTGTAATAGCCACAGACACGATTTAACTAGTTTTAGAGACTTCAGCGTGTGTTCTATACGCACATACTTATCATATGCATATACTATATTCCTGGCATGAGTAGCAGGACTTTGAAATGTTGCGCGATTTTTAACAAAAAGCTGCGAGAGGCTGCGAAAATTCGCATCATCCTTAACAGGTTTTAAGACACTAACAGCTTACAGATGGTAAGCAATTAAGGTCACAATTATGATAACTTAGGACACTAAAGAGGACTTTCTACTGACTCTGAACAACAGCAAAAGAAAGATGCCCAGGGTCCCTGCTCATCTGCATGAATGTGCCTTAGGCATGCTGCAAGGAGGCATGAGGACTGCAGATGTGGCCGGGGCAATAAATTGCAATGTCTGTACTGTGAGACGCCTAAGACAGCGCTAAAGGGAGACAGGATGGACAGCTGATCGTCCTCGCAGTGGCAGACCACGTGTAACAACACCTGCACAAGATCGGTACAGCCGAACATCACACCTGCGGGACAGGTACAGGATTGCAACAACAACTGCCCGAGTTACACCAGGAATGCACAATCCCTCCATCAGTGCTGAGACTGTCAGCAATAGGCTGAGAGGGGCTGGACTGAGGGCTTGTAGGCCTGTTGTAAGGCAGGTCCTCATCAGACATCACCGGCAATAACGTTGCCTTTGGGCACAAACCCACCGTCGCTGGACCAGACCGGACTGGCAAAAAGTGCTCTTCACTGACGAGTTGTGGTTTTGTCTCACCAGGGGTGATGGTCGGATTCGTGTTTACCGTCGAAGGAGTGAGCATGACACCAAGACCTGTACTCTGGAGCGGGATTGATTTGGATGTGGACGGTCCGTGATCGGACTGAACATGGTCTGGGGAAATGGTGTGTCACAGCTGCATGCGGACTGAGCTTGTTACTTTTGATTTTGACCCCTTTGTTCAGGGTAACATCTCATGTCTGTGGAACTGTAGCAGTTGAGAACTGTAACTTCCCTATACAGCAAATGATTGAACATGTTGTGAAGTCCACGAGTGAGGAGATTCCCTATTTTACTGTGTGAACATGTTAACTGTACCTTCCTATATGGGCAGCTGACACTGGCCAAGTGGTTGAAAAGATACTTCTAGAATGGGCTACAAGGGTTACATTTTGATTTTGACCTTTTACTGTGAACAAGATTTACTGTATTGTTCAGGGACATCTGTGACTGAATATTGATGTGAACATTTCTGTTAGTCAAACATGTCTGTGGAACTTGTTGTACATATTTATTCCCTATAGTGGGCTCAGTTGTTGAATGTGTACATATTATACTGTAACTTCCCTATAGTGGGCTCATACAAATATTTACACATGTTAAGTTTGCATGAAAATGGGCTAAACGCTGATGTTGACAGTGAGTGAGGACGTTTCATTTTTTTGCTTAGTTTAACATGTACCTTCCTATAGTGGGCTAAACAGATGGAACAACAGCTGAAACCCCTTCTGAGAATTCACGTTGGAGCTCATAGTGGGCAAACAATAACATGAACCTTCCCTATAGTGGGCCTAAACAGCTGATAAATATCAATTGGTTATGTTGTGCTGTACCTTCCCTATAGTGGGCTAAACAGCTGATGTGAACATGTTGTGCTGTACAAAGAAGTTGTGCTGTACCTTCCCTATAGTGGGCTAAACAGCATGTGAAGTGTGCTGTACCTTCCCTATAGTGGGCTAAACAGCTGATGTGAAATATTCTGTTGGTGTTCCTATAGTGGGCTAAACAGCTGATGTGAACATGTTGTGCTGTAGTGGGCTAAACAGCTGATGTGAACATATTATACTGGTGGGCTAAACAGCTGATGTGAATTATGTTTCCCTATAGTGGGCTAAACAGCTGATGTGAACATGTTGTGCTGTACCTTGAACAGCTGATGTGAACATTTACTTAGTATGTAGTATTCCCTATAGTAAACAGGATGTGAAATGAAGTGGGCTAAACAGCTGATGTGAACATGTTGTGCTGTACTGTGGGCTAAACAGCTGATGTGAACATGACCTTCCCTAAGTGGGCTAAACAGCTGATGTGAACATATGTTGTGCTGTACCTTCCTATAGTGGGCTAAACAGCTATGTGAACATATTATACTGTAACTTCCTATAGTGGGCTAAACAGCTGATGTGAACATGTTGTACTGTACCTTCCCTATAGTGGGCTAAACAGCTGATGTGAACATGTTGTGCTGTACCTTCCCTATAGTGGGCTAAACAGCTGATGTGAACATGTTGTGCTGTACCTTCCCTATGGGCTAAACAGCTGGGCTGTAAAGTGGGCTAAACAGCTGATGTGAACATGTTGTGCTGTAACTTCCCTATAGTGGGCTAAACAGCTGATGTGAACATGCTGTAACTTCCCTATAGTGAAACAGCTGTTGTACTGTACCTTCCCTATAGTGGGCTAAACAGCTGATGTGAACATGTTATACTGTACCTTCCCTATAGTGGGCTAAACAGCTGATGTGAACTGTACCTTCCCTATAGTGGGCTAAACAGCTGATGTGAACATGTTGTGCTGTACCTTCCTAAACAGCTATAGTTGGGCTAAAACAGCTGATGTGAACATGTTGTGCTGTACCTTCCCCTATAGTGGGCTAAACAGCTGATGTGAACATGTTGTGCTGTAACTTCCCTATAGTGGGCTAAACAGCTGATGTGAAGCATGTTGTGCTGTATTCCCTATAGTGGGCTAAACAGCTGATGTGAACATGTTGTGCTGTACCTTCCCTATAGTGGGCTAAACAGCTGATGTGAACATGTTGTGCTGTACCTTCCCTATAGTGGGCTAAACAGCTGATGTGAACATGTTGTGCTGTACCTTCCCTATAGTGGGCTAAACAGCTGATGTGAACATGTTGTGCTGTACCTTCCCTATAGTGGGCTAAACAGCTGATGTGAACATGTTGTGCTGTACCTTCCCTATAGTGGGCTAAACAGCTGATGTGAACATGTTTCCCTATAGTGGGCTGCTGATGTGAACATGTCCCTATAGTGGGCTAAACAGCTGATGTGAACATGTTGTGCTGTACCTTCCCTATAGTGGGCTAAACAGCTGATGTGAACATGTTGTGCTGTACCCTTCCCTATAGTGGGCTAAACAGCTGATGTGAACATGCTGTGCTGTACCTTCCCTATAGTGGGCTAAACAGCTGATTATTCTACTGTAACATGTCCCTTCCCTATAGTGGGCTAAACAGCTGATGTGAACATGTTGTGCTGTACCTTCTCTATAGTGGGCTAAACAGCTGATGTGAACATGTTGTACTGTACCTTCCCCTATAGTGGGCTAAACAGCTGATGTGAACATGTTGTGCTGTACCTTCCCTATAGTGGGCTAAACAGCTGATGTGAACATGTTGTGCTGTACCTTCCTATAGTGGGCTAAACAGCTGAGTGAACATGTTGTGCTGTACCTTCCCTATAGTGGGCTAAACAGCTGATGTGAACATGTTGTGCTGTACCTTCCCTATAGTGGGCTAAACAGCTGATGTGAACATGTTGTGCTGTACCTTCCAGCTATAGTGGGCTAAACAGCTGATGTGAACATGTTGTGCTGTACCTTCCCTATAGTGGGCTAAACAGCTGATGTGAACATGTTGTGCTGTAAATAGTGGGCTAAACAGCTGATGTGAACATGTTGTGCTGTACCTTCCTATAGTGGGCTAAACAGCTGATGTGAACATGTTGTGCTGTACCTTCCCTATAGTGGGCTAAACAGCTGATGTGAACATGTTGTGCTGTACCTTCCTATAGTGGGCTAAACAGCTGATGTGAACATGTTGTGCTGTCCTTCTATAGTGGGCTAAACAGCTGATGTGAACATGTTGTGCTGTACCTTCCTATAGTGGGCAAACAGCTGATGTGAACATGTTGTGCTGTACCTTCCCTATAGTGGGCTAAACAGCTGATGAACATGTTGTGCTGTACCTTCCCTATAGTGGGCTAAACAGCTGATGTGAACATGTTGTGCTGTACCTTCCCTATGATGTGAACATGTTGTGCTGTGGGGCTAAACAGCTGATGTGAACATGTTGTGCTGTACCTTCCCTATAGTGGGCTAAACAGCTGATGTGAACATGTTGTGCTGTACCTTCCCTATAGTGGGCTAAACAGCTGATGTGAACATGTTGTGCTGATAACATGTTGTGCTTCCTTCCCTATAGTGGGCTAAACAGCTGATGTGAACATGTTGTGCTGTAAAAACAGCTGATGTGAACATGTTGTGCTGTACCTTCCTATAGTGGGCTAAACAGCTGATGTGAACATGTTGTGCTGTACCTTCCTATAGTGGGCTAAACAGCTGATGTGAACATGTTGTGCTGTACCTTCCCTATAGTGGGCTAAACAGCTGATGTGAACATGTTGTGCTGTACCTTCCCTATAGTGGGCTAAACAGCTGATGTGAACATGTTGTGCTGTACCTTCCTCTATAGTGGGCTAAACAGCTGATGTGAACATGTTGTGCTGTACCTTCCCTATAGTGGGCTAAACAGCTGATGTGAACATGTTACCTTCCCTATAGTGCTGTAACATGTTGTGCTTCCCCTATAGTGGGCTAAACAGCTGATGTGAACATGTTGTGCTGTACCTTCCCTATAGTGGGCTAAACAGCTGATGTGAACATGTTGTGCTGTACCTTCCCTATAGTGGGCTAAACAGCTGATGTGAACATGTTGTGCTGTACCTTCCCTATAGTGGGCTAAACAGCTGATGTGAACATGTTGTGCTGTACCTTCCCTATAGTGGGCTAAACAGCTGATGTGAACATGTTGTGCTGTACCTTCCTATAGTGGGCTAAACAGCTGATGTGAACATGTTGTGCTGTAACTTCCCTATAGTGGGCTAAACAGCTGATGTGAACATGTTGTGCTGTACCTTCTCTATAGTGGGCTAAACAGCTGATGTGAACATGTTGTGCTGTGGGCTAAACCTTCCTGTACCTTCCCTATAGTGGGCTAAACAGCTGATGTGAACATGTTGTGCTGTACCTTCCTATAGTAGCTGATGGCTATGATGTGAACATGTTGTGCTGGTGGGCTAAACAGCTGATGTGAACATGTTGTGCTGTACCTTCCCTATAGTGGGCTAAACAGCTGATGTGTTGTGCTGTACCTTCCCTATAGTGGGCTAAACAGCTGATGTGAACATGTTGTGCTGTACCTTCCCTATAGTGGGCTAAACAGCTGAAACATGTTGTGCTGTACCTTCCTATAGTGGGCTAAACAGCTGATGTGAACATGTTGTGCTGTACCTTCCCTATAGTGGGCTAAACAGCTGATGTGAACATGTTGTGCTGTACCTTCCCTATAGTGGGCTAAACAGCTGATGTGAACATGTTGTGCTGTACCTTCCCTATAGTGGGCTAAACAGCTGATGAACATGTTGTGCTGTACCTTCCCTATAGTGGGCTAAACAGCTGATGTGAACATGTTGTGCTGTACCTTCCTATAGTGGGCTAAACAGCTGATGTGAACATGTTGTGCTGTACCTTCCCTATAGTGGGCTAAACAGCTGATGTGAACATGTTGTGCTGTACCTTCCTTCTATAGTGGGCTAAACAGCTGATGTGAACATGTTGTGCTGTACCTTCCAGCTGATGTGAACATGTTGTGCTGTACCTTCCTATAGTGGGCTAAACAGCTGAGTGAACATGTTGTGCTGTACCTTCTCTATAGTGGGCTAAACAGCTGATGTGAACATGTTGTGCTGTACCTTCCCTATAGTGGGCTAAACAGCTGATGTGAACATGTTGTGCTGTACCTTCCCTATAGTGGGCTAAACAGCTGATGTGAACATGTTGTGCTGTACCTTCCCTATAGTGGGCTAAACAGCTGATGTGAACATGTTGTGCTGTACCTTCCCTATAGTGGGCTAAACAGCTGATGTGAACATGTTGTGCTGTACCTTCCCTATAGTGGGCTAAACAGCTGATGTGAACATGTTGTGCTGTACCTTCCCTATAGTGGGCTAAACAGCTGATGTGAACATGTTGTGCTGTACCTTCCCTATAGTGGGCTAAACAGCTGATGTGAACATGTTGTGCTGTACCTTCCCTAAACAGCTGATAGTTGGGCTAAACAGCTGATGTGAACATGTTTGTGCTGTACCTTCCCTATAGTGGGCTAAACAGCTGATGTGAACATGTTGTGCTGTACCTTCCCTATAGTGGGCTAAACAGCTGATGTGAACATGTTGTGCTGTACCTTCCTATAGTGGGCTAAACAGCTGATGTGAACATGTTGTGCTGTACCTTCCCTATAGTGGGCTAAACAGCTGATGTGAACATGTTGTGCTGTACCTTCTCTATAGTGGGCTAAACAGCTGATGTGAACATGTTGTGCTGTACCTTCCCTATAGTGGGCTAAACAGCTGATGTGAACATGTTGTGCTGTACCTTCTCTATAGTGGGCTAAACAGCTGATGTGAACATGTTGTGCTGTACCTTCCCTATAGTGGGCTAAACAGCTGATGTGAACATGTTGTGCTGTACCTTCCCTATAGTGGGCTAAACAGCTGATGTGAACATGTTGTGCTGTACCTTCTCTATAGTGGGCTAAACAGCTGATGTGAACATGTTGTGCTGTACCTTCCCTATAGTGGGCTAAACAGCTGATGTGAACATGTTGTGCTGTACCTTCCCTATAGTGGGCTAAACAGCTGATGTGAACATGTTGTGCTGTACCTTCCCTATAGTGGGCTAAACAGCTGACGTGAACATGTTGTGCTGTACCTTCCCTATAGTGGGCTAAACAGCTGATGTGAACATGTTGTGCTGTACCTTCTCTATAGTGGGCTAAACAGCTGATGTGAACATATTATACTGTAACTTCCCTACAGTGGGCTAAACAGCTGATGTGAACATGTTGTGCTGTACCTTCCCTATAGTGGGCTAAACAGCTGATGTGAACATGTTGTGCTGTACCTTCCCTATAGTGGGCTAAACAGCTGATGTGAACATGTTGTGCTGTACCTTCCCTATAGTGGGCTAAACAGCTGATGTGAACATGTTGTGCTGTACCTTCCCTATAGTGGGCTAAACAGCTGATGTGAACATGTTGTGCTGTACCTTCCCTATAGTGGGCTAAACAGCTGATGTGAACATGTTGTGCTGTACCTTCCCTATAGTGGGCTAAACAGCTGATGTGAACATGATTGAACATGCTGTACCTTCCCCTATAGTGGGCTAAACAGCTGAGTGAACATGTTGTGCTGTACCTTCCTATAGTGGGCTAAACAGCTGATGTGAACATGTTGTGCTGTACCTTCCCTATAGTGGGCTAAACAGCTGATGTGAACATGTTGTTGTACCTTCCTATAGTGGGCTAAACAGCTGATGTGAACATGTTGTGCTGTACCTTCCCTATAGTGGGCTAAACAGCTGATGTGAACATGTTGTGCCTAATTACAGCCTATAGTTCAGCTGATGTGAACATTTGCTGTAGTGAACTTTGTGCTGTACCTTCCCTAACCTGATGTGAACATGTTGTGCTGTACCTTCCTATAGGGGCTACATCACCTTCCCTATAGAAGCATGCATGTTGTGCTGTACCTTCCCTATAGTGGGCTTGATGTGAACATATCATAGTGGGCTAAACAGCTGAGTGAACATGTTGTGCTGTAACTCAGTGGCTAAACAGCTGATGTGAACATGTTGTGCTGTACCTTCCTATAGTGGGCTAAACAGCCTTCCCTACTAGTGGGCTAAACAGTGTAGTGGGCTAAACAGCTGGTTCCTACCAACTGTTGTTGATGTTACCTAACAACTGTACCATTGAGGTGAAGTAGAAGAGGCACAACTTTATTATGTATGTGTGTTGGAGCATTAGCCCTGCACCCAATGAGTTCATAAAAGTGAAAACTGTTTGATATTTGGACTTTCACCTCACTGCCTTCTCTCTAATCATCCAGAGCTCATACTGTACATGAATGTAACGTCCTAATTTACTCCAGTCTCCTGCTCTGCTCTGATAGTGTAGTGGCTGGTGGGGAATGTAAACAAACAGCCACGGCCCTAATTCCATCTTTAAGCTGTCACTTCCACTGAGGAACTGCTTTTAAATAACTGTTGCAGGGAAAAGGATAAGAGGACTCTCAGTGCATTTTTTATGAAATTCACTTTCGATGCTGAAAACATTGATTTGCAGCTCCACATACGGCTGAAAGTTCAGCAAATTAACATTGACATTATTTATCCTCATCTTTTCTCTCTTTGACTGAAGTTGAGCTCCCACTGACAGCTTATTTAGACAGTTGTAAATAAAACAAATAAACATATTAGATTGGAATGTTTGATTATGTGTCTTCAAGTGTGTGTGTGTGTGTGTGTGTGTGTGTGTGTGTGTGTGTGTGTGTGTGTGTGTGTGTGTGTGTGTGTGTGTGTGTGTGTGTGTGTGTGTGTGTGTGTGTGTGTGTGTGTGTGTGTGTGTGTGTGTGTGTGTGTGTGTGTGTGTGTGTGTGTGTGTGTGTGTGTGTGACATACCAATATAAATGTAGTCTCTCCTACATGTAAAAAAAAATATGCCTAATTAAGGACTGGGTCTTAAAAATGTATTTATTATCAATGGATAGGGTAGTTTATCAATGGATAGGGTAGTTTATCAATGGATAGGGTAGTTTATCAATGGATAGGGTAGTTTATCAATGGATAGGGTAGTTTATCAATGGATAGGGTAGGTTTATCAATGGATAGGGTAGTTTATCAATGGATAGGGTAGTTTATCAATGGATAGGGTGGTTTATCAATGGATAGGGTAGTTTATCAATGGATAGGGTAGTTTATCAATGGATAGGGTAGTTTATCAATGGATAGGGTAGTTTATCAATGGATAGGGTAGTTTATCAATGCCAATAACAATGGTCTATCTAGACTATAACAATAGTTTATAGCAGCTAGGGCATGTTCTGTAGCTCTGTCTATGAAGTCATATGTTTTACCTCCCCAGTCCTGAATCAATGGCTGTAAATAGTGTTACTTAAGATGTCCATAATGGCATTAGAATAATTTTGAACAAGGAGACGGTTTAAGAAAAGAAAGGTACACCGAAGTGAGATTTTTTAAGCACCCTGAGTCACAGCAATTGGTTAACCATTATTTGTTCAGTGATGAGTTTGTGGGATCCTGTTCGTATTATGCAACGTCTTATGCAATTCACATTATAGGTACAGGGACACCACTTGTTTGTCTGTTGAGAAGTAGCGGCATTGCAAAGACAAGTTAATAGTGTCGGGGTCAATACTGAATGCATTACAGGTCAGAACAGAGACACCATAACCTGAGAATGTCCAGACAGAGTTGCATCATATCAATTGATGCGGTAACCATAGATGCAGGTGTCATTTGGTTAGCTAGCAAGAAATGAGAATCACTTTGCTGGCTAGTTATGCTGAACTTGAACGACTGTTATCCAGACAGCATATGTCTTGCGTTCGTAAATCCACTCTGGCTATCTACTCCGATTTCAGAGCACTCTTGTCTGAGTGTGCCAGAGCACAGAATAACTGATGAATTTACGAACGTAAAATGCTCAGAGTGAGATGTTCTCTAATTTGTGTCTGGAAGTAGCTAGCTTGCAAGCAAGCCAACTTTAGCCAGTTAGCTGATGTGCTTGTTTGGGACAAGCATGCACTGGCAGGGAAGCTGCAGAAGGATGAGCAGGATACTACAATACCCCATCATTTATCAGTGCAATTTCGACAGCCAACTAGCTGAAAGAGTTTGAGAGGGTTTATCTAATGTTCCTTCGTTATATTTTTTAGCTCATCATGCTCTGGCTAGCATTAGTTGTTGAGCTTGTTGTTTTTTCATCAATAGGACTGTAAAGTTCCCAAATGTAAGAGGGCTCCAGTTATACAGTGCCTTGCGAAAGTATTCGGCCCCCTTGAACTTTGCGACCTTTTGCCACATTTCAGGCTTCAAACATAAAGATATAAAACTGTATTTTTTTGTGAAGAATCAACAAGTGGGACACAATCATGAATTGGAACGACATTTATTGGATATTTCAAACTTTTTTAACAAATCAAAAACTGAAAAATTGGGCGTGCAAAATTATTCAGCCCCCTTAAGTTAATACTTTGTAGCGCCACCTTTTGCTGTGATTACAGCTGTAAGTCGCTTGGGGTATGTCTCTATCAGTTTTGCACATCGAGAGACTGAAATTTTTTCCCATTCCTCCTTGCAAAACAGCTCGAGCTCAGTGAGGTTGGATGGAGAGCATTTGTGAACAGCAGTTTTCAGTTCTTTCCACAGATTCTCGATTGGATTCAGGTCTGGACTTTGACTTGGCCATTCTAACACCTGGATATGTTTATTTTTGAACCATTCCATTGTAGATTTTGCTTTATGTTTTGGATCATTGTCTTGTTGGAAGACAAATCTCCGTCCCAGTCTCAGGTCTTTTGCAGACTCCATCAGGTTTTCTTCCAGAATGGTCCTGTATTTGGCTCCATCCATCTTCCCATCAATTTTAACCATCTTCCCTGTCCCTGCTGAAGAAAAGCAGGCCCAAACCATGATGCTGCCACCACCATGTTTGACAGTGGGGATGGTGTGTTCAGGTGATGAGCTGTGTTGCTTTTACGCCAAACATAACGTTTTGCATTGTTGCCAAAAAGTTCAATTTTGGTTTCATCTGACCAGAGCACCTTCTTCCACATGTTTGGTGTGTCTCCCAGGTGGCTTGTGGCAAACTTTAAATGACACTTTTTATGGATATCTTTAAGAAATGGCTTTCTTCTTGCCACTCTTCCATAAAGGCCAGATTTGTGCAATATACGACTGATTGTTGTCCTATGGACAGAGTCTCCCACCTCAGCTGTAGATCTCTGCAGTTCATCCAGAGTAATCATGGGCCTCTTGGCTGCATCTCTGATCAGTCTTCTCATTGTATGAGCTGAAAGTTTAGAGGGACGGCCAGGTCTTGGTAGATTTGCAGTGGTCTGATACTCCTTCCATTTCAATATTGTCACTTGCACAGTGCTCCTTGGGATGTTTAAAGCTTGGGAAATCTTTTTGTATCCAAATCCGGCTTTAAACTTCTTCACAACAGTATCTCGGACCTGCCTGGTGTGTTCCTTGTTCTTCATGATGCTCTCTGCGCTTTTAACGGACCTCTGAGACTATCACAGTGCAGGTGCATTTATACGGAGACTTGATTACACACAGGTGGATTGTATTTATCATCATTAGTCATTTAGGTCAACATTGGATCATTCAGAGATCCTCACTGAACTTCTGGAGAGAGTTTGCTGCACTGAAAGTAAAGGGGCTGAATAATTTTGCACGGCCAATTTTTCAGTTTTTGATTTGTTAAAAAAGTTTGAAATATCAAATAAATGTCGTTCCACTTCATCATTGTGTCCCACTTGTTGTTGATTCTTCACAAAAAAATACAGTTTTATATCTTTATGTTTGAAGCCTGAAATGTGGCAAAAGGTCGCAAAGTTCAAGGGGGCGGAATACTTTCGCAAGGCACTGTATTTACATATTTGCATTTAGGTGTATTTTGTGGCTTTTGCCGAATGCGTTCTAATGATCTAAAGACATGCTGTTGCAACTGCCTGTAAACACAGTCCAGTTCAAAGTGAATGATGGCAGGCTGGTCTGAGTGGACTCCAGTCCTGTACAAGACAGATGTTTTTATTAGGTTTAATTAACTGCAGTGTCTATTAAATGTCCAAACGCACAGACGCTTTCCTACTCTATATGCTGTAACATTTTCACAAATGCCTTACTATACGTAATTCCAAAACATTCTATGAATTCATGAAATGCAAAACAATGATATTTAAGTGCCCGCTTGTCAGAAAATGTAAAAGGGGGGCGCTGGTGAGCAGCAACGTGTAAAAATACCTGTTTTTTCGGTGCTCATGTCAAGGACGAACAATTTACTATTAATATTTCACCAAAACCTCCCTACCGCGTTTATTTTCTAATATTTTATAAGGAATCAAACGCAATTCACAAATGTGTCAATTTTTCCTGACATTTTTGGCCTTTTCATCGTACCATGTCGAAACAACAATGGCCACGAGTCACAAAAGAGCAGGCCTCTAATAACGCCTTGGGCTCACCGGACACTGACACGGAATCTGACCCCCCGATCTAGCCAAGGTACTGGTGGCTATCAATAAGTCTGAACAGACTGTGCTGTCTAAGATGGAGTCACTATCCACTGACCTATCTGCACAAATAGCCACTCTCTCGCTACCGGGGTCAACACAAAGATTGACTCTGTTAAAGAAGACTTGGAGAAACAGGACACCCGTCTGTATAGCCTGTAGGGTGACGCAAATACTTACTTCTAACAAAGTGGTGATACTGGAAGAGCAAGCCACCCGGCTATCATCAGATGTCGTCAAACTGACTTCTAAAGTCGAGGACCTCGAGAACAGACAGCACCGGGGGAACGGTGGCATTTTCAGCATGAGAGAGGAACTGGAGACCATAGGCCTCGATTACGCCCCCACCCTTGACTTTGTGCACAGAAGTTTACAGTCCGCACCGAAGAATGGAGAGCCACCCAGATCCAACGTAGTCAAATTCCACTACTTTCAGCAGAAAGAAGATATCCTCTGTAAGGCATCACGAGCGGCTCCCATCACCCACGAAGGCAAGACGATTTGCATTTACCCGGAATACACGGCGGCAGTCATGAAGAAGAGGTCGGCCTTCAACGAAGCAACATGGCTCCTACATCGCTGTCGGGACACCAAGTTCGGCATTCTCTAAACAGCAGTGCTGAAGATCACTACTCCCTCCGGCGAGCAGAAGACATGGACCCAACCAGGGCCAACCAGGGCCAAAGAATACATCGTCACACATCTACATCCACATGAGGACTGGTGGCATATGGCTAACTAGCCATTGTAGGCTCGTACACTGACCCTGACCCTACACTAGCCCACCTATCAACAACTAGTGAACTCATCTCTTGATTAGAAACGTGCCTCCACCCTGCTGCCAAAAAGGACAATTATTCTTCCAATAACTTGACGTTATGAACAATTATGGTATGTACGGTACCAGTCAAAAGTTTGGACACTCATTCAAGGATTTTTATTTATATTTACTATTTTATACATTGTATAATAATAGTGAATACATCAAAACTATGAAATAACATATGGAATCACGTAGTAACCAAAAAAGTGTGAAACAAATCAAAATATTTTAGATTTTAGATTCTTCAAAGTAGCCACCTTTTTGCCTTGATTACAGCTTTGCACACACTCGGTTCTCTGATGTATAAGATAACTGAGGTGGTCCCTCTAGAATTCCTTCTCTGTGTAAACTTGATTAAGTTGGCCCTGGATAGAGCTCTACTGAGGTTCAGTTTAACATGGTAGTATCTTGTTCTAGTCTAGGAGAGGTAGATGCAGTCTTCCAACAGGGGGAAGGTCAGTGTAGCGGTCTTTGGTTTTCTGGGTATTTTTTTTTTTTTTCTGTTTTTTATTTTCTTTATATTTTATTATTCTGACCTTTCAGCACATTGGCCATGTGATTGTACTAACATTAATTTTGAATTACTATGACTATGCCTAATTCACATACTCTATGGTCCACTTGTGTAACGGCTTTCGTCGTCGGATGTGGAAGAGTAGTCGGACCAAGGTGCTGCGTGGTAAGTGTTCATATTATTTATTGAACTGAACACTAAATACAAAAATAACAAGAGACTAAATGAAACCGAAACTGTCCCCTAAGGTGCAAACACTGATACGGAAAACAACTACCCACAAAACCCCTGTGGGGAAAAGCTACCTAAGTATGGTTCTCAATCAGAGACAACGATAGACAGCTGTCCCTGATTGAGAACCATACCCGGCCCAAAACAAAGAAATACAAACACATAGAAAAAGAACATAGAATGCCCACCCAAATCACACCCTGACCAACCCAAAAATAGAGACATAAAAAGCTCTCTACGGTCAGGGCGTGACAACTTGCTTTATCAGCTGGAAATTAAAAGGAATTAACCATGTGGTCGAGCGTATGTATGCTCATCTTAATTCTTTAAGTCCAGACATTGATCCATCTCCGGTCCAGCAACCATGATAAACTAAAAAGAATATGGGTCGACCAGATATTTCACTCCAACTTTGGTGTTAAGGCCAGAGCGGCAGCCATCCTTATCAGAAAAAGCACCCTGTTTGTCTCCTCCAAAGTCATTTCAGATGCTAATGGCCGATATGTTATAGTGATGGGGAAATTGTTTAGCCTAACCTTTCTGGTCCTAATTGGGATGACGCTCAATTTTTCTCTGACCTCATTGCAACACTTCCTGACCTCAACTCTCAACATTTGATATTTCAATTGTGTATTACATCCAAGACTAGACAGAACCAGACCAAAGCCTGGCGCCTGGCGACTTGGCCTACTACAACTATCCTGTAATGCCTTTAAAAAATACACATCTAAGGGGCCTAATTATTTCATACACAGCTTATGACAACAAACAACGCACTGAATGCTTATTGGAGCTATCTCAACTCATTCTAGATGTGGACAACAGATATGCCCCTTCTCCGACTCCTGAACTCTACAAAGAGAGACTGCTACACCAATCAGAATTCGACAATCTTTCCATTCAACTAACGTAGCAGCCTCTGTTTAAGTTGAGGCAGACATTTTATGAACACGAAGAGAAAGCTGGCAAGTTGTTATCTCACCAGCTTCGAAAATCCGCTGCTAGAATCGCCATTCCTGAAATCTGTGTTGCAGCTGATTTAATTTCTCCAAATCCCAAATAAATCAACAATCAATTTAAGCAATTCTACTCTGGTCTTTACTCGTCAGAGAATCTTCCTGACGCATCATGTATGCCTGCATTTCTAGACAATCTGGACATTCCCTGTCTCAATTCAGATGAACAAACTAACATGGATGCCTCAATAAGTGATAATGAAGCTACTCTGGCAATCCAGTCCATATAGAACAGTAAAACTCCTGGGCCTGATGGCTACCCTATTGAATTTTATTAAGCATTCTCCTCCAAACTGTCCCCTGTCCTCGGCTCAATGTACAATGAAATCCTTTCTAATCGGAAACTGCCCCAGACGCTTACCCAGGCGACTATTTCTGTTTAGCTTAAAAGGACAAGAATTCCCTAGACTGCTAGACTGTGGCTCATAAGCCTCTTGTGTTTCATTTATAAAATTCTCACTATTGTCCTCTCGCTCTGTTTAGAGACAGTGATGCCTAATATAATTAATCTGATTAAACCAGATTTCTCTCAGGTAGGCAATCTTTCTATAATATGCACCGGCTATGTAATGTTCTTTATTCAGCCCACTCAACTCTACAGCCAGAGGTCGTCATCTCTCTTGATGCTGAGAAGGCTTTCGACCAGGTTGAGTGGGAATATGGATTTACAGTACTAGAGAGATTTAGGTTTGGCCCGTCATTCCTTTCCTGGATGAAGATTTTGTACTCGTCCCAAGTGGCTTCTGTTCGCTCCAACAATGTTTCCTCCTGCTACTTCCCTCTCCACAGGGGGTCCAGGCAGTGATGTTGTTTATCCTCTTTCCTGTTTGATATGGCTATTGAGCCTCTTGCTATCTCCCTGCGGGCAGAGGAGAGGATTAAGGGAATACTAAAGGGTGACATAACTCACAAGGTGTCCTTATACGCAGACAATCTTTAACCCGGTGTCACGCCCTGATCTGTTTCACCTGTTCTTGTGATTGTCTCCACCTCCTCCAGGTGTCACTTATTTTCCCCAGTGTATTTATCTCCTTCTGCTTGCCCTGACATCGAGCCTCTTTACCTCTTGGACTCAGGATCTGGTTTTGACCTTTTGCCTGTCTATGACCATTCTCTTGCCTACTCCTTTTGGATTATAAATAAACTACAAAAACTCTAACCATCTGCCTCCCGTGTCTGCATCTGGGTCTCGCCTTGTGCCCTGATACCCGGTGGAGTCTATACCCTATCTCTTGGACCTGCTACAAGGTTTTGGGACATTCTCTGGTTCGTTAAACCTAACAAAAAGTGTGCTCTTCCCCATTAATCAGTTAGCAGAAGGTATTGCGTATGCCAATTCCCCGTTATGCCAATTCCTGTTTAAAAATAACTTCAAAACACTGCCAGAGCGCACTCAGCAGGTGATCGTCTCTTCCCATTTCATTAGCAGGTCGCATTCATTCCGTTAAGGTGACTGTACTACCTAGGTTTTTGTACTCATTCCAAAGTCGATGTTCAAACAACTGGACAGCTGCAAGTCAAATCCCAATTTTTTACACTACCATTGGTCAGAAAATATATCTAAATGTGTTCATTGGGTTTGTATATTTGAAAACAAGGATGGTCCAACTTGTTACAGTCAAACCTTCCAACTTCTCCTGCCTCGCTCCGGTGCTCCCCACTGCCCATGAACCTTGGCACCCATGTTTTGAATCCCATTGTCAAGTACTCCCTTATATTCTGGTCCCAATTCTGAAGTCACTTTAGCCTTAAACAAGCAAGCGGCATCTCTCCATGAACATCTAATCATCTCTTCCCAGCGTCGCAGAGTGACACGGCTTTCCAGTTCTGGCATGGGAACGGTCTGTTTTTTTTGTGACCTATTTGTTGATAAAAAGTTTGTCTCATTCGATACTCATTCCCAATACCCACTTTTTCAGGTACCTGCAAACTCGCAGCTTTGCTAAAAAAAACATTTGCCTTCATTTCCACTTGAGCCCACTTATGTCCAGTCGAGAGGTGCTTAGATCTTAACCTGTATCTGAAGGGCACAATCTCCAGATTATACGACATAATACAGAACAATAATCCGCCTTCCTTAGCAAATACAAAATATGCATGGAAGCAAGACATGGGTAGCGAGCTACCCAATGACATATGGCAACATATTATTGGGCGTATCCACACCTCATCATTTAGCATAAGGCATGGGCTCATTCAGTTCAAAGTTTTGCACCGTCTTCATTACTCAAATGACAAACTGTCAAAAATATATCCAAATGTTGACCCAACTGTTTGAGAAGCCATCAGTCCAGCAACTGTGGGACACATGTTTTGGTCATGCCAATCTTTGAGTGGCTTCTGGGACCCCATATTTGAGGCATTCTCACATATGTGTAATACAACTCCTAGCCCCAACCCATTCACTGCCATTTTTGGTGTGCTTCACCTAAATCAGAATGTTACCACGCTGCGAGCTTGCCACCTTGTCCTATTTCACTGGAAGTCTGCAAAGCCGGCTTCCTTTATGCAGTGGTTTGAGGTGATGTTATCTCTGCCTCTGGAGAATGTTAGGTACACTGCGCATGGGTCTCGACAAAAGTTTAACTTAACCGGGTCCCAATTCATACAATACATGGAGAGCCTGTCTTTTACTTAGTGTACTGTATACTGTATACTGTATTACTGTATATTTTGGTAAGCAGTCATGTCTGCTCTAGTGGCCATATATTGTGCTGATAAGACTCAACTATAATTATGATACCGATTTTTATTTGTATTTAACTTTTTCCATTGTTTTTTATTTCTATTACTGTTTATGTTTTTGTCCTATTTCATTTACATTTCTGTGATATCCTTGTATGATGCCTTGGTGGGTGGATGGATGGATGGAAGTGAGGGAGGAGGGAGGGGTGGGTGGGTGGATGGATGGATGGAAGTGAGGGAGGAGGGAGGGTGGATGGATGGATGGATGGAAGTGAGGGAGGAGGGAGGGGTGGGTGGGTGGTTGGATGGATGGAAGTGAGGGAGGAGGGAGGGGTGGATGGATGGATGGATGGATGGATGGATGGATGGATGGATGGATGGATGGATGGATGGAAGGAAGTGAGGGAGGAGGGAGGGGTGGGTGGGTGGATGGATGGATGGATGGATGGATGGATGGATGGAAGTGAGGGAGGAGGGAGGGGTGGGCGGGTGGATGGATGGATGGAAGTGAGGGAGGAGGGAGGGGTGGGTGGGTGGTTGGATGGATGGAAGTGAGGGAGGGAGGGAGGATGGATGGATGGATGGATGGATGGATGGAAGTGAGGGAGGAGGGAGGGGTGGGTGGGTGGATGGATGGATGGAAGGATGGAAGCGAGGGAGGAGGGAGGGGTGGATGGATGGATGGAAGTGAGGGAGGAGGGGTGGGTGGGTGGATGGATGGAAGTGAGGGAGGAGGGAGGGGTGGGTGGGTGGTTGGATGGATGGAAGTGAGGGAGGAGGGAGGGGTGGATGGATGGATGGATGGAAGTGAGGGAGGAGGGAGGGGTGGTGGGTGGTTGGATGGATGGATGGGATGGATGGATGGATGGATGGAAGTTAGGGAGGAGGGAGGGGTGGGTGGGTGGATGGATGGATGGAAGTATGGGGAGGAGGGAGGGGTGGATGGATGGATGGATGAGGGAGGATGGATGGATGGATGGATGGATGGAAGTGAGGGAGGAGGGAGGGTGGGCGGGTGGATGGATGGATGGAAGTGAGGGAGGAGGGAGGGGTGGGTGGGTGGATGGATGGATGGATGGATGGATGGATGGATGGATGGATGGAAGTGAGGGAGGAGGGAGGGGTGTGGATGGATGGATGGGTGGATGGAAGTGAGGAAGGAGGGAGGGGTGGGTGGTTGGATGGATGGATGGAAGTGAGGGAGGAGGGAGGGGTGGATGGATGGATGGAAGTGAGGGAGGAGGGAGGGGTGGGTGGGTGGATGGATGGATGGATGGATGGATGGATGGATGGATGGATGGAAGTGAGGGAGGAGGGAGGGGTGGGCGGATGGATGGATGGATGGAAGTGAGGGAGGAGGGAGGGGTGGGTGGGTGGATGGATGGATGGAAGTGAGGAGGAGGGAGGGGTGGATGGATGGATGGGTGGATGGAAGTGAGGGAGGAGGGAGGGGTGGGTGGGTGGGTGGTTGGATGGATGGAAGCGAGGGAGGAGGGAGGGGTGGATGGATGGATGGATGGAGGGATGGATGGATGGATGGATGGAAGTGAGGAGGAGGGAGGGGTGGGTGGGTGGATGGATGGATGGAAGTGAGGGAGGAGGGAGGGGTGGATGGATGGATGGATGGAAGTGAGGGAGGGAGGGGGTGGGTGGATGGATGGATGGATGGATGGATGGATGGATGGATGGATGGATGGAAGTGAGGGAGGAGGGAGGGGTGGATGGATGGATGGATGGAAGTGAGGGAGGAGGGAGGGGTGGGGGTGGATGGATGGATGGATGGAAGTGAGGAGGAGGGAGGGGTGGATGGATGGATGGATGGAAATGAGGGAGGAGGGAGGGGTGGGTGGATGGAAGTGAGGGAGGAGGGAGGGGTGGGTGGTTGGATGGATGGAAGTGAGGGAGGAGGGAGGGGTGGATGGATGGATGGATGGATGGATGATGGATGGAAGTGAGGAGGAGGGAGGGGTGGTGGGTGGGTGGATGGATGGATGGAAGTGAGGGAGGAGGGAGGGGTGGGTGGGTGGTTGATGGATGGAAGTGAGGGAGGAGGGAGGGGTGGATGGATGGATGGATGGATGGAAGTGAGGGAGGAGGGAGGGGTGGATGGATGGATGGAAGTGAGGGAGGAGGGAGGGGTGGATGGATGGATGGAAGTGAGGGAGGAGGGAGGGGTGGGTGGGTGGATGGATGGATGGAAGTGAGGGAGGAGGGAGGGGGTGGGTGGATGGATGGATGGAAAATGAGGGAGGAGGGAGGTGGTGGGTGGATGGATGGATGGAAGTGAGGGGAGGAGGGAGGGGTGATGGATGATGGATGGATGGAAGTGAGGGAGGAGGGAGGGGTGGGTGGGTGGATGGATGGATGGATGGATGGAAGTGAGGAGGAGGGAGGTGGGCGGGTGGATGGATGGATGGAAGTGAGGGAGGAGGAGGGGTGGGTGGATGGATGGATGGATGGAAGTGAGGGAGGAGGAGAAAGTGGGTGGATGGAAGTGAGGGAGGAGGGAGGGGTGGGTGGTTGGATGGATGGAAGTGAGGGGAGGAGGGAGGTGGATGGATGGATGGATGGATGGATGGATGGATGGATGGATGGATGGATGGATGGAAGTGAGGGAGGAGGGAGGGGTGGGTGGTTGGATGGATGGAAGTGAGGGAGGAGGAATGTGTGGATGGATGGATGGAAGTGAGGGAGGAGGGAGGGGTGGGTGGGTTGGATGGATGGAAGTGAGGGAGGAGGGGGGTGGATGGATGGAAGTGAGGGAGGAGGAGGGGTGGGTGGGTGGATGGATGGATGGATGGATGGATGGAAGTGAGGGAGGAGGGAGGGGTGGGCGGGTGGATGGATGGATGGAAGTGAGGGAGGAGGGAGGGGTGGGTGGTGGATGGATGGATGGAAGTGAGGGAGGAGGGAGGTGGATGGATGGATGGGTGGATGGAAGTGAGGGAGGAGGGAGGGGTGGGTGGGTGGGTGGTTGGATGGATGGAAGTGAGGGGAGGAGGGAGGGGTGGATGGATGGAAGGATGGAGGAGGGAGGGGTGGGTGGGGGATGGATGGATGGATGTGGATGGATGGATGGAAGTGAGGGAGGAGGAGGTGGGCGGTGGATGGATGGATGGAAGTGAGGAGGAGGGAGGGGTGGTGGGTGGATGGATGGATGGAAGTGAGGGAGGAGGGAAGGGTGGATGGATGGATGGGTGGATGGAAGTGAGGGAGGAGGGAGGGGTGGGTGGGTGGTTGGATGGATGGAAGTGAGGGAGGAGGGAGGGGTGGATGGATGGATGGATGGATGGAAGGAGGGAGGAGGGAGGGGTGGGTGGGTGGATGGATGGATGGAAGTGAGGAGGAGGGAGGGGTGGATGGATGGATGGATGGATGGAAGTGAGGGAGGAGGGAGGGGTGGGTGGGGCTTATGGATGGATGGATGGATGGAGATAGATGGATGGATGGATGGAAGTGAGGGAGGAGGGAGGGGTGGGTGGGTGGTTGGATGGATGGAAGTGAGGAGGAGGGAGGGGTGGATGGATGGATGGATGGAAGTGAGGGAGGGAGGAGGGAGGGGTGGGTGGGTGGATGGATGGATGGATGGATGGATGGATGGATGGATGGTTGGATGGATGGATGGATGGGTGGAAGGGTGGGTGGAAGGAGGGAGGGGTGGGTGGGTGGTTGGATGGATGGAAGGAGGGAGGAGGGGTGGGTGGATGGATGGATGGAAGGGAGGGAGGAGGGAGGGGCGGGTGGGTGGTTGGATGGATGGATGGAAGGGAGGGAGGAGGGAGGGGTGGGTGGGGTTGGATGGATGGAAGGAGGGAGGAGGGAGGGGCGGGTGGGTGGTTGGATGGATGGAATGGAGGGGTGGGTGGGTGGGGGTGGAAGGGAGGGAGGGGTGGGTGGATGGTTGGATGGATGGAAGGGAGGGAGGAGGGGGGGGGTTGGATGGATGGAAGGGAGGGAGGGGAGGGGCGGGTGGGTGGTTGGATGGATGGATGGAGGGAGGAGGAGGGAGGGAGGGAGGGAGGGAGGGGAGGGAGGGAGGGAGGGAGGGAGGAGGGGAGGGTGGGTTTGATGGATGGATGGATGGATGGATGGATGGATGGATGGATGGATGGAAGGAGGGTGGGTGGTTGGATGGATGGATGGAAGGGAGGAGGAGGGAGGTAGGGAGGGGATAGAGGGAGGGAGGGAGGGAGGGAGGGTGGGAGGGAGGGAGGGAGGGAGGGAGGGAGGGAGGGAGGGAAGGAGGAGGTTGGAGGATGGATGGAAGGGAGGAGGAGGGAGTGGTGGGTGGGTGGTTGGATGGATGGAAGGGAGGGAGGAGGGAGGGGCGGGTGGTGGTTGGATGGATGGAAGGGAGGGAGGAGGGAGGGAGGATGGATGGGTGGAAGGTGGGTGGGTGGGTGGGTGGGTGGTTGGATGGATGGGAGGGAGGGGATGGAGGGAGGGAGGGAGGGAGGGGAGGGAGGGGAGGGAGGGAGGGATGGATGATAGATAGAGGAGGGGTGGGTGGGTGGATGGATGGATGGATGGAATAGGAGGGAGGAGGGAGGTGGGTGGGTGGTTGGATGGATGGAAGTGAGGGAGGGAGGGGTGGGTGGGTGGAAGGGAGGGAGGGGTGGGTGGGTGGATGGATGGATGGAAGGAGGGAGGAGGGGGATGGATGGATTGGATGGATGGAAGGGAGGGAGGAGGGAGGGGTGGGTGGGTGGATGGATGGAATGGAGGGAGGGAGGGAGGGAGGGAGGGATGGATGGATGGATGGAAGGAGGAGGAGGGAGGGAGGGAGTGGATGGAGGGAGGGAGGAGGAGGGATGGATGGATGGATGGATGGATGGAAGGAGGGAGGGGTGGTTGGATGGATGGATGGGGATGGATGGATGGGAGGAGGAGGAGGGAGGGTGGTTGAATGGATGGATGGAAGGGAGGGAGGAGGGAGGGGTGGGTGGTTGGATGGATGGAAGGGAGGAGGAGGGAGGGGTGAGGTGGGTGGTTGGATGGATGGAAGGGAGGGAGGAGGGAGGGGATGGATGGATGGATGGATGGATGGAGGGGATGGATGGATGGATGGATGGATGGATGGAAGTGAGGGAGGAGGGAGGGGTGGTGGGTGGATGGATGGATGGAAGTGAGGAGGAGGGAGGGGTGGGTGGGTGGATGGATGGATGGAAGTGAGGGAGGAGGGAGGGGTGGATGGATGGATGGATGGATGGAAGTGAGGGAGGAGGGAGGGGGGTGGATGGATGGATGGATGGAAGGAAGGGAGGGAGGAGGGGTGGATGGATGGATGGAAGTGAGGGAGGAGGGAGGGGTGGGTGGGTGGATGGATGGATGGAAGTGAGGGAGGAGGGAGGGGTGGGTGGGTGGATGGATGGATGGAAGGAGGGAGGAGGAGGGTGAGGGTGGATGGATGGATGGAAGGGGGGAGGGGGGTGGTGGATGGATGGATGGATGGAGGGAGGGAGGAGGGAGGGAGGGAGGGAGGGATGGATGGGATGGATGGAAGTGAGGGAGGAGGGAGGGGGTGGGTGGGTGGATGGATGGATGGAAGTGAGGGAGGAGGGAGGGGTGGGTGGGTGGATGGATGGATGGAAGGAGGGAGGAGGGAGGGGTGGGTGGTGGAGGGGTGGGTGGGTGGGTGGGTGGAAGGAAGGAGGAGGGAGGGTGGGATGGGTGGATGGATGGATGGATGGATGGGAGGAGGAGGGAGGGGTGGGTGGTTGGATGGATGGAAGTGAGGGAGGAGGAATGTGGGTGGATGGATGGAAGGAGGAGGAGGGAGGGGTGGGTGGGTGGTTGGATGGATGGAAGTGAGGGAGGGAGGGAGGGAGGAGGGAGGAGGGAGGGAGGGAGGGAGGGAGGGAGGGAGGGAGGAGGGAGGGAGGGAGGGAGGGAGGGAGGGAGGGGGGTGGGGTGGGTGGGTGGGTGGGTGGATGGTTGGTTGGATGGATGGATGGAAGGGAGGGAGGAGGGAGGGTGGTGGGTGGTTGGATGGATGGAAGGAAGGGAGGGAGGAGAGGAGGAGGGTGGGTGGGTGGTTGGATGGATGGATGGAAGGGAGGGAGGAGGGAGGGAGGGAGGGGTGGGTGGTTGGATGGATGGAAGGGAGGGAGGAGGGGTGGGTGGTTGGATGGATGGAAGGGAGGGAGGAGGGAGGGGCGGGTGGGTGGTTGGATGGATGGAAGTGAGGGAGGGAGGGAGGGAGGGAGGGAGGGAGGGAGGGAGGGAGGGAGGGAGGGAGGGAGGGAGGGAGGGAGGGAGGGAGGGGTGGGTGGGTGGGTGGGTGGGTGGGTGGTTGGTTGGATGGATGGATGGAAGGGAGGGAGGAGGGAGGGGTGGGTGGGTGGTTGGATGGATGGAAGGAAGGGAGGGAGGAGAGAGGAGTGGGTGGGTGGGTGGTTGGATGGATGGATGGAAGGGAGGGAGGAGGGAGGGAGGGAGGGGTGGGTGGTCGGATGGATGGAAGGGAGGGAGGAGGGGTGGGTGGTTGGATGGATGGAAGGGGAGGGAGGAGGGAGGGGCGGGTGGGTGGTTGGATGGAATGGAGGGAGGGAGGGGAGGGAGGGAGGGAGGGAGGGAGGGGGAGGGAGGGTGGTTGGATGGATGGATGGATGGATGGATGGATGGATGGAAGGGAGGGAGGGGTGGTTGGATGGATGGAAGGGAGGGAGGAGGGAGGGAGGGGCGGGTGGGTGGTTGGATGGATGGATGGAAGGGAGGGAGGAGGGAGTGGTGGGTGGGTGGTTGGATGGATGGAAGGGAGGAGGAGGGAGGGGCGGGTGGGTGGTTGGATGGATGGAAGGAGGAGGAGGGAGGGAGGGAGGAGGGAGGGAGGGAGGGAGGGAGGGAGGGAGGAGGGGTGGGTGGGTGGGTGGGTGGGTGGGTGGGTGGGTGGTTGGATGGATGGGAGGGAGGGAGGGAGGGAGGGAGGGAGGGAGGGAGGGAGGGAGGGAGGGGAGGGAGGGAGGGAGGGGTGGGTGGGTGGGTGGGTGGGTGGGTGGGTGGGTGGGTGGGTGGTTGGTTGGATGGATGGATGGAAGGGAGGGAGGAGGGAGGGGTGGGTGGGTGGTTGGATGGATGGAAGGAAGGAGGGAGGAGAGAGGGAGGGTGGGTGGGTGGTTGGATGGATGGATGGAAGGGAGGGAGGAGGGAGGGAGGGAGGGGTGGGTGGGTGGGTGGTTGGATGGATGGATGGAAGGGAGGGAGGAGGGAGGGAGGGGCGGGTGGGTGGATGGATGGAAGGGAGGGAGGAGGGAGGGGTGGGTGGGTGGTTGGATGAGGGAATGAGGGTTTGGAGTTGTACTGTCTAGAAAGTTTTTTAATGTTAAAAAAGTATCATATTCTTCCTGGGGTTGTAAATGAACAGATTTTAATAAGATTTTGTGTTGCTAAAATGCTGTCAGTTCTACTTTAACTTCCTGTTGTCCCTTCTGGTGCTACATGACTCCTTTTATGAGTCTGACAGCACCCTCAGTTGCCTCGCAGGGATACTTTACACACATCCCCAATTTTAGATGGGGAAAACATGTGAGACACTTAAAGAGATATGTGTGTTGTCCAGGAAGAGATGGAAGTAAGTAATAAAGAGGATGCAAGGTACAAGGTGTAATAAAGCATTCGATGTCAGACCAATTTGCTCCAACGGGCCTGCAAAAGGACAGGGCTCTCTCTCTTTCTGGCTGGCTCTGGATCAGGCAGTATGTCACCCCTTTCCTCCCAAGGACCAAACTCTGGCCACAAAGGGCTGCTGATCCCAGGACAGGGTCCAGAATGGAGATTGTCAACTTCATCCCCACCTAGTGGTGAGATAGGAGAATACCACACAATCCCATCCACCTTTACACACCATTGAGTCATCCAAATGAGATTCTGGATCCGGTCCAATTCATTGGAATGCTTTGATTTTGTAAGACGTTCCTCAGAGATGACACAGCATTCCCAGGCGGCTGATAAAGACATGAATATATGTTTCATCAGCACTGGAGCCTTGAGAGATGGTCTGTTTGCTGCATCTGATAGTAGCCTAATACACTGTAAATCAACCAAATCAGGCTCCTCAGTCCATGTGTCCTCTGTGTGTGCTTGTTTTTGTTCCAGATGATTCAACTAATGAATCTATATAATTGAGAATATGCATAGATGGTTTGATTCAACTCAGTTTAGTTTGGGTTCATTACAGAGGGAATCAGTATTCTCAGGGGTGGACACTGGACAGCACCTGCGGGCAGATTTCATTGGGCTAATTCAATATCCCTCAATCATTCACTGAGCTATCAATAACTGTCAATTATTCACGTTAACTTATAGGCCTGTTCTCATAATTGTCAGAGAGAAAATCCTTGAATCAGGAATCATTGAATCGTGTAAATGTGAATGGATTAAAATGCCTGGTCAATCGGTCACATATTAGATAGATTTGGCTATCCTTAAGCACCCAATGACAAGACAATGAATTAAAGTTCCTGGATTTCCACAATAACTAAAACCCCACCAATCATGGTAAACATACAGCACTCCATGATGAATTTCATAGTGTACCATTGACCCCTGGTTCTTTGAGGCTGAGTTGATACAGTAGAAGGATTATTACATCTCCTGGTCCACTCTTTATACGCAACTTTATACTCTCTGCTCCTTCTCCTTCCCTGCAGCTTGATGAGTCAAACCCAAGAGGACCATTACACATCTCCTCTTCTTCTACCGAGGTGGAGAGCCATGGCGGATGCCCTATGCTTCTAAGGGGGCCAAGAGGATTAAGGCAAGTAAGTACTGTATCTGCTCCATTCATCACCAATGAATCCCAAACCTACACCCGGCCATTTCCATCACAGTTCTCAACTAGACACAAGTACCAGTGTTTTGTATGTAGAGACACTCACATTAGTAATAAACCCGGGACACAACAAGGACAATCTCGTCATGAAAACAGACGATAAAATGAACCTTATTTGCATTCATTACTTTAGCTAATTGTGCTATTTGAATATTACACAGCCTGTTATTCAACATGAGAAGTGAATGAATAAGTGACTGATGCATGTATTAGCCCAATCAAGGCCAAACTTATTTGGATGCTGTCAAATTGAGTAAAGCCCTGAATGCCTTTTTCAGTATGCAGAGACTCCACTTTTGAATTGTAGACTCACAGCATGAAAATCAGACCGAAATCTGAACATTTAACTAAAACCATTCCATTTCTGACATCTAATATATCAAAAGCAATTCAGGAATATGTCCCTAGATGTTGTTCTATTTGACATTTCAATTCTGATCCACCATTATGTCATACATTTAATGAACTATTACTGTATTCCCTATTTCTGCTCATTTATTGAATTCGATCACCAGAACTTATGGACCTGAAATAGAGCTGTCAGTGTTGATGTGCTGTATCCCCTCCTAATCTGTAAATAAACAAATATATTGCAAAAAATGTGCAACATTGTCTTGGAAAAGCAATTCCTCAGACCGTCACAACAATTCCCGGCCTCATTTTTCACATTCGGAGAGAAGAGTAAGGAAATGTGACTTCTTTCCTGGGCAGAAGGAATACAGAGAGCCAGCTGTGTGGCATGACCTTTTCCCTCCCATACTAACAATGGATATATGCACACATTTTTTTATCATCATAATATGCAACCTATGTGTGTGGGGCTCTGAATTTTGTAACACTTTTTTTTCTTCATTATCTCTTGGTTCAAAGTTCATCTCATCTTTCTCTTCAGGAACATCCCTCAGCTTCATCCCTCTTCAGAGTTATTTGTCTGGCATAAGAAGACTGAACGACACTTAGCATGAAGATTAACTTTGCACATTGACAGCTCTGCCACCTAAGCAGGAGAGATGGGCAGCAATAATAGACACCTGACCTTTGGGCCTAATATGGAAAAGTTTTATATTCACAAGGTAACCTTCACTGATGGGCGTGGACTTTTTGCTCTCCTCATGATGCCTCCCCTGACATTCATTCAAACCAAACCTGTCACGCCCTGGCCATAGAGAGGCATTTTATTCTCTATTTTGGTTAGGCCAGGGTGTGACTAGGGTGGGCGTTCTATGTTCTTTTTTCTATGTTTTTTTATTTCTTTGTTTTTGGCCGGGTATGGTTCTCAATCAGGGACAGCTGTCTGTCGTTGTCTCTGATTGAGAACCATACATAGGTAGCTCTTGCCCACATGGGTTTTGTGGGTAGTTGTTTTCTGTGTCTGTGTTTTCACCATACAGAACTGTTTCGATTTTCATTTCGTTTCACTTGGTTATTTTGTATTTTGGGTTCAGTGATATTAAATTAACATGGACACTTACCACGCTGCGTTTTGGTCAGATCTTTCCTGTTCATCAGACGAAGGAGAAGTTCGTTACAGAACCCATGGCCATCATGCAGTACCAATACCTATAAGAGGTGCAAAAAAAATCGCAACATTAAATTCTATTAAGCAGGTATTAACAAAGCAACCATACAAATCATATACCATGTTATCTAACATTCTCAGGCACTATAACTGGCAGTGTCATGCTTCAGTAGGATATAGACAAGTCATTGGATCACCCTGAATAACAATCAAAAGGGTAATGTCTCTAAACAAGCATAATTGATCTTGGACTGGCATCTCGACGCACCACTAATATCCTAACAGTCTATGTGGTTCAATATCTCTACAATCTGGATCACATCAGATACCTTTACCTATGCGTTTCAGACAGTTCATCATTTCCTCAACTGAGGAGAGGAATAACAGAAAAAGTTTAACATGACACACTGCTCTGAATAATTAAAGGCATGTGGGTGCTGACAGACATGTTGAAAATGTATCTCATAAAGCCTGTCCAGCTCTAATAATTACTTTCCTCTTCAGAAAGACAAAATAATTATTGTGTGCATTAATTGTGCATGTCTCTAAGCTATTACTGAACCATCCAGCCCTTTGTTTAGCATGGGCATGATCATATGACATATTAGCAACAAATTATAATGAAATGGAGCCCATGGGGTCTCAACTTACTGTTGAGAGTTAGAATAGTACAATACACAAGATCGCTCTGTACATATACATTTGAGTGTTCAACAGTGACACAACTTTGGATTTAGTGCGGGGAGATAACTTATTTCAGTAAGATAAACACTCCAAACAGCCTACCTGACCGCTCAGAGGCATCTGCATGGTCCTAAAGTCTTGTTTTGTTTCAAATTCCAATCATAAAACTGGGGGGAATGGAATTTCCTTCCCAGTGAAAGTTGCAGCTCTGGTTTTTAAACCCGGTGCTGAGTTAATGTGTAGCGGCTAATTGTATAGCTAATAGGCTGTATGCTTCGACTGATCGACTGAGGTGAATGAATGTACAGCAACCAATGTGGTAATGGGTGGGGTAATTTTCGCTTGTTTTTGCCGTTCTCCATTTTAACGTTTTTAAAATGTATAGACACGCAGTAAATGAGCTTCAACTTTCTTAACATGTCTTAGATGCAGGGATACAGCAAATGCTGCACTGCATAGTGCAAGTTCAGAGAAGGAGACCAGACCACATCATAGTGCAGCAACTCACTCACTCACTACTTCCCCTGATAACATGTGAGTGAGTGAGTGAGTGAGTGAGTGAGTGAGGGAGAGAGGGGGAGAGAGAATGGAGAGAGAGAGAAACAGAAATACAGAGACGAGAGAAGGTGAGAATGAGAGGGATTCGCTTGCTACTATGGATAGGGAATTCTTATTTACCCAACGGCACCTGCATATTGGAAGTGAGCAAGTGCCATAGCATAGGGCCACAGGCTATAAGACCCACCAAATCCTATTCTTTTTTCTAGCCTAGAGGTAAAGAACACATTCTGTGTTAAAGAAGTCATCTTTTTTCTGAACTTAAATGTGTTCGATTTACCAAAGTGAGGTCACAGCAACCATCCGTTTTTATGGGGCTCCCGGTGAATAGCGTTGAGAGGCAGTATTTTCCACCCAAACGCTACTCTCCGCTGCCACGATTTCATCTCGCGCCCTCGGAAAAAAAACATGCCCCGGGGCTCAAGGCGCGCAGACTGGGGGAATAAAATGCCGCTTCTGACGGGCTGTCAAACTCCCACATATTTCCAAATGAACTCGAATACATTATAGTGAGATGATGAAGCCAGCGCTTCTTCAATAATGTCATTTCACGAAACAGTGCATGTCAACACATTTAACGTTAATATATTGGCTATGTTCCCGATCTTTCATTTTAAATTACTGATATCTCTCAATAATGAGACATCCATTTGCTCATCTGATATGCAGGCATATCATTATTTACAAATCGAAAAAAATATATCAAAGGTTGAGGGCATCTACAAGTTGAATATTCAAACACATATGCATGTGTGTCAGTCCATGTAAATTGTCTATAGATAATACAAAGACCCAATACTTTTTTCAGATTGATACGGATGTGTTATTCCGGCTGGTATAAAAAAAAATCCCCCTATAAATCTATTGGTTGTGGTCTCGGCGGCGCCTCTATCCAATGCTTTGCTCATGAGGCTGCAGTTCTATTTGGGAAGTTGGCAGCTCGCGACAAGCTCTTTACTCTCACGCTCGCAGTTCGACTCTGGAATTATGAGCAGAGCTGGTCAAACCTGTACCTTGTTTTGAAATTTATTCCCAGAGAATTGAGACCATGGAGATTGGCATCCGCATCCTCATTGTGTTCCTCGTCTCACAGGTAAGCAGGATCGTTTTATGTGGCAATAGCTCCCTCCCGCATTTGTTCATCAATGATTTATATTCCAGTCTTTAACATGCACTTAACTAACTGCAAGGGGGCAATGTATATTTGCATTGCATAGCCAACGATATTGCATGCTTGTCTACATAGATTGAATGAAACCTAAATATAAAATACATTAAGCCAATATCATTTCAGAACAGTGAATCGTACAGTAACTTAATAGCACGAAATATATGATTGGGAAGCAGTCGAGGAATAAGACTGCCAATTATGTACATGTAGTATTTGCGGCACCTAGTCGTTTGGGGGGGGTGAGTGTCGAGTTTGGCATTAATCTGCAGTGGTCAGACATTCGGTTTAGAGATGCCGTTCATATTTAGCCGTCCATTAAGGACATTGGGGGTAATGTGTGGAGCTATGTGCAAATCACGGCCGAACATTTGTCTCCAGCCACATCTATATTCCGCTCAGCTACAAAGTTGAGCGTTTCTTTGGCTCTGTCTCTGTTCATGTGGGTGAACGAACGGTGTGAGGGGAGGATTCACATGGCAGGCAGCTCTTGAGCTCTCTGAGAGTATAACTGAAGCAGTCAGTGTCTAACTTGAATAATAAGGCCAGGGTGGTATTGGACGCTAGGAATGCAATTTAGATGCATTTTCTTGTATTTATTTCCCCTCTCCGTTTCCCTTTGACAGCCGCCTCTAATGTAGGCTATACTTGCTCAGATAGCTCGCTGCCAATCTTATCTGGCATTCCTTTGGAGAGACTGATAACTTGGAGCAGATGCCTCCTTCAATCACACTTTGCTCTATTTAAGTGCTGAAGGGCAACATAGCTGAATAATGACACAGCAAAATCAGCCTAGTAGGCGACCAATTTTCAAAGCCTTGGTTGTTTGTAGGCTACTGTTGCTCATCATTACAGAATGAAGTCGCAATGAAAATATGAAACATGGGGACATTTTACAAAGTGTTCACTCAACAGGTGCTGTCAACTACCTTGTTTGAGACCTGGATTCCTAGTAGGCAGCATCAAAGGTGACCGCTGTCCGGTGAACACCCAGTTGTCTATCTCCGTCAAAGGGCAAGGTGCAAGCAGTGACAGGCGCAGAATTAATGTCCGGCTTTTCCTCCGAAATTTGACCATCACGATTGGTAGCTTTACTTTTCATATTTATTAGTGTTGATAGATGACATGGTTATTATTGTGTGTTGGAGCCCAGATGTTTGTTACTTAACTTTTGCTATGAGTAGCTGCATTCCCAGGCTACCAAACAGACTCCGTTTTGTACTGCTGCTAAACTTGCACTGCATTTATTTCCACTGATGTCTGGCTAAAATGGCAGAAATAAACATACATTCTTGTATTAAAGAATAGAGTTAATCGGGTGCTGGGTGGTACATGTAAATGAAGGAGAAATAAAAGTTAATTCCTGCTGCATCTGGAGAGAATGTGTCCCAGACTGTTACTGCCAGAATAGTCTGGCTCTCTGTTGGCCCAAATGCCAGATCAACACAACTTACATCCAAGTTCTTATAGCTGTACCCTATGCCTCTACCATGTCCTGTTATCCCATGTGTACTATCCCATGTTAATCTGTCTATAACCCACTGAATACAGGCCAATATCAGTATATTACTGTACACTCTGTGTGTGATCAAGTGAACCACTGTTATTTATAGCAAGCAGCCCAGGTAGGGCGCCAAGTTTGCCTCCAGAATGAGCTGCTGCTGTGCCCCCCATAAATCCCTGTATTTGAAATGAAACGCTAAGCAGTTGAGGGCCTCAGCGATGATTCAGAATAAGAACACCACAGCCGGGAGGTGCATGTGCCAATATTTCTCTATCTCTCTCTCTGCCTTTCTCCCTGTCTCTGGCTCTCCTTTTCTCTCTTCCTTTTTTAACCTATTTTTCTCTGAAGCAGTCTTGTGGACCTGGAGACTGTTTATTTTATAGACTTATCTAAGTATTTCCTCAAAAGGCTCAGCACAGTGCACTGTGCAGGTGGTTTTAGGGAATGAAAAGGGAAAGATAAAGGGCAAGAAAGTGATGGGCCTCTCTTCTGTAAGATGGCTGCAATACAGTTAGTAGTTATTTTCTTCTCCGCTAATACCTGGGAGTCAGTCAGCGAGCTCGGCCCGGGAAGATAGATTTGTTACTCTGGACGTTTATGGGTCTGGTGGTCAACAGACTGTTAAAGTCCCCTCTAAGCCGCCCTGCAGTGTGAGTGTGACAGGGGGGTGTTGGCAGGGTCCTTTAAGGTCATGGAGTCCAGGGGAATGTTAAAGTGACCGTTCAAGGGGGAATGGGAGAGCGTTACCTTGGTGCCTGAAAACAGACAGACAGGAGTGCCCACCTCAGTGACCCTCCTCTCCTCTAGCCCACGGCTCACTCCACTGATCCAGCAGTATCAAAGAGAAGGGACACCGCCATGGCCGCATGTCAACTCCATTTATTACTGCAGCAGCAGGTGCAGGGACAGGGGACTACACACACACCCCACTGCCTGCCCGTGGCCAGTTAGACAAACACACACACACAAACACACACATAAACACAAAGACACATACGGTCATATCACTGCCAAAATTGGAAATGCACACAAGCAAATTTGATTTGCTGAGAATATAAATCTTAGTCCTACTGAGGCGAGTGCTCAGAGGTAGAAAACATCTCTGTTTTAGTGATCTTATCAAGCTTAGCTAAGCCAAAAAGTATAAACTCATCCCTCCCTTCCCCACACACACAATTCCTAGCCATGCCCTCAATTAACCCTTTAGCCTACTTTTACATTGCACCTGAAAGTTTGGGAGAAGTTTTGGATACAGAGCAGGCTAAACCACATTCCTCCCAACATTCTGTATCTGATGTTTGGTGTTTTGAGGAGCTTTGTATTTCCTAGTGTTAATTATGTCTGGTGAAGGATCACAATAAGACCAATGAGGGAAGCCAGTCATTAGTGCTGATGGCTATCACATTCTCTCTCTCTCTCTCTCTCTCTCTCTCTCTCTCTCTCTCTCTCTCTCTCTCTCTCTCTCTCTCTCTCTCTCTCTCTCTCAACTTGTGAGGGGTGCAGCACTCCACCCAAGGTCAGCCATGGACCTGATGATTCTCCTAATTGCAGATCTCTCACCCCCAGATCTATTTGTGGGACTGGGTTACAGATGAACACCAAAACAGGCTGTTATCACAATCATCAGCCGTGGGCCATGAACACACAGGTCAGGTGGCTTGACCCCAGCATCCTCCTACATGTCACGGATGAGCTGCGTGTACAGTAGTAATGAGTGATTATGGAGGCATTAGCCGTTGGAGGGTTGAAAGTCTTGCTCCCCAGTGGTGTAATGAAGGGAAGGTATGGAAGGAGAGAGCCAACCCTGTGATGTTAGAGATGTTGGAGAGCTCTTAAGAGTTTATTTGGGTGTAGCTGTTATTGATGGCAGCCATACTGGAGTAAAAGCTTCCTGGAAATGATGATGCTGACGGAAATGCACCTGCGTGAATGCACACACGCACACACACGCACGCACGCACGCACGCAGGCACACACACACAGTGTCTTAATGGAAGACTAAGCGAAGCAGGGAGCGAGCAGATCTCCAGTGCCCTCTCCCCTGATGATTGTGGTTCAGCGGTTCACTTTAATGGACTGTAAGGTCTTAACTCTGTTCACGGAGGGTTTGACCTTGTGGGAAAGTGAACCATCCATATCTTCTCTGCCTGGAGCAAAGCAATTTAGCTCTCATGGAATGGAGGGGTAGAGGACTGCAAGGTAGGACTGGAGGGGGATGTTTTCCCGGCCAGGAAACTCTGATAATTAGAGTAAATACTGTATGTCCCCAAACAGAGAGCTCTCCATTTGAATGTATCCAGGTTTAATATCGGCCTGCTGTAGCCTAATTATACAAAATGCCAATGGATATAAATGCAATGAATGTGACAACTGAAAAGGTTTCTGTCATGGGCAAATGAAATAATGGCTTGTTTGTGTGCCTGTGTTTAGTGTAGAGAGAGAAAGAGAACCTTGTGAACTGGCAGACAGTGTTTGGCTGTATTTATGTTATGAGAAATCCTATTTTCCTTAACCCATAACCCAAACCCTAACCCTAACAGTAACCCTACATCTAACTCCTTACCATTACCCCTAACCCTAATTGTACCCCTAACCCTAATTGTACCCCTAACCCTAATTGTACCCCTAACCCTAATTGTAACCCTAACCCTAATTGTAACCCCTAACCCTAATTGTACCCCTAACCCTAATTGTAACCCTAACCCTAATTGTAACTCTAACCCTAACCCTAACTCCTTACCATTACCCCTAACCCTAATTGTACCCCTAACCCGAACCCTAATTGTACCCCTAACCCTAATTGTAACTCTAACCCTAACCCTAACCCTAACTCCTTACCATTACCCCTAACCCTAATTGTACCCCTAACCCTAACCCTAATTGTACCCCTGACCCTAATTGTAACCCTAACCCTAAAAGTAACCTTAAATCTAACTCCTTACCATTACCTCTAACCCTAATTGTACCCCTAACCCTAATTGTAACCCTAACCCTAATTGTACCCCTAACCCTAATTGTAACCCTAACCCTAATTGCAACCGTAACCCTAATTGTAACCCTAACCCTAATTGTACCCCTAACCCTAATTGTACCCCTAACCCTAATTGTACCCCTAACCCTAATTGTACCCCTAACCCTAATTGTAACCCTAACCCTAACAGTAACAGTAACCGTAACTCTAAACCTTACCCATAAGCTTAAAATAGCCTTTGTTCTTGTTTTTCTATCCTTGTGGGGACGTTTGGGGATTTTAGGTCCACACAAGGAAAGAAGAACCAACACACACACACACACACACACACACACACACACACACACACACACACACACACACACACACACACACACACACACACACACACACACACACACACACACACACACACACACACACACACACACACAGAGCATAGAAAACTGGAGGAGGAGGGGAGATGGCAGTGGGATGGCGTCACCCTGTTTCCACGATGTCTTCATCTCTTCGTCTGTTTGCTGTCATCCTTCCGTCAGGCAGATAATTGCTGGGGAAGAGCTGCAAAGCCCGGGACTCCCAAATCCTCAGTACAAACAGAAACAGCCAGGCAGCCAGAGAGAAAGGGAACCAGTGACTGTCTGAGGCTGAGCATACTGCACTGCTAGCAGGCAGTCTCTGTTTCCATGCCAGACTCTGTCTGTATCACTCTCTCTCTCTCTCCATTCTCTCTCTGCTCCCTCATTCTCTCACATTTAAAACATGTATTCATGAGTACTCACACTCTCTCTCTGTTTTTCCTGCCTCCCATTCAAATTCACCAACAACACAGACAGAACACATCCCAGTCAGAGATGCACACAAGCACACATTGTGGCTTTAATTTGTATCTATGTGTATGGGGGTGACAGAGCACATGCTCATTATAAGTCTGTGTTCCTGTGTCCTCTGTCTGTGATGATTCCATCCCATTGTATAAGTAAGAGCTGCTGCGTGTGTCTGTGA
The DNA here is from genome assembly GCF_023373465.1 of Oncorhynchus keta. Taxonomy (NCBI): domain Eukaryota; kingdom Metazoa; phylum Chordata; class Actinopteri; order Salmoniformes; family Salmonidae; genus Oncorhynchus; species Oncorhynchus keta. The sequence goes on along the minus strand of NC_068437.1, from coordinate 22,140,276 downwards.
GGCTGAGACTATAGGAGATGGTAATGATCTATCAGTGTGTAGTAAGGTATTGAGAGAGAGAGAGCTGGTATGTGAGTGCTGCTGAACCCTGGGCAAGCATCATCTACTCAGCAGGCTCTGTGGGAGCCAGACAGACCAGCCTGCTGAAAGATGAGAAAGACGCTACATGAGGCATGGTAATATGGAGCTGCTTACGGTGCACTGTATTATACGGTGTACCAGGCCCCCTGTATTATACGGTGCACTATCCCCCCTGTATTATACGGTGCACCATCCCCCCTGTATTATACAGTGCACTATCCCCCTGTATTATACGGTGCACTATCCCCCCTGTATTATACGATGCACTATTCCCCCTGTATTATACGGTGCACTATCCCCCCTGTATTATATGGTGCACTATCCCCCTGTATTATACGGTGCACTATCCCCCCTGTATTATATGGTGCACTATCCCCCCTGTATTATACGGTGCACTATCCCCCCTGTATTATACGGTGCACCATCCCCCCTGTATTATACAGTGCACTATCCCCCCTGTATTATACGGTGCACTATCCCCCCTGTATTATACGATGCACTATTCCCCCCTGTATTATACGGTGCACTATCCCCCCTGTATTATATGGTGCACTATCCCCCTGTATTATACGGTGCACTATCCCCCCTGTATTATACGGTGCACCATCCCCCCTGTATTATACAGTGCACTATCCCCCTGTATTATACGGTGCACTATCCCCCCTGTATTATACGATGCACTATTCCCCCCTGTATTATACGGTGCACTATCCCCCCTGTATTATATGGTGCACTAGCCCCCCTGTATTATACGGTGCACTATCCCCCTGTATTATATGGTGCACTATCCCCCCTGTATTATACGGTGCACTATCCCCCCTGTATTATACAAGACACTACCCCCCCTGTATTATATGGTGCACTATCCCCCCTGTATTATACAATGCACTATCCCCCCTGTATTATACGGTGCACTATCTCCCCTGTATTATACGGTGCACCATCCCGCCTGTATTATACAAGACACTATCCCCCCTGTATTATACGGTGCACCATCCCCCCTGTATTATACAGTGCACTATCCCCCCTGTATTATATGGTGCACTATCCCCCCTGTATTATACAATGCACTATCCCCCCTGTATTATACAAGACACTATCCCCCCTGTATTATACGGTGCACTATCCCCCCTGTATTATACAAGACACTATCCCCCCTGTATTATACAAGACACTATCCCCCCTGTATTATACAAGACACTATCCCCCCTGTATTATACAAGACACTATCCCCCTGTATTATATGGTGCACTATCCCCCCTGTATTATACGGTGCACCATCCCCCCTGTATTATACGATGCACTATCCCCCCTGTTTTATACAGTGCACTATCCTCCCTGTATTATATGGTGCACTATCCCCCCTGTATTATACGATGCACTATCCCCCCTGTATTATACAAGACACTATCCCCCCTGTATTATACGGTGCACTATCCCCCCTGTATTATACAAGACACTACCCCCCCTGTATTATACAAGACACTATCCCCCCTGTATTATACAAGACACTATCCCCCTGTATTATACAAGACACTATCCCCCTGTATTATACGGTGCACTATCCCCCCTGTATTATACGGTGCACCATCCCCCCTGTATTATACGATGCACTATCCCCCCTGTATTATACGGTGCACTTTCCCCCCTGTATTATACGATGCACTATCCCCCCTGTATTATACAAGACACTATCCCCCCTGTATTATATGGTGCACTATCCCCCCTGTATTATACAATGCACTATCCCCCCTGTATTATACAAGACACTATCCCCCCTGTATTATACGATGCACTATCCCCCCTGTTTTATACAGTGCACTATCCCCCCTGTATTATACGGTGCACTATCCCCCCTGTATTATACGGTGCACTATCCCCCCTGTATTATACAAGACACTATCCCCCCTGTATTATACAAGACACTATCCCCCCTGTATTATACAAGACACTATCCCCCCTGTATTATATGGTGCACTATCCCCCCTGTATTATACGGTGCACCATCCCCCCTGTATTATACGATGCACTATCCCCCCTGTTTTATACAGTGCACTATCCCCCCTGTATTATATGGTGCACTATCCCCCCTGTATTATACGATGCACTATCCCCCCTGTATTATACAAGACACTATCCCCCCTGTATTATACGGTGCACTATCCCCCCTGTATTATACAAGACACTATCCCCCCTGTATTATACAAGACACTATCCCCCCTGTATTATACAAGACACTATCCCCCCTGTATTATACAGTGCACTATCCCCCCTGTATTATACGGTGCACCATCCCCCCTGTATTATACGATGCACTATCCCCCCTGTATTATATGGTGCACTATCCCCCCTGTATTATACGATGCACTATCCCCCCTGTATTATACAAGACACCATCCCCCCTGTATTATACGGTGCACTATCCCCCCTGTATTATACAAGACACTATCCCCCCTGTATTATACAAGACACTATCCCCCCTGTATTATACGGTGCACTATCCCCCCTGTATTATACAATGCACTGACGGCCTAGGAACAGTGGGTTAACTGCCTTGTTCAGGGGCAGAACGACAGCTCAGGGATTTGAACTTGCATCCTTCCGGTTAGTAGTCCAATGCTCTAACCACAAGGCTACCTTGCTGCACTATCCCCGCTGTATTAAAAGGGTTGTGAAATACTAATGAGTGGCGTGATGATGACTTTGGTTCTTAACAAGGAGAAGCGCTTCCCTCTGGACGGGGAGGTGTGTGTGGACGCATGGCGATGGGAATGATGGATGACAGGGGGGAAGATAAGTGGGAGGCAGAGAGAGATCTGCATCTCCCTGATTTATGATGAGTGCTGTGTGTGTGTGTGTGTCACACTCCCGCTGATTGCTGCACTTTCACTGGAGCAAACTTTTTCCATACTCACCTTTTCACTTCTCTATTCCTCTGCCTCTCTAACTCTGTACCTGTGATTTTATGACTCTGTCCCCAGCCAGTGCGTCTCTGAGGGGCTGAACTCTCTGTGCCATTTCAATGTGGCCTAGCATTACAGCAGTCTCTTGGAACAAGCCAAATGGAACACTTGTTCTGAATGTAGCCCATTATGCCCTTTCCCTGCCACCCTCCCAGCTCAGCGAGAGGGTGGTAACCAGTGGAGACATTAGAGGCCATGGCTCTCTTCAGAGAGAGGTGGTCCTTTTTCACCCCTGTCTCGTGCTCTCCCCCCTGCTCGCTAGTCTGCCTGTTGCCTTTCATCTTCTGTAATCCACATCAGAAGGTGTGAGCAGAATGTCACATCTGGGAGAGAAGGAATCAATCAACCTGCCTCCACCCCGACAACCGCAGTACTTCCCCTGGACTGCAAGATGGCGACATGGAGCCAGATATCCTATTGGGATGGAGACCGGGACAATGCTCTTCAGATCTGCCTACCTACCCAGCCCCAATGTTTGAAGTGTGTGTTTTCGAAAATGCTTTGCCAAAGCAGATTGGAGATTAAACATGTGAACTTGGCTGTCAGAAGTGAGTTGCCTTTGGAGGACTAGGAAATAGAGCATACAACACACTATATTGGTAAGGAGGTCGCTTGCAAGCAATTAGAATAGCTTTCCCCTTTTATTGCTTTTGATGTCATCGTGTGGTGGAATGAGTGAGCCAGTACTTTAGTCTGCCTTTGACTGGGGGCTGGAAGTTAAATTGATTTAATTTAGATCCAATTAATATCCTCTTTTAAGGGTTTGGTGGTTGTGTAATGCAGTCTGAAATGATGGGTGAAATAGAAGGGATGTTATTGCCAATGATCTTTTCCATACCATAGTCATCATCCACCATATACAGTGGCTATCATAAGTATTCACCCCACCTAGTATTTCTTCACATTTATTTGCATTATAAAGTGTGATTAAAATAGATTTAATGTGATTTTTTTTGTTATTGATCTATACAAGATACTCCATTATCTCCATGGCTCCCGAGTGGCGCAGCGGTCTAAGGCACTGCATCGTAGTGCTAGAGGCATCACTACAGACCCCGGTTTGATCGCGGGCTGTATCACAACTGGCCATGATCGGGAGTCCCATTGGGCGGCACACAGTTGGTTCAGCATCGTCCAGGTTAGGGGAAGGTTTGGCAGGGGTAGGCCGTCATTGTAAATACGTTTTTAATATTCTTTAAATAATAATAATAATGTCATAGTAAAAAGAAAATAATATATTCTATAAACGTTTACAAATTAATCAAATTAAATAACTAAAACATAGAGATTGAATAAGTACTCACCCCCTTTCTTTAGGCTTAAAAAAAGTGGCTTAACAAATCACATAAATTAAATGGACCTATGAAATAATAGGGGTTGACATGATTTTTGAATGACTACCGCTTCCTCTTTCCTCCATACATACAACATCTGAAAGGTCCCTCTGTTAAGTATTGAATATCAAGCACATATTCAACTACAAAGACCAGGGAGCTTTTTGAAAGCCTCATAAAGAAGGGCAGTAATTGGTAGCTGGGTAACAATAACAAATCAGACATTCAATATCTCTTTAAGTATGGTCAAATTAGCATTATAAATTGGGTGGTTCGAGCGCTGAATGCTGATTGGCTGACAGCCGTGGTATATCAGACCATATACCACAGGTATACGTTGGTAACCAGTTCATAATAGCAATAAGGCACCTGGGTTTGTGGTATATGGCCAATATACCACGGCTAAGGGCTCTATCCAGGCACTCCGCATTGCGTCATGCAAAGAACAGTCCTTGGCCGTGTTATATTGGCCATATACCACACCTCCTTGTACCTTATTGCTTAATTATATTATGCTGTGGATGATGTATTAAACCACACAGACACATCAAAGATACGGTCGTCCTTCTGAACTGAGCTGCAGGACAGGATGTCACCATGAAGTCATGATGTCATTGGTGATTTTAAAACAGCTACGGGAACAGCTGTGATCGGAGAAAACTGAGGATGGATCAAAAACATTTGTAGTGACTCCACAATAATGACTTAAATGACAGAGTGAAAATAGATGACAAATATACGAATACAAATATTCCAAAACATGCATCTGTAAGCAATCAGTGGAGGAAAAAGTAGCCAATTGTCATACTTGAGTAAAAGTACAATTCTACTTGAGTAAAAGTTTGAAAGTATTTCGTTTTAAATAGACTTAACTATCAAAAGTAAATGTTAAAGCAAAAATATACTTAAGTATCAAAAGTAAAATTCCTTATATTAAGCATATTTTTTTTATTTTTTTTTATTTACAGATGGCAAGGGGCACACTCCAACACTCAGACATCATTTACAAATGGAAGCATGTGTTTAGTGTGTGAATTAGACCATTTTCTTGTCCTGTTAATCATTCAAAATGTAATGAGCAATTTTGAGTGTCAGGGAAAATGTATGCAGTACATCCTTTTCTTCAGGAATGTAGTGAAGTAAAAGTAAAAGTTGTAAAAAATATAAATAGTAAAAAAAACTACTTAAGTAGTACTTTCAAATATTTTTACTTAAGTACTTTACACCATTGTAGGCAGCAAGGCACTAAAGTAACACAATGTTTAGCTTAAATGCAAAGCCTTATGTTTGGGGCAAATCCAACACAACAACACATCACTGAGCAACTGCCTCCTTATTTTCAAGCATGGTGGTGGCTGCATTATGGTATGGGTATCCTTGACATTGGCAAAAACGGGGATTTTTCAGGATGAAAAGAAACTGGATGGAGCTAAGCACAGGCAAAATCCTAGAGGTAAACCTGCTTGTCTGCTTCACACCAGACACTGGGAGAGGAGTTCACCTTTCAGCAGGACAATAACCTATAACACAAAGCCAAATCTACACTGGAGTTGCTTACCAAGAAGATGTTCCTGAGTGGCCAAGTTACAGTTTTGACTTAAATCTGCTTGAAAATCTATGGCAAGACTTGAAAATTGCTGTCTAGCCATGAGCCCCAACACCTTGAAAAGAATAATGGACAAATATATTGCACAATACAAGTGTGTAAAAACTCTTATGAGACTTTTCCAAGAAGACTCACAGCTGTAACTGCTGCCAAAGATGTATCTAACATTCACTCAGAGGTGTGAATACTATTTTAATCCAGGTATGTTAGTGTTTTATTTTTCATTCATCTTAAAAAATATCTATACTTTCTATTCCACTTTGACATTACAGAGTATTTTGTGTAGATTGTTGACGATTAATTACAATTAAATACATTTAATCCCACTTTGTAACACAATCAAATGTAAAGAACTCCAAGGGGTGAATACTTATGATACCCACTGTACTTTGTTTTGTAACCTGTACAATGTTTGATGTGTAGTATCACATCCATCATGTAGCATCTTACTGTAATTACATTCCATCAGACATGAGAAAGGCAGAGAACCCCTTTGAAGATTGTATGACCGTTGACCGTCACTTTGATATGAACATTATGTGATAGTAACAGAATAGGCAATTAGAAATGGGGAGCTGCTGTGTCTATTTTGACACATAAAACCCAGCCCATTTAATTTGTGTGTACAGAACACGTCTAAGTATAAGGACATATCTATTTAAAAAGATCCCTCTTGAATGCTGTTCTAAAGAAACCATTTTATGCCACTGAAGTAGAAGAGATGTTGGTGTATAGAAATCTCAAAGCGTGTTAGTTATTAAGCGGCTTTGCATAGCTATTTTGGGGGGACTGGAAGCTATTGTTCTAGTGTTGAGATAAGATTTAAAGGTGTCTGATTGCAGCTCTGTCATGTGTTCAGTCAGGCACTAGTGATCGGGAAACAAATCTAAACAGTTAAATATTGGTGTATTCTTTTTGACGAACTATCATATGGTACCGTTTTGACAATATTGCCACATTGTTTTTGCGCGAGTTGGTTGTACCTGCACCAAACCTTCAGTATTTTTCCTTCATATCTTGTTTTGCATCTTCTTTTTAAGTAGGTGGCCAATTTGTTTTCAGCACTTTTATTTCCATGACTGATCAAAACTCTATTTTTCTCATGGCTCTCTCTTGTCCTTCTGCAGAAGACACATGGTGAGCATTATGTTTGGATCATGGAATCGCAATAAAATCACAGTATTGAATCGCAATACAAATGTGACTGACCAGCTCAATTTGCTCTTATGTAGCAAAATTGGAAATTGTGTTTTTTTGCGTTGGATAAAAGTACAGACTCAGAGCTAGAGAATGGTATATCATGCACTATAGTTGAGGAACAATGGGAAAGTAATTCGGCTTTGAAAGTTGTAACCCCACTTTTGAGAAAATGGCACTGGAGAGGTCTTCTTTGTCTACACCCACTCAGCATCATTCACACCCTCTTAAGCCTTAGCCCCACACATATTTTTAAGGATTTTCACGAGGCCATGTGCTAAGGAGAGTGAGTACAGTAGTGTAATAAACAACCAAATATTTAAAGACTAAAGGTTAGTTTTTACTATGTCTATCGACATGCCTGTAGACAGTTGTCGCAATGACATCATGAACTATCTATTGTCGTCCGACATCAAACTTGTCGTTGTCGTTATGCCAAAGTATAAACACAAAAACGACAGGCTGCATGACAGCCTGGTGGTCCATAGCATATATATATATTCCCCCAATAAACCCATCCATTTAACCTTTTCACACGTACCAACAAACGGGTGTGATCATTCTACAGTGGTCCCTGTTGCGTATGATCAAACCTGTGAGATTAGAACACTTGATTAGAACGCTTATTTAGAATGTCCATTTTCGATTGACGCAACAATTAGCATATGAGCTGGCCACACTTTTTTTTCACAGAAACATTTTGCACGAACACAGTCCTTACAAAGTTATGTCCAGAATGTGACCAGTTTATTATAGGATGGAATAATCAGACATTCACAGAAGTAGCTACACCATAACACAATCATCCAAACCGGAAAAATGTAGGCTACATTTGTTCTAGCGCTAACTGAGGAAAGATTGACTTAACACAAGCTGCCATGCTTGTTTTTTTTTGCATCAATCAAAGATAATAAGAGGAGACAAGATGAGTTTGGTCTGTTTATAGTATGCATGTCGATGGGGGTGTGTCGTCTACGAGCATCCACTTCCCTTCATTCATTTTCGGAAGTTTACCCGAACGATGAGTGAACCATTCCTTCACCTCATTATAACATCTTTGGTCTGACAGATTACGTGACACCCAGAATGCATTGTATAATGTCAACAAACATGGCACCATACATAGCTGGCAAATAGCTTAGCTCACTATAATCAGTACAACCTTCCAAAAAGTATTTTACACACATCATAAGTGTCCATTACAATCTATGGAAAAATCTAAATGCATTATTTGTCAGTAGTACTTGAAAACATGTGAATAAAACTGTAACTACATTATGGTCCATATGTATAATATCTGAAAATGTAGCTAGCAAGACCCTCTTACCCGAATACATGGATGAAAGCTTCTCCCTCTTTGTCACGGATGTCATGGTTGCCCAGACATTCCACTGATTTCAAAACTCGGTCCTCCAGAAAGTGTAGCATCTTTCAAAAAAGTAGTGTTAGAAGGATTACCTACACATACTGAGCAGCTCATGTTATAGCCAGAAGCGTGCTACATGGCAGACAAATATGAACTCATCTCTCGGCATGTCCAGACCATTTTTATTTTTTATTTTTATTTTATTTCACCTTTATTTAACCAGGAAGACTAGCTGAGAACAAGTTCTCATTTACAACTGCGAGCTGGCCAAGATAAAGCAAAGCAGTGCGACAAAAACAACAACACAGAGTTACACATGGGATAACCAAACATACAGTCAATAACACAATAGAAAAATCTGTATACAGTGTGTGCAAATGAAGTAAGGAGATAAGGCAATAAATAGGCCAATAGTGGCAAAAGAATTACATCTTAGCAATTTACACTGGAGTGATATATGTGCAGATGAGGATGTGCAAGCAGAAATACTGGTGTGCAAAACAGCAGAAAAACTCAAACAAATATGGGGATGAGGTAGGTAGTTGGTTGGATGGGCTATTTACTGATGGGCTGTGTACAGCTGCAGCGATCGGTAAGCTGCTCTGACAGCTGGTGCTTAAAGTTAGTGAGGGTGAATAAAGTCTCCAACTTCAGTGATTTTTGCAAGTCATTCCAGTCATTGGCAGCAGAGAACTGGAAGGAAAGGCGGCCAAAGGAGGTGTTGGCTTTGGGGATGACCAGTGAAATATACCTGCTGGAGCGCGTGCTATGGGTGGTTGTTGCTATGGTGACCAGTGAGCTGAGATAAAGACTTAGGAGCCAGTGGGTTTGGCAACGAATATGTAGCAAGGACCAGCCAATGAGAGCATACAGGTCGCAGTGGTGGGTAATATATGGGGCTTTGGTGACAAAACTGTGATAGACTGCATCCAATTTGCTCAGTAGAGTGTTGGAGGCTAATTTGTAAATGACATTGCCAAAGTCAAGGATTGGTAGGATAGTCATTATCTCAGCCAGTCATGGCTTCCTGTCTTTTTCCGTGGCTAAACCAACTAGACTTGTAATTTAATACATGTATTTATTAATTTAATTTTAAGGTAAGTTCCAGAAGGCATTTTTGACACAAAAACCCCACAATTTTGATGACATTTTTTTGTTTACATTCAAATGGCTCTCCTGTGAAGTAGTAACGCACGGCATACACCTAGATTCCTGAAATGAGTCACATAGAGAATTAATAGAATCGTGAGGATCACAATTAGGGCTGACCTCAATTAGTCGACTGGTCGATTGTTTGGTCTATAGGCTGTTGGTCAACCAAGATTATTTTCCGTCGAGCAGTACCAGTCAACAGTATGGACACAACTACTCATTCAAGGGTTTTTAAAATGTATTTTTACTATTTTCTACGTTGTAAAATAATGTGAAATAATGTGAAACTATCATATAACACATATGGAATCATGTCGTAACCCAAAAAGTGTTAAACAAATGCAAATATATTTGAGATTCTTCAAAGTAGCCACCCTTTGCTTTGATGACAGCTTTGCACACTCTTTGTCACACCCTGATCTTTTTCGACTGTCTTTGTGATTGTCTCCACCCCCCTCCAGGTGTCACCCATCTCAAATCAAAATCAAATTTATTTATATAGCCCTTCGTACATCAGCTGATATCTCAAAGTGCTGTACAGAAACCCAGCCTAAGACCCCAAACAGCAAGCAATGCAGGTGTAGAAGCACGGTGGCTAGGAAAAACTTCCTAGAAAGGCCAAAACCTAGGAAGAAACCTAGAGAGGAACCAGGCTATGTGGGGTGGCCAGTCCTCTTCTGGCTGTGTGGAGATTATAACAGAACATGGCCAAGATGTTCAAATGTTCATAAATGACCAGCATGGTCGAATAATAATAAGGTAGAACAGTTGAAACTGGAGCAGCAGCATGGCCAGGTGGACTGGGGACAGCAAGGAGTCATCATGTCAGGTACTCCTGGGGCATGGTCCTAGGGCTCAGGTCCTCCGAGAGAGAGAAAGAAAGAGAGAATGAGAGAATTAGAGAAGGCACACTTAGATTCACACAGGACACCGAATAGGACAGGAGAAGTACTACAGATATAACAAACTGACCCTAGCCCCCCGACACATAAACTACTGCAGCATAAATACTGGAGGCTGAGACAGGAGGGGTCAGGAGACACTGTGGCCCCATCCGAGGACACCCCCGGACAGGGCCAAACAGGAAGGATATAACCCCACCCACTTTGCCAAACCACAGCCCCCACACCACTAGAGGGATATCTTCAACCACCAATTTACCATCCTGAGACAAGGCTGAGTATAGCCCACAAAGATCTCCGCCATAGCACAACCCAAGGGGGGGCGCCAAACCCAGACAGGATGACCACATCAGTGAATCAACCCACTCAAGTGACACACCCCTTCCAGGGACGGCATAAGAGAGCCCCAGTAAGCCAGTGACTCAGCCCCTGTAATAGGGTTAGAGGCAGATAATCCCAGTGGAAAGAGGGGAACCGGCCAGGCAGAGACAGCAAGGGTGGTTCGTTCCTCCAGAGCCTTTCCGTTCACCTTCCCACTCCTGGGCCAGACTACACTCAATCATATGACCCACTGAAGAGATGAGTCTTCAGTAAAGACTTAAAGGTTGAGACCGAGTTTGCGTCTCTGACATGGGTAGGCAGACCGTTCCATAAAAATGGAGCTCTATAGGAGAAAGCCCTGCCTCCAGCTGTTTGCTTAGAAATTCTAGGGACAATTAGGAGGCCTGCGTCTTGTGACCATAGCATACGTGTAGGTATGTACGGCAGAACCAAATCAGAGAGATACTGTAGGTAGGAGCAAGCCCATGTAATGCTTTGTAGGTTAGCAGTAAAACCTTGAAATCAGCCCTTGCTTTGACAGGAAGCCAGTGTAGAGAGGCTAGCACTGGAGTAATATGATCACATTTTTTGGTTCTAGTCAGGATTCTAGCAGCCATATTTAGCACCAACTGAAGTTTATTTGGTGCTTTATCCGGGTAGCCGGAAAGTAGAGCATTGCAGTAGTCTAACCTAGAAGTGACAAAAGCGTGGATGAATTTTTCTGCATCATTTTTAGACAGAAAGTTTCTGATTTTTGCAATGTTACGTAGATGGAAAAAAGCTGTCCTTGAAATGGTCTTGATATGTTCTTCAAAAGAGAGATCAGGGTCCAGAGTAACGCTGAGGTCCTTCACAGTTTTATTTGAGACGACTGTACAACCATTAAGATTAATTGTCAGATTCAACAGAAGATCTCTTTGTTTATTGGGACCTAGAACAAGCATCTCTGTTTTGTCCGAGTTTAAAAGTAGAAAGTTTGCAGCCATCCACTTCCTTATGTCTGAAACACATGCTTCTAGCAAGGGCAATTTTGGGGCTTCACCATGTTTCATTGAAATGTACAGCTGTGTGTCATCCGCATAGCAGTGAAAGTTAACATTATGTTTTCGAATAACATCCCCAAGAGGTAAAATATATAGTGGAAACAAAAGTGGTCCTAAAACGGAACCTTGAGGAACACCGAAATTTACAGTTGATTTGTCAGAGGACAAACCATTCACAGAGACAAACTGATATCTTTCCGACAGATAAGATCTAAACCAGGCCAGAACTTGTCCGTGTAGACCAATTTGGGTTTCCAATCTCTCCAAAAGAATGTGGTGATCGATGGTATCAAAAGCAGCACTAAGTTCTAGGAGCACGAGGACAGATGCAGAGCCTCGGTCCGATGCCATTAAAATGTAATTTACCACCTTCACAAGTGCCGTCTCAGTGCTATGATGGGGTCTAAAACCAGACTGAAGCATTTTGTATACATTGTTCTTCGTCTTCAGGAAGACAGTAAGTTTTCTGGGTCAAGGTTTGGCTTTTTCAAGAGAGGCTTTATTACTGCCACTTTTAGTGAGTTTGGTACACATCCGGTGGATAGAGAGCCGTTTATTATGTTCAACATAGGAGGGCCAAGCACAGGAAGCAGCTCTTTCAGTAGTTTAGTTGGAATAGGGTCCAATATGCAGCTTGAAGGTTTAGAGGCCATGATTATTTTCATCATTGTGTCAAGAGATATAGTACTAAAACACTTGAGCATCTCTCTTGATCGTAGGTCCTGGGAGAGTTGTGCAGACTCAGGACAACTGAGCTTTGAAGGAATACGCAGATTTAAAGAGGAGTCCGTAATTTGCTTTCTAATAATCATAATCTTTTCCTCAAAGAAGTTCATGAATTTATCACTGCTAAAGTGAAAGTCATCCTCTCTTGGGGAATGCTGCTTTTTAGTTAGCTTTGCGATAGTATCAAAAAGGAATTTCGGATTGTTCTTATTTTCCTCAATTAAGTTAGAAAAATAGGATGATCGAGCAGCGGTGAGGGCTCTTCGGGAACTGCACGGTACTGTCTTTCCAAGCTAGTCGGAAGACTTCCAGTTTGGTGTGGCGCCATTTCCGTTCCAATTTTCTGGAAGCTTGCTTCAGAGCTCGGGTATTTTCTGTGTACCAGGTAGCTAGTTTCTTATGAGAAATGTTTTTAGTTTTTAGGGGTGCAACTGCATCTAGGGTATTGCGCAAGGTTAAATTGAGTTCCTCAGTTAGGTGGTTAACTGATTTTTGTCCTCTGGCGTCCTTGGGTAGACAGAGGGAATCTGGAAGGACATCAAGGAATCTTTGTGTTGTCTGTGAATTTATAGCACGACTTTTGATGTTCCTTGGTTGGGGTCTGAGCAGATGATTTGTTGCAATTGCAAACGTAATAAAATAGTGGTCCGATAGTCCAGGATTATGAGGAAAAACATTAAGATCCACAACATTTATTCCATGGGACAAAACTCTTCCCCATTATTATCTTCCCCATTATCTGTCTGTTCCCCTGCTCTGTTCCCCGCTTCAGCATTAATGTTAATATGTTGTGTTACCCGTATGCTGACGCTGTTCCTGGCTTGTTCCATGTCTGTTCCTCATTAAATGTTCAACTCCTGTGACCTGCTTCTCTTCTCCGGAGTTGGTCCTTACACTCTTGGCATTCTCTCAACCATCTTCATGTGGTAGTCACTTGGAGTGTGAAGGAAAAGCAGCCAACAAGTGCTCAGCATATGCGGGAAATCTTTCAAGACTGTTGGAAAAGCATTCCATGTTAAGCTGGTTTAGAGAATACCAAGAGTGTGCCAAAGCTGTCATTAAGGCAAAGGGTGGCTACTTTAAAGAATGTAAAATGTAAAATCTCTTTTGATTTTTTTAAGACTTTTTTGGTTACTACATTATTCCATATGGGTTATTTCATAGTTTTGATATCTTCACTATTATTCTACAATGTAGAAAATAGTAAAAATAAAGAAAATCCCTTTGTCAATCAAACTAAAATGCAACTGTTTAATACGAATCATTTTGCGTTCAACATGTAGCCCTGATTGTCCGTTAAAAAAAAGGTTAAACACTCAATTGTGAAGCTAGATAGTGTATGAGGGCTGGACATGCAGCTAAATGATAGTCAGATAAATGATAGTCAGATAAATGATAGTCAGAAAAATGAAAGTCAGATAAATGAAAGTCAGAAAAATGAAAGTCAGAAAAATGAAAGTCAGATAAATGAAAAGACGATGTTTGCTGGGGTCTCGGGACTGATGGGGTTAACACTCATTCTCTCAATATGCACACTAGACGACACGCAGAAATGCACACGCACACAGAGCACAGAGCACATACACATGCAAGCACACATATGCATGCTCATTATACATTTACCTTCAACCACATGCCATTATCTGACTTTCACGGCCCCGATCTGTGGGGAGTTTCGGCGAGCAGTCTAGATTTCTCTCTGGAACCAGCGGGCTGGATTTGATTTTCATTAGAATTTCATGTCTTGGCTGTCATATCCTCTCCCCACCCTGCACGCTTTGGTGGACACAATTTTCCGCTGCGGTGGACCCACACACGGTGGACTGGTTAGCTAGAGCCACAACGGGTGGCTGGTTAGCTAAAGCCACACCGGGTGGCTGGTTGTCAGTGTGTTGCACTGTTGAAGGCCTCTCTCGCACTGAAGCACTGTCCGACATCTATCATCAACACCACCCCCTGCTTCTTCACACAAAATCAAATACCATTTTATTTGTCACATGCGCCGAATACAACGTGTCAACCTTACCGTGAAATGTGTGCTCATGAGTCCTTCCCAACAATGCAGAGTAAACTAATTATAATACAAAGAAAAATAGCATTCGTAAAAACACACACACACACACACACACACACACACACACACACACACACACACACACACACACACACACACACACACACACACACACACACACACACACACACACACAGGCATACACCCAGTGACAACACACATGGGTGTGTTGCTGTGTGTTGACAGTGTGTTGATATTTGCGACAGCGACTCTGCTGAATGTTTATCCTATTGTGAGAGAGCTGAATCGATGTGAGATAATTTGGTGCATCACAGTGCTAATGGAATCAGAAGAGAAGTAAGGTGTGGCTCTGGAGGAAATGTCCTGTTCATCATCCACTCAATGATTTCCAAATGTAAATGTCACACAGACTGCCCAGAGTATTTAACACAGGCAAACAGACAGCCAAGTGCCAAATCACTGTGAATGTTAACCTTCATAACATATCATGGTCAGACTCACTCAGCACATGGCAGGCTCGCATTATGACTCACTAAGCTCTAAGCAGACAGTGGGAAGGACTCCAGTTCCTTAAATAAAAGCTTCTGTCTGTCTAACACTGCTGGAAATATACTGCCTGTCAGCACCATAGTCATTACTGAGTGATTCATGTTCCCCTCCGTTTACAGTATTCTAATCTACCAGCTCTAATTTATAATGCAGTATTGATGATACCAATAGAGTATTGGGGCAATCAAATCATAACCATTTCGTCAAGTCAATCTGTTCAGTAGTTCTTGACTTGTATTGGGAGTCCATGCACTTTTGGCTCCTGTGTCGCTGGTTATCTCGTGGGTCACAGACCCTGTCTGTGTTATCTCACCAGTAAGAGAACCCACGGTCATTAAAGGCCTAGTGTGGTGTGCAGCAGACATGATTAAACTAGCATGCACTGTCTGATGATTTATTGCCTGGTGAACCCTCCTGTCCCAGCACATTTACTATGTTCACTTTCCCTTACACATGTTCTGCTGCAGTCTCTCACCCTCTCTGAGAGTCTACATGGTAGTGCTACGTTTCTCACAACTAAAGTGCTTTTTGCATCAAATGAGTGTGTTTTTTCTTTACTGTGTGTATTGTGTATAGTAGAGAGGCTGTACAAAACAGGCAGGCTACCAAGCCCACCAGAACAACCGGTTGTCATGTATGTTTCCTGAGAGCTCACATTATTGAAGTAGGTATGTATTTGATTCTGTTTTGTACTTGGACTTAGGGCTGTTGGTTCCGACAGAGATCATTGTGGCATCAGCCCTTTTCATGCTGCGGATGGGAGCGGGCGGTCAGACAGACAATTTTGGGATTAAACATTTGTTTTGTTCCTCAGATGATTTGGAAACGGTTGTCGTTCTTATTGGTATGGATTAGCCTAGGACTACCTATTGTGTTAAAAGCACATATTTGTCACATTATATTCACAAACTCAGAATTCGCTGCTTCAACTTCAGTAGCCTACCGCTCCTCTCCTAGTGTGGCGTGTGAGATCAAGTGTGCCTAGTATACGTGTGGTCTCAATGAAATAGTAGCCTGTAGGTTGCCTATGCATGGGCGGAACATCAGACAGCGGTTATCTTTCCAAGGAAATTAACTTAACTATGATTAGGCAATAGTTTACTACAGTGTCTGACACTGCAAATACATACTGATAATGGAGGAAGTGGAGGGTGCTCAACCAACGTGAGTCGAGGTGCAATCGAAACATTTGATTATCATTGGAAAGGAAAACACGTGGCTACCATGGTGAGAGAGCGTTGCACTTTTTAACTTTCAATAAATATTCGTTACACGTGTATTCCTCTCTTCCTGCAAATCGTCCTCCTAAAAGGAAGGCTAAATCCTACATATATGCAAAACGTAGCTCAAGGGAAAGTGCAAGTGTCCGTTGTCATCATTCTTGCTGCTTCAAATTGAGTAGCCATACCTGCGAGATTAGGTGCGCTTGTGGTCTCAGTTAAATAGAGTAGGCGATAGCCTATGAATGGGCCGAGAAACACGAGGCAGTTATCTTTCCAAGGAAATGTACTTCCTAAATATGATTAGGCTATAGTTTACTACATTGACTACAAATAAATATTGATCACCCGTATTTATCTCCGTCTGAAAATCGTCCCACTCCTAAAAGCTCAAAAGAAATTCTCTCCAACTCTGCTCTCTTGAAACTACGTCTAGTAATACCGGTAGCATAATAGAATGGGACACATTTTGATATTGCCTATAGGGCGCAAAATCGCTACGACCATGGTTGGCAAGTGAGCTGTGTCACATATGTCTAAAATAACATTGCGGGACTGTGGTTGGGTTCGGACCAGTTCTCGCGGTAGCGGGTGGGAGTTTCTGACAGAAAGCCAGCAGGTGCTGACAGGGTTCGGTATTAAAAGCTGCTGGTTTCAAACTCCTCTCTGTGTTCAGTGGGTATTTCTATGCTACTCCACAATTGGGAGATACTTTCATTTGGAGGTTTCAGTTCTCTCTTGACTTTGTCGTGTTGACAGTGTCACTTTTCATGTCAAAAAATCTAACTGAAAGGATGAAAGAGACACTTTATATCACAGTCACTTTTTTTGTTGTTACTTTAAATAGATCTCATCACATCTCATCATGTTTCCCTCCCTCTCTGCTGTGTCTGACCTCTCTGGGCTGTGCTGACTTGGCTCTGCTTGGCTGCCTCATGGAAAATTCACCTTCTGTAGTGTGGTGTTCTCTCTTCACACCCCAGGGGAAGTTATTGACAGGAACGTAATGAGCATGTAGTGTCTGACCAACAGCTGCATCCCCCCCAGCATACCGCCAGACTGCCAGCTCACTCAGAGGGCACTTAGGGGTCAGGAGCTCAGCCTCAGACACAGAACGGCTCTCTGATGATCACAAAATAAAGCTCTACCTCTAACTAACATTTACACAATCTAATGTTTAAGACAAGGATATAGTTTGATGTGACATCTCGATAGGCCCCCAGTGTCGTAAGGCTAGACTGAGGTTTTAAGGTCGTTAGATCCCAGCTGGGGGTCCAACCTCAAGGCATATGGCAGGAGGTCCCCAGTCCACCTCAAGGCATAGTGCAATAGCTGACTACTTGTTGCAAAACGTCTCATCTGTCCCCTGCGGCAATACCGGTCACCTTCACTGAGAGATGAAGCAGCAGTGACATCAGTTTTAGCCTTCGGTCTGTGACACTGCCCTGTGTTCTACATCCTATCTTGTCCTACATGATAAGTGTACTACACCTGTTGTACACATTGGATATAGCTGTGCCCATTGGATATGACTATGTTGGAATTAAGCTTTTCAGCTAAACAAGAAGAGAGATGATATTTCATCAACACACTCCGTGTTATTTTAG
The DNA here is from genome assembly GCF_023373465.1 of Oncorhynchus keta. NCBI lineage: Eukaryota > Metazoa > Chordata > Actinopteri > Salmoniformes > Salmonidae > Oncorhynchus > Oncorhynchus keta. The sequence goes on along the minus strand of NC_068437.1, from coordinate 22,122,174 downwards.
CTTCTCTATGTGCCAGCTCTGTCTTCATCTCTTCATCCAGTTGATGTGTGCTTCCTGGACCTGTCACAATGAACAAGGAAAGTTGGTTTATTGTCTTAATGTTCTGTTTACCAAGCTGTTTTCTTGATGCTCAGCCTGAAGGTTGCAGCACTATGCCTGCTCATTTAAAGCTAGTGGCTTTGAGTCTTTATTTAGCTGGAGTCAAGGCAGCCCAGCAGCATTCGGTCACTGAATTTAACCTCAGCACCCCCCCCTCTCTCTGAAACGCCTCTCTGAAAGGCCAAGTCCCCTAGTCTTCCATCAATCTACTCTGTATCAACACCAGCACCAGACCCAGCAGCACACACAGTCTTGAGCTGCTGTGCACACAAACACACTTAGCTGGGAATTAATATGCTCTCCCTAGTGCTGATGGAGAGGAGGGGGAGATTTAGGGAGGTAGGGAGGGTGTTTCTCACTCTTGAATGCCTCTTGGTGATGGGAGGACGTGGTCGCTGAGTTGTGCCACAGAAATGGGTCCTGACAGACTCATTTCTCACGCTCAGATTTCCTCAGCGTCCCCAATGGTGGGCGGTTGGCGCCGTAGTCCCACATAGAAGTGATTAATATTTATTTTGCTTGTGCGCAGATACTGATGAGCAGGGTACACTGGCCTCTTTGTCTCCTAGCCTTTAGGACTGTCAGAGCCCTCAAGGGAAGGTAATGAGGAGAACTCATCGCCCTATCATCCCCTCTCTTTCTCTTTCCTCTCCTCCTGCTAGTTTATAGACCTCAAAACAGCCACCATTTAAGATGATGTTACCTGTATGGTCATATGATCTTTGCCCTCAAGCCTGAAACCTGTATCACTGAGGTATATGATTAATCGTACAGCACACACACCACACTTCTAAATGTTGGAGAGAATAGCCAGTCTTTCTGTTCCAGTTCTCCATCTATTGTACCAGGTAAACAGTACCTAATCACATTCCTACCTTTCCAACACCTACAAGAATTCAAGTGAGAGATTTTTCTATACAAGTATTACCCAGAATGCATCAGGATCGGCCTTGCCACAGAGTCAGGCGTGAACGGGAAATGTCCAGAAGGAATAGACAAGCTTCTCGCTCATTATTCTGATGGTTTCACTTTCCCCCTGAATTTTTGGTTGTTGCAGTGGATGCAGCTTTGGATGTGACAGATTTCAGTTCATTAGGCACAACACATATTCAGTTATAGCAGGCCTTTCTGCTAAGTGGTTGTCATCATGGTAGCAGCAGAACCAGCAACCAGTAACATGCATTCACTCCCACTGACCACCCTCAAATATGTCTCTTAACACGCTGTTCCATTCTTTACTGTGATAAAGTGAAAATAGAAAATGAATTGAAGTAAGGAAGGAAGAGGCATGGATGCAATTTTCCATTAAACATTGGTGACACAAACACATTTTTTAAATTATCAATAAAGAGGAAAGAAAGGGATAGCAAATAAAAGTAGACTTATTTTCCATGATTGAATTTTCTATATGCCTTGGTACGGTCATAAGCTAGGAAATGAAAACTGACAAACATTAAACAGCCTTGTGTGTGTTTGTGTGTGCACCGTGCATGCGCGCGTGTGTGTGAGAGCATTTGTGTGCCTGTGTTTATGCGTGTGTGGATGCTTGCATGCCTGTGTGTGCGCAAGCGCCAGGTGTGTGTTTGTGTGTTTTGTTGCTGGAGTGGAGAGTATGTGGTGGTGTGTGAATGGTTCGAGGCAATCACTTTTATCCTGCTGGATCTCTCTCTGGGTAGAGAGATTGGCCTTTGTAGTTGTGATTGGAAGGAATTAAGGGCTGCCTTTGGTAGCTAGCAACAGCAGCCAACAGGGAAACAGCTTTAGCCATGCACATTTGAATGTGGTGTGTGTGTATGTGTATGCGCGCGTGCCCGTACGTGTACGTGTGTGTGTGTGTGTGTGTGTGTGTGTGTGTGTGTGTGTGTGTGTGTGTGTGTGTGTGTGTGTGTGTGTGTGTGTGTGTGTGTGTGTGTGTGTGTGTGTGTGTGTGTGTGTGTGTGTGTGTGTGTGTGTGTGTGTGCATGCGTGTGTGATCAGTGATTGATTTATCTCTGTGTAAAGTTGTCAGTCATGATGCATGAAAGAATAGAGGAGCTTTACTCAGTCGGAGCCTCAGGTTGTGAAACATCAAGCAGAGCCTTAATTGAGTTAACTCTTTGAGGTGCTGCATCTACACTCTTAACAAAAACATTTTTTTGGGGGGGGGTGACCCAACTGCTGGGTTGCAGGTATTGGGTCACTCAGTTGGGTTGTTGTCTTTAAAAACAGAAAGATTGGGTTGTTGATGCTGGGTTGTTGAGATATGGGACAGCCGGTCAGATCAGAAGACTGGGTTACCTGCGCTGGGTTACCTGCGCTGGGTTACCAAACAACCCAAATTGGGTTGTTTTTAACCCACCATTTTTTGGAGTGTATCCCTTGTAGATAACTGGGAATTCTGTTACACATAACCCACCTACTGGAAGGCAGGTTGGCATTTATATTCATGAAGCTTGCCCTGGAGGCAGCTCTGCAGAGTGGTCACTAGCTGGCACAGACACACAGTCATCAAATCTGATTTGAAATCTAACCCTAACCTTAACACTTACCTTAACCACACTGCTAACCCTAATGCCTAACCCTAACTTTAAATTAAGATCTAAAAGCTAGCCCATCTATCGGAAATCGCTCAGTTCTGCCTCCAGGGCAAGATTCATGACAATAAATGTCAACCTGCTACTGGAAGAGTCTTGGATGCCAGTACATCAAGTAGTACTATCTGCAATAGCGTAGATGTATTGACTGTGTACTTGCCCTTTTCCCCCAGGAATGTACAACATTCCTAGAGAGGATCATAACTAAAACATATACAGCCGAACAGCTAATCCATAATATTCACTAATATCCTCTCTTCAGTGAGTGAATAATGGAATTTCCATGTAATGATTGAGATAGGGAGAACAGTTCTTTCATTGGTTACTGGCCTTTTTGAAGCCGTGAGAGGTTAAAGCGGAGCAGCCTGTTGATATTCCCCCTCATTATTGTTTTCCTGCTCTGGGTTCTATCACAACAACAGCACCACGCTGTCTGATAGCCTCCCTGTGCTCTGCCACGGGGAATAACAAATTGGGCTTGTTTTACAGCGAGGGAGCGTGACTGCACAAAGGCCTTGGATTTGTAGCGGGGGTGGCTTGAGAGAATAGTCTTTCCGCTTGAATGTAACTAAGCACAGTGACGCAAGAGTTCAGACACAGACAGGCCTTGCTGTTAGGGTTCGTGGGTAGCCTTGGTTATCAAACATGTGATGGGAGGGATGGTAGTAGTGGTACGGGAGGTAGAATCCCCTTCTGGTGTGTGTGTCTGTGATGTGAATGTCCACACCAGGAACATCCCATTAATTCTAAGTCCCACACTGCCTAGAGGAGTCCGGCCTATCCAGTTGTTCCTCATCACATACCCATTAAACCACAGCCAAGTTTACATGCAGGGTTGTCTCTACGGGGCTCAGCCCTCTGGTCATGGGGAAGCTACCATTCAGTAGCCAGCACAGAGCTGGAATTAAAGGGCAACAGTAAAGTGGCAGAACTATATTGTTATCGCTAAACAGACAACAATGTGTTATCATCATAAGGGGCCAGTGATGGGCCTCTGGCTGGTGGCCACAGTGTGTTAGTGGCTGAAACAGCAGCTCTTGACTTTAGGCCCTTTCTCTTTGAGCACTTCAGGGCTGAAGTATCATTTTGTGGTGGGAGGCCTGGGTTGTATTCCCCCTCCCTTCTTCCCATCCTCTCAGGTTGGTAGCAGTGAGGGGAGCCAGGGGTAATGGCAGGCCACTCCAGGCCTGATCAGGACTCTCTGGGGCTCAGGAGGGACACTTAGATGACAGACGGAGACACAGTACGTAGTGCCTAAGGGTTCTGATTAGGCTCCTGTAGAGAAATGTAGTGAGGGGGAGGGATTCTACTCTGGCTATCAGCGGTATCTGTTGCTGTGAAAGTGGGAGGAGGGAGAGGGAGTGTGAGGGAGAGGGAGAGAGAAAATAAGCCAGCAAAGTAGAGTAAAGAGATTGACCAGGAAAGAGATAAGATTGGGAGAGAAATGGAGGGAATTAGAAAGGCTTTGAAAGAGAGGTGAGGGAAAGATGTAGAAAGAAAACCATGTATTCAAAGAGAGAGGAACAGAGGGATAGAGAGAGGGAGAGACTGTCTAAGCTGATTTTTTTATGAGATATCTTGTGTGTTTTGGCTCTGTATTGGTTTTTCCCTATTCGTTTCACATGATTCCCCATCACCTTTCCCTCTGGACCTTAGCCCCTGACTCCAGCCTGTGCTGCCCAGTACAAGCACCTATTTTTGGGCTTGGCCATGCGCTGAGGAGGGCTTAGATACACAGTAGTCAACAACCACGGCCTTCACGGCTTAGTTACGGTAATGTGAGTCAGCCTGTGAGAAGGCTGAGCTTTCCAGAACCTTACACAGGAGATGGAGAGGGGGGACAGGACAGGGGAGTAGGAGAGGGAGAGAGGTGGAGGCACTCAATGTTTGTAAATTAATATCATGAATTGAAGTTTTTTGAAAGGTGCCATAAAACCAACAACATTTAAATTAAGATTTACCCGGAATGATATGAAGATAATACTTGGCAATGAGAAAACAGTGGCATAATTCACTCAAATGAATCAGAGCGTGCTAATGACAGCAGCAGAGAGAAACTAGTAATAATGATAGAGGATGATGAAGAGGTTAAAGCACAACACAGGACCAGCTGCTACTCAAATTAGAGTGAAATTAAAACAAAATGACTACATCACATCAGAGATGGAGACAGACGACCGGGTGATCAAACAAAATGATTATAAACAACCCAACTCAAGTCCAACCCAGAGACTATAATATACCCTGAGAGGTCTGAGTCCCTCAGGCTCTTGTCTGCATCTGGATCTCCCTCCATCTATCCCCCGTCTCCATCTCTCCCTCTGTTCCTTTGCTCCTTCTGTATCACCTCTCAGTCCTTCACCTGCTGCTGCCGTAGTGTTGTGGTACCTACAGATACTCTGCTGTGTAATCAGATGCCTTCCATCCCCCTCTTGTTAGCCCTATAGCCCTGGCCTGTCCTGCTGCTGGACCATTGAACACATACTGTAATGAGATACGTGAAGGTGCCTGTTGTGTGGGCTATATAGGCAGTGTTTGAAGCTCAGTGTTCAATTGAAGTCTCCCTACCATCATATCTCAGCCAATATGACAGGACTTCAGATGAACATTTGCAACTCAACTTGATTGAAGGTACACAACACTCTCCACGTCTCTTGTCATGAGTAGTCCATGACCGAGAACCACATAGCAGATTTTTAACAGGGTTGTTAGCATCAGGGGGGAAAAGTCAATGCCTTGCCCAGATGTAGCTCAATATCGAGGCATCAGAGGAGAATGAGAATACAGCGTCCATAAAGTGACCATGTAGTGTGGCAACAGCTTTGATCAAATGTATAATTCCTAAACAAAAGCACATGAACACTTGTAAAGGATTAATTGCATAAAGAAATATATATTGATGACAAGATATAAAAACTGTCGTTAGTTGATTGCATCGGACACTATATTGTGCCCTTATACCCGTACCTTTACACATGAATCAATCGCGTCTTCTCTTGATGCTTCGGGTCCACAGTCAGCACACAGCTTCAGGGCTTTGTGTAAGCAAGCCTCACAAACAAATCGGTTGCACTGCACACAGTTTTCATGGGTCTTGTTTGGTGTGCACCTGCCGAGTTGACATTGTGTCTTCTTTTTACCGAGGGGGAGCTGTGGTGCTTGGGGAAGAGGGAGAGCAGGAACTGCTGCCTTGTATATCCTGCTTGGCGGCTGTAGGTTCATTCTTGGCGCCCATGTGGTTCTCACGAAGCTCACATGCCAGATCCATGATGAAATCTCTCCTGCTGACTGTCTTGTCAAGGCATTGCTTGTTCTGTACAACATGTACATGTTGATAGCAGCCATGTCGAGCACGTTGTAGAACATCGCAACAGGCCAGTGACGACTACCTCCTATTACAGAGTACAGTTTTGCCATCTGGTCGAGTGCATCCACACCAGACAATTAAATAAAGTAAAATATAATAGAAAGGGTTAGAATAATATAGAATAATACTACTAAAAGCAATAACAATAACAGTCATGTAATAAAAGGGGGTCATGTTTGGCAGATGGAAAGGCTATATCTGTAAATGGCAGAGATCTATATCTTTGTGCGATCTGTCACCGTCTCCGGTATCTTCCTCTGGTCACTGCCAATGGCAACAGTGGGATGCAAACACTTGTATTTAATTTGCATCTGTAAACCGCGAGTGTTGCTTTTACCACTCTCCATCACTGACGTGGGGTACAGCTCCGCTGGTATGTTGTTTTGTGCAGAGGGGGGCTGCTCCCGTCTTTGTTTGTTCACTGTTCCGAGCAGTCTAGTCTTCTTTGCAATCAACTTGTCTGCCAGGGAAATTGATGTGAAGAAGTTGTCCATCGTCACATTTCTGCCTTTGCAGAAACACACGTAAGCAGAGCCTCAGTGCAGTTGTGCACTAGTTTTGATTGGCCGGCTGTGCAGCCTGATTGGCCGGCTGTGCAGCCTGATTGGCATCTTTTGTTTCCCGCTCATCAACTTGGAGGACAGAGGATTTTTACACACTACGTGCTTCAGCACTTGGTGGTCCCGTTCTGTGAGCTTGTGTGGTGTATCACTTCGTGACTGAGCCGTTATTGCTCCTAGACGTTTCCACTTCACAATAACAGCACTTACAGTTGACCGGGGCAGCTCTAGCAGGGCAGAAATTTTACAAACTGACTTGTTGGAAAAGTGTCATCCAATGACGGTGCAATGTTGAAAGTCACTGAACTCTTAAGGCCATTCTACTGCCAATGTTTGTATATGGAGATTGCATGGCTGTGTGCTTATACACAGGTCAGCAACGGGTGTGGCTCAAATAGCCAAATCCACTCATTTGAAGGGGTTTCCACATACTTTTGTATATATAGTGTATGAACCACAATAGAGGTCGGCCGTATAGTTAGGGCCGATTTCAAGTTCTCATAACGATTGGAAATTGGTATTTTTGGGCGCCGATTTTTGAAATCTTTATTATTATTTTTTGTATACCTTTATTTAACTAGGCAAGTCAGTTAAGAACACATTCTTATTTTCAATGACGGCCTAGGAACGGTGGGTTAACTGCCTTGTTCAGGGGAAGAACGACAGATTTTCATCTTGTCAGTTCGGGGGATCCAATCTTGCAACCTTACAGTTAACTAGTCCAACCATCTAACCACCTGCCTCTCATTGCACTCCACTAGGAGCCTGCCTGTTATGCTAATGCAGTAGAAGCCAAGGTAAGTTGCTAGCTAGCATTAAACTTATCTTATAAAAAACAATAAATCAATCATAATCACTAGTTAATTACACATGGTTGATGATATTACTAGTTTATCTAGCGTGTCCTGCTTTGCATATAATCAATGCGGTGCGTATCGTTGCTCCAATGGGTACCTAACCATAAACATCAATGCCTTTCTTAAAATCAATACATAGAAGTATATATTTTTAAACCTGCATATTTAGCTAAAATAAATTAATGTTAGCAGGCAATATTAACCTGGTGAAATTGTGTCATTTCTCTTGCGTTCATTGCACGCTGAGTCAGGGTATATGCAACAGTTTGGGCAGCCTGGCTCATTGCAAACTAATTTGCCAGAATGTTACTTAAAAAGGGATGTGCAATGTAACAAGAATATTTAGACTTAGGGATGCCACCCGTTAGATAAAATACAGAACGGTTCCGTATTTCACTCAAATAATAAACGTTTTGTTTTCGAAAATGATAGTTTCCGGATTCAACCATATTAATGACCAATGACTCGTATTTCTGTGTGTTATTACTTCTCCAGCCACGCAAGAGAAGTAAACGTTCAGTTCAGAGTGAATTAACAAAATCAATTGGAAGTAAACGTTCAGTACAGAGTGAATTAACAAAATCAATTGGAAGTAAACGTTCAGTTCAGAGTGAATTAACAAAATAAATTGGAAGTAAACGTTCAGTTCAGAGTGAATTAACAAAATCAATTGGAAGTAAACGTTCAGTTCAGAGTGAATTAACTAAATCAATTGGAAGTAAACGTTCAGTACAGAGTGAATTAACAAAATCAATTGGAAGTAAACGTTCAGTTCAGAGTGAATTAACAAAATCAGTTGGAAGTAAACGTTCAGTTCAGAGTGAATTAACAAAATCAATTGGAAGTAAACGTTCAGTTCAGAGTGAATTAACAAAATCAATTGGAAGTAAACGTTCAGTACAGAGTGAATTAACAAAATCAATTGGAAGTAAACGTTCAGTACAGAGTGAATTAACAAAATCAATTGGAAGTAAACGTTCAGTACAGAGTGAATTAACAAAATCAATTGGAAGTAAACGTTCAGTACAGAGTGAATTAACAAAATCAATTGGAAGTAAACGTTCAGTACAGAGTGAATTAACAAAATCAATTGGAAGTAAACGTTCAGTACAGAGTGAATTAACAAAATCAATTGGAAGTAAACGTTCAGTACAGAGTGAATTAACAAAATCAATTGGAAGTAAACGTTCAGTACAGAGTGAATTAACAAAATCAATTGGAAGTAAACGTTCAGTACAGAGTGAATTAACAAAATCAATTGGAAGTAAACGTTCAGTACAGAGTGAATTAACAAAATCAATTGGAAGTAAACGTTCAGTACAGAGTGAATTAACAAAATCAGTTTGGAACAAACGCTTCCAGACTGACCATTTACATGGTCTGTCGAAATCAATGTTTTAAGAACAGGGTTCGTAGTGTAATGGTTAGAGTTACCACCTGTAGATCTGAAGATTGTGGGTTCCCCTCCCGGAGTATATATTTTGACTAGTGTTTTGTTTATAGTCTTGACAGCCCCCTCCCAACACACACACACACATACACACCCACACCCAGTTATTTCCATTTATTATGTGGCTCTTAAAAGAGCCTTTGAGTTTGTGAAGTGACAGGCAAGTGGAAGTGAGTGTGGTGGTGTGTACTACTGCGTGCATCTTGTTACAATGAAGGAGAGATCAGCTGTCAGACTCTCAAGGAAGAGGTCATTGCCCTCATCCGTGAGATGCACGCCATCCCTACGGTACTGCCCAAAGACACAGAGCTTTTTGTCAGATTGGTGCATTGTGGGCATGCGCCTGTCATGGAAAAATGCAAGCTGGTCCATGGGGAGCTGACAAACTACTTATGCCAATTTAAATGCACATTGTACAGTGGCTTGCGAAAGTATTCACCCCCGCTAGCATTTTCCCAATTTTGTTGCCTTTACAACCTGGAATTAAAATAGATTTTTGGGGGGGTTGTAGTATCATTTGATTTACACAACATGCCTACTACTTTGAAGATGCAAAATATTATTTTTTGTGAAACAAGCAAGAAATGAGAAATAACTATTCATTCACCCCCCAAAGTGAATACTGAATACTTTGTAGAGCCTCCTTTTGCAGCAATTACAGCTGCAAGTCTCTTGGGGTATGTCTCTATAAGCTTGGCACATCTAGCAACTACAATTTTGCCTGTTCTTCAAGGCAAAACTAGCATTTTAGTTAATTAGCTACTTTTCGACTACTTACTACACTGAACTAAAATATAAATGCATCATGTAAGGTGTTGGCCCCATGTTTCATGAGTTTTATTGATGTCAACATTATGAACAGAGTGTCCCATGGTGGCTGTGGGGTTATGGTATGTGCAGTCATGAGCGATGGACAACGAACACAATTGCATTTTATTGATTGGCAATTTGAATGCACAAAAATACCATGATGAGATCCTGAGGCCCGTTGTAAAGCCCATTCTTTAATGTAACCAACAAATGCGTATCTGTATTCCCAGTGATGTGAAATCCATAGATGAGGGCCTAATGAAGTTATTTCAGTTGACTGATTTCCTCATATGAACTGTAACTGTAACAGAGGGTAGTGTGTACGGCTCAGTACATCACTGGGGCTAAGCTGCCTGCCATCCAGGACCTCTACACCAGGCGGTGTCAGAGGAAGGCCCTAAAAATTGTCAAAGACCCCAGCCGCCCCAGTCATAGACTGTTCTCTCTACTACCACATGGCAAGCGGTACCGGAGTGCCAAGTCTAGGACAAAAAGGCTTCTCAATAGTTTTTACTCCCAAGCCATAAGACTCCTGAACAGGTAACCAAATGGCTACAAGGACTATTTGCATTGTGTGCCCCTCCCCCCAACCCCTCTTTTACGCTGCTGCTATTCTCTGTTTATCATATATGCATAGTCACTTTAACTATACATTCATGTACATACTACCTCAATTAGCCTGACTAACCTTTGCCCCCCGCACATTGGCTACCCGGAGAATCTGCATTGTGTCCTGCCACCCACCACCAGCCAACCCCTCTTTTACGCTACTGCTACTCTCTGTTTATCATAGTCACTTTAACCATACCTACATGTACATACTACCTCAATCAGCCCGACTAACCGGTGCCTGTATGTAGCCTTGCTATTGTTATAGCCTCGCCACTGTCTTATTTACTGTTGTTTTTATTTCTTTACTTATCTATTGTTGACCTAATACCTTTTTTTTTACATAAAAATTGCACTCTTGGTTATATCCTGTAAGTAAGCATTTCACTGTAAGGTCTACATCTGTTGTATTCAGCGCATGTGACAAATAAACCTTGATTTGATTTGAACTCAGTCAAATTATTGCATGTTGCGCTAATATTTTTGTTCAGTATACCTTTTAGCTACTTTCCAACTATTTAGCATGTTAGCTAACCCTTCCCCTAACCCTAACCCTAACCTTCAGCCTTGTAGCTAACCCTTCCCCTAACACTATACCCTAACCCTTTAACCTAACACCTAACCTTTATCCTAACCCCTAGCCTAGCTATTGTTAGCCAGCTAGCTAACATTAGCGTTATCTTCCTAGCTCCTGTCAAATGTGAGCCATAATACATTTGAATTTGTAACATATCATATGGTTAGCAAAGTCGTAACATGTATGTTTTGCAAATTCGTAACATATTGTACATTTTTCAAATTCCTAATATATCATACAAATTGTAATTCATAACATATTATATGAAATGGATATCCACAAATCATACGAAACGTGACATCATACTAAATTGAGTGTCTCGCATTTACGTGCAGAATAATGTGGAATAATCTGAGACTAGGTTGCAGTACACATGGTATGTCGCACACTATCAATACTTAAATTGTATGCTCTGTTCCACATCTGTGAGTTCTCCCAACAGTTTTCATATTTATACTGCCATTTATAAATGAGGATGTGTACTCTTTTGCTGGAGTTAGACAGCTGTTTTCAGCATTACTTAGGATATTTGTAGCTTAAGTTTTTTAGAGCAACTATTTTCCTTAAGAGTTTTGTACTTTTTCTGTATACAGGTGTTTCTCAGCAGTTTGTCATTTGTTACATTGTTTGTATCAGCAGGTATCAAAATTGCTCTTCACGAGCCACGAGCTTGGCATGTCTAGCCACTGGGATTTTTGCCCTTTCTTCAAGGCAAAACTGCTCAAGCTCCTTCAAGTTGAATGGGTTCCGCTGGTGTACAGCAATCTTCAAGTCATACCACAGATTCTCAATTGGATTGAGGTTTGGATTCTGACTAGACCTTTCCAAGACATTTAAATATTTCCCCTTAAACCACTCGAGTGTTGCTTTAGCAGTATACTTAGGGTCATTGTCCAGCTGGAAGGTGAACCTCCGTCCCAGTCTCAAATCTCTTGAAGACTGAAACAGTTTCCCTCAAGAATTTCCCAGTATTTAGTGACATCCATCATTCCTTCAATTCTGACCAGTTTCCCAGTCCCTGCCGATGAAAAACATCCCCACAGCATGATGCTGCCAACACCATGCTTCACTTTGGGAATGGTGTTCTCAGGGCGATGAGAGGTGATGGGTTTGCACCAGACGTAGCATTTTCCTTCATGGCTAAAACACAGATTTTTTGTTTCATCTGACCTGAGTACCTTCTTCCATATGTTTGGGGAGTCTCCCATATGCCTTTTGGCCAACACCGAACATGTTTGCTTATTTTTGTTCTTTAAGCAATGGATTTTCTTCTGTCCACTCTTCCGTAAAAGCCAGCTCTGTGGAGTGTACGGCTTAAAGTGGCCCAATGGACAGATACTCCAAACTCCCTGTGGAGCTTCTGAAGGTAATTGGTTGCACCAGATCTTATTTAGAGGTTTCATAGCAAAGTGGGTGAATACATATGCACTCACCACTTTTCAGTTTGTTATTTAATTAATTTTTTGAAACAAGTAATTTTTTTCATTTCACTTCACCAATTTGGACTATTTTGTGTATGTCCTTTGCATGAAATCCCCCAAAATATCCATTTAAATTACAGGTTTTAATGCAACAAAATTGGAAAAACGCCAAGGGGGATAATTACTTTTGCAAGGCGCTGTAAATCAGGAATGCTGACAGGCTGTATCTATGTGAGCTACTTTGTCCAAAATGCCACCACCTGTTTGGTACCTACTGACCAAATTATTATTATTTTATTATAATTATTATTTTTTTAAATGACATTTATTGCTAAAAAAGGTTTAGGATCAGGCATGCACCACAAAATAGCTTAATCAAGCCTGATGGTCTTGTCAATATAAAAAGTTGCTTTCATTTAATTTAAAAAAGCATGAAAACGTAGTATAATTGGACAATGTCTTACTGTGGTGTGTGAAGATTCCACTACTTTTGTATGCGGTACAAATCACATTATTCTGGGAGCAAGCAGCTCCTCTGAGTATGCATTAGGCTGTTTGAGAAGTGTGAATCCTAAGCAACCTGACTACACATAGTTTGAAGTAAAATACCAACATAGCTACTGTAGTAGGTCAAAGCTGTGTGCTGGGACACCTTGTTAAAGCAGGGTTGGCATTGTGGTGCTTATAGGCATAGGCATTGTGGTGCTTTCTTTTTTCTTTTTCGGCTTCAGAACAATGCGTACTTCTCACATAAAACAGCTTTTTGTTTTGAATAAACAGCACTTTGACTATACACAGCACAGTGGCTGCTGAACGACAGAGGGCATCCCCAGTGTGTGGTGGAAGAAAGGCAAGGTGTGGCTGCCAGGGAAGAAATGTGCCTGCCTGTCTTCTGGGAAACTTTATTGAGCCCCACATCATCAGCTCTCATCTCAGCTACAGTGCCATTACTCTTTGTTCTGGCCAGCACAGCACAGCAGTACTAGCCCAACATCAGCACTAGCCCCGGCTACAGTCCCAGCCCCATCCCTAGCCCCGGCTACAGTCCCAGCCCCAGCCCCATCCCTAGCCTCGGCTGCAGTCCCTGCCCCAGCTGCAGTCCCAGTCCCAGCCCTAGCCCCGGCTGCAGGCCCAGCCCTGGCTGCAGTCCCAGCCCTAGTCCCGGCTGCAGTCCCAGCCCCGGCTACAGTCCCAGCCCTAACCGGCTGCAGTCCCAGCCCCGGCTGCAGTCCCAGCCCCGGCTACAGTCCCAGTCCCAGCCCCAGCATTAGCCCCGGCTACAGTCCCAGCCCCGGCTACAGTCCCAGCCCCAGCTACAGTCCCAGTCCCAGCCCTGGCTGCAGTCCCAGCCCTAGCCCCGGCTACAGTCCCAGCCCCAGCTACAGTCCCAGCCCCAGCTGCAGTCCCAGCCCCGGCTACAGTCCCAGTCCCAGCCCTGGCTGCAGTCCCAGCCCTAGCCCGGCTACAGTCCCAGCCCCAGCATTAGCCCCAGCTACAGTCCCAGTCCCAGCCCAGGCTGCAGTCCCAGTCCCAGTCCCAGCCCCAACATTAGCCCCGGCTACAGTCCCAGCTGCAGTCCCAGCCCCGGCTACAGTCCCAGTCCCAGCCCTGGCTGCAGTCCCAGCCCTAGCCCCGGCTACAGTCCCAGCCCCAGCATTAGCCCCAGCTACAGTCCCAGTCCCAGCCCTGGCTGCAGTCCCAGTCCCAGTCCCAGCCCCAGCATTAGCCCCGGCTACAGTCCCAGCCCCAGCTGCAGTCCCAGCCCCGGCTACAGTCCCAGTCCCAGCCCCAGCTGCAGTCCCAGCCCCGGCTACAGTCCCAGTCCCAGCCCCAGCTGCAGTCCCAGCCCCGGCTACAGTCCCAGTCCCAGCCCTGGCTGCAGTCCCAGCCCTAGCCCCGGCTACAGTCCCAGCCCCAGCTGCAGTCCCAGCCCCAGCATTAGCCCCGGCTACAGTCCCAGGCCCAGCATTAGCCCCGGCTACAGTCCCAGTCCCAGCCCTGGCTGCAGTCCCAGTCCCAGTCCCAGCCCCAGCATTAGCCCCAGCTACAGTCCCAGTCCCAGCCCTGGCTGCAGTCCCAGCCTTAGCCCCGGCTACAGTCCCAGCCCCAGCATTAGACCCAGCTACAGTCCCAGCCCCAGCTGCAGTCCCAGCCTCGGCTACAGTCCCAGGCCCAGCCCTGGCTGCAGTCCCAGTCCCAGCCCTGGCTGCAGTCCCAGCCCCAGTCCCAGCCCCAGCATTAGCCCCGGCTACAGTCCCAGCCCCAGCTGCAGTCCCAGCCCCGGCTACAGTCCCAGGCCCAGCATTAGCCCCGGCTACAGTCCCACTCCCAGCCCTGGCTGCAGTCCCAGTCCCAGTCCCAGCCCCAGCATTAGCCCCAGCTACAGTCCCAGTCCCAGCCCTGGCTGCAGTCCCAGCCTTAGCCCCGGCTACAGTCCCAGCCCCAGCATTAGACCCAGCTACAGTCCCAGCCCCAGCTGCAGTCCCAGCCTCGGCTACAGTCCCAGGCCCAGCCCTGGCTGCAGTCCCAGTCCCAGCCCTGGCTGCAGTCCCAGCCCCAGTCCCAGCCCCAGCATTAGCCCCGACTACAGTCCCAGCCCCAGCTGCAGTCCCAGCCCCGGCTACAGTCCCAGGCCCAGCCCTGGCTGCAGTCCCAGCCCTAGCCCCGGCTACAGTCCCAGCCCCAGCATTAGCCCCAGCTACAGTCCCAGCCCCAGCTGCAGTCCCAGCCCCGACTACAGTCCCAGGCCCAGCCCTGGCTGCAGTCCCAGCCCTAGCCCCGGCTACAGTCCCAGCCCCAGCATTAGCCCCAGCTACAGTCCCAGTCCCAGCCCCAGCATTAGCCCCGGCTACAGTCCCAGCCCCAGCTGCAGTCCCAGCCCCGGCTACAGTCCCAGCCCTAGCCCCGGCTATAGTCCCAGCCCTAGCCTCAGTACCAGCCACAGTCTGACTATGGTATTCAGGGATTGAGTGTAATTATTCCCTTTACTGTGTGGCTCAGCTTTATTTATCTTAGTCTTGACAGAACAGAGCGTCCTGCCTCACAGTCACACCACTGGAGTATGAAGGAGCTGCTCCCCTCTTAAATGGATTATGGCCTTGATGGAAGCTACCAGGGCTGGTGAGGTGCGAGTGAGAGGCGTGTGACTGATGGAATTAACCATCACAGCGGGAAGTACGGGGGGTGTTCGGGGGTGGTGTAGAGGAGGATGACTGATCGGAGAAACCATTGCTGGGAGGTATAGAATAAGGAAATGTGATTGATAATGCAAACTCATGCGTCAGGGTATAGGAAATGTGGATGTGAGTGATGGAGTGAACCATCGCTGAAGGGGAAGGAGCAGGATTAAGTGTTGCCATTGTTGGTGAGGGTAAGGACTATGTGTAGGACTGTTAGGGGTGTTGGCAGGGGAGCCAATCGTTGCTCTGTGGGCTGGGGGGATTGGTATGCAGGGCTTTGATTAGCTGAGGGAAGGAAGGCTAGTGCACTGCTTTGATGGATAACAGCCATGTATGACGCCAGGGCACAGTCAGAGTGATGATTTAGACTGCCTAGAGAGGATGGATGGAAACTCAGGTGCTGCTCTGTTTTGTTAGACACACCAGCCTCCCTTAAAGAAAGCATTTATTGCAATACACCAAGTCTTCTCATACAGCTTATCTCTGAATATAGACAGAATGTATTAAAACATCCTTATCATTCTCCTTGTTTCGCTGCAGGGTTTACTCAATTCCCTAATATGCTCATCCTGGGGGCAGGAATACGAGCACATAAGAAAGCACTCAGCTTATACTCATAGAATAGATGAGGAGTCAGGTGCCTCTAGACCTATGTCTATTTCCCTTTAGCAGCCCCATGGTGACCTGCCTGGCCACAGAGAGCCCTGAGAGGAGGGATTGGATGCAGAGAGACAGAGTATATCTGAGTCTCAGTCTATTTCTCTCTTTACGACCCTCCTGTCACGTGCTGCTCTGCTGCTGGTGTCTGCAGTCCTCTGGTTGGGTTGGGTCCGTCCATCAGCGGCCAGAGACCAGGGGTGGAATAGCCCTCTCCTGCAATCAATGACCAAAAGTGCCCTCTTTGGCCACATGGGTGGAATGTTACAAATATTTTTCATAATTTCATAATTAGTAAAGATTAATTATTTTTTAATAACGAAAATCCGGTTTCAAATAGTTTTGTTATATGTGACCGACGGCCAGGACACAGTCTTATGTAGCAAAATTAGAAATGGTGTTTTTTACATTGAATAAAAGTAGAGACTCTGAGATAGGAAATGGTACAATATATCTTACACTGCAGTTGAGGAACAATGGGAAAGTAATTTTGCCTTGGAAGTTGATAAACCCCACTTTTGAGAATATGGCCCTTGAATATTTTGGTACACCTACTGGAAAGCTCTTCTGTGTCTACACCCATTCAGCATCGTTCACACAGTCTTAATCATTATCCCCACCCATCTCTTTAAGGAGTCAAATGTGAGGCCATGTGCTAAACATAGTGAGTAGTTTAGTAAACATCTGAAGATTAAAGACTAAAAGTGGTAAAAGTAGTAGCCTACAATAATTAAAAACTCCAGGTAAAAATACACTTTATCTAGTCATTGGCCTATATCCTAATCTGACTTTTGTGCAAGTCATGTTGTTATTCATATAACCATCTCTGATAAACACACACTATATAAAATAAAACCGATGTTTATTTGTCACATGCACAGGATACAGAACGTCCCAGCCCCAGCTGAACACATGAACACATGTTCATGAAATACAAAAGATGGCCATAATCACTCCCAGACACACCTGGCTAACTTGATGGGTCGTATAATCATCTGGCGAAGTGGAGTCTTTTGTTTAGACATGTAGCTAGCTAGCTAGCTAAACATTGAACCGGCATAATCCCAACACATTGTACTACCAATACAAATATTGTCGTAGCTGTAGTATGAATCTCCAGGTAGCTAAAGCTAACCAACTACGTTAGGCTATAACTAGCAATGAAAATGGTATTCTGATTCGAATAATAGTACTACGCAGATCATAGATGAAATGTTAGCTAAAGAGCCAGCAAGCTAACGTCTGCTAGCTAGCTAACATTCCACTTTAACTTGCAATAAAAAATACTTTCTGACAAAATTAGAAACTTATAATACCTGAAAATGTAGCTAGACTCTTACCCGCATATATGGTTGAACACTTCACGGCAGACTGGAACCATTTATCTCAGTTTTGCTTGTAGCTAAATCTTGTTTGGCCAGCGTTGTGTCAAATCCCTTCTGTTCACACTGACCGTGGCATGTGCAGAAAGTAGCCCATCACTTTTGTCTGCCTGTCGATAGCACCCGCTAAATGTTGTTGAGAAATGTAGCAAAACTTTTGTAGTTCTCAATGGCTAGCATTATATCTTTCAAAAACAGTACAGTAGAAAGAACTACTAACACATACTCACGTTATAGACAGAAGCATGATACATGGCAATCCAAACTCCTCTCTGTCCAGCCCATCTAATATGTCAGCCAATCAAATCAAATCAAACTTTATTTGTCACATGTGTCGAATACAACAAGTGTAGACCTTACCGTGAAATGACTTCTTACAAGCCATTAACCAGCAGTGCAGTTCAAGGGCTATATATAAAAGAAGAGTATATCAAATATTTACCAACTAAAGTAAAACATATATTTTTTCATAAAAGTATCTCAATAACATAACAATAATGAGGCTATGTACAGGGGGTACCCGTACCGAGCTAGTGTTTGGGGGTACAGGTTATTCAAGGTCATTTGTACATGTAGGTAGGGCTGAAGTGACTATGCATAGATAATAAACAGCGAGTAACAGCAGTGTACAAAAGAAATGGAGGGGAGGGGGGGTTTAATGTAATAGTCCGGGGGCCATTTGATTAATTGTTCAGTTTAAAACAATATTTACCAAATAAACTAAAGTAAAAAATAGAAATAATTGTAAAAAGTAACACAATAACACAACAAAAAGGAGGCTATATACAGGGGGTACCGGTACCGAGTCATTGTGCAGGGGTGCAGGTTAGTTTAGGTAATTTGTACATGTAGGTAGGGGTGAAGTGACTATGCAGATAATAAACAGCGAGTAGCAGCAGTGTACAAAACAAATGGGGGGGGTCAATGTAATGGTCATTTGATTAATTGTTCAGCAGTCTTATGGCTTGGGGGTAGAAGCTGTTAAGGAGCCTTTTGGTCCTAGCCTTGGCGCTCCGGTAAACTTTTCCGTGCGGTAGCAGAGAAAAATAGTCTATAGCTTGGGTGACTGGAGTCTCTGACAATTTTATGGGCTTTCCTCTGACAGGTCCTGGATGGCAGGAAGCTTGGCCCCAATGATGTAATGGGCCGTACGCACGAGCAGTTGCCATACCAGGAGGTGATGCAACCGGTCAGGATGCTCTCGATGAGGATCTGGGGACCCAAGCCAAATCTTTTCAGTCTCCTGAGGGGGAAAAGGTTTTGTCGTGCCTTCTTCACGGCTGTCTTGGTGTGTTTGGACCATGATAGTTTGTTGGTGATGTAGACACCAAGGAACTTCAAATTCTCGACCCGCTCCACTACAGCCCCATTGATGTTAATTGGCGCCTTTTCCTGGAGTCCACGATCAGCTCCTTTCTCTTGCTCACATTGAGGGAGAGGTTGTTGTCCTGGCACCACACTGCCAGTTCTCTGACCTCCTCCCTATAGGCTGTCTCATCGTTGTCGGTGATCAGGCCTACCACTGTTGTGTCATCAGCAAACTTAATTATGGTGGAGTCGTGTTCGGCCACGCAGTTGTGGGAGAACAGGGAGTACATGAGGGGACTAAGTACACACCCCTGAGGGGCCCCAGTGTTGAGGATCAGTGTGGCAGACGTGTTGTTGCCTACCCTTACCACTTGTGGCAGCCCGTCAGGAAGTCCAGGATCCAGTTGCAGAGGGAGGTGTTTAGTCCCAGGGTCCTTAGCTTAGTGATGAGCTTGGTGGGTACTATGGTGTTGAACACTGAGCTGTATTCAATGAACAGCAATCTCACATAGGTGTTCCTTTTGTCCAGGTGGGAAAGGGCAGTGTGGAGTGCGATTGAGATTGCGTCATCTGTAGATCTGTCGAGGCGGTATGCAAATTGGAGTGGGTCTAGGGTATCTGGGAGGATGCTGTTGATGTGAGCCATGACCAGCCGTTTAAAGCCCTTCATGACTACCGACGTGAGTGCTACGGGCCGGTAATCATTTAGGCAGGTTACCTTCACTTCCTTGGGAACAGGGATTATGGTGGTCTGCTTGAAACATGTAGGTATTACAGACTCAGTCAGGCAGAGGTTGCAAATGTCAGTGAAGACACTTGCCAGTTGGTCCACGCATGCTTTGAGTACACGTCCTGGTAATCCATCTGACCTTACGCCTTTGTGAATGTTGACCCGTTTAAAGGTCTTGCTCACATCGGCTACCGAGAGCATTATCACACAGTCATCCAGGACAGCTGGTGCTCTCGTACATGCTTCAGTGTTGCTTGCCTCGAAGTGAGCATAAAAGGCATTTAGCTCATCTGGTAGGCTCACGTCACTTGACAGCTCGGGTCTGGGTTTCCCTTTGTAGTCCGTAATAGTTTTCAAGACCTGCCACATCTGACGGGCGTCAGAGCTGGTGTAGTAGGGTTAATTCTTAATCCTGTATTGATGCTTTGCTTGTTTGATGGTTTGTCTGAGGGTATAGCGGGATTTCTTATGGATTAGTGTCCCGCTCCTTGAAAGCGGCAGTTCTAGCCTGGCTTCTGGTTGGGATATGTATGTACGGTCACTGTGGGGATGATGTCATCAATGCACTTATTGATGAAGCCGATGACTGATGTGGTGTACTCCTCAATGCCGTTGGATGAATCCCGGAACATATTCCTGTCTGTGTTAGCAAAACAGTCCTGTAGTGTAGCATCCATGTCATCTGACCACTTCCGTATTGAGCCAGTCACTGGTACTTCCTGCTTTAGTTTTTGCTAGT
This sequence comes from Oncorhynchus keta, assembly GCF_023373465.1. NCBI lineage: Eukaryota > Metazoa > Chordata > Actinopteri > Salmoniformes > Salmonidae > Oncorhynchus > Oncorhynchus keta. Next base: position 22,101,856 of record NC_068437.1, on the reverse strand, counting down.
AAGCAGGAATCAGTAGGATAGAATTATGGTTAGATTTGACAAATGGAGGGCGAGGGAGAGCTTTGTACGCATCTCTGTGTGTGGAGTAAATGTGGTCTGGAGTTTTTTTCCTCTGGTTGTACATGTGACATGCTGATAAACATTTGGGAAAACTGATTTAAGTTTGCCTGCATTAAAGTCCCCGGCCACTAGGAGCGCCGCTTCTGGATGAGCATTTTCTTGTTTGCTTATGGCCTTATAGAGTTGGTTGAGTGCGGTCTTAGTTCCAGCATCGGTCTGTGGTGGTAAATCATGACTAGCGGGAAGATTCCTGTCTTTTCCGTTGCTAAACAAACTAGGCTCGTAATTTAACAATTATATTCATATTTACAGATGGAAGACACATTTGTTATTAAGGCACATGAAATTTGACATGTTCCAGAAGGCATTTCTGCCCAAAAACGTTTATTTTTTATTTTGTATTATTCAAATGCCTCTCCTGTGAAGTAGTGACGTGCGACATACACCTAGTTTCCTGAAATGAGTCACATATTTCAGTCTTCTGTGATGTACAGTACCAGTCAAACGTTTTGACACACCTACTCATTCAAGGGTTTTTCTTTATTTCAAATCTATTAAATAACACACATGGAATCATGTATTAACCACAAAAGTGTTAAACATATCAAAATATATTTTATATTTGAGATTCTTCAAAGTAGCCACCCTTTGCCTTGATGCAGCTTGGCACACTCTTGGCATCTTGGTTGTGTCCAAACGTTTGACTGGTACTGTATACAAAGTGTAATATTGGGATGAAAACTCAAAATGTAATACATTTCAACTCTATATCTGACATGGTACAGGTGTCTTATTTTTTAAAGCTCATTACAATGTGTGTGAGGTGGATAATGTTGTTTTTAAGTAGATTTGTTTAAGACTACAAATAATCACTCTGGGTGGCACTGATTTAGCCCACTGCAGTAAAACTTTCATCTTTCTGCTAAATGGCAGTGGGAAGCAGTCTGGAGTCATACTGGAGTCAGTAGATGCCCCCATCCCAGGTTGACATTAGTAAGCCAACACTCAGTCCCCAGCCAGACATAAAACCAGGCGTAATATAGAAAACGCCTCAATCTGCCTATGGTCAGTCAGGTCTGTTTTATCTCTGTGTGCATAGGCTCTGGTCAGTAGTCTGCAGACCACATGGGTCTGACCTGATGCCACTTCGACAGACCTCATGCCACTGCAATCATACGCTCCTCTTCCTTCTCTACATCTACTCTGTTAGCAGAGAGTGCTACTGCAGCCCAGGATGGGCAAGGCGAGAGAGGAGTCTGTGATTATGATTGATGGATGAATTCAGCCACTGTATGTGTGTGTGATGAAATATTTTGGTCAACGGTGTAACATCCTGTATTCTCCAGTCATTTTGTTGGGCTGACTATGGAGTTTTTGTCCTGCCCCTCTGGAAACTGATTTCTCAAATCTAAGGATCCGAATCACGTGTTAATTTACACACACATTCACGTTTCTCTCTTTAGTCACCCTCTTCTGAACCCTCAATGAATTTAATCGATATGATGATGTATTCTATGTCTCTGCCTCATATTTCTGAACAGCTGCGATTTGAACCAACGTTCCAGAAATATACACTCTGTTCAAATGTTTGGCGTCACTTAGAAATGTCCTTGTTTTTGAAAGAAAAGTACATTTTTTGTCCATTAAAATAACATCAAATTTATCAGAAATACAGTGTAGACATTGTTAATGTTGTAAATGACTATTGTAGCAGGAAATGGCTGATTTTTAACGGAATATCTGCACTGGTGTACAGAGGCCCATTTCCAGCAACCATCACTCCTGTGTTCCAATGGCACGTTGTGTTAGCTAATCCAAGTTTATCATTTTAAAAGGCTGATTGATTATTAGAAAAACATTTTGCAAAGATGTTAACACAGCTGAAAACGGTTGTTCTGATTAAAGAAGCAATAAAACTGGCCTTCTTTAGACTAGTTGAGTATCTGGAGCATCAGCATTTGTGGGTTTGATTACAGGCTCAAAATGTCCGGAAACGAAGAACTTTCTTCTGAAACTTGTCAGTTTATTCTTGTTCTGAGAAATTAAGGCTATTCCATGAGAGAAATTGCCAAGAAACTGAAGATCCCGTACAACGCTGTGTACTACTCCCTTCACAGAACAGCGCAAACTGGCCCTAACCAGAATAGAAAGAGGAGTGGGAGGCTCCGGTGCACAACTGAGCAAGAGGACAAGTACAATAAAGTTAGTTTGAGAAACAGTCGCCTCAAAAGTCCTCAACTGGCAGCTTCATTAAATAGTATCCGCAAACACCAGTCTCAACGTCAACAGTGAAGAGGCGACTCAGGGGTGCTGGCCTTCTAGGCAGAGTTGCAAAGAAAAAGCCTTATCTCAGACTGGCCAATAAAAAGAAAAGATTAAGATGGGTAAAATAACACAGACACTGGACAGAGGAAGATTGGAAAAAAGTTTGAATGTTTGGATCACAAAGAAGAACATTCGTGAGACAGAAAAAATGAAAAGATGCTGGAGGGGAGTGCTTGACGCCGTCTGCCAAACATGGTGGAGGCAATATGATGGTCTGGGGGTGCTTTGGTGTTGGTAAAGTGAGAGATTGAAGAAGGAAGGCTATCACTCTATTTTGCAATGCCATGCCATACCCAATGGATGGCGCTTAATCCTCCTACAACAGGACAATGACCCAAAGCACAGCTCCAAACTATGCAAGAAGTATTTAGGGAACAAGCAGTCCGCTGGTATTCTGTATATAATGGAGAGGCCAGCACAGCTCCCGGATCTCAACCCTATTGAGCTGTTGTGGGAGCAGCTAGACCTTATGGTACGTAAGAAGTACTTATCAAGTCAATCCAACTTGTGGGAGGTGCTAGATTGCAAAAGGTCTGCAAGGCTGTAATTGCTGCAAATGGAGGATTCTTTGACGAAAGCAAAGTTTGAAGGACTCAATTATTATTTCAATTAAAAATCATTATTTATAACCTTGTCAACATCTTGACTATAATTCCTATTCATTTTGCAACTCATTTCATGTATGTTTTCATGGAAAACAAGGGCCTTTCGAAGTGACCCCAAACTTTTGAATGGTAGTGTATATGAAGGCTACAACCTTCTCTGTCTCTTGCCATGGATATTGACGTAGCACAAGCACGCACAGTTTTCATCGGGGCAAAACAAGTAGCGGTTTTGTTGTTGTGATGATGTAATGTTTATAGGTATGTTGCCTTATAGTCAGGATTCCAATCATTGCAATGACGATGAAAAAATAAAATGTAATCGCTATTGACTTCCTGTCTGTCTTGCTCATCTTACTGTTGACCTAAGTGTTTCATCACACACACACAGTCACTGAATTCATATTCAGCTGAAAGGAGGTAGGTTAGTGGATCCCGCATTTGCAGAAATCTCTGTATTTTTAGCAAGTTGGGTTCCAGAGAATCCTGAACCGCAGCTGAGGGGTTGTGCTTTGTGTACAGAGAATATAAAGCTGGGATATGCAAGAGAATCATGCTGCGAGTGGAAAACCCCTTAACTCTATCAGCTCAGGTTTACTGCAGGTAGAGACATACGCAACACACACGCACGCACGCACGCACGCACGCACACACACACACACACACACACACACACAAACACCTACTGTATATGCACACATTCACACACATCTCCACGGCCCTCTCACTGGGTGAATGCCAGATGTCCCTTATCTCCCCCTACTTCTCCGTGTTTAGAATGCGGTGGGCAGACGTACGGAGCTGATCTCACTGTGTTCCTTTCAAGTGTTTAAATCCTGTACCTCGTATCGAATGCCCAACCCCAGGGTACACTTCTACTCATTTTCACAGTTGTCGGCTGGAAGAATATCCTAATTGAATTTAGCCTGTTTAGGAAAGCAGAGGCTTCTCTCTGGGCAAGTTTAGAAAGCACAAGAGAGGGGTGACCAGTCAGCTTTGGTCAATGATATACACTAGCTCTTTCCTATTAGAGTTTAGTTACATATGGTATGCTAATCACAGAGCAGAATAACTCCCTGGAATAATCCAAGGGCACAGGCTCATTCAGCAGAACTCTGCATTTAGTTCACCCATTAGCTTCTACAATGTCAGACTCTCTGTTTGTCTCTCAGAAGGTCAACATGCTCTTGAGTGACACTGTTTGTTCATAATAAAATAATGAAACGTTGCTTCACTAGCGTATGTATTCTTACCTCATAAAAGACCATGATGGATTTGGCAGCATGCTTTTGTTGATATGCAAATGAATCAAAACTTGCATTGACAAACCCACGAAAAACAAGAGCACGTCTTGTATTCCATCTGTGTTGTTATAGTGGCTTCTCCTAAAATGCTGTCTCAGTGATGAAAAGCTTTCTGTGTTAGTGACAGATCTGAATCAATAATCGCTACCTCTAGGTTCCTAATCATAGTCCTGTAACCTTGTCCTGTACCTATCCTACTCACACTGAGCCCTGACACAACTGACTGGTTGGCTTGGACAGGCCTGTTGGATAACCCAGCACTGTAGAACAATGACTGGTAGGAAGGAACTGCCCCTGCCAACCGTCACTCAACTGTTGGTCTCATTGGGGAGGAAGTGACCACTGACCACTCCTTTGTGTTGGTGCATATCCATCTCCCATGTAGGGTCTGACCCTTTAGCTGGGGTCCAGGACAGCACCTCCAAGGCCCATCCCCATCCCCAGGCAGACTACCACAATAGAGAGCACATACAGATCCATGGATGGTGACATTTCCGTGGTTCCACACCAACCTAGAGGAACCTGGTCCACCTGGACCCCAGCAGGAGTCTATACTGACATTTTCAGGCCTGCTACATTGCCAACCTGCATGTCATTGCCTTTTGATGCCTCCTCCTCCTCCATTGTGCATTTGTCTGTGTAGCAGACAGCCGTTGGCAGGCTGATGGCACTGCTATTTGAGACTGTCTCAGAGAGAGAGAGAAAGGGGCCTTTCGTCACCCTGACCGCTGGGGAGGCCGTCAGCTGTGGTTTTGTTTGCTGGTCTTTATCAGCCCAGTGCAGTGAGTGATGAGTGTCTAGTCTGTTGGAGCCCGTCCAGCCTGCCATGCCATGCAGGGTGTGGTGTGGACATCAACAGGAGCTGTCTCTCTGTCATGGCCACCAGGGCCCTGGGTTTCTCACTCCAACATCAGCCCACGTACCCTTCATGGTCTTTACTCTCTCTCTCTCTGTCTCTCTCTGGGTTCTCTCTTTCTTTCTCTCTCTCTCTCTCTCTCTCTCTCTCTTTTTTTCTCTCTGATTTCTCTATTTCTCTATTTCTCTCTCTCTCTCTCTCTCTCTCTCTCTCTTTTTTCTCTCTGTCTCTCTCTGATTTCTCTATTTCTCTCTCTCGTTCTCTCTCTCTCTCTTTTTCTCTCTGTCTCTTTGATTTCTCGATTTCTCTCTCTCTCTCTCACTCTCTCTCTCTTGCTGTATGTATGTCTTTCCCTCTCTGTCTCTCTCTTTTTCTCTCTGTCTTTCTCTGATTTCTCTATTTCTCTCTTTATCACTCTCTCAGTCTCACTCTCTCTTGCTGTATGTAGTCTTTCCCTCTCTGTCTCTCTCTCTCTGGGGTTTATGTACAGAGGGACTAAACAGAAGGGTCACTCTGTATGAAAGCCTGGAGGCCCAGTATTGAGTATCATACATCATGTGGGGGGAATACATGTGGGGGGAATACAAACTATGATATACTCCATTCATTCCATTCCTCACACCTTGGTTCAATGATCAAACCTCTCAGCACCCCAATGTAGTGGTAAATCAGTCTAGCAACAGTGGCAGACATAATGCAATGCTAAACTATTTTAAAAGTTGTCAGGTTTGACTTTATGATTACAGTGCAGTGGTATGCTGTGCAGAGGGTGAGAGCAGGATCCAGTAATTCAATTCAAGGTTAGAATAGTCACACATGGGGTGCAGGGTTTGGCTCCCTGGTTCTAATAAGTGTTTTGTGCTAGCTAGTTCAATTACCGCTGTAAATCTATTTTAACATGGATTAACTCAGCAGACAGCTCATCCCACAGCCTTTGTTGTACAGCTTTGAAATGTAGAGATATAGGGCACAGGGAAGGTGGAAAAAATATAATTTGTGTGTGTGTGATAGATTTCTCTTTTCCATTCCACATGTACATTGGCAGTCCCACATTGGTAGATGAGGTTGAGCCTTAACCGTAGGTTTGAAATTGGGCCAGTTGGTCTCTTCGACTCATAACCCCATTTAAATGCATTAAAGTTGAGAAGTGGGTCATATATCACGGGCCTGACGTGTGGAGCTGTGACAGCCCTGGACCCGGGCAGGGTAGGAGAAGAGATGACAAATCAAATCAAACTTTATTTGTCACATGCACCGAATGCAACAAGTGTAGACCTTACCGTGAAATGCTTACTTACAAGCTCTTAACTAACAGTTCAAGAAGAGTTAAAAAAAATATTTACCAAATAAACTAAAGTAAAAAATAAAAATAATTGTAAAAAGTAACACAATAACATAACAAAAAGGAGGCTATGTACAGGGGGTACCGGTACCGAGTCATTGTGCAGGGGTGCAGGTTAGTTTAGGTAATTTGTACATGTAGGTAGGGGTGAAGTGACTATGCATAGATAATAAACACCAAGTAGCAGCAGTCTACAAAACAAATGGGGGGGGGTCAATGTAATGGTCATTTTATTAATTGTTCAGCAGTCTTATGGCTTGGGGGTAGAAGCTGTTAAGGAGCCTTTTGGTCCTAGACTTGGCGCTCTGGTACTGCTTGCCGTGTGGTAGCAGAGAAAACAGTCTATGACTTGGGTGACTGGAGTCTCTAAATTATGGTCAGATTTGCCAAATGGAGGGCGAGGGAGAGCTTTGTACGCATCTCTGTGAATGGAGTAAATGTGGTCTAGAGTTTTTTCCCTCTGGTTGCACAAGTGACATGCTGGTAAAAATTTGATAAAACTGATTTAAGTTTACCTGCATTAAAGTCCCCGGCCACTAGGAGTGCCGCTTCTGGATGAGCATTTTCTTGTTTGCTTATTGCCTTATAGAGTTGGTTGAGTGCGGTCTTAGTGCCAGCATCAGTCTGTGGTGGTAAATAGACGGCTACGAATAATATAGATGAGAACTCTCTTGGTAGATAGTGTGGTCTACAGCTTATCATAAGGTACTCTACCTCAGGCGAGCAATACCTTGAGACTTCTTTAATATTAGACATTGCGCACCACCTGCTATTGACAAAAGGACACACACCAACACCCCTCATCTTACCAGACGGAGCTTCTCTGTTCTGCTGGTGCATGGAAAATCCGTATCGTCTTTCAGCCACGACTCGGTGAACCATAAAATAGTACAACTCTTAAAGTCACGTTGGTAGCATAATCGTAATCGTAGGTCATCAATTTTATTTTCCAATAATTGTCACGCCTGCTCCCTCTCTCCCTCTAACAGATGTGTAGGCCGACCACACGATTAATGCCCAATAATGGTAATCATTCACTAATGGTTTGTTTGATTGGAACAAGTGCTGTCATCACCATTCGTTATATTGAAACCATGTGTGACTGATGACAATCAATCATTTTAAGCTTGACAAATAGTAATGGTGAGAAGTGGAATTAACCATCGCATGTAATGTACTCCTGTTTTCCCGTGATCTTATAGTACATCTCAAATGTCCTTAGGATGTACTATGCGTACGGTAGCTAGTGATCCTTCAAACCCTGAAGCTCCGTATTGGACATTAATATGGAATGTTGCTGCTGTTTGCTCAGCACCAGCTGATAGGGGATCACTGAGCAGCATCCGACTGTGAAATTGAGTCAGGAGTGGTTCTGTATGGCAGCAGGTTTGGAGTTGGGGCTAACATTAGGATACTTGAAATAGGGGAAACTATGCTGTGATAATTTTGATGAAACCATTCCTCTTGGCTGTGGTCTTTGCATGTCTCCTCTGCTGTGGGCTACACTCGTTTCTTCTCTCTCTGCCTGCTGAGCTACATGTTTATTATTTCTACCGATAAATCACCTTTTATAAGGCCTGATAAAACTGGGTTATGTGTTTGTGTTCGCCTCTGAACAAGTAGTTGAAAAGTCTTGAGAGCACGACAAGTATAGGACCACCACAACAGATCAGTGTGTGGTCAGCACTTGAAACGAAAAGAATGAAATGGATGTAACAAAAAATAAAGCTCTCTCCAGACTGTAGAGAAAGCATCGCACGGTAGAGAAATAGAAGAATGCCTGCTGTCCTTTTATCAACGCAGGACAATACAGCACAGAGACAGTATTGTGAAGCAAAATACGCCTGTCTTGAGAGAGAAAGGAACCTAAGTGTCCCTAGTCTACCCTTGGAGAAGCTTCTTCCTGTTTTGATCATGTTTTTTCTCTTGTCGGAGGCCCAAGATGTCATGCGTGTTCGAAGCTCTCTGAATAGCTGGCCCTGTCAGACCTCGCATTCCAGGAGGCCTGTGAATGGCCAGCCTTGTTTTCCCATGATGCCTCAGGGCAGACAGTATTCAGTAGTCTGAGTGACTCATATGGGAGACATTCTGAACCTTCTAATAAAAAGAGGTTACATAATAGTTGTTTAATGACAGCGTTTCCCAAACTCAGTCCTCGGGTCCCCAAAGGGTGCACATTTAGTTTTTTTCCCTAACACCAAGCCAATTCAAAGGATCAAAGCTTAATGATTAGTTGATTATTTGAATCAGCTGTGTAGTGCGAGGGCAAAAACCAAAATGTGCACCCCTTGGGATGTTAAGGACCGAGCTTGGGAACCGCTGCTTTATCATAGGGAGATTTCTGCATTTTGAGATTTTTTTTTACAATAGAGCTGTACTTTTTCAAATCTGGAATCCACAGTGTTCCTTGACATTGAGCAATATGCTGAAAGAATATGCACTCTCTAAAAAAAGTTACAGACAAATGGGTAAACTTTAGTGGTACTAGATGGTACTTGCATTTATTTCATTGCAGCACTAATGTTTTGGCTCACAGTCCTACAATAAAGACAGTGGAGGAGCGAATGTTTCCAAGCAATTCCACATTCAACTGTACTGCACACACACTTACAATGTGGTTATTACAGTGTAAAAATACAAATGTAGCTCCAAATGACACTCTCCTGCAGAAATCGAGGACACTTCATTCATTCGTTCCTCCATCTTTTTAACTAGCTCCTTTTTTTTGTTGTATAATTGTAAATGACTAGTACCTACCACTCTGATGCATTGTATTCTTGGCCTTAACCATAAAACTACCTATCCACTCTCTTTTGTAACATAAACAAGCCAGGAAACTCTCATAATCACAGATCCTTTTAGCACAGACACCTGACTTGTGGCATTGTGGGAAAAATTGTCATCATTGTGCTTTTGGAAGCTTTACTTCTGTCATTGCTGTTCTCCACTTTTATCCATTACTCTATTTGTGCTACTACCAATTTATTCAACCACAAAATGCATTGAGAGGTTTGCCTCTGAGGCGGTTTTGAAACAACATAATGATGGTTGTTCTATCTGTCATTGTTCTCCTGAAACCAGTAGAAATGTTCCCTTTTTACGCTTCCCTCATTTCAGCTGATGGTGGTGTTGGATGGAGGAGGCATGGAGCGCTGAGAGTCAGTCTGTTCCATTACCAATCCATAGTCAGTTAACAATGGCCTGTACACGGCTCTCAAACAGAACACTGTGTTTTTCTGTTATTACAGTCACATTCAGTAGGCGTGCTTTGGCCACATATCTGTGTATTATTGCACACAAAAAATCGGAACAATGTGAGCGCAGGGGTGTGAACAGGTGTTCTTTTTTTCCACACACAAAGACCCTGGCTACCTGGGCAGTGTCCGAGTGGCCTCGGGGCCCAGGGGCTGACAAGCTGTGGTGTTGTGGGGGCCGAGGGGCAGTGGACCTCTGGCTATCCATAGGGGAACCCTCTGAGTAAGACCACAGGCAGCTGGATCAGACAGACTATCACATGCCCCCTCCCTCTACTGTAGCCTATCTCTCCGTCCCTCTCTCCCTCTGTGTGCCCAGTGTGCCAGATGGCAGAGCTACCAGTTCTACTCCTGGCAGAGGGGCAGCTTTTCCCATCAAACAGCCTCACCTCTTCCAGTACTTCTTCCATGTGTGTTATTATGCACACGAAGGCTGCTACACAAACGCTCCAAATCGCTGTGCTTCTCCAGAGGATACCAACATGTTCTCTTCAGGTCAGATTGGGAGAGGTTCCCCATACTACTCATGGCCCATTTGTTCTAAAAAAAAGTTTAGAAGAGAGGAGAGATTCTCCTCTTGATGGTTTTATTCTCTCCCAGAAGCCACTTCTCGGGATGTACAACATGCACAAACGTTGTAATTGTCCGAATGAGTTCTTAACACCAAATCGTATGTGTTTCTGCTTCTTTAATGAATCCCAAAGAAAGCAGAAAGTAATTTGGCCTATGTGGGTAATATTAGCTCATTCCAATTTTACCATGTCATTTCTTTATAAATATTAGGTAAACAGTGGGCTGTAAAGTAAAGCGTAGCTAATATCTGCTTATTGGACCCAGTTAGAAACAGCAAAAAGGACGACAGTTGTTGTCACATAACCCCAAAGTAAAACACAAAGGAAAGGCTCATGTCTGTTGTATGTTCAATTCACCGAAGCTTTGACCAATATACTAATGTCACCCTAGGTAATTATTATCCTGAAAATAATCCTAAACTAATTTATATGTAAGATATATGAACAAATCTTTATGTTCTCTCTAATTCAGCCCCTTCAGTCCCTGCCTCCCTCCCCCTCTCTCCTCTTCTTGCCAGCGCAGCCCGGAGGAGCTCTTCAGCACGCCTGCCACCAATTAACTTAAAAGCAGTTTAAAGCCCTAATCTAGATGTAGTTGTGCATGTAGCCGTCAGATTCACTCTTTTCTTGTGTTTTTATTTCCTGACAAGAGTAGGCGTACATGGGGCCCTGGGGGTGCTGTGTACTGCTGGGTTGTGGGAGGATCTCGCCATGATGTAGATGATCTCATCATGGCCATGTGTAATGAAGCACTCCTTCAGTCTGACACTCTCTGCCATGCTGCTGCTGCTTTGTTCCAAGCTCTGTTTTGTCCTTCGCTAAGCTACTCTAAGTAGACAGTTAGGATGTCATTCTAACGGGCCCCTCCATTATTAAATGAGAGATCTTTGGAGTGTTTAATTATTGCGCTTTGAGCACTTGTTTCAGCAGAGAAGTAAATGGTGGAGATGTGATGTTTTTCAGATGTGCTTTTCACAGGGTCACGGTGTTCTACTGTAAGAGAATAGCAGGCTGAGGCCTGGAGACGTTATCCTCCTCTGACTGAGTCTGTACTGCAGCCAACCACACGTTTCTATCTCCACTTTCAGCCAAGTCAAGAGATTAGAGATACTGCTTCATTCATAACGTTCATACATTCCACTAGCACAGAGAGGCTGCTGCCTATACACACAGACTTGAAATCACTGGCCACTTTAATAAATGGAACACCAGTCACTTTAATAATGTTTACATATCTTGCATTACTCATCTCTTATGTATATACTGTAGTCTATACTATTATACACTATCTTAGTCTATGTATTACTCATCTCATATGTATATACTGTATTCTATACTATTCTACTGTATCTTAGTCTATGCATTACTCTTCTCATATGTATATACTGTATTCTATACTATTCTACTGTATTTTAGTCTATGCATTACTCTTCTCATATGTATATACTGTATTCTATACTATTCTACTGTATCTTAGTCTATGCATTACTCATCTCATATGTATATACTGTATTCTATACTATTCTACTGTATCTTAGTCTATGCATTACTCTTCTCATATGTATATACTGTATTCTATACTATTCTACTGTATTTTAGTCTATGCATTACTCTTCTCATATGTATATACTGTATTCTATGCTATTCTACTGTATCTTAGTCTATGCATTACTCATCTCATATGTATATACTGTATTCTATACTATTCTACTGTATCTTAGTCTATGCATTACTCATCTCATATGTATATACTGTATTCTATACTATTATACTGTATCTTAGTCTATGCATTACTCATCTCATATGTATATACTGTATTCTATACTATTCTACTGTATCTTAGTCTATGCATTACTCATCTCATATGTATATACTGTATTCTATACTATTCTACTGTATCTTAGTCTATGCATTACTCATCTCATATGTATATACTGTATTCTATACTATTCTACTGTATCTTAGTCTATGCATTACTCATCTCATATGTATATACTGTATTCTATACTATTCTACTGTATCTTAGTCTATGCATTTGTCACGACTCCGACCGAAGGACACCCCCCTTCCCGTTCGGGTGGCACTCGGCGCTCGTCGTCGCCGGCCTACTAGCTGCCACTGATTATTTCCTCCCCCTCCTTATGTGTTTATTGAATGCACCTGTTTTGAATTAGGTAGTTAGTAGTAGGCTTTATTAGTCAGCCGGCCCGCCTGGTTCCTTGTGCGGGATTAATTATTGTGACCGTCTGTTTGGTGTACTTGTGTGCACGTCTATGGGTTTTGTGTTTTCCCATTTTGTGGGTTTTCCCTGGACAGTTTAAGTCCCCCTGTTTAGGGCATTCGTTTGTTCTTTACGCCCTGTGTGTTCGTGAGGGTTGGCTTATGTTCGCTGTTTCTCTGTGCATTAAAATAGCACTCACCTGAACTCTCTGCTTCCTGCGCCTGACTCCTCACCCACTACACTCAGATCCTTACAGCATTACTCATCCCATATGTATATACTGTATTCTATACTATTCTACTGTATCTTACTCTATGCATTACTCATCCCATATGTATATACTGTATTCTATACTATTCTATTGTATCTTAGTCTATGCATTACTCATCTCACATGTATATACTGTATTCTATACTATTCTACTGTATCTTAGTCTATGCATTACTCATCTCATATGTATATACTGTATTCTATACTATTCTACTGTATCTTAGTCTATGCATTACTCATCTCATATGTATATCTTAGTCTATGCATGTATATACTGTATTCTATACTATTCTACTGTATCTTAGTCTATGCATTACTCATCCCATATGTATATACTGTATTCTATACTATTCTACTGTATCTTAGTCTATGAATTACTCATCTCATATGTATATACTGTATTCTATACTATTCTACTGTATCTTAGTCTATGCATTACTCATCTCATATGTATATACTGTATTCTATACTTTTCTACTGTATCTTAGTCTATGCATTACTCATCTCATATGTATATACTGTATTCTATACTATTCTACTGTATTTTAGTCTATGCATTACTCATCTCATATGTATATACTGTATTCTATACTATTCTACTGTATCTTAGTCTATGCATTACTCATCCCATATGTATATACTGTATTCTATACTATTCTACTGTATCTTAGTCTATGCCGCTCTGACATTGCTCATCCATATATTTATATATTCTTCATTAGATTCCTTTACTTAGACTGTGTGTATTGGGTAAATGTTGTGAAATTGTTAGATGTTACTTGCTAGATATTACTGCACTGTCGGAGCTAGAAACACAAGCATTTCGCTACACCTGCAATAACATCTGCTAAACACGTGTATGTGACCAATAAAATGTCATTTGATTTGTAGTCATTAAGCATCCTTACAGTAGTGAGTGCATAGATTTTCACACTGGTCCCACGTGGGAATTAAACCCACAACCCTGGAGTTGCAAGCACCATTCTCTACCAACTGAGATACACAGGACCAAGGTCAACAGATCGCTGATATCACTTCATTTGTTAAGACGATTACCCACTTCCTCGTCAGAAACAGCGAAGACAAGGTGAACCGATCACTTGCATTGCATCATTAATAAAGGGACTGTTTTGCATGTGTGGATCTTGCAGTGTTGCGTTGCGTGGGGCCATATGGTGGAAGAAAAATGAATGGGTGAAAAGATCCGTCACCTAGGCATCATTGCTGGTCCCTTCCAGCCCTCTTGCAGTGCCCACCCTGCGTCTCCATGGGTCTCCCTCCCTAAGCCCTACAGCAGAGCCTGGCAGGGTGGGGATCAGCATGAAGGGCAGACCTGGCGTTACGCGGGCACGCAGGGCATCAATCACAGTGCCAGGACACAGTGCCACTGTAAACCTTTGATAAAGAGTGTCGTTTGAGCCGAAACCCCTGTCAAGGACTTATTAGACGTGACACGTCGTGATTAACGCGAAGTGCTGCATCTGCCAAGATGGGCCTCTGCTGCAGGGGTTGAGGATGCACTGCAACTAGAGGGGCGAATGGTAGGGGGTTGGCCGCTACTGCAGGGGGTGAAGGGAAGGAGGGAACAGTCCACTACTGCAGGGGGTGAAGGGAAGGAGGGAACAGTCCACTACTGCAGGGGGTGAAGGGAAGGAGGGAACAGTCCACTACTGCAGGGGTGAAGGGAAGGAGGGAACAGTCCACTACTGCAGGGGGTGAAGGGAAGGAGGGAACAGTCCACTACTGCAGGGGGTGAAGGGAAGGAGGGAACAGTCCACTACTGCAGGGGGTGAAGGGAAGGAGGGAACAGTCCACTACTGCAGGGGGTGAAGGGAAGGAGGGAACAGTCCACTACTGCAGGGGGTGAAGGGAAGGAGGGAACAGTCCACTACTGCAGGGGGTGAAGGGAAGGAGGGAACAGTCCACTACTGCAGGGGGTGAAGGGAAGGAGGGAACAGTCCACTACTGCAGGGGGTGAAGGGAAGGAGGGAACAGTCCACTACTGCAGGGGGTGAAGGGAAGGAGGGAACAGTCCACTACTGCAGGGGGTGAAGGGAAGGAGGGAACAGTCCACTACTGCAGGGGGTGAAGGGAAGGAGGGAACAGTCCACTACTGCAGGGGGTAAAGGGAAGGAGGGAACAGTCCACTACTGCAGGGGGTGAAGGGAAGGAGGGAACAGTCCACTACTGCAGGGGTGAAGGGAAGGAGGGAACAGTCCACTACTGCAGGGGTGAAGGGAAGGAGGGAACAGTCCACTACTGCAGGGGGTGAAGGGAAGGAGGGAACAGTCCACTACTGCAGGGGCGAGGGGTAAGGCTGAACAGTAGGCAGCAGATAATATAGGCTTACACACAGGCACATAGTTTTTTCTATAGTCTACTTTGAGTTTACTGCATGGATTTCTTACTAATGGGTCATAGTGTTAGACTCCGGAACATACACACCCCTGCATTGTAAATAGCCACAAAGAACAAAACGTGGTTATTTTCAGACTTGTTCTTTTGCTTTTAATCTGAGAAAATGATTGAGTATGACTCTTAGGGTATTATGTCAGCCTGTACAATAGAGGTGAGAGAGGATGAGTGGCGTCTATTTTATTTATTTATTTATTTCACCTTTATTTAACCAGGTAGGCAAGTTGAGAACAAGTTCTCATGTACAATTGCGACCTGGCCAAGATAAAGCAAAGCAGTTCGACAGATACAACGACACAGAGTTACACATGGAGTAAAACAAACATACAGTCAATAATACAGTATAAACAAGTCTATATACAATGTGAGCAAATGAGGTGAGAAGGGAGGTAAAGGCAAAAAAGGCCATGGGGGCAAAGTAAATACAATATAGCAAGTAAAACACTGGAATGGTAGTTTTGCAATGGAAGAATGTGCAAAGTAGAAATACAAATAATGGGGTGCAAAGGAGCAAAATAAATAAATTAATTAAATACAGTTGGGAAAGAGGTAGTTGTTTGGGCTAAATTATAGGTGGGCTATGTACAGGTGTAGTAATCTGAGCTGCTCTGACAGTTGGTGCTTAAAGCTAGTGAGGGAGATAAGTGTTTCCAGTTTCAGAGATTTTTGTAGTTCGTTCCAGTCATTGGCAGCAGAGAACTGGAAGGAGAGGCGGCCAAAGAAAGAATTGGTTTTGGGGGTGACTAGAGAGATATACCTGCTGGAGCGTGTGCTACAGGTGGGAGATGCTATGGTGACCAGCGAGCTGAGATAAGGGGGGACTTTACCTAGCAGGGTCTTGTAGATGACATGGAGCCAGTGGGTTTGGCGACGAGTATGAAGCGAGGGCCAGCCAACGAGAGCGTACAGGTCGCAATGGCTCTGGATAAGAGCGTCTGCTAAATGACTTAAATGTAAATGTAAATGTAGTATATGGGGCTTTGGTGACAAAACGGATTGCACTGTGATAGACTGCATCCAATTTGTTGAGTAGGGTATTGGAGGCTATTTTGTAAATGACATCGCCAAAGTCGAGGATTGGTAGGATGGTCAGTTTTACAAGGGTATGTTTGGCAGCATGAGTGAAGGATGCTTTGTTGCGAAATAGGAAGCCAATTCTAGATTTAACTTTGGATTGGAGATGTTTGATATGGGTCTGGAAGGAGAGTTTACAGTCTAACCAGACACCTAAGTATTTGTAGTTGTCCACGTATTCTAAGTCAGAGCTGTCCAGAGTAGTGATGTTGGACAGGCGGGTAGGTGCAGGTAGCGATGGGTTGAAGAGCATGCATTTAGTTTTACTTGTATTTAAGAGCAATTGGAGGCCACGGAAGGAGAGTTGTATGGCATTGAAGCTTGCCTGGAGGGTTGTTAACACAGTTGTTAACACGTGTCTATATTCCCCAGAAACCCCTGGTGTACTCGCCATGGCCTCATCATGAATACATACATAGAAACAACCATGCGCTGTAACACTGAGCACTCACACAATACAATGGCATGAAGACGTGCACATGAACACAGCCATGCATTACTGCACTGACCTCACCAATGCACTCACTCACGCAGGACGGAGAAACTCACAGACAGGCAGCACGACTTTGCTGTTCTTGATGGGAGTGTGTTTGTCTAGCAGTCCCCAATTTGTTAGCAGATTTCTCTCCCCCAGTCGGTGAAAACTAAAAGAAGGGATGAGAGAAATAAGAGCAAGTTGATGGATCAGTGGATCAGAAACAGAGTCGACAGAGGACAAGAGGGAATATATACCTTTTTATCATTCACTACCTGTGTTGTGGTCACTGGTCTGCCCGTGTCTGACATCCTACCAGACGTTATACCTATGGCCTGTGTTGTGGTCACTGGTCTGCCCCAGTCTGACATCCTACCAGACGTTATACCTATGGCCTGTGTTGTGGTCACTGGTCTGCCCGTGTCTGACATCCTACCAGACGTTATACCTATGGCCTGTGTTGTGGTCACTGGTCTGCCCGTGTCTGACATCCTACCAGACGTTATACCTATGGCCTGTGTTGTGGTCACTGGTCTGCCCCAGTCTGACATCCTACCAGACGTTATACCTATGGCCTGTGTTGTGGTCACTGGTCTGCCCGTGTCTGACATCCTACCAGACGTTATACCTATGGCCTGTGTTGTGGTCACTGGTCTGCCCCAGTCTGACATCCTACCAGACGTTATACCTATGGCCTGTGTTGTGGTCACTGGTCTGCCCGTGTCTGACATCCTACCAGACGTTATACCTATGGCCTGTGTTGTGGTCACTGGTCTGCCCGTGTCTGACATCCTACCAGACGTTATACCTATGGCCTGTGTTGTGGTCACTGGTCTGCCCGTGTCTGACATCCTACCAGACGTTATACCTATGGCCTGTGTTGTGGTCACTGGTCTGCCCGTGTCTGACATCCTACCAGACGTTATACCTATGGCCTGTGTTGTGGTCACTGGTCTGCCCGTGTCTGACATCCTACCAGACGTTATACCTATGGCCTGTGTTGTGGTCACTGGTCTGCCCGTGTCTGACATCCTACCAGACGTTATACCTATGGCCTGTGTTGTGGTCACTGGTCTGCCCGTGTCTGACATCCTACCAGACGTTATACCTATGGCCTGTGTTGTGGTCACTGGTGTGCCCGTGTCTGACATCCTACCAGACGTTATACCTATGGCCTGTGTTGTGGTCACTGATCTGCCCCAGTCTGACATCCTACCAGACGTTATACCTATGGCCTGTGTTGTGGTCACTGGTCTGCCCGTGTCTGACATCCTACCAGACGTTATACCTATGGCCTGTGTTGTGGTCACTGGTCTGCCCCAGTCTGACATCCTACCAGACGTTATACCTATGGCCTGTGTTGTGGTCACTGGTCTGCCCGTGTCTGACATCCTACCAGACGTTATACCTATGGCCTGTGTTGTGGTCACTGGTCTGCCCGTGTCTGACATCCTACCAGACGTTATACCTATGGCCTGTGTTGTGGTCACTGGTCTGCCCGTGTCTGACATCCTACCAGACGTTATACCTATGGCCTGTGTTGTGGTCACTGGTCTGCCCGTGTCTGACATCCTACCAGACGTTATACCTATGGCCTGTGTTGTGGTCACTGGTCTGCCCGTGTCTGACATCCTACCAGACGTTATACCTATGGCCTGTGTTGTGGTCACTGGTCTGCCCGTGTCTGACATCCTACCAGACGTTATACCTATGGCCTGTGTTGTGGTCACTGGTCTGCCCGTGTCTGACATCCTACCAGACGTTATACCTATGGCCTGTGTTGTGGTCACTGATCTGCCCCAGTCTGACATCCTACCAGACGTTATACCTATGGCCTGTGTTGTGGTCACTGGTCTGCCCGTGTCTGACATCCTACCAGACGTTATACCTATGGCCTGTGTTGTGGTCACTGGTCTGCCCGTGTCTGACATCCTACCAGACGTTATACCTATGGCCTGTGTTGTGGTCACTGGTCTGCCCGTGTCTGACATCCTACCAGACGTTATACCTATGGCCTGTGTTGTGGTCACTGGTCTGCCCCAGTCTGACATCCTACCAGACGTTATACCTATGGCCTGTGTTGTGGTCACTGGTCTGCCCGTGTCTGACATCCTACCAGACGTTATACCTATGGCCTGTGTTGTGGTCACTGGTCTGCCCCAGTCTGACATCCTACCAGACGTTATACCTATGGCCTGTGTTGTGGTCACTGGTCTGCCCGTGTCTGACATCCTACCAGACGTTATACCTATGGCCTGTGTTGTGGTCACTGGTCTGCCCGTGTCTGACATCCTACCAGACGTTATACCTATGGCCTGTGTTGTGGTCACTGGTCTGCCCGTGTCTGACATCCTACCAGACGTTATACCTATGGCCTGTGTTTTGGTCACTGGTCTGCCCGTGTCTGACATCCTACCAGACGTTATACCTATGGCCTGTGTTGTGGTCACTGGTCTGCCCGTGTCTGACATCCTACCAGACGTTATACCTATGGCCTGTGTTTTGGTCACTGGTCTGCCCGTGTCTGACATCCTACCAGACGTTATACCTATGGCCTGTGTTGTGGTCACTGGTCTGCCCCAGTCTGACATCCTACCAGACGTTATACCTATGGCCTGTGTTGTGGTCACTGGTCTGCCCGTGTCTGACATCCTACCAGACGTTATACCTATGGCCTGTGTTGTGGTCACTGGTCTGCCCGTGTCTGACATCCTACCAGACGTTATACCTATGGCCTGTGTTGTGGTCACTGGTCTGCCCGTGTCTGACATCCTACCAGACGTTATACCTATGGCCTGTGTTTTGGTCACTGGTCTGCCCGTGTCTGACATCCTACCAGACGTTATACCTATGGCCTGTGTTGTGGTCACTGGTCTGCCCGTGTCTGACATCCTACCAGACGTTATACCTATGGCCTGTGTTGTGGTCACTGGTCTGCCCGTGTCTGACATCCTACCAGACGTTATACCTATGGCCTGTGTTGTGGTCACTGATCTGCCCCAGTCTGACATCCTACCAGACGTTATACCTATGGCCTGTGTTGTGGTCACTGGTCTGCCCGTGTCTGACATCCTACCAGACGTTATACCTATGGCCTGTGTTGTGGTCACTGGTCTGCCCGTGTCTGACATCCTACCAGACGTTATACCTATGGCCTGTGTTGTGGTCACTGGTCTGCCCGTGTCTGACATCCTACCAGACGTTATACCTATGGCCTGTGTTGTGGTCACTGGTCTGCCCCAGTCTGACATCCTACCAGACGTTATACCTATGGCCTGTGTTGTGGTCACTGGTCTGCCCCAGTCTGACATCCTACCAGACGTTATACCTATGGCCTGTGTTGTGGTCACTGGTCTGCCCCAGTCTGACATCCTACCAGACGTTATACCTATGGCCTGTGTTGTGGTCACTGGTCTGCCCCTGTCTAACATCCTACCAGACGTTATACCTATGGCCTGTGTTGTGGTCACTGGTCTGCCCCAGTCTGACATCCTACCAGACGTTATACCTATGGCCTGTGTTGTGGTCACTGGTCTGCCCCAGTCTGACATCCTACCAGACGTTATACCTATGGCCTGTGTTGTGGTCACTGGTCTGCCCCTGTCTAACATCCTACCAGACGTTATACCTATGGCCTGTGTTGTGGTCCTTCATTCCAGTGTGTAGAACACGATGTAGTGCTAAGGATCAGTCTGCTCTCCTCCATCATTCTAATCCTGGAACATTGACTATTCTGAGCTGCTGTGTTTTGATGGTGGAAACCTGGAGCAGTGTCAAGCTTCAGACTTTTACCTCAAGCACACGGTTTGGTGGTGTATTCTGAGTACTCCGTCACAACCTGAACTCACTCCCCAGTGCCTGGGGTGATGTATTTTTAAACATGCCATTTTTATTTTCTGTTTTGCTGGAAGTGACTGTGTGCTGCATCTCATGGCTTATTGATGAACCTGCTTCAGTATGGATCTCCCCCAAACACCCCTCTCCTGAGAGGGACCAGGGACCTCTGGGTATTACTGTATTCATATTCCGCCTGAGGCCGGGGGCAGTGATGGTGTGGGGAAGCTGATAACGCTTGTGGTCGTGATGTTAGTGGTCATGATAATGGTGGTGGTTGTGATGATGTTAGTGGTGTTTGTGATGGTGGTGGTCATGATACTAGTGATGGTTGTAATGATGGTGGTGGTCATGATAATGGTGGTGGTTGTGATGATGCTGGTTGTGGTGGTGGTGATGATAATGGTGGCGGTCATGATAATGGTGGTGGTCGTGATGATGGTGGTTGTGATGATGGTGGTGGTGGTCATGATAATGGTGGTGGTCATGATAATGGTGGTGGTCATGATAATGGTGGTGGTTGTGATGGTGGTGGTCATGATAATGGTGGTGGTTGTGATCATGGTGGTGGTTGATGGTATGATGGTGTTGGTGGTCATGATAATGGTGGTGGTTGATGGTATGATGGTGTTGGTGGTCATGATAATGGTGGTGGTTGATGGTATGATGGTGTTGGTGGTCATGATAATGGTGGTGGTTGATGGTATGATGGTGTTGGTGGTCATGATAATGGTGGTGGTCATGATAATGGTGGTGGTTGTGATGGTGGTGGTCATGATAATGGTGGTGGTTGTGATGATGGTGGTGGTTGATGGTATGATGGTGTTGGTGGTCATGATAATGGTGGTGGTTGATGGTATGATGGTGTTGGTGGTCATGATAATGGTGGTGGTTGATGGTATGATGGTGTTGGTGGTCATGATAATGGTGGTGGTCATGATAATGGTGGTGGTTGTGATGGTGGTGGTCATGATAATGGTGGTGGTTGTGATGATGGTGGTGGTTGATGGTATGATGGTGTTGGTGGTCATGATAATGGTGGTGGTTGATGGTATGATGGTGTTGGTGGTCATGATAATGGTGGTGGTTGATGGTATGATGGTGTTGGTGGTCATGATAATGGTGGTGGTTGATGGTATGATGGTGTTGGTGGTCATGATAATGGTGGTGTTTAAAAAAAAAATATATATATTTCACCTTTATTTAACCAGGTAGGCTAGTTGAGAACAAGTTCTCATTTGCAACTGCGACCTGGCCAAGATAAAGCATAGCAGTGTGAACAGACAACACAGAGTTACACATGGAGTAAACAATTAACAAGTCAATAACACAGTAGAAAAAAAGGGGAGTCTATATACAATGTGTGCAAAAGGCATGAGGAGGTAGGCGAATAATTACAATATTGCAGATTAACACTGGAGTGATAAATGATCACATGATCATGTACAGGTACAGATATTGGTGTGCAAAAGAGCAGAAAAGTAAATAAATAAAAACTGTGGGGATGAGGTAGGTGAAAATGGGTGGGCTATTTAGCAATAGATTATGTACAGCTGCAGCGATCGGTTAGCTGCTCAGATAGCTGATGTTTGAAGTTGGTGAGGGAGATAAAAGTCTCCAACTTCAGCGATTTTTGCAATTCGTTCCAGTCACAGGCAGCAGAGTACTGGAACGAAAGACGGCCGAATGAGGTGTTGGCTTTAGGGATGATCAGTGAGATACACCTGCTGGAGCGCGTGCTACGGATGGGTGTTGACATCGTGACCAGTGAACTGAGATAAGGCGGAGCTTTACCAAGCATGGCCTTGTAGATGACCTGGAGCCAGTGGGTCTGGCGACGAATATGTAGCGAGGGCCAGCCGACTAGAGCATACAAGTCGCAGTGGTGGGTAGTATACGGTGCTTTAGTGACAAAACGGATGGCACTGTGATAAACTGCATCCAGTTTGCTGAGTAGAGTGTTGGAAGCGATTTTGTAGATGACATCGCCGAAGTCGAGGATCGGTAGGATAGTCAGTTTTACTAGGGTAAGCTTGGCAGCGTGAGTGAAGGAGGCTTTGTTGCGGAATAGAAAGCCAACTCTTGATTTGATTTTTGATTGGAGATGTTTGATGTGAGTCTGGAAGGAGAGTTTGCAGTCTAGCCAGACACCTAGGTACTTATAGATGTCCACATATTCAAGGTCGGAACCATCCTAGTGTGGTGATGCTAGTCGGACATGCGGGTGCAGGCAGCGATCGGTTGAAAAGCATGCATTTGGTTTTACTAGCGTTTAAGAGCAGTTGGAGGCCACGGAAGGAGTGTTGTATGGCATTGAAGCTCGTTTGGAGGTTAGATAGCACAGTGTCCAATGATGGGCCGAAAGTATATAGAATGGTGTCGTCTGCGTAGAGGTGGATCAGGGAATCTTCCGCAGCAAGACCAACATCATTGATATATACAGAGAAAAGAGTCGGCCCGAGAATTGAACCCTGTGGCACCCCCATAGAGACTGCCAGAGGACCGGGCAGCATGCCCTCCGATTTGACACACTGAACTCTTTTTGCAAAGTAATTGGTGAACCAGGCAAGGCAGTCATCCGAAAAACCGAGGCTACTGAGTCTGCCGATAAGAATCTGGTGATTGTCAGAGTTGAAAGCCTTGGCA
Source organism: Oncorhynchus keta (assembly GCF_023373465.1). Taxonomy (NCBI): domain Eukaryota; kingdom Metazoa; phylum Chordata; class Actinopteri; order Salmoniformes; family Salmonidae; genus Oncorhynchus; species Oncorhynchus keta. Next base: position 22,078,606 of record NC_068437.1, on the reverse strand, counting down.
AGGTCGATGAAGACGGCTGCACAGTACTGTCTTTTATCGATGGCGGTTATGATGTCGTTTAGTACCTTGAGTGTGGCTGAGGTGCACCCGTGACTGGCTCGGAAACCAGATTGCATAGCGGAGAAGTTACGGTGGGATTCGAGATGGTCAGTGACCTGTTTGTTGACTTGGCTTTCGAAGACCTTAGATAGGCAGGGCAGAATGGATATAGGTCTGTAACAGTTTGGGTCCAGGGTGTCTCCCCCTTTGAAGAGGGGGATGACTGCAGCAGCTTTCCAATCCTTGGGGATCCCAGACGATATGAAAGAGAGGTTGAACAGGCTGGTAATAGGGGTTGCGACAATGGCGGCGGATAGTTTCAGAAATAGAGGGTCCAGTTTGTCAAGCCCAGCTGATTTATACGGGTCCAGGTTTTGCAGCTCTTTCAGAACATCTGTTATCTGGATTTGGGTAAAGGAGAACCTGGAGAGGCTTGGGCGAGGAGCTGCGGGGGGGCCGGAGCTGTTGGCCGAGGTAGGAGTGGCCAGGCGGAAGGCATGGCCAGCCGTTGAGAAATGCTTGTTGAAGTTTTCGATAATCATGGATTTGTCGGTGGTGACCGTGTTCCCTAGCCTCATTGCAGTGGGCAGCTGGGAGGAGGTGCTCTTGTTCTCCATGGACTTCACAGTGTCCCAGAACTTTTTGGAGTTGGAGCTACAGGATGCAAACTTCTGCCTGAAGAAGCTGGCCTTAGCTTTCCTGACTGACTGCGTGTATTGGTTCCTGACTTCCCTGAACAGTTGCATATCGCGGGGACTGTTCGATGCTATTGCAGTCCGCCACAGGATGTTTTTGTGCTGGTCGAAGGCAGTCAGGTCTGGAGGGAACCAAGGGCTGTATCTGTTCTTAGTTCTGCATTTTTTGAACGGAGCATGCTTATCTAAAATGGTGAGGAAGTTACTCTTAAAGAATGACACGGCAAGGACATCAGGGTTAGCAGAATGTGCTAAAGCAGTGAGTAAAACAAACTTAGGGAGGAGGCTTCTGATGTTGACATGCATGAAACCAAGGCTTTTTCGATCACAGAAGTCAACAAATGAGGGTGCCTGGGGACATGCAGGGCCTGGGTTTACCTCCACATCACCCGCGGAACAGAGAAGGAGTAGTATGAGGGTGCGGCTAAAGGCTATCAAAACTGGTTGCCTAGAGCGTTGGGGACAGAGAATAAGAGGAGCAGGTTTCTGGGCATGGTAGAATATATTCAGGGCATAATGCGCAGACAGGGGTATGGTAGGGTGCGGGTACGGCAGAGGTAAGCCCAGGCACTGGGTGATGATGAGAGAGGTTTTATCTCTGGACATGCTGGTTGTAATGGGTGAGGTCACCGCATATGTGGGAGGTGGGACAAAGGAGGTATCAGGGGTATGAGGAGTGGGACTAGGGGCTCCATTGTGAACAAAAACAATGATAACTAACCTGAGCAACAGTATACAAGGCATATTGACATTTGAGAGAGACATACAGCGAGGCATACAGTTGATGGTATGATGGTGTTGGTGGTCATGATAATGGTGGTGGTTGATGGTATGATGGTGTTGGTGGTCATGATAATGGTGGTGGTCATGATAATGGTGGTGGTTGATGGTATGATGGTGTTGGTGGTCATGATAATGGTGGTGGTTGATGGTATGATGGTGTTGGTGGTCATGATAATGGTGGTGGTTGATGGTATGATGGTGTTGGTGGTCATGATAATGGTGGTGGTTGATGGTATGATGGTGTTGGTGGTCATGATAATGGTGGTGGTTGATGGTATGATGGTGTTGGTGTTGGTGGTCATGATGGCTTTGGGGGAGATGTCGTTTTCTGTTCCAGTTGTTTTCCAGCCAGATAAGAGGTATGTGTGACTGAAACTCTAGCCTGATTGATCCAATCAATAACTCATATGTTCCATGTCATTTCTCTGTTCAGTGCACACATCTGTCTTCACTGACAGGTGCTGCTTGGTGCTGGTGGTTATTGTGTGACTGGATCATGCTGGGCTCAGTGATTGACAACCCCTTTTATGGGAGTGTTTCCTGAAGCTGCCATGGAGCACTGGATGATCAGTTTCAGTGAGCCAGTCATAGCCAGGCAGCCAGGATATACATATACACCACACTGCACTGGGGATTTCCTAGTTTGTCCTCCGTTCCACGGCTCAGTTTTGCTGTTATTGAGTGCAATGATTTCAGGGGATTGGGCAAAGAAACTCAAGGTCTTTCTGGGTTTCACCTGTATGGTCTGTTTTCCCACTGTACTATGGGCAGACTGTGGGAGGATGCATATATGAACACCATGTTAAGACGTCAGGTATAGACTGGAAGAGGATGCGTTTTCTCGTTATGATGCTAGGATTATCTGATCAACTGCCTGTCTGAATGGGAATGTATATCTAAATATAGGAGGGAGAGATGGGAGAGATGGGATGGCCTAGATTGGGAGCAGAGGAAGCTTGTCTCGAAGCCTATCTCTAACTGTGTAGTTGTATTTAACTGCTGTCTTCTCTGTAGCATGTCTCTGTTTCCCAGTATGTCAGTAACTGAGTGACTTACATGCTGACTACACCAGCCACCAAAAAGTGGAATAAGCTGATGTCACAAAGTGCTGTACAGAAATCGAGCCTAAAACCTAGAGAGGAACCAGGCTATGAGGGGTGGCCAGTCCTCTTCTGGCTGTGCCCGGCTGGAGATTATAACAGTACATGGCCAAGATGTCCATAGATGACCGGCAGGGTCTGGGGACAGGTAGCACATCTGGTGAATAGGTCAGGGTTCCATAGACAGGCAGAACAGTTGAAACTGGAGAGTAGCACGACCAGGTGGACTGGGGTCAGCAAGGAGTCATCATCCAGGTAGTCCTGAGGTATGGTCCTAGGGCTCAGGTCCTGAGAGAGAGAGAGAGAGAGAGAGAGAGAGAGAGTATATTAGAGTACTATTGCAGCATAAATACTGGAGGCTGAGACAGTAGGGGTCGGGAGACACTTTGGCCCTGTCCGATGATACCCCCAGACAGGGCCAAAAAGCAGGATATAATCCCACCCACGTTGCCAAAGCACAGCTCCCACACCACTAGACGGATAGCTTCAACCACCAACTTACTAAGGGTATGAAAGCTTACTGAAGGCACTATAACCTATGGCTAATCTGCCGCAAATGCTCATGTGTAGAATGGAATAGCGGCTGTAAAATTAAACAAAAAAGTGATATTTTGAAATTGATCCCATGCCCATTAAGAAATGTTTGGCAAATGTATGTGTTTTAGAAACCTTAGAACCTGCTCTGTTTTACCTGCAAGAAGGATGTTTTGAAAAGGTTGCATTTTGGTCAACTCCGTTCCCTTCTTTGGTGTAGTTTCGATGGCTCATTGTCAGTTTGGCCATTGGTAGATTGGCCATTGGTAGATTGGACATTGGTAGATTGGCCATTGGTAGATTGGCCATTGTCAGATTGGCCATTGTCAGTTTGGCCATTGGTAGATTGGCCATTGGTAGATTGGCCATTGGTAGATTGGCCATTGGTAGATTGGCCATTGGTAGATTGGCCATTGTCAGATTGGCCATTGTCAGATTGGCCATTGGTAGATTGGCCATTGGTAGATTGGCCATTGTCAGATTGGCCATTGTCAGATTGGCCATTGTCAGATTGGCCATTGGTAGATTGGCCATTGGTAGATTGGCCATTGGTAGATTGGCCATTGTCAGATTGGCCATTGTCAGATTGGCCATTGTCAGATTGGCCATTGGTAGATTGGCCATTGGCAGATTGGCCATTGGTAGATTGGCCATTGTTGTCAGATTGGCAGATTGGCCATTGGTAGATTGGCCATTGTCAGATTGGCCATTGTCAGATTGGCCATTGGTAGATTGGCCATTGGTAGATTGGCCATTGGTAGATTGGCCATTGTCAGATTGGCCATTGTCAGATTGGCCATTGGCCATTGTCAGATTGGCCATTGGTAGATTGGCCATTGGTAGATTGGCCATTGTCAGATTGGCCATTGTCAGATTGGCCATTGTCAGATTGGCCATTGTCAGATTGGCCATTGGTAGATTGGCCATTGTCAGATTGGCCATTGTCAGATTGGCCATTGTCAGATTGGCCATTGTCAGATTGGCCATTGGTAGATTGGCCATTGGTAGATTGGCCATTGGTAGATTGGCCATTGTCAGATTGGCCATTGGTCAGATTGGCCATTGTCAGATTGGCCATTGGTAGATTGGCCATTGTCAGATTGGCCATTGTCAGATTGGCCATTGGTAGATTGGCCATTGGTAGATTGGCCATTGTCAGATTGGCCATTGTCAGATTGGCCATTGTCAGATTGGCCATTGTTGGCCATTGTCAGATTGGCCATTGTCAGATTGGCCATTGTTGGCCATTGATTGGCCATTGTCAGATTGGCAGATTGGCATTGGTAGATTGGCCATTGTCAGATTGGCCATTGGTAGATTGGCCATTGTCAGATTGGCCATTGGTAGATTGGCCATTGGTCAGATTGGCCATTGTCAGATTGGCCATTGGTAGATTGGCCATTGTCAGATTGGCCATTGTCAGATTGGCCATTGTCAGATTGGCCATTGGTAGATTGGCCATTGTCAGATTGGCCATTGTCAGATTGGCCATTGTCAGATTGGCCATTGTCAGATTGGCCATTGGTAGATTGGCCATTGGTAGATTTGTCAGATTGGCCATTGGTAGATTGGCCATTGTCAGATTGGCCATTGTCAGATTGGCCATTGTCAGATTGGCCATTGTCAGATTGGCCATTGTCAGATTGGCCATTGTCAGATTGGCCATTGGTAGATTGGCCATTGGTAGATTGGCCATTGTCAGATTGGCCATTGGTAGATTGGCCATTGTCAGATTGGCCATTGTCAGATTGGCCATTGTCAGATTGGCCATTGTCAGATTGGCCATTGGTAGATTGGCCATTGTCAGATTGGCCATTGTCAGATTGGCCATTGTCAGATTGGCCATTGTCAGATTGGCCATTGGTAGATTGGCCATTGGTAGATTGGCCATTGTCAGATTGGCCATTGGTCAGATTGGCCATTGTCAGATTGGCCATTGTCAGATTGGCCATTGGTAGATTGGCCATTGTCAGATTGGCCATTGTCAGATTGGCCATTGGTAGATTGGCCATTGTCAGATTGGCCATTGGTAGATTGGCCATTGGTAGATTGGCCATTGGTAGATGGCAGCCAACTGTTGGGTGAAAAAATGACAAGGCTTATAACACAAACTCTGTAATATCGAAAGTCTAACAACGACAGTCTGTTAAATAGACTTATTTAAGAAAAGTCATGGACAGGTGGAGTAGGCTAATTAAAATGTTAAATTCATACGCCTCTTCATTTGACACTTTGTTAATCCACAGATAAAAGCGGGAACCTACATGCAGTTAGTTTTTTTCCGTTAGTTACTGTATCTGTGATTAATATCTCCTTGTGTATCTTTCAAATACCCACGTGGGTTTGTATGGTCCTGAAAACCAACGAGTAGATGGGAGAATCGGGACTTGCAATACGCCAACAAACTCAAATAGAACCACGTTTTATTTTAGCGCCTGGCGACAGACGACACAGAGGTATGGTGGAAATGATTGAATAACATGTATGCCTACATTTATTTAGCAATGCTTGCATACGCAATGTGGCCGTTCTGGTTTGGATGTTAGTGAGGGTCGTTCACTTACAGTTGAAGTCAGAAGTTTACATACACTTATGTTGGAATCATTAAAACTTGTTTTTCAACCACTCCACAAATGTCTTGTTAACAAACAATAGTTTTGGCAAGTCGGTTAGGACATCTCATTTGTTCATGACACAAGTAATTTTCCCAGATTATTTCACTTATCCTTCTCTGTATCACAAATTCAGTGGGTCAGAAGTTTACATACACTAAATTGACTGTGCCTTTTAAACAGCTTGGAAAATTCCTGAAAATTATGTCATGGCTTTAGAAGCTTCTGATAGGCTAATTGACATCATTTGAGTCAATTGGAGGTGTACCTGTAGAAGTATTTCATGGCCTACCTTCAAACTCAGTGCATCTTTGCTTGACATCATGGGAAAATCAATAGAAATCAGCCAAAAATTGTAGACCTCCACAAGTCTGGTTCATCCTTGGGAGCAATTTCCAAATGCCTGAAGGTACCACGTTCATCTGTACAAACAATAATATGCAAGTATAAACACCATGAGACCACGCAGCCGTCATAGCGCTCAAGAAGGAAACACGTTCTGTCTCCTAAAGATGTGAAAAGTGCAAATCAATCCCAGAACAACAGCAAAGGACCTTATGAAGATGCTTGAGGAAACAGGTACAAAAGTATCTATAGCCACAGTAAAATTCAAAATTCACCCAACTTATTGTGGGTTTGACCCAAGTTAAACAATTTAAAGGCAATGCTACCGAATACTAATTGAGTGTATGTAAACTTCTGACCCACTGGGAATGTGATGAAAGAAATAAAAGCTGAAATAAATAATTCTCTCTACTATTATTCTGACATTTCACATTCTTAAAGTAAAGTGGTGATCCTAACTGACCTAAGACAAGGAATTATTACTATGATTAAATGTCAGGAATTGTGAAAAACTGAGTTTAAATGTATTTGGCTGAGGTGTATGTAAACTTCAGACTTCAACTGTATATAATATGATGTTCGCCAAGTCTGAGCAAATGTCTCTAGTATACTATTTTTGTCTGTCTTCAGAGTGCACATACTTGGAGACTGACAAATTTATGCCAGTCAAGCACACTGTGGCCCTGCAGTCTCTTTGCATTATTCTAGCATATTATAGGGTCAACTATAATTTGATAATCATGTGGCCCTGCATGCCTTACATGTTTAGAATTTCCTCAAGTTATTTAGCTAATCATGATTAGATGAATTGTTTAATTGTGCTGGGAGGCACCTAGCCCTCTTGATAATATAGAGTTCATATGTGAAGTCATGGATGTAAATGGAGACATCATGTTAGTAGAATAAATGAGTTTGTTTGTGAGATGGGAGGAGAACACAGAGGCAGCCATGCATTCAGCTCATTGACAGAGGCTGCCGATAATGAAAGACTAAGCTATTTATTCCAAACTGTTCATACAGGATCGCTGTCAGCCTCCCTGTCTGATGGATGAGGAAAAGGAGAAAACAGCTTCCGTTACCTAGATAACTAGAGGGGGAGAGAGGCAGAGAGAGGGAGAGAGAAAGAGGGAGAGAGAAAGAGGAGGGAGGAATGGGGAGTGGAGGTCGGAGGGAAGGAAAGAGAGTGCAGGGAAGAGAGAGAGTTAAAGGGAGTTTGAAAGCAAAGAGTGTACACCCCCCTCCCAACCGCCCCAATACACACACAAAAACACAGCAACACCCCCAGGGCAACACATCTCTCACTGTGGAGAAAGCTGTGAGCTATGTGTCCCTCCCCAGTCCCCTGAGCTAGAGAAAGGTGTGAGCTCAGTGAACAGACACCTGCTACTGGGAGGTAGACACACAGTCCTCACCTCCCCTGACTCCACTGTCCTGTCTCATTTAGCAGTTGAGCTCACACTGACAGCCACAGACAGAACCCTATGGGCTGCCCACGTCTACGAGGGAACAGCACATATGCCCACAAGTTAGCAAACTTGACTTGGATCCTGTCATTACAATACTTCCCAAGTTAACATGCATCATTTAGACTTCACTTGAAGTATCCATTGGATTGGTCAAATACAGTGCCTTCAGAAAGTATTCATACCCCTTCACTTATTCCACATTTTGTTGTGTTATAGCTTCAATTCAACATTGATTAAATATTTTTATTTTCTCACCCATCTACACACAATATCCCATAATGACAAAGTGAAAACATGTTTTTAGAATTGTTTGCAAATGTTATGAAAATGAAATACAGAAATATCTAATTTACATAAGTATTCAACAACTCAACAAGGCTGGCTATACTCTGTATCGGCAGGATAGAACAGCGGCATCTGGTAAGACAAGGGGCGGCGGACTATGTATTTTGTAAATAACAGCTGGTGCACGATATCTAAGGAAGTCTCGATGTTGTGGTCACCTGAGGTAGAGTATCTCATGATAAGCTGTAGACCACACGATCTACCTAGAGAGTTTTCATCTGTATTTCTCGTAGCTGTTTACATACCACCACAGACTGTTGCCGGCAGTAAGACCGCACTCAATGAGCTGTATTCCCCCATAACCAAACAAGAAAACCCTCACCCAGAGGCGGTGCTCCTAGTAGCTGGGGACTTTAATGCAAGGAAACTTAAATCCACCAAATTTCTATCAGCATGTTAAATGTGCAACAAGAGGAAAAAAACTCTGGACCACCTCTACTCCACACACAGAGACACATACAATGCTCTCCCTCGCCCTCAATTAGGCAAATCTGACTATAATTTTATCCTTCTAATTCCTGCTTACAAGCAAAAATTAAAGCAGGAAGCACCAGTGACTCGATCAATATGAAGGTGGTCAGATGAAGTAGATGCTAAGCTACAAGACTGTTTGTACGTACATATCCCAACCAGAAGCCATGGATTACAGGCAACATCCGCACTGAGCTAAAGGCAAGAGCTGCCGCTTTCAAGGAGCAGGACTCTAACCTGGAAGCTTATAAGAAATCCCACTATGCCCTCCTACGAACCACCAAACAGGCAAATACAAGGACGTCAATACAGGACTAAGATCGAATCGTACTACACCGGCTCTGACGCTTGTCGGATGTGTCAGGGCTAGCAAACCATTACAGGCTAAAAAGGGTAGCACAGCCGAGAGCTAAACTACTTCTATGCTCGCTTCGAGGCAAATAACACTGAAACATGCATGAGAGCAACAGTTGTTCTGGACAACGGTGTGATCACGCTCTCCGCAGCCGATGTGAGTAAGACCTTTAAACAGGTCAACATTCACAAGGCCGCAGGGCCAGACGGATTACCAGGACGTGTACTGCGAGAATGCACTGACCATCTGGCAAGTGTCTTCACTGACATTTTCAACCTCTCCCTGTCCGAGTCTGTAATACCAACATGTTTCAAGCAGACCACCATAGTCCCTGTGCCCAAGAACACTAAGGTTCGACTGCAAGGCACTACAGAGGGTAGTGCGTATGACCCAGTACATCACTGGGGCCAAGCTTCCTGCTATCCAGGACCTCTATACAAGGCGGTGTCAGAGGAAGGCCTAAAAATTGTCCAGCCACCCTAGTCATAGACTGTTCTCTCTGCTACTTCAATACCAGAGCCAGTCTAGGTCCAAGAGTCTTTTAAACAGCTTCTACCCCCAAGCCATACGACTCCTGAACATCTAATCAAATGGCTACCCAGACTATTTGCATCCCCCCCCACCTCCCCCTCTTTCACACCGCTGCTACTCTCTGTTGTTATCATCTATGCATAGTCACTTTAATAACTCTACCTACCGGTTCATATTACCTCAACTAACCGGTGCCCCCGCACATTGACTCTGTACCATTACCCCCCTCTATATTGTCTGGCTATTGTTATTTTACTGCTGCTATTTAATTACTTGTTACTTTTATGTCTTATTCTTATTTGTATTTTTTATTTTATTTTCATTTTTATTTTAATTTTTAAACTGCTTTGCTGGTTAGGGGCTCGTAGGTAAGCATTTCACTGTAAAGTTGTTGTATTCCGCGCATGTGACTAATACCATTTTATTTGATTTATTTTTATTTATTTATTATGAAACATTGATTAATGTGCACTGTCCCTGTAAAAATAAATAAATAAATAAATAGTAAAATAAAAATAATCTCAAACTCAATTCATACCTTTGTTTGCGATTACAGCTTCGAGTCTTTCTGGGTAAGTCTCTAAGAGCTTTGCATACGTTGATTGTACAATATTTGCACATGATTCTTTTTTAAATTCTTCAAGCTCTGTCAAGTTGGTTGTTGATCATTGCTAGACAGACATTTTCAAGTTTTGCCATAGATTTTCAAGCCGATATACAGTAAGTCATAACTTTAACTAGGCCAATCAAGAACATTCAATGGCGTTTTGGTAAACAACTCTGGTAACTCCAGTGTCTCCCAGTGTCTGTTCGAAAGCAGACTGAACCAGGTTTTCCTCTAGGATTTTGCCTGTGCTTAGCTCTATTTCATTTCTTTTTATCCTAAAAAAAAGTCCCTAGTCTTTGCCGACGACAAGCATACCCATAACGTGATGCAGACACCACCATGCTTGAAAATATGAAGAGTGGTACTCAGTGATGTGTTGTGTTGGATTTGCCCCAAACATAACACTTTGTATTCAGGACATAAAGTTAATTTCTTTGACACATTTTTAGCAGTTTAACTTTAGTGCCTTATTGCGAACAGGAATCATGTTTTGGAATATTTTCATTCTGTACAGGCTGCCTTCTTTTCACTCTGTCATTTTGGTTACTATTGTGGAGTAACTACAGTGTTGTTGATCCATCCAGTTTTCTCCTATCACAGCCATCAAACATGGCCTCATTGTGAATCCCTGAGTGGTTTCCTTCCTCTCCGGCAACTGAGTTAGGAAGGATGCCTGTATCTTTGTAGTGACTGGGTGTATTGATACACCATCCAAAGTGTAATTCATAACTTCACCATGCTCACAGGGATATTCAATATCGTTTTTTTTACCCATTTACCAATTGGTGCCTTTCTTTGCAGGGCATTGGAAAACCTTCTTGCTCTTCGTGGTTGAATCATTGTTTGAAATTCACTGCTCGACTGAGGGACCTTACAGATAATTGTATGTGTGGGGTACAGAGATGAGGTAGTCATTAAAAAAAATCATGTGAAACACTATTATTGCACACAGAGCAAGCAACGTATTATGTGACTTGTTAAGAACATTTTTACTCCTGAATTTATGTAGGTTTGCCATAACAAAGGGGTTGAATAGCGATTGACTCAAGACATTTCAGCTTTTAATTTTTTATTAATTTGTAAACAGTTCTTAAAACACAATTCCACTTTGACGTTATAGGGTATTGTGTGTAGGCCAAGTGACACACATTCTCAATTGAATCCATTTTAAATGCAGGCTGCAACGCAACAAAATGTAGAATATGTCAAGTGGTGTGAATACTTTCTGAAGGCCCTGTACAATGGCATCACAATGTGCGTTCAATCAATTTCAAACAAGGCTCTGATGCTAGATGCTGCATACTCATGGAGAATAATCTCATAGCAGTTTCCCTTCTAATACTCTGTGGTATGAATGTCTGAGCCACATAAACCACACTTCACATACTGTATGCATGACTCAATTCAACCAGTGATATGAAGGTGTCATGTGGCTGGTTGACTCCCAGTGGTTTAATCCTCAGTAAGCCTCTGGGCCCAGTTTTTCAAAAGTTATCTATTTGGATTTCGCCTATCGGATAGGATTAAATGCATAGAAATAGAATGAATAGAACAGGAGTCACCATACAAGTCAATGTTTTCCCCCATTCTATTCATTGTATTTCTATGCATTTGATTTAATCCTATCCGATAAGCGAAATCCAGACAGAGAAGTGACTGGTTCAGAAAGAGACTGCTGCGGTTTAGTAGTGAAGAAGCAGCTCCAAGCTAATATGACAACCTATCGGAATTAAACGTCTGCTGCTATTGAAATGTCACAGGAAATGATCAATGATTTCAATCAACTTTTTTATCCTTTTGGGTTCAGCTTCATCTCCAGGAAATCCATTTAACTTTGCATTGATCTCTCGGGCTGACAGTGTGTAAAGGATGGGCGTGATGATGCATTGAGTGTTGAACCAAACCTCTGCTAAGATGTGGCAGCTATGTGAGTGATGTGCACAGCACCTAAAGGGATCCCATAAGGAGGTGGTTTCCCCTTACACAAAGACTCGGATGACTCTGAATATTACTTCTATTCATCTCTGCAACCAGAACCAGATCCTGCTCTACGTTTATGAAACAGTGTGTCTCAACTCAAGAGACTCTCCTCCTATTAGACATGATGAAGGTAACCAGGAGGGGCGATGAGAGGAAGGGAGGGAGGGAGGGCAAGAGCAGGATTACGAGAGACAGAAATCTAAGCCCCGTCATCATCGTCGTCGTTGTCATCGCAGTCTTTATCTATCTTCAGCCTCTTCATTTTCATCATTGCCTTCATCATCTTTTTCACCATGTCCTTCATCATCATCTGTATCATCTTCATCCTCTTCATAATCATCAGTGTCTTCATCAACATCATTATCCTCTTCATCCACCTCCTTCTCCTCCTCCTCCTCCTCCAGATCCTTCATGATGAGCAGCCCTATAGCAGACTGATCCTCTTCATGTTGTATGTCTCTTTCCTGGGTACCCATAACTTTGACTGTCATTACCCATCCAGGAACATTGATGACTTCGTGCCTCATGCCAGGGAACTTTCACATGCTGTTTTAGCTTCAAATCTCTGCACTCGCTTTACGTTAGACACACGGCGGTGTGTTCTTACACTCTGCTTTGAAGCTGCTGCAGATTATGTTTTCCATTGCTCATTTCTGATGATGTGTCTAACCGACTACTTCATCACAAGACGTTATTGATGTGAAGTTTGCTCATCTGTGGAACACCATTAAATCTACTTTTTTTTTGCGAGGCAATGTATTAAACGCTTAATGTTCCCTCATAAATTACCTGACAAAGACTGTGACACGAATATGCCAATCGGCATTCTGGGAAATGACATTTTCAAGTTGAGATGAATCTGTCAATGTTAATAGGGAAAAACTCATTAACATAGTATTAATTCCTTTATGAGGGATATTGGAAACAAATAGCTTCGTCTCTGGTTTTGACTCGGAGCCAATCCCCTGCTCTTCAAGGGATGGGAATCAGCTTACATTCTGGCAAAATACTGAGGAGAGGCTAATAATGAATTTAACATCTCACTGCATGCGTCTGTCTAGCTCCTTTCTCTCACTCTCTCTCTTTCCCTCTCACTCACTCCATCTCTTTCTTTCCCTTTCTCTCTCTGTGTCTCTTTCCACCCTCTTTCTTGCTCTCTCTATCTCAGATGTTGATTGGTGCCTGCTGTCTGTGCTGTGACTGCTGTGTGCTAGGTGTTCTCTGTAATTAGCCAGGAGAATGAAGGCTAGGTGAATGGGGTCATCAAACTTGGTGGAGTAGTTCTGCCTGTCACTACTTTTAAATTCCTTTGACAGCTAGCAGCAGTACAAACACGTGTTTGCTACTTTGAGTGTGTCTGTGTAGTTGTCATGTTTGCTACTTTGAGTGTGTCTGTGTAGTTGTCATGTTTGCTACTTTGAGTGTGTCTGTGTAGTTGTCATGTTTGCTACTTTAAGTGTGTCTGTGTAGTTGTCATGTTTGCTACTTTGAGTGTGGCTGTGTAGTTGTCATGTTTGCTACTTTAAGTGTGTCTGTGTAGTTGTCATGTTTGCCACTTTGTATGTGTCTGTGTAGTTGTCATGTTTGCTACTTTGAGTGTGTCTGTGTAGTTGTCATGTTTGCTACTTTAAGTGTGTCTGTGTAGTTGTCATGTTTGCCACTTTGTATGTGTCTGTGTAGTTGTCATGTTTGCTACTTTGAGTGTGTCTGTGTAGTTGTCATGTTTGCTACTTTGAGTGTGTCTGTGTAGTTTTCATGTTTGCCACTTTGTATGTGTCTGTGTAGTTGTCATGTTTGCCACTTTGTATGTGTCTGTGTAGTTGTCATGTTTGCTACTTTGAGTGTGTCTGTGTAGTTGTCATGTTTGCCACTTTGTATGTGTCTGTGTAGTTGTCATGTTTGCTACTTTGAGTGTGTCTGTGTAGTTGTCATGTTTGCCACTTTGTATGTGTCTGTGTAGTTGTCATGTTTGCCACTTTGTATGTGTCTGTGTAGTTGTCATGTTTGCCACTTTGTATGTGTCTGTGTAGTTGTCATGTTTGCCACTGTATGTGTCTGTGTAGTTGTCATGTTTGCCACTTTGTATGTGTCTGTGTAGTTGTCATGTTTGCTACTTTGAGTGTGTCTGTGTAGTTGTCATGTTTGCTACTTTGAGTGTGTCTGTGTAGTTGTCATGTTTGCCACTTTGTATGTGTCTGTGTAGTTGTCATGTTTGCCACTTTGTATGTGTCTGTGTAGTTGTCATGTCTGCCACTTTGTATGTGTCTGTGTAGTTGTCATGTTTGCTACTTTGAGTGTGTCTGTGTGTAGCTGTCATGTTTGCCACTTTGTATGTGTCTGTGTAGTTGTCATGTTTGCCACTTTGTATGTGTCTGTGTAGTTGTCATGTTTGCCACTTTGTATGTGTCTGTGTAGTTGTCATGTTTGCCACTTTGTATGTGTTAATAGCGTGTGCACGTGTGTGCAAAGTATTTGAGAGTCATCGTAGTCTTGGTAAGAAATCTATCTAAATAGTTATTGCTTTAGCACCATTTAGGTCCATTCATAATTGATAATCCATTTATCCAAATCTAACAGCATATTTACACAGCTGGGTTTGCACTGAAGCAATCCAGGTGAGGGACCTTGAGCCAAGGGCACAGCAGACAGCAGGCCAGGGGAGGGGGCGGTGGGAGGGTAAAGTAGACAGCCAGTCCCAGCCCCCTGCTTTGCGTCCGCCCGGTCTGGGCCTCACAGTAATGATCTGGACCTGGCCCAGCTACTCAAACACTCTGTCTGATTCCTCTCTGAATCATGTTTACAATGTGCAGATACACCAGCTTGACTCACCAGCTTGAAAACTCCTACTGGGTTACAAGTCTCACTAAAACCATAAACCATGATTGATTGTTGTGGTGATGGAGGGTGGTTTGAACTGGGTAGGTCAGCTACGGTATATGGTTCATAGCTCTCTGCCTTTGATATAGTGATCAAACTGACATTTTCTGTCAATAAAATGTCTCCCTGTGTATAAACAAAGCCGGCAATGAGAACTACAGACACTGAACTGATCTGTGATACCCTGCTGTTACAGTGATGTGTTCGGATTGATTGGATGTTGTTATTGAGTGATGTGACAGGCCTTTGCTCTGTCAGTGTCTCCCGTGGCTCCCTCTAGTTTGGTCTGGTCTGGTCAGTGTGTGTCCAACAGGGCCTGGCCAGGCTGGCTGAATGCTGCTGGGGAGATGAATGGACAGATTGGGTCCTGCTGCTCTGATGGACGGGTCAGCCCAGCCTGGTACCACAGGCGCTTGGCGCCGTGCCGTTGCCATGGTGAAATGCTTTGGGCAGATCTAGAGGCGAGCCGTGGTGTTGCTGCTAGCCATTCCACCCCATGCCACCCTCAGCTGTGGCCGTGAGGGTGTGCCCAGGCCATCTGTCTGACGTTCAGTCCTAAACCACCTCTACACACACACTATCTGTCACCAGCCCTGTCCCCACTAGTATGATGTTACACTCTGCTACACACCTCCGCTGCCTACTCTGTCATACCTGGCTGTCATCCATGCCATGAATATTCATAGGAAAATGACTATTATTTAATTAACACTGAGGCGACTTGTTTGAGGATAGTCTGACTTGTTTGAGGATAGTCTGACTTGTTTGAGGATAGTCTGACTTGTTTCTCTCCATTGTGTTAATGTCTCAGACAGCTTCTTGACCACAAAGTTCTGTCATTACATGTGCACTTACAGTGTAGCTGCATCTCTTTACACCAAGGAAACCACGGTAAGTGACGTGGCTTGCTCCCTTGTAATTCATGATTTCATTACAGTACATCAGTCTGGCACAGAGACAAAAACAAAGAAACAATGAGAATAAAGCGGCTTAGCCACACGGGAACGTCACTATTATCAGCTTTAAAACCCATAGAGACACCTGAGATTGGACTGCTGCAGAGAGTTAGATAACACTTAAAGCACTGGAAGACAAACTTTGGAATGGATTTGATGTGCAAATTGTGTATAGGCAGTAGTCACTTGGGCCTTGGGTGTGTGTACGCAGATTAACACACTATAGCTGGGTTTGTGTCTGTTTCTATTTTGAAGTAGACTGAAGTTGAGTGATATCTGTCTCCTTCAGTCCTCCACACCTCCCTGTCTAAATGCTCAACGGTAGTTTTAATGAGTTCTCCCTTCCCAGAGTGCCTCTCCATGCAGCAGGTGGGCTGTGGTGGCTGCCGCTCGGTAAACAAAGGATTCAGCCGTGGAGAGCGATTCAATGGTGAAGGTGCAAAAAGATGGCGGTCCCCATTTACTTACCACAAACGCCTCATTTGCTTAAGTTCACTAAGTATTGTACTTTGCTCTCTGTTACTCTTTTGTTTGTATTGGCATTAGCACAGTATACATGATCCCAATTATAGACAGCGGCGATTAGAAAAAACTGAAAAGTAGATTGTGCTGATTTATAGGCACATTGAACCATGTCGTGCCGTAGTTGAAAAAGTCTGTGGGATAGTTCTCACAGTCTGTGGGATAGTTCTCACAGTCTGTGGATCGTTCTCACAGTCTGTGGATCGTTCTCACAGTCTGTGGATCGTTCTCAAATGCTGACGTCATATCTGACTTCCTCCATCTTGATGCACCTTCGCCATTACTGTGAATTGAAAAGCTCAAACCGTCATCTCTCTCTCTCTCTCTCTCTCTCTCTCTCTCTCTCTCTCTCTCTCTCTCTCTCTCTCTCTCTCTCTGAAGGACGGCTGGGCTTAACTCCTAGGTCGTCATTCTTCCATTCTCTCCTCTCCCCCTTTCTCTCCCTCCTTCAATCTTTATTTACATCCCGTCCTCAGGATCTTGCCTCAGCAGCCGTGTCTGTCTGTCTCCTGGGATGCCCAGGCATCACTGCCCTTTATTAGATAGATAACATGCACACTCCTTCTTTATTCCCTCCCTTCATATTCCCCTCTCCTGTTACACTCTCTACACCCTATGAATCAGCACTTGTCTCCTACAGCTCTGTGTTCTTGCATGCATGGTTTCAGAAAATAGTGATCATAAGACAGTGACTGAGAGAAGAGAGACTTTGGAAAAATATTGTGATTTTGGCTAGCTGTAAGACATGAGAAAGTAAAATGTGTGGGGAAAATGTACATAGCGACGAGAGTGATACGGGATGGGGCTCATGTGTCTACAGTGTGTGTACGTGTGATTGCGAAGGTCCCATTCCTGGAGTGGTTGTTAAAAATGTAGAGTGTGTGTTGCCAATATTGTACCGCAGCTGCGGCTGACAGTGAAGTGCAGAGTAGAGTGTAGTGATGTGCAGAGTAGAGTGTAGTGATGTGCAGAGTAGAGTGTAGTGATGTGCAGAGTAGAGTGTAGTGATGTGCAGAGTAGAGTGTAGTGATGTGCAGAGTAGAGTGTAGTGATGTGCAGAGTAGAGTGTAGTGATGTGCAGAGTAGAGTGTAGTGATGTGCAGAGTAGAGAGTAGTGAAGTGCAGAGTAGAGTGTAGTGAAGTGCAGAGTAGAGTGTAGTGATGTGCAGAGTAGAGTGTAGTGATGTGCAGAGTAGAGTGTAGTGATGTGCAGAGTAGAGTGTAGTGATGTGCAGAGTAGAGTGATGTGTAGTGATGTGCAGAGTAGAGTGTAGTGATGTGCAGAGTAGAGTGTAGTGATGTGCAGAGTAGAGTGTAGTGATGTGCAGAGTAGAGTGTAGAGTGTAGTGAAGTGCAGAGTAGAGTGTAGTGATGTGCAGAGTAGAGTGTAGTGATGTGCAGAGTAGAGTGTAGTGATGTGCAGAGTAGAGTGTAGTGATGTGCAGAGTAGAGTGTAGTGATGTGCAGAGTAGAGTGTAGTGATGTGCAGAGTAGAGTGTAGTGATGTGCAGAGTAGAGTGTAGTGATGTGCAGAGTAGAGTGTAGTGATGTGCAGAGTAGAGTGTAGTGATGTGCAGAGTAGAGTGTAGTGATGTGCAGAGTAGAGTGTAGTGATGTGCAGAGTAGAGTGTAGTGATGTGCAGAGTAGAGTGTAGTGATGTGCAGAGTAGAGTGTAGTGATGTGCAGAGTAGAGTGTAGTGATGTGCAGAGTAGAGTGTAGTGATGTGCAGAGTAGAGTGTAGTGATGTGCAGAGTAGAGTGTAGTGATGTGCAGTTACCGAACGATTCGTTATTTTTGAACGACTCCTTTTACTGACTCGAGAGTCATAATTTTTTTTTCTGAGTGACTATTTCATTTTAGTCGTTCGTTTGACTTGCTGGCAGCAATGAATTTCTACAGCAGGATTAATATGCGCTCCACCCTTGACTCCGGAGACGTGCTCCTACCGAGAACTGTCTGTCATGTACTGTATGCGTGCAGGCAAAATAGATCAAGCTGCAGGCAACATAGAGAAGAAAAAGACATGTTAAAGAACTGATCATTGGTTGCTGATAATTGATTGGTGCAATAATTAATTAAATTAGTTGATTATTGAACATTATAATGGACACAGCTTTGTAGAACCAAAACATACACAGCCTCTGCTAAACAAACTCGAACTTGAGACAAATCGACGAATCGTTTGGAGTTCTGCAGTTCGCAAACAATATTGTGCTTATCACCCTCACGGCAGTCAATCAATGCATTCCACCAAGAGTCGTTCACAATGTAATACGGATGCGGCCACAATAGCTCCAATAAGCCCCTCATGGTGAACGACATATCAAATCAAATTGTGTTGGTCACATACACATGGTTAGCAGATGCTATTGTTAGTGTAGCGAAATGCTTGTGGTTCTAGTTCTAAGTAAGGAATGGAATAAGAACATGGATGAGCAATGTCAGAGCGGCATAGGCTAAGTTTCAAAAGATAGTATAGAATACATTATATACATATGAGATGAGTAATGCAAGATATGTAAACATTATTAAAGTGGCATTATTAAACGAGAGGCTGGTAGAATCATGAGTATTTTGAGTTTTCAGTTTATCGTTCGCCAGTCTTTGTTCTTTTAACTGAACAAGTCTAAAAGATCTGAGTCCGTATGTGACGTAAATGGGCGGTAGGTAGCCTAGTGGTTAGAGTGTTGGGCCACTATTTAAAAGGTTGCTGGATCGAATCCCCGAGCGAAACATATTTTGTTCTTCCCCTGAACTAGGCGGTTAACCCACAGCTCCCCGATAGGCTGTTATTGTAAATAAGAATTTGTTCTTAACTGACTTGACTAGTCAAATAAAATTTAAAAAATATGATAGCATCCTGATTAGAGCAGGAGTGGAAACGTGTTGGGTTGGGATTGAATGTTGGAGCATGTGGTTTATCTAATTTAGCATCATAACAAATAGCTATTAAACCAAACCCCACAGTTTAAATGTAACGTTAGAAATTAGTTTTCTAAAGGTACAGAGTGTGACTCGGAGCGTTTCGTCAGGCAGACCAAATCCCTTTTCCTCACTAATTGGTATTTTGACCTTATCACATCTTTTCACAATTTATGTTTTTCAGAGCTGATCTGTTTAGTCAAAATATCAATAAGTGAAAGAAAGATCAGAATTGCGCTGCCTGTCTAACCACAAACATAGATGAGCACTTATTGGGAACAGATTGATCTCTTTTTGTTGTTTTGTTTGGAATAAGCTAGGGCTATAGCTGAATCAGATTTGCAACAGTATGGTATAAAGTATGGTCTACTTTGTCAGTCAGAATTTTGGACTGTATAACTGTGGCAAATCCAATGCAATTTAATGGAATGGAGGCAAACTATGAGTTTGGCATGGTACCTACCACCTGGTTAACTCTAACAAACAACAGATCTCCTCTCCCTTGGGAGGCATCAGAAGCTGTAGCTAGCTAGCTGTGACTATAGCTGCGGTCTTTATTCCTGTGGTCTTTCATGTGTCTGTAACAGATGTATGGACCTGAGGATAGGCAGGCAGGCAGGCAGGCAGGCAGGCAGGCAGGCAGGCAGGCAGGCAGGCAGGCAGGCGAGGCATCAGTGGATTGAGTCAGAACCGCAGACTGTATCAAACAGGCAGCAAACAAAGAGCCCAAAGCAGTGCATATGGAGGAAGATTCACTTTGTCTTCCAACAGCTGTGACTCCATTAAGGCCTTGGCTGCTTGGTGTTGAGGCCCATCTGCTCTGGCTCTGTGTCTCATGGTGCTGCTGGAGCCTGAGCTTGGTCTAGAACGTAATGCTGTGGACGCAGCCTACCTTGATGATGTCTGGCTGGCACAGCTAATGCATAGCTAATGCACACAGCGCGACACACATTAGATTCGCAGCTAGGCTCTGAGAAGGTGTTGGACATAGAGAACTCATGGTGCGAATTACGGGGGAGCCAGGTGGGACTCAGCTCCCCTGAATGAGATGTTAGCTCCCCGAAATGCAACAAAAGTCCAACTTTGGGGGGTCTCTAAATAATGCTAATTTAACCAATCTCCGATTTTTTTTTGTAAATGCAATCTATCAATGGAACAAACACCCGCACCTCTCTGTCATGGTTTAAACCAGGGGCCTCCGACAGGTCGATCACAAGCTACCAGTAGCTAGCAGCACACCTATTAGTAGCTCGCCAAACAATTCTGAAAGTACATTTTCACTTTCTACCGTAAACCTTCAGGAACAAATCTCATAACTATCAGACACCGCAAGCGCCCAGCTACTATCTAATCAACGCAACATTGTCATCTCCCTCCTGGTTATCCACTATATGCTTAAAAAGACAAACCTAAGACAACACGTGTCAATTAATTCCCAGCAATATTGCCCCTGTCTGTTGTGTGGTGCACGTGTTTGTTGTCTTCTGATGTGATTTAAGCATGAACTCAGAACGTCCAATTGAGTTGTTTCTCTATGATTTAGTTTTATTTTAAGAGTAAAATAAATCATCTAAAACCAGGAACATTTTTAGCCAAGAACATTAATTAGGTAATGAATAACAGATTTTGTAGGGCCCCCCTTAGAGTTGTTTATGAACCATTACTTTACCATATATACAGTTCCTTCAGAAAGTATTCAGACACCTTGACTTTTTCCACATTTTGTTATGTTACAGCCTTATTCTAAAATGGATTAAATTAAAAATATTCCTCAGCAATCTACATACAATACGCCATAATGACAAAATGAAAACAGTTTCTTTGAAATTTTAGCAAAACTATTACAATTTAAAACAGAAACACCTTATTTACATAAGTATTTAGACCCTTTGCTATGAGACTCAAAATTGAGCTCAGGCACATCCTGTTTCCATTGATCATCATTGAGCTGTTTCTACAACTTGATTGGAGTCCACCTGTGGTAAATTCAATTGATTAGACATAATTTGGAAAAGCACACCTGTCTATATAAGGTCCCACAGTTGATTGTGCTCGTCAGAGCCAAAACCAAGCCATGAGATCGAAGGAATTGTCCGTAGAGCTTCAAGACAGGATTGTGTCGATGCACATTTCTGCAGCATTGAAGGTCCCCAAAAACACAGTGGCCTCCATCATTCTTAAATGGAAGAAGTTTGGAAGCACCAAGGCTCTTCTTAGAGCTGGCCCGCCTGGCCAAACTGAGCAACATGGGGAGAAGGGCCTTGGTCAGGGAGGTGACCAAGAACCCGATGGTCACTCTGACAGAGCTCTAGATTTCCTCTGTGGAGATGGGAGACATCCTTGATGAAAACCTGCTCCAGAGCGCTCAGGACCTCAGACTGGGGCAAAGGTTCACCTTCCAACAGGACAATGACCCTAAGCACACAGCCAAGACAAGGCAGGAGTGGCTTCGGGACAAGTCTCTGAATGTCCTTGAGTGGTCCAACCAGAGCCCGGACTTGAACCCAATTGAACATCTCTGGAGAGACCTGAAAATAGCTGTGCTGCCAAATTTCTTCATCCAACCAGATACAGCTTGTGAGGATCTGCAGAGAAGAATGGGAAAAACTCCCCAAATACAAGTGTGCCAAGCTTGTAGTGTCATACCTAAGAAGACTCGATGCTGTAGTCGCTGCCAAAGCAAACTTAAAACTCTTTAACGGCCACAACATGATATCCGTCTTTCCTTCAGAGACATTGGTGAGGGATAAAAACAATTCCATCATTTTTAGAAAATAATGAAAAGTAACAAAATGTAGAAAAAGGGAAGAGGTCTGAATACTTTCCAAAGGCACTGTATTAAACATAAATCATAGGCACATTCTTCTCTTCTCCTCTGCAATTAATGTAGGCCTAGTTTATGGCAATCGCTGAATGTCATTAGGAACATTTTTGGTGTTTTGTAACAGATGTCTATTTCCATTCAAATAGCTACACATGCAGTTTGGATGTTGGAATCATTACGAACATGCCTACTTTTTGAAGTGATTTGTTTGACAGTCAGATGAAAACACTGGTTGTGTTCATGTCACATTAAAGGGTAATTCATTTTTACTGTTTAAATGACTTATTTTATTACTAGAACATAAGAAAATGCAGAGACCCACCGAATGTCATGCCCTAATTCATACTCTGAGACTACTTCTCATTCCAGGTCTCATAACCTAACTGACAATCATGACAGGATTTGTGGTAAACTAAGACTATTTTGCTCTTAGTTGGATGAAACAGGGCTTGATTGCTTGGTTGTGTAGTCATATGATGTGCTTTAGTAGATAACAGAGACAGGATCTCTGATCATTCAGCAGTTTAAACGCTTCGCCAGGAAAAATGGTAAAATAAAACATTCTCCCTGAGATTTCCCCTTGGACTTGAAGAAAATAAATGAAAGCACTTCCCCCAAGACAGCGTTTGGAAATAATCTGAAAAAAAATGTGCAGGTTGAACATCATCATGTATCTAGGCTGGACACCTACGTTAGAACCCCATACTGGAGGTGAGATGTCTTTATTTAATGCACCGAGTGCTACGCCAACTCCAGCTCTGTGAAAATCAATCTGTAAACTCTCTGTCTTGGGATCTATCTGGGGATCTACAGTAGGCAGTTGGAGAAAGTGGAGAGAAGATGGACACAGCCTGTGTTGACTTGACTGCTGCTCTCTCTGCCCCTCTTGGACTGTTGTGCAGCATGTTTGTGAACATAATTTTGCTTGTCAGCGAGGAGAGGGTGAAGCTGAGAATGCACCTTCCCTGGAGTAAGGCCACATGGTGAGAGTAATCAGCTACCAATTGATTTGAATACATACAACTGTCCTGTATCGGCTACCTGAACCTGCATGACAAGAGCTGTCCTCACGCTCTCTCCCAGCTTGAATATAACGTTGTTGTGTGTAAAACCGGGTCTATTAATTCCAGATGATACAGTCAGTCCACCCTCAAAACACTCGCTTACTAGGGATAGTTTCAGGATGCAGTGTACCATCGAGATACTGTATTTACTGTGGCTGCTATTCAGCTGCTATTTATAACAACAACACATTAAATAGCCCAACAATGAGGAAAAAAGGAGTTGGCTTGAGGATATATTCAGTCACTATTTTTTGTTGAACTTAGCGGGTTTTGTCTGCATGTATGTGTATATATTGTATGTATAGATTATAGGTACTTCATTTTATTAGTCATATTAATCGTTGCAGCAGTAGTTTTAATTCGTTTTAGGCCTATTAGTAGTTGTACACAATGTTTTTATGCTGTTAATGTAAATTATTATTTTTATGATTTCATTGTTATTATTATTAAACAATAGTTGCCAAATTATTATTGTTACTAAGTATAGTTAAAATAAAAATAATCAATTTACACTTGAAAAACCAAGATTGTGCATCGCAAGAGATTTCATCCTGCAAAATTTCAAATATATAAATATCAAATCAAATCAAATGTATTTGTCACATACACATGGTTAGCAAATGTTAATGCGAGTGTAGCGAAATGCTTGTGCTTCTAGTTCCGACAATGCAGTAATAACCAACGAGTAATCTAACTAACAATTCCAAAACTACTACCTTATACACACAAGTGTAAAGGGATAAAGAATATGTACATAAAGATATATGAATGAGTGATGGTACAGAGCGGCATAGGCAAGATACAGTAGATGGTATCGAGTACAGTATATACATATGAGATGAGTATGTAAACAAAGTGGCATAGTTAAAGTGGCTAGTGATACATGTATTACATAAAAATGCAGTAGATGATACAGAGTACAGTATATACGTATACATATGAGATGAATAATGTAGGGTATGTAACATTATATTAGGTAGCATTGTTTAAAGTGGCTAGTGATACAGTGCCTTGCGAAAGTATTCGGCCCCCTTTGAACTTTGCGACCTTTTGCCACATTTCAGGCTTCAAACATAAAGATATAAAACTGTATTTTTTTGTGAAGAATCAACAACAAGTGGGACACAATCATGAAGTGGAACGACATTTATTGGATATTTCAAACTTTTTAACAAATCAAAAACTGAAAAATTGGGCGTGCAAAATTATTCAGCCCCTTTACTTTCAGTGCAGCAAACTCTCTTCAGAAGTTCAGTGAGGATCTCTGAATGATCCAATGTTGACCTAAATGACTAATGATGATAAATACAATCCACCTGTGTGTAATCAAGTCTCCGTATAAATGCACCTGCACTGTGATAGTCTCAGAGGTCCATTAAATGCGCAGAGAGCATCATGAAGAACAAGGAACACACCAGGCAGGTCCGAGATACTGTTGTGAAGAAGTTTAAAGCTGGATTTGGATACAAAAAGATTTCCCAAGCTTTAAACATCCCAAGGAGCACTGTGCAAGCGATAATATTGAAATGGAAGGAGTATCAGACCACTGCAAATCTACCAAGACCTGGCCGTCCCTCTAAACTTTCAGCTCATACAAGGAGAAGACTGATCAGAGATGCAGCCAAGAGGCCCATGATCACTCTTCCTGGTAGATATGGAAATGAAAAGGGTTTATGAATGACCTGTTGTAGCTCGTGGGTCCGCCGAGCTGGGGCTGCGGGAGTGTCCACTACACCCTGCACTTTTCACTCTTTCACTTCTCCGTTCAACTCTTTATTTGAAAGTCACAATTATATAAGGGATCCTGCCGTGTAATTTGCAATGGTTTTCATAATTTCAAGACGGGGTGAAAGCAGCTCAAAGGTTATTGAAAATAAATACATGCCACTTCATGTTCATCATCTCCAGCACCACCCCAAAATCAACATATGTGAAAATGGTGCATTTCTGTTTTGTAGTAAAAAGTAAAGTAAATAGAGGAAGATACGTGTTTCCAATGACAGCATCGGTGTGCATCATGTGATTTTAAACAATTATGAGTAGGCATTGCCTTCTAATTGCCTACTGCTTGTCTACTAACTGGTTGATGATGTAATTGGAAACACGTATCTTCCTCTATTTCCTTTACTACAAAACATAGAAACACACCATTTTCACATGTGTTGATTTTGGGGTGATGCTGGAGATGATGAATATGAAGTTTAATTTGTATTTATTTTTTCCCCCTGAGTCTGTCTCGCTCAATATTTTTTCCTCCAATGTGCACGCAGACATGCATACGCACACGCACGCACACATGCATACACACAGTCATAGCATAGTGAACATTCAAGCACTGTTTTTCCCATTCAAAGACTGTATTTAATGAGTACATTGTGTACAGACATACTATACCATAACATAACATAACATACCATAACAGGTGTGCCTTGTTAAAAGTTAATTTGTGGAATCTTCTTAATGCGTTTGAGCCAATCAGTTGTGTTGTGACAAGGTAGGGGTGGTATACAGAAGATAGCCCTATTTGGTAAAATATCAAGTCCATATTCTGGCAAGAACAGCTCAAATAAGCAAAGAGAAATGACAGTCCATCATTATTTTAAGACATGAAGGTCAGTCAATACGGAAAATTTCAAGTGCAGTCGCAAAAACCATTGAGCGCTATGATAAAACTGGACCTCATGAGTAAGGGCTATTTGACCAAGAAGGAGAGTGATGGAGTGCTACATCAGATAACCTGGCCTCCACAATCACCCGACCTCAACCCAATTGAGATGGTTTGGGATGAGGTGGACCGCAGAGTGAAGGAAAAGCAGCCAAGGGCTCAGCATACGTGGGAACTCCTTCAACACTGTTGGTAAAGCGTTCCAGGTGAAGCTGGTAGAGAATGCCAAGTGTGTCCAAAGCTGTCATCAAGGCAAATGGTGGCTACTTTAAAGAATCTAAAATATATTTTGATTTGTTTAACACTTTAAAAACATTTTTTGCTGTCCTTGCCATAAAATGGACTTGGTTATCTTCTGGATACCACCCCTACCTTGTCACATCACAACTGATGGGCTCAAACGCATTAAGAAGGAAATAAATTCCACAAATTAACTTTTAACAAGGCACACCTGTTAATTGAAATGCATTCCAGGCGACTACCTCATGAAACAGGTTGAGAGAATGCCAAGAGTGCGCAAAGCTGTCATCAAGGCAATGGGTGGCTACTTTGAAGAATCTCAAATATAAAATATATTTTGATTTGTTTAACACTTTTTTGGTTTTGATGTCTTCGCTATTATTCTTCGATGTAGAAAATTGTAAAAAAAATAAAGAAAAACCCTTGAATGGGTAGGTGTGTCCAAACTTTTGACTGGTATTGTATGTCGGCGAGATGTGTTGCTGTAAGAGGTGGGTCTGTCTGATAAACATTTCCAGGAAATTAGCTGTAAAACATTTTCCTAAGCCCAATGGCAAAATGTGTAGGATTGCATGTTTCTCTCCACAGTCAAGAGGGTGGCCACTAAAAACAAACGCTAGCTTGGTGAGCCACTCAAGAAAATCTCGCTTAGGGCTCCCAAAATGCTAGAACCAGCCCTGATTGTAGCAAGCAGAATAAATACTCTCCTCATCTCTGGGAATCCATCTTTTTTTTCAAGATGGAATGATGTTCGACCCCATCAAACAAACACAGAATTGGCATACCATCCTCTCCCTGGCATGGAGATGTGATTGTGTTTTGGAGTGGCGCTGCCAGTTTCTGAATATTATCTGCAGGGGTTTGTTCCGTGTTATTGCAGGGATTTGGGATGCTTTGTGAAATGTTTTTACAGTTTTGAAAAGCGCTCAATTCATTGGGAAAGTGAGATCACAATAGAAGTGGCTCGGAAAACAGATTCCCGGGCTTGTGCCTAATGCCTACGGTATGTATATCATGTTTTCTATAATGCCTAGAAGCGTCTAGCAATGATGGATTCTCTATTCCGGATCATTTGCATATCAGGATATTCTTTGCAAAATACCTCATTGTTTGGCTCATACTTGTCATGAATACTGGATTTCCTGTCAATTCAATGTATTTACAGGCATGTGCTGCCTCTTTGTCATGTGATCTTGTGACCTCTCCATGGTATCTATTGGCTGGCAGAGACAGACAGACCTGAAGAAAGACGACAGATATCAACCCATACACAATGTCGGCTTGAGGAGGGATCAAAAGAGATGAATTTGAAAGGAAAAAATAAGCCAAGAAAACGTTGCCTATTGTTGCCTTTAGAATTCAGTGGCCAATTGTTGCGAGGTGTGGAATGAATTGCAGGGCAGCGTATCTAAGCCGACAATGGAACGCTATCATTTGACAAAAAGCAGCAGCAAGAACCAGGGAACAAGATCTCCAAGTAACTGCTTCTCCAATAAATGGCCCAATTTCAAATCTAACGAGATCGAGAAAAATACCTGCAAATTCCCAGCGAAGCAACAAAAGCCACGTGAAAAAGTTCTCATTCAGTTAGTCTAAGCACAAACAGCAGGCTCCTATGTGAACAATGTCATGACAGATAGCATGGTGTGTTTAAATGGGCTCTGGCTAAGGCCTGAGGTACAAACTGTCCCCATCCTCAGGGAACATACTTTAAAGACTGTAACTTTTCATTCAGAGGGCTGTTGATGTAGAGTGATCTATGCAGCTCATCTAGATAAACTCGATGGCCAGCCACTCCATGGCTCTTTGTGTCTAGGTGTGTGGCTGTGTATTGAGCTGCAGCTGTATGTATGTAGTGTTTAATGGCATTCAGAACTGTTTTACGTGCGGCTTTGCTCAGAAGCTGGCTGCCTGTTCTCCCCTTCCACCCTTACTTTCTACTTTCTGAGGGCTGTTGATGTAGAGTGATCTATGCAGCTCTACCCAAAAAACACACCAAAGAATCCACATTTTCTGTGTGTGTGTGTGTGTGTGTGTGTGTGTGTGTGTGTGTGTGTGTGCGCGTGTGTGTGTGTGTGTGTGCGTGTGTGTGTGTGTGTGTGCGTGTGTGTGTGCACGTGTGTGTGTGTGCGTGTGTGTGTGTGCGTGGTTGTGTTGCTGTGGCCATGGTCATGTCTATGAACAGACTATGACTATGTATGTGTTTTGGGCCGCAGCTGTGTGTATGTGGCTCTCATTCAGGACTGTTGAACCTGCTGCTCCACCACCGGCTGGCTGATGAATGGTCCTCAGGTGAGAAGATGACAGCACTTTAAACTGCTCACTTTCTCTTTCTCTCATAGGGCAAGTGAAGGGCCCTTTATTTTGTTCAGACTCAACTCTCTAAACGCTGTTTCTCTGTCGCAGTCTTTCTTATAGCCCTGAGTGGTGGCCTTGTTTAAAATGAGAAAGGACTATTGTGTCAAATACTGTCCTGCACATCATAACTTGATAGCCATTTAGTGAGTGTGTTGTGTGTTTATTTAGCTACTCCCACACATCAGTTGATGCAGGTAATGCTTATATATGATGTTGGGAATTGGTTCATGATCTCTGCCCTTCACTTATTATTGACCCAATGAGGTGATTAATTCATTAAACCAGTATAGTTATATTCAATACAGTAGATTGATTTGTATACACTGAGTCATGTGGATTGCAGTCAGAGGTTCCTTGTCAACAGCTTACCTGAATTCAATTACACAGGCACGTACAGTATGCAGACGCACACAAATACACACATGCACACACAAATCCTCCACACACACACATGCACACACGTGCACATACACAGACACACATACGCGAATACATGTAGAATAATCCTCATACACTCCCACTCAGATGCATATTCTGCTCTGTTCCCTCTGTTCCCTCTCCATAACCACTGGGCACACACACATTGGTTGAATCAACGTTATTTCCACGTCATTTCAATTACGTTGAGCCAACATGGAATAGACGTTGAATTGACATCTGTGCCAGTGGGTAGCTTTTATAGAAGAGCAGAGCAGAAAAAATGGTATTGTTGTCAAAGCCCTACACTCCATCTGAATGACCTATTATACAACCCTCTTCCTGTTAAAGCTTTCATATACACACTATACACTATTATATTAGTATCATTATTATTCGTGTCAATGGTGGGGCTGTGTTCTGCTGTTTGATTGATTATGGTTTGAAGTGTTCGTTCTCGAGTGCTCTCTCTCCCTCTCCAGCTCAGCAGCCACTTCCTGTGTGGCGGCGGCGAATGCAAAACACTGCACGCCTTTTTTGATCTATCACATCACACCCAGCACCTTAAAGAGATTATTTTAGAGATGATTGGCCGCATTATCAGCGATGCCATTTTTACTAATACTGCTCTCTCCATTGCAGTGTACATGAAGAGGTCCCACTTCAGACTCAAGTGGAAAGCAATATTATGTTACATATTTCAACATCAAACCACATGTCTGGTTTCCCCTTCCCCTTGACTTCCCCTGGCAGGGGGGGGGTCAGTCAAGAGCTTTATCCCAATGTCAAACACACTATATCGTGGTTGTCGGGATCAATGCCTCTCACTATGTTTAAAGGCCCAGTGTAGTCAAAAACTTGATTTCCACACTGGGGGGATTGGAATACTGTGAAATTGTGAAAATGATGATAATGCCCTTTTAGTGTAAGAGCTGTTTGATAAGACCACCTGAAATTTCAGCCTGTTTTGGAGGGATGGACTTTTGGCCTAGGCACAAATGAGTTAAGACAGAGAGTTCCAACCTTCTCTGCCAATAACAGCTGTGTGCTTTTTAGAAGCTTGTATTAAGCATGTACTGTATCATGGCAGGCCAGACAGTAATCTGTCACATTTTATTGGGCTTTTGGGTATGGATTCTGTCACCATGCTTAGGTTGTTAGGCTTGGTTGCTTCAGTTGAGTAGTTCAGGCCTGTGGGTTTACATTTGGAGCCCAGTAAAGTCGGCTGTTGAGGCTGGTTGGGAAGTGACAGAGACACAGAGAGTCTATTTCGATGGGCCCGTCTGCCAATCCCAGAGCCTAGATGGTTTGCTGAGCTCTGCCTCAGTACCACTGTGATTACTGACAGTGTGAAAGCCATTCAAGTGTCTCTCTCTCTCTCTCTCTCTCTCTCTCTCTCTCTCTCTCTCTCTCTCTCTCTCTCTCTCTCTCTCTCTCTCTCTCTCTCTCTCTCTCTCTCTCTCTCTCTCTCTCTCTCTCTCTCTCTCTCTCTCTCTCTCTCTCTCTCTCTCTCTCTCTCTCTCTCTCTCTCTCTCTGTGTGTCCGGGCTTAAATCTCTTATTAATATTAAACAGAGGACTTGTCTGACGAGATTCTATTGTCTGACTCGGTGTCTGTTGTTCTCACAGTGTACAGTTGTTGATGTCCAGAGCTGTGATTAAAGCGGGCCTAGCCCATGCATGGTGGTGTGGTGTCCCTGAGCTGACAGGACTGGCCTTGTTTTAGTGGGACAGTGTATTTATCACCTGGTTAAGTGCTCTCACACACTGCCTTAAGGACCATAACTCTGCCTACTGAAAAACAAAGGCCCAGCCAAGAGAGCCTGGACACTGTATCTCGCTGCTGTCACTAATGTACCATCACACACACAACTAGGTGCTTAAGTGCGTGAACACACAAACGCACACACATACCAACAATGTCCACATACAGTCTCAAACTGATCCATGTAACTCTGTTGAGTGTTGAGACCGGCAGTCTGGGTGGATGTTAATTGTTTCATGCATAGTTACTACCAGACTCAGACTCATGTCAGGTATGATCTGGTACCACCAGCACCGTCGGTTGGTGCAAGCGTGAGAGTGTCTGTTCACGGTAATGGTGTCAGTGCTGATTTACACACTTTTAATAAATAAACCAATAAATAAATTGGTTAATTAAAGTGTAGGACTTTGTTCTAAAGTGTAGCCAGTTTGCTACAGCAGGAAAATAATCCTGCAGCAACAGGAAATGTACATTATTATGTGGATTATAATTAATGGACATGTTTTGTGGGGGTTGATGCATTTTCTGTCAGGGCAAATCCAGTCAGAAATATTTAAGTGGAAATACCTTTTTAAATACACTACCAGTTTGCATTTCCTGCAACAACAGGCTGATCAAGATATGGCATCTGTAGCTGGTAAAGAAGTGTTAAACATGGAGGTGGACAAAAATCCAGGTTGGGTCATTTGGATGCTTTTTATAATATTCCTGGTCTCATTCGTGGGAAAATAAAGGTACATACATGAAAATGTGTCCAAGACACTCCTGCAAGCCTTCACACGACGATTTATAATTACCCTCATGTCTAAATAACATTGTTACAGGTATGCCCATGACACGCCTGTATGCAGTCAATTCCTGATGATGCCATTTAATTGTCATCTCTGCAAACACAGCTTGAGGAATGGGTGACATTTTACTGAGAGGTTAATTAGTTGAAAGGAAATAAACGGAGGAGAAGAGAAGAAAAAGAGGTATGGCAGAGAGAATAAATGAGAAACACATCATGAGCCGTAGCCGTCACATTCTCTGCCAGAACACATCGACTCATCTGACCCCTGAGCCATCAAACGAAAAGAGAGGTGTGAGTCCTGAGAGAGCGAGAAAGAGAGAGAGAGAGACTATAGCCTCCAGACCTAACAGGAGCTGTCTAGATATGATAGGGTGTAAATGCTGTCTCCTCTGCTTTTTAGGGTTGTTCTGTAGAGTGTTTTCTATGCTTCTAGCCCAGAGCAGGAGAGTTTAACACAATGCAACATGTCGGCTACCTGTCTTTGTTTAGTCAGGTTTCACACGCACGGCCTCTCTGAAATGCCTCTGAGGCTGTGTGCTGTGCATCCTCTGGACTCCTCTCTTTTCTCCTGTTATTATAAGACACCTTTACTCAAATGTGTCTATGTTGTAGCTGTTCTTGGAAAGACATGGTACTGTGTGCCTCATTTTCTACATTATGTGAAGTACAAAAATAGGTGCTATCTAGAACCTAAAAGGTTATTTGGCTGTCCACATAGGATAACCCTGTTTAGAACCCTTTTTGGATCCAGGTAGAACTATTTTGGGTTCCATGTAGAACCAGAGTTCTACATGGAAAAGGGTTATCCTATGGGGACAGTCGAATAACCCTTTTGGAACCCTTTTTATCACATAAATCTCTCATTGTACATTGTATGTACAATGTACTATATTACAATGGTTACGAGACCATATATCATTGCCTGCACATACAGCCTATTTGTAGTGTTTCATGTGTAAGATCTTGAGATCAGGTCCCCCTGTAGTGTGTCATGTGTAAGATCTTGAGATCAGGTCCCCCTGTAGTGTGTCATGTGTAAGATCTTGAGATCAGGTCCCCCTGTAGTGTGTCATGTATAAGATCTTGAGATCAGGTCCCCCTGTAGTGTGTCATGTATAAGATCTTGAGATCAGGTCCCCCTGTAGTGTGTCATGTATAAGATCTTGAGATCAGGTCCCCTGTAGTGTGTCATGTGTAAGATCTTGAGATCAGGTCCCCTGTAGTGTTTCATGTATAAGATCTTGAGATCAGGTCCCCCTGTAGTGTGTCATGTATAAGATCTTGAGATCAGGTCCCCTGTAGTGTGTCATGTGTAAGATCTTGAGATCAGGTCCCCCTGTAGTGTTTCATGTATAAGATCTTGAGATCAGGTCCCCCTGTAGTGTGTCATGTATAAGATCTTGAGATCAGGTTCCCCTGTAGTGTGTCATGTATAAGATCTTGAGATCAGGTCCCCCTGTAGTGTGTCATGTATAAGATCTTGAGATCAGGTTCCCCTGTAGTGTGTCATGTATAAGATCTTGAGATCAGGTTCCCCTGTAGTGTGTCATGTATAAGATCTTGAGATCAGGTTCCCCTGTAGTGTGTCATGTATAAGATCTTGAGATCAGGTTCCCCTGTAGTGTGTCATGTATAAGATCTTGAGATCAGGTTCCCCTGTAGTGTGTCATGTATAAGATCTTGAGATCAGGTTCCCCTGTAGTGTGTCATGTATAAGATCTTGAGATCAGGTTCCCCTGTAGTGTGTCATGTATAAGATCTTGAGATCAGGTTCCCCTGTAGTGTGTCATGTATAAGATCTTGAGATCAGGTTCCCCTGTAGTGTGTCATGTATAAGATCTTGAGATCAGGTTCCCCTGTAGTGTGTCATGTATAAGATCTGGGGACATACTGCATAATTATATCAACAAGATTTACAGTTGTAGCTTTTTCAAGGGATCAGCAATGAAGGTTGAAATCTCAATGAATGCACAGTGGCATACAAAATGATACCAACATATGTTTAAACAAGACCTACGTAGTTTGTCTGAGCGTTTGGTGACTACAGTAGGAATCCAGTGTTGATTCACTGCCATCCCATCCCAGTTTCCGTGGTCTTCCATCCTGAAGTGGATGAGGTATTGCAGTGATGCGATGAATTCTCTCAGTGCTCTGAGTTTAGCATGCAGCAGCATCACTAAGGGTTCTTAATGCGTCAGAGACCGTGTTGGAGGAAATAAAACATATAAAGTAGCACAATGTGAAGGAGCATTGAGACAGACACTCTTTGAACGCTATTGCCTCGGCTCTCTTCCTCTCCTTCAGATGGGTGGCTGGTGGCTGGTGGCAGGTGGCTGGTGGCTGGTGGCTGGTGGCTGGTGGCTGGTGGCTGGTGGCTGGCTGCTGGGGGGTGGAGGGGTGGGGGGGTGGAAGGTGTATTTGGAGGGTTTTGACTGATGACTTGTCAGGATTTTTCTTTAATTGTAGCAGTAATAGGCTCGGGGGTTCATTCGAGGGATCGTGTGTCTCCGAGTGTTTGGTTATTATCATCTGACATTGTGAATGGGGGTGGGGGTGAGGGTAAGGGACATATTTGTTTATTATCATCTGACATTGTGAATGGGGGTGGGGGTGAGGGTAAGGGACATATTTGTTTATTATCATCTGACATTGTGAATGGGGGTGGGGGTGAGGGTAAGGGACATATTTGTTTATTATCATCTGACATTGTGAATGGGGGTGGGGGTGAGGGTAAGGGACATATTTGTTTATTATCATCTGACATTGTGAATGGGGGTGGGGGTGAGGGTAAGGGACATATTTGTTTATTATCATCTGACATTGTGAATGGGGGTGGGGGTGAGGGTATGGGACATATTTGTTTATTGATGATGCGGCGGTGGTAATGTGAGGAGAGAGAGAGCGAGCGTCGGGCTGTCTGTCAGGGTAGAAAATCGGCCCCTCAGTCAGTCAGAGAAAAAGCTTTTCCAGGAAAGAAGCGTGATGGTTTTTCTAACCACCTTATCCAGAGAATGAGGCATTCGCTGTAGCGCTCACCTCTGCACTGACATGTGACGAGTTTTTCAAGGTTGTACAGAATAAGAAAGCCCATCGACACAGCCTGGCAGATCGATAAGGTTTACACATGACTCCACTTCCCGGGAGCACAATCCCCCACCATCCCTGCGGGGCCCGATGGATTATCTGGAATGCGGAGGAGGGGGAGGGAAAGTGGAGGAAATGAATTCCAGTGGTCGGTAGTGGAGGAGGAGGTAATGGTTGTGGTGCAAAACACTATCAACTGACCATTAGCCGGAGTCCCTCAGCTTACTGGATACTGAGTAGAAAGCCTTAGTACTGCATTGGATTACACTCTAAAACGTGTGTGCCCCACTCTTCTATGATGTGTATGTGCAGTTTGCTTTGTGTTGTTTTTGTATCCTGTAGTTGTCCACCCACGAGCAGAGGAACAGCATATTAACCCCCTGACCTCCAGACCTCTTGGGGAGCTAGCAGGGTCAGACAGCCATCTTCATTTGATCACCCTGTAGCAGGAGAACTTTCCTGCAATGCAGGATATTTTTTACTTGTAGTGTTTTTAAGGTTTAAAATGGCTTGTGAAGTTTGGAATTTCCACTTTGAAATTTCAGACTTGATTTTCCCTCACGGGAAAATGTATCAACCCTTACATAAATGATATAATCCAAATAATAATTCACATTTCCTGTTGCTGCAGGATTATTTTCCTGCTGTGGCAAACTGGCTCAAATGAAGATCCTACATTTGTATGGTACACACAGAGCCCTTTCTGAACCCAGAGGAACTCAGAACATTGTGTTTCTGCTCTAGTTTCAATTCCTGGAAGGCAGGACGACAACTTTCTCCTCAACTCTTTTATTGACCTTTTTCTTTGGTCTGACCTTGAACTCCCTGCTGCTGATCACTGGGGCTTCATTCACTTTATAAAGAACAAAGATATACTGTAGATTGTCTAGTCTTCCTCTAATTTCCCCTCCCTGTGTTTCCTGTCTGTTCTGTGGAGTGAGCAGCAGCTTAGGGTAGTGGAGTGGTGGAGTGAAGGTCACCCCAGCGGTGGTGATGATGGGGGTAAAATCACTGTGCTCCTCCAATCAAGCCACTCTCATTGATGTGGGAGCTCTTTAATTATTGTCCTTCTTCAACAATGTGAGCTTGTTAATGATGTTCCTCATGCTGTAGTTATTGGCGCACCCTCTAATTACTTCCCCACCCCGCAATAACACGCTTGTTAGAGGGGAGAGTGCCATAGGTCTCCCGTCGGGTGTGTAATCTGGCCCCTCCACCACCCATCCTGATTCTGGCCTTGTGGAGGCGTAAGGAAGGACAATCACCAGAGGTTACCCTGACTAAGACACCAGGCACTGAGTCACCCTCAGCTCAGACTGATGAGGGGCTGGTCTGACTCTAATCCCAATGGCTGGGTGAGGACCTCAGACTGACACCCTGCTGACTGTAGACAAGAGTGGCTTTGATTGATGTCTGTCTGTCTGTCTGTCTGTCTGTCTGTCTGTCTGTCTGTCTGTCTGTCTGTCTGTCTGTCTGTCTGTCTGTCTGTCTGTCTGTCTGTCTGTCTGTCTGTCTGTCTGTCTGTCTGTCTGGTGTCGCTGGAACACGCAGTATGTTCCAATCATGCCAGAGAGCTCTCTCTCTCTCTCTCTCTCTCTCCTCTCTCTCTCCCCTACTCTCTCTCTCTCTCTCTCTATCTCTCTCTCCCCCTACTCTCTCTCTCGCTCCTTCTCTCTCTCTCTCTCTCTCTCCTACTCTATCTCTCTCTCTCTCTCTCTCTCTCTCTCTCTCTCTCTCTCTCTCTCTCTCTCTCTCCCTCCCTCCCCTCTCTCTCTCCCCCTTCTCTCTCTCCCCCTTCTCTCTCCCCCTTCTCTCTCCCCCTTCTCTCTCTCTCTCTCTCTCTCTCTCTTCTCTCTCTCTCTCTCTCTCTCTCTCTCTCTCTCCCCTTCTCTCTCTCTCTACTCTCTCTCTCCCCTTCTCTCTCTCTCTCTCTCTCTCTCTCTCTCTCTCTCTCCCTCTCTCTCTCTCCCCCTCTCTCTCTCTCTCTCTCTCTCTCTCTCTCTCTCTCTCTCTCTCTCTCTCTCTCTCTCTCTCTCTCTCTCTCTCTCTCTCTCTCTCTCTCTCTCTCTCTCTCTCTCTCTCTGTGTGTGTGGGCTCTGACAGGCAGCGCTGTGCCCTTCCTGGCTACCTGGCAGGACTGGCTGACCTTTGCCACTCCTCACCACCTCTCATTAATCTCCCTGCAGACACTGTCTGCCCCATGCCCCCCTACGCCATGCCACGCCGCACTCCATGCAACCGATAACCTGGCACGGCTATCCCGATCCCCGCTGAGCAAAACACACATCTGCTCATAAGATAATGATTCAGAAGAGGGAGGAAGTCAGTGCAGTTCAGTCTCTCTGCAAAGACACGTCTCAGGGTCTGTCTGTCTTTGTCTCCCTATGGGCTCTTTCAGTAGTAGTGGAGAGAGGTTCTGATCCACTATATAGTCATGTGAGATGTACATGAATCCAGTCAGACCCTGGGGACAGTACCCTGTGGTGGTATCACTATGTGTCAACGCTATTTATACCTCGTCACAAGCCCTCGGTGTTAACTGTGTTGTTGAGCTCAGTTATCAGACTGACTGCCTGGGCAGGACTGGGGTCACTGGCCGCAGTAATAGTCTGAGTGAGAATAATGTTCAAACAGTGAGTCTCTCACAGTGGTGGTGTCGCGAGCAGAGAGAGATGCTGGGGTCAACACTGAATCTAACTGAATGAAGAAAGCGAGTTCAATGTGATTACATGTGTTAGACGTCTGTAACAGTGGAGCAATGCTGACACTGATGAAGTCTGGCATGTCGCTGGCTGAATAAGTGGCCCTGCTTGTTGTTGTTTCTATTGAGAGAGGATGAAGTGGTGTTCTCAGATAAATACAGCGTGATGATGGCATGGTTCTCCCAGCTCCATTTCTACTCCCACACCGGTACTCTTCTCTAAATGTGAACAGTAAATCACCCAGCCGTCTGGGACAAGTCACGTGTCTCTCCAAGAGGCTCATGTGGCTCTCTTGTGCTATTCTATGTGAACAGGAGATGTATAGGGATTTCTATAGCAATAACATATGTTATTCAACATTCATAACAGTTGCCACACTATTGGTCCCTGCCCTGGCCATTGCTTTAAGTGGAAAACAGGCTAGGTTCTGAAACACACTTTAATGGATCAGCTGTATCTAGCATCTAGATCAGGGATTGGTAACTGGTGACTGGCCCCCTTTTGTAGGCCCAAGGACCATTAAAAAAAATATATATATATCTTTTTTTTTTACTCTGTCGGGGTCTCAACATACTGTTGAGAATTAGAATAATAGAATACACAAGGTGCAATTTAGAAAATTGGTTGTGTATCACCAGTCACTCAATTTACCCACGGGTATGGATGTGGGTACGCAGACCCACGAGCCACTGCGGCCCCTGAAGATGAGTTCCGTTTTTTTGTGGCCCCCCCACCCCCATCTAAGTTGCCCATCCTTGATCTAGATCAAGGCTGGCTTGTTTATTTTGCTAGTTTTCAGCCTTTGGGGCGGTAGGTAGCCTAGTGGTTAGAGCGTTGTAAAAATCTGTTGTTCTGCACCTGAACAAGGCAGTTAACCCACTGTTCCCTGGTAGGCTGTCATTGTAAATAAGAATTTGTTCTTAACGGACTTGATTAGTTAAATAAAATGTTGGAATTGGATAACATTCTGTTCATAGAAAGCCCTCTCAATTCCTTCCACATCTCTTTTTCTGGTTCAGTTTGTATAAAGAACCTGTTATGACCTTTTTTAGCAGTGCTCAATTAGGGCTTGACGATATGTCATTGTCATTTTTGACAGTATAGCGGTATTTGACGGTATTTTATGCTTCTGAATAATACAAGCTAATTAAGCTTTTTTGAGTAGTGCATGAATGTAAGATGGCAACAGATGAATTCTGAGTGGTTTTAATTGGCTTCCTCCATTCGGATGATTTTTATCCTCAACCGAACTAGGACAAAACTGACAGTGAAGTAGTCCAATTTGTAGAACCTTTCATTTATTTAGCACTATATCAACATATCGTTGCAGACGGTATTGTAAAAAAAAATCCATACTGGTATACCATAATACATGACATATCCTCCAGCCCTATGCCCAATGTGTCACCCTCCCTGTGACTCACTGAGGAATCAACAATGTTGGACAGCAACCATACCCAACATGACTTGTCTTTTTTTCCGGAAATACCTAAAAGCTCAACTTTTTTTCTATGAAGGGGGAGGGGTTTCAATGTGTGCACATTGCTAGGGTATTGAAACACCAAAATAAACAGTGGAGCATATTAGGATGCGGTTGCTTCAATGCATGCAGCGATTAGGGACTGAGCAAGGTGAGGGATGTTCAGTTCCAAGATAGTTCTGTTCTCTCTTGGGGAGAGCTGTGTAGAGGATAGAGGACACTAACAGGATTTTGAAGAATTGTTGAGGCTATTGATGACATTCTGTCTGGGCTAGAGGCTGTGTGTTCGTCTCACATTCTGTCTGGGCTAGAGGCTGTGTGTTCGTCTGATATTCTGTCTGGGCTACAAGCTGTGTGTTCGTCTGATATTCTGTCTGGGCTACAAGCTGTGTGTTCGTCTGACATTCTGTCTGGGCTAGAGGCTGTGTGTTCGTCTGATATTCTGTCTGGGCTACAAGCTGTGTGTTCGTCTGACATTCTGTCTGGGCTAGAGGCTGTGTGTTCGTCTGATATTCTGTCTGGGCTACAAGCTGTGTGTTCGTCTGACATTCTGTCTGGGCTAGAGGCTGTGTGTTCGTCTGATATTCTGTCTGGGCTAGAAGCTGTGTGTTCGTCTGATATTCTGTCTGGGCTACAAGCTGTGTGTTCGTCTGACATTCTGTCTGGGCTAGAGGCTGTGTGTTCGTCTGATATTCTGTCTGGGCTAGAGGCTGTGTGTTCGTCTGATATTCTGTCTGGGCTACAAGCTGTGTGTTCGTCTGAAATCCTGTCCTGGCTAGAAGCTGTGTGTTCGTCTGACATTCTGTCTGGGCTAGAAGCTGTGTGTTCGTCTGACATTCTGTCTGGGCTAGAAGCTGTGTGTTCGTCTGACATTCTGTCTGTGTACTGAGTCAGAGGGCAGTGTTTTATTTCATCCAGGGTCTGAAACATGAGCCTGCTGTACATCACAACTATGTGTCCCAGGAGACTATTCATAGTTCTAAACATGGTGTCTGTAATGATCTTCTAGTAACGTAATGGTCACATTAGAGGAAGGGAAGGGATAGTGCTTGTCGTGAGATGGGATTCCCATACGTACAGTGCACAGGGCAATGACTCTATTATAGTATGCTATACAATGAGTGTACAACACATTGGGAACACCTTCCTAATAGTGAGTTTCACCCCATTTTGTCCTCAGAACAGCCTCAATTCAACAAGAGCATGGACTCTACAAGGTGTCGAAAGCGTTCCACAACGATGCTGGCTCGTGTTAACTCCAATGCTTCCCACAGTTGTGTCAAGTTGGCTGGATGTCCTTTGGGACATTCTTGATACACACGGGAAACTGTTGAGCATGAAAAATCCAGCAGCGTTGCAGTTCTTGACATTCTCAAACCGGTGCACCTGGCACCTACTCCCATACCCCATTCGAAGGCACTTAAATATTTTGTCTTGCTCATTCACCCTCTGAATGGCACACATACACAATCCATGACACAATTTTCTCAAGGCTTAAAAATCCTTCTTTAACCTGTTTAAGAAGTGGCATTTTTTTACATTTACCTTTATTTTACTAGGCAAGTCAGTTAAGAACAAATTCTTATTTTCAATGACGGCCTAGGAACAGTGGGTTAACTGCCTGTTCAGGGGCAGAACGACAGATTTGTACCTTGTCAGCTCGGGGATTCAAACTTGCAACATTTCGGTTACTAGTCCAACGCTCTAACCACTAGGTTACCCTGCAGCCCCATCAATAAGGGATCATACCTTTCACCTGGTCAGTCTATGTCATGGAAAGAGCCGTTGTTCCTAATGTTTTGTACACTCAGTGTATAAATCAGTGTCTCAAGATGGTGCTGTGAAGTTCCGAGGAGAGTATAAAGCCTGACGTCATACACACAGGGCTCCTGACATTAGCCATTAGACTGACTCAGGGCCTGTTGTTACAACCCACTCCAGCCAAGGTATTTGCTAGTGTCACACCCTGAGCTGTTTCACCTGTTCCTGTTATTGTCTTCACCCCCTCCAGGTGTCACTTATTTTCCCCAGTGTATTTTTCTCTGTTTCCTGTCTCTCTGTGCCAGCTCGTCTTGTATGTTTGTCTCCAAGTCAACCAGCGTTTTTCCTGTTCTCCTGCTTTTTGCATTCACCTTTTTCTAGTCCTCCTGGTTTTGACCCTTGCCTGTTTCTGTACCATTCTGCCTGCCTTTACCACGAGCCTGTCTGCCAGTTTGTACCTCCTGGACTCTGATCAGGTTTTGACCTTTTGCCTTTCCTTTCCACAACCATTCTCTTTCTTACTCCTTTTGGATTAATAAACATTGTAAGACTCCAACCATCTGCCTCCTGTGTCTGCATCTGGGTCTCGTCTTGTGCATTGATAGCTAGCCTTGATTACGACTGGCTGCTGCAGCTGTGTACTTGTGCTGTTGATGGCCATGCCGCCTCGCCAATCTGTGTCCTTGTGCTGTTGATGGCCATGCTGCCTCGCCAATCTGTGGCATTGCTTCTCTGTTTCTCTCCACTACGCTGCTCTGAGACATCTCTATTAAATCCTGTTTGTGCATGCACAGCTTTATTATTCTGATTTAATACAACAATGCCTTCGAATATCCATTCTGCTTCCTTCACTTTTTATTTATGCCACTTCGCCAGCCAGTCTACTCCCCCTCGCCCCTCGCCCCTCGCCCCTCGCCCCTC
Source organism: Oncorhynchus keta (assembly GCF_023373465.1). Classification (NCBI taxonomy): domain Eukaryota; kingdom Metazoa; phylum Chordata; class Actinopteri; order Salmoniformes; family Salmonidae; genus Oncorhynchus; species Oncorhynchus keta. The sequence continues at coordinate 22,037,391 of NC_068437.1, read as the reverse complement.
GCCCCCCGCCTGGCTCGACGCATGGCCCGGCAGGCAGAAAGGAAGGCAGCACAATGGATATTAAATCAGATTTATCGTCAGGCTATAGAATGGTGACACGGTTCTGTCTGTCTGCCGGGGAATGGGGAAGGGGGAACCCCCCGCCCTCCGCTCCGCTCCCCTCCCAGGGTGACAATACAGCCCCTGCACAATTGATGGCCCCTCAATTTGATCCCTGGAATTGGTTACATTCCTTTCGGATTGACACCGGGGCGAAATGGAATTAGGGACAGCGGGTCTAAATGTGCTTCGGTGGAATAAATGTGGAGAGCGAGGCTGAATGCTTATAGGAGCACATGAACACTTTAGCTCAACCATTCCTACTTGTCACTCTGTCAGTTTAATGTGAATTTTGAAAGGGTGTTTAAGAGAATGATGTGGGTGGAGGGAGGTGGGAGGACAGAGATGGAGAGCGAGAGAACGGTAGATTGAATTGCGTTGGGCTTACATCTGATTCAGCCTGTCTAGGTTCATAATCTACATTGAGAAGACAACCTTGAGGTCATATTCAGGTAATTTTATACTTTGTAATTAAGTAAAACAATAAATATTGAGATATTTAGCCCACTCATTCTCTGGGTACAAAAGCAGTAGGCTACAGTATCTCCTGTTGCTGAGAGAGAGGCCAGAAAAGGGGGAGGTAGATGGAGAGATGGATCAGGATGACAGAAAGTGGTCTTCGAGTTGTGGTATGTTCTGTGCTGCTGCCTGCTTGGGTTGTCTAATGACAGTATAATCACCATATTGTCATCAGTGTTTCCCTGAGGATTGTCTTCAGCAGTGGTGGCCAGGGTAGTGGGTGGTAGGGGGGTTCATTGGCCACGGCTACTTAATGAATTTAGGGGAAACACAAAAAAACTTTGTTGGCATTGTTGATCATCAGAGCTTCATCAGATCTTCCTCTGTCCTTGTGCTCCACATCATTAAACGACTGGTGGGGGAAGCTTTTGGATGAGTTATTACTCACTGTATTACCCAGTATCAATACAACACAGGCCTATGTGGATGGTCTCAGCAGACACTGATTAAAGGGTGACTGCACTTCCTGATTTGGCTTCGTTTTGAAGATTGCTCATGAAGAAATGCTAGCGGCCATGACTGAAGCCAAACAAGAGTTGTCTTGGGGGTGTGGTTTGATGTGGGTGTGTTCACATATCATACCCTGGCAGGTACTGTTGTTTTTCCTCCTGAGTCACCGTAGCAATAACATAGCCACTTCTACAAAATTGTCACTTCCTTAAAATAGACAGAATTACTCTATGATAAATCAAGAAATCTGTCATTTATTTGAGATGTTTTTGCCGATTAGGTCTTAGTTGTGCAATTTCACATCTAGCTAAGGTGTTTGGTGCATTATTACTCTAGTAAAGAAATGTGCATGAAAAACTAGTCATTGCACTGCACACAGTCTATCGAGTCGGGAAAGTCTGGCTCCTCACTCAGGACGGATTTCTGAGAACAATATCATGTCTACAACTTCATCACCTGCATGCTGTCAAACTATCGTAAATAAAGAAAAGCTACATGCTGTTTATCAGTGCCCAAAATAACTTGATACAGTAGCTAGCTAAGTTACAACTCTGTGTTTGTCAATGAAACTAGAAATTAGTAGCTATCAGGCACATTGAGCAGCCAGACCACAATCAGCTTATCAAGTCACTGGCGAGTGACGACCTGTGATTCGGTGCCGTTTAGTTTTTCACAACTTTCTCAGTATCCGTCTGGCAGTGTTAGATAGGGAATCATGTTACAAAATAGGTCAGCGAGACACAGGATGCTAGGGAATGGGTTTTGAAAGTTGGGATACAATTGCGGTCGGATCGTCTCAATTCTCATTTTGCCCCAAAAAGTGCAGACTCAAGTGATTGACACTATCTAACACATCAGCAAGTGGCCAAGGGTTATTTCAACATGACATTGGCGACATGTTGTCTTACTGTATGTTAACAAGTCTGAGGCGCTGTGTAATGAGCAGGTCTCCTGTCTATGATTGGATAGAGCTCGCGCATCTGATAGAGCGCAATCAGCACAGCTGCTTCTCTCGTATTAGTGGGCCCTGGGCAAGTGGGCGTGATCGTAATCCATACCCAACCCCCTGTAAGTGACAAACTCACTTACAGAATTCAGTCTTAGACCAGACTGACTTTATGACCACAATGATCCTATTTACTCTTAGTAGTACATTTTTTCACATAGGCTGTTTAAAACTAGACACGATCAGTAATTAAAATCTACTTTCTGTTATATTTAGAGCTAATTCATTTATGTAAACTGATCAATTGTATCTATAAGTATGTGTGTAATCTAATTTAGGAGCATTAGGGTGAGTCAGGAGTTCTGAGGGAAAGGCACAGTCAGGTACATTACTTTCATGAAAAAAAGTCCTCAAGATTAGATTCTTGTTCATGACTTTTTTTAAACATGTTTTTTTTTACCATATCTCATTTTACCATCTCATCAATTAGAAATATTGACAAATCTATACTTTGGCATTTAATGACAAGACACTGCACACCAATATTAACAATACATATTTACATAGTTATTTCTTGAAATGGGCACCAACATGTTTATCCTGGATCATTCTGAGGTGTTGTTGTTTCTGCTTGTTGATGGAAGATAAATGAACGACCTGCTGAAAACACATCTCCAGCTACTCTAACAAGACGGTGGTTGCCCACAAACACCCATCAACACCACCTTTTCCTCTATCTGTCTCTTTCTCAAAATGTCTCTCTCTTTTTCATGGTAGCTGGTGTTGTCAGGATGGCAGGCAGTGCGCAGCGGGTGATTATGGATGTGTGTGCAGTGATGTAGCTAGCAGCCTGCAGGAGCTCAGTCATGGTCAGATCTCTGGAGGGGGTCCACAGAGAGGGGAGAGGCATCCCTGTACTGTCCTGCAGTCTGCCTGTCTGGGTCATCATCCTTCAACCTGCAGCCTCAGCGCGGCACACCTTGTTAGTATTCAGCTCCCACAGCCAGCACAGAGCTTCATCTGCTCTGCATTGCTGGGCTGTACAGGGCCAGGGCTGGCTGGGGCTGGCTGGGTGAAATATAGCGATTATAGATATAAGATTATAGGTATAATCTTGTACCGTTGTACAACTCAATGCCTTTATTTCCTAGTGCAGACAGGAAATGCCACGTATTCCTTTAACAATTTAGTAGAAAAGATGACAAGACATCCAATAAATGAGTCTTGACTTTAGGCTCTGCTCCTTCTGGGTAGATTACCGCCAGAGCATCATGTTAAGATGATAATAATAATAATAATAATAATAATAATAATTACAGGCAGCGAGCTGTACCATTCTCCCTGCAGGAAAGAAACCCCGAACCAAACAGGTGGAGACTGGGGTGGTGGTGGCTACAGGAAGATGCAACCGCATACTTTCGTGTAACCAACAGCAGCAGTGGTAGCAGAGAATGTGTGAGTTAAACTGATCAGCTAAAATAGACCTCCATATTAAGGTTGGAATTATTTGTAGAATCTGATCGGTGTAAAGTCAGCTGATCCACAGCTCAAGTGACACTCTGGTTTCCTGAGCCACCTGCGCTTGATTTATATTCCGCCCCTGTGATGGAAACCTTGTAATCTCCAGGTCTTCAGTTGATCTTTAACCTCTGCCTGTTGATAGGTGTAATATAGACAATCTAATAGAGATTTATGGTCTCTCTCTGTGGATATTGTATCTCTGATTAGTATTGATCTGAGGAGGAGCCATACCTCTTCTCTCATAGATGGGGTCTTCCAATATCTGCTCTTCTTTTCTCTGCCTCACAGAGACAGGCATTTGAATGGCTTGAAACTCATCAGATTTTAAATTGAGTTTTGATAACAATAAATGTATATGAATTGGACACTTAGTCTCTCTTTTTAAAAGTGCATTGTGAAGAGTTTAATTCCAAAACGCTATATATCAATTTTCAGAATTAGGTTTTATTATTTAAAGAAATTATTAGAGATGTGTGTGTTTTTCCACTGTCTAATCATGGCATGGGGTTGTTCAATGACAGACATGTATTTGTTTAAAATCTGTCACTTGATGGTTTCATTTCAGAGCGACAAATAATTATGTTTTTTGGCAAAATGCTATATATCCGCCTCTCAGAGAAATAAGTAGTACTGCTAGATTTTACACAGTGAAATATAACAAATAACTACATTTTAATAAAGAATTGTACAAATTATACACATCTGACAAATATTTAAAATAAAATAATAATTCAATACAATAACATGAGATCTGTGTGTAAAATGTTTACATTTGACATTTTAGTCATTTAGCAGATGGTCGTATCCATAGCGACTTACAGTAAGTGCATTCATCTTAAGATAGCTAGGTGAGACAACCACATATCACAGTCAATTATACAGGATACCAACATTGGATTCCAGCTGAGCAATGGATGTATAGCGTTATGCAAAAAAATTAAACATAATCATACACATCTAAAATCTATTAATAAAAAAAAGCAATAATTTCTGATGAAAAAACACAAATATGAACAATTGGTGAATATAGCGTTTTGGAAATAAACTTTTCATATATAATTGTCCCCCACAATGTCTACTGTATCTTAGTCTATGCATTACTCATCTCATATGTATATACTGTATTCTATACTATTCTACTGTATCTTAGTCTATGCATTACTCATCTCATGTGTATATACTGTATTCTATACTATTCTACTGTATCTTAGTCTATGCATTACTCATCTCATGTGTATATACTGTATTCTATACTATTCTACTGTATCTTAGTCTATGCATTACTCATCTCATGTGTATATACTGTATTCTATACTCTTCTACTGTATCTTAGTCTATGCATTACTCATCTCATGTGTATATACTGTATTCTATACTCTTCTACTGTATCTTAGTCTATGCATTACTCATATCATGTGTATATACTGTATTCTATACTATTCTACTCTATCTTAGTCTATGCATTACTCATCTCATGTGTATATACTGTATTCTATACTATTCTACTGTATCTTCGTCTATGCATTACTCATCTCATGTGTATATACTGTATTCTATACTATTCTACTGTATCTTAGTCTATGCATTACTCATCTCATATGTATATACTGTATTCTATACTATTCTACTGTATCTTAGAAATTGTTAGATATTACTTGTTAGATATTACTGCACCGTCAGAGATAGAAATACAAGCATTTCAATGCACCCACAATAACATCTGCTAAAACACGTGCATGTGACCAATAACATTTGATTTGATTTGAAATGCAAGCACTGTCAAGATTCAACATATGCGAGAGCATTCATATTGGCCTCTTATTGACTCAAGAGTGCTGAAAATATATAACATTATAGAACTTTCATTCGCGGATATTGTTCTTCTTTTTCAAATGTTGCACTTTACTGGTCCATCTTCAGCTGCCCGCTATTGCATGGTGAAGTAGGCCTGTGATTTTCCCTGTGGATAGCAAATGGCAGAACATTCTAGGTATTACAGAAAGGAACTTTCAGGGGAGTTTAACAAGCTCAGGCCAGGTTTATATCATGATTGATTTTCTGCTCTGAGCTTTTTTTTTTTTTTATCAATCCATTAAAGTGGAGCCTGCAGTGTGGCAGTGGTCCAGACACCAACATTAACATCCCATCTCTGGGCTGGAGATGTGGGGAAGGTCACTAAGGGGGAGAGGGTTGCTAGGACAAATCCACGGGCCTGGCCTGCAACTATAGATCTGGAACTGATCAACAGGATGTACAGGTAAACACATCAAATCACATTTATTGATCCTTCATTGCAAAGTCGATAAAGAAGTTTTTAAACTCAGAAGTTACCATTAAAGCAAACATTCATATAATTATCATTAAAACAGTGCGCACTAAGGCTTTAAAAAAATATATACTGTAGCTTTTGATCCGAGGTGTAAATATAATATACAACTGTAAATACAACCTAGGCTATATATTTTATATATATATATATATATTTGTTCTGGAAATATTTAAGATGCTCAAGTCAGACAGAAAGATTCATGTTGAAAGGGTTTTCTATTGGAAAGTGAATGTTTTGTCATGTTGTCAGTGGAACAGCGAAAGAACTCTGTTATCACTCTGTAGCTACACAGCAATAGTACATATTATAGCCTGGGTTCTGTACAGAATGAGTCAACAACTATTATCAATGTCCCAGACTCACTTAAATATTACATTGCTCAACAGTCTAAATCTTATCCATAATTGTCTCACAGTGTGTCCCAAATGACATCCTATTCCCCAAATAATGCACTACTTTTAAGCAGAGCCCCATTGGCCCTGGTCAAAAGCAGTGCTCTAAATAGGCAATAGGGGGCCATTTGGGAAGTAGCCAGAAAAGAAAAGGAAAATACATTTTCCTGAGGAGCAGCAATCTTCTCCTGCTTGTGACTTGATTAAAGGTTGTATCCAGAGCAGCAACAGCTGTTTGTGTTGAGGGAGAGTCTCATGTTAAATCTACCTCAGACAGTGTGAGAAGTGAACAAGTCATTTAGCAGCAATGATCTGTCTACCAAATTTCTCAATCCTCTGCTATGTGAGCCTAGCTTTACTGTGCAGCCCGTGTCTTCATTTCCCCTGAAATCCTCTCTGAGAGGCAGTCCTGTGCTATTAAACAGCATCTGTGGCTTGGAACCTGAGGACACACACTGACCTCCTCTTCTCTCCATTAGTTCTGTGTGTTCTTGTGTGTTCTTGTGTGTGTGTGCGTGTGTGTGTGTGTGTGTGTGTGTGTGTGTGTGTGTGTGTGTGTGTGTGTGTGTGTGTGTGTGTGTGTGTGTGTGTGTGTGTGTGTGTGTGTGTGTGTGTGTGTGTGTGTGTGTGTGTGTGTGTGTGTGTGTGTGTGTGTTAGAGAGAGAGAGAAAGTGCGCTTGTGAGGGAGTGAGTAAACATCATTGGATGTGAGTTAGGGCAGAATCGATGGTTCCAGGGTCACGACTTTACCTGTCACTGCTTTGTGAGCAGCCTCAGTGTGTGTGTGTGTGTGTGTGTGTGTGTGTGTGTGTGTGTGTGTGTGTGTGTGTGTCTCTGTCTGTGTGTGTGTCTGTCTGTGCTGTGTGCTGTGTGTGCCTGTGTGTGTGTGTGTGTGTGTGTGCCTGTGTGTGTGTCTGTGTGTGTGTGTCTGTGTGTGTGCCTGTGTGTATGTGTGTGTGTGTGTCTTCTAGTTGTTGCAGAGTGTAGTATTATGCGACAGGGCTGCATTGGAACATTGTGCTTTAATTCTATGACGATGTACAGTTGCACTCAGGCAGATACAGATCAAATCAAATCAAATGGTATTAGTCACATGTGCCGAATACCACAGCTGTAGAATTTACAGTGAAATGCTTACTTACAAGCCCTTAACCAACAATGCTTTAAGCTATAATGCTTTAAAATAAGTGCTAAGTAAAAATAGATAAATAGAAAATTAAAGTAACAAATAATTCAACAGCGGCAGTAAAATAACAAGTGAGGCTATATACAGGGGCTACCAGAACAGAGTCAATGTGCGAGGGCACCGGTTAGACGAGGTCATTGAGGTAATATGTACATGTAGGTAGAGTTAAAGTGACTATGCATTGATTATAAACAGAGAGTAGTAGCAGCATAAAAGAGGGGTCTGGGTAGCCTTTTGTTTTGCTGTTCAGGAGTCTTATGGCTTTTGGGCTAGTACCGGCCTTCTGGACCGAGACTTGGGCGCTCCGGTACCGCTTGCTTTGCGGTAGCAGAGAGAACAGTCTATGACTAGGGTGGCTGGAATCTTTGACAATTTTTAGGGACTTCCTCTGACACTGCCTCTGACACTGATATAGAGGTTCTGGATGGCAGGGAGCTTGACCCCAGTGATGTACTGGGCCGTATGCACTACCCTCTGCAGTGCCTTGAGGTCAGAGGCCGAACAGTTGCCTTACTAGGCAGTGATCGAGAGCAACCAGTCAGATTGCTCTCGATGGTGCAGCTTTAGAAACTTCTGAGGACCTATGCCAAATCTTTTCAGTCTCTTGAGGGGGAATAGGCTTTGTCGTGCCCTCTTCACTACTTTCTTAGTGTGTTTGGACCATGACAGTTTGTTGGTGATGTGGACACCAAGGAACTTGAAACTCTCAACCTGTTCCACTACAGCCCCGTCGATGAGAATGGGGGCGTGCTCGGTCCTCCTTTTCCTGTAGTCCACAATCATCTCCTTTGTCTTGATCACGTAGAGAGAGACGTTGTTGTCCTGGCACCACACAGCCAGGTCTCTGATCTCCTCCCTATAGGTTGTCTCGTCGTTGTTGGTGATCAGGCTTACCATTGTTGTGTCATCGGCAAACTTGATGATGGTGTTGGAGTTGTGCCTGGCGATGCAATCATGAGTGAACAGGGAGTACAGGAGGAGACTGAGCACGCACCCCTGAGGGGCCTCCATGTTGAGGATCAGCGTGGCGAATGTGTTTCCCCCTACCCTTACCACCTGGGGGCAGCCCGTCAGGAAGTCCAGGATCCAGTTGCAGAGGGAGGTGTTTAGTCCCAGGGTTTTTAGCTTAGTGATGCGCTTCGAAGGCACTATGGTGTTGAACGCTGACCTGTAGTCAAGGAATAGCATTCTCACATAGGTGTTCCTTTTGTCCAGGTGGGAAAGGTTAGTGTTGAGTGCAATAGACGAGTGCATCATCTGTGGATGACCTCCAGACCACAGTAACTTCACCACAGGGACATACAATATACAGCAGCCATGTGAAGGACACATTCACACACTCCTAGGCAAGCCAGGCACTACGCACTGTAGATCTATTGTTGCTAGCCAATTAGAGAAAAGCTTTTGAACGAAGAACTCTCCTCTTGATTCAATACTAAGAGCTCCACTGCTACAGTATCTGCAGGGGAGGATCCAATGAGTAAGCATATTTACCCTCCACATTAGTTTAGAGTCATTAGAACCCAGGAGTCAGGACTAGGATTTCAAAATTCCAACTAGGATTTCTGGAAAACCAGGGAATTTATTGATAGTTCCCGGAATTTTGCAACCCTAGTCAGAACCTCATAGGTTATGCTCTACTGAGCATTACTATTTTCAGAAGTATTTAGCATCCATATTTGTTCATTGTTAATGATTTGTTCTCAACTTTTATCTCTTGCAATAGATTATAATCTAATTAAGATGGCATACAATCACCCTGAAATGTAATGAGTGGGACATCATTAGCATCTAACAAATGGCTGCTGTAATTCCCTGTATGAGAAATAGTCACTCTGAAATCACTGCACTTTCTCTATTGATTGATACTGGAGCCACTCAACAATCGCACAAGAATAAAATAGCAGGAGATATTGCTCAGCATATTTATATGTCCACTATTATGCATTCACAGGGTGATAGACCAAGACGGCTGTTTCTTCTAGAGAATAACCTATCCATTTGGCGGTGGAGCTGTGTGCACACAGCAGCAAAACAGCACATGATTCCCACTTTACAATGTACTTTTGACATTACCAAATGGGATTGAATGTATTGCATAAATAAATGTACCTTCCCACATGGTGAAATCAGGTTACTGGCTTCCACTGAAGTTCCATCAAGGAATCACATTTCAGGACCGTACCTTAGATTATTTTATATTGAATTTCTAAATGCATGTTTTTTTTCTGTTCGGGTGGAATTGTAAGGCTTGATGCCTTTGAACTTCTTCCACTTATACAGATAGCTTCCATAACAAATATTGAACATGTAGGTTTGTTCCCATTTGGCTATTTATAAGCTTGTTTTATCTGGGTTGGATTGCCCATATCACATGCTATAAAATGTGTTAGCAAAGACTATTTCCTGTAGAAGTTCCTGTCTATGATTACAGATGATAAATACCGTGTTGGAAAGTTATAGTGAGTCTGATGGTATGACTGAAAGCAAAACAAATGCTTACCTCTTCCAGTATAATATAGTTGTAATGCAACGGAGGCTTATTATATTTGCCAGGTTTTGTTGGAATTCTCTACTTTGGGTACAGAAATGTAGAGTCCTGTTTTGTTCAGTTTTGTAGAGTAATATTCAGGATCTCTGGAGGTTTTCAAAAAAACTTTTCTCTGGTAACCTTTGAATTGCTCTCTGTGTGTTTATGGGTGTGAACAAAGGACATGCTGTCGATATGTGGGGAAAAGAGAGGCATCTTGGATACATATTGACTCAGACAAAATGAATTATTTTCTTTGTGGATTGTAAAAAAGACAAAACGCAAAGAGTCTTACACCCAGTTCCCACTGCCACTTACCTCCATGTTTGGAAACATAGCAGAATCAACAGTTACAATCTGGTACACAGGGGAGGTTGGTGGCACCTTAATGGCTTCTACACCTGCATTGCTTGCTGTTTGGGGTTTTAGGCTGGGTTTCTGTACAGCACTTTGTGACATCGGCTGATGTAAAAAAGGGCTTTATAAATAAAATTGATTGATTGATTGATTGATTGATTGATTGATTGATTGATTGATTGAACGGGCATGTGGTAATGACTGGAGCAGAATGAGTGGAATGGTATCAAATAAAGTTGAAGTCGGAAGTTTACATACACCTTAGTCAAATACATTTAAACTCAGTTTTTCATCATTCCTGACATTTAATCCTAGTAAAAATTCCCTGTTTTAGGTCAGTTAGGATCACCACTTTATTTTAAGAATGTGAAATGTCAGAATAATAGTAGAGAGAATTATTTATTTCTGCTCTTATTTCTTTCAGCACATTCCCAGTGTGTCAGAAGTTTACATACACTCAATTAGTATTTGCCTTTAAATTGTTTAACTTGGGTCAAACTTGGGTCAAACCCATTTGCGACCAAGCTTTAACTGACAGATGTCTTGAGATGTTTCTTCAATATATCCACATAATTTGCCATCCTCATGATGTCATCTATTTGTGAAGTGCACTATATTTTTGTTTTATCAGAACAGAGAACATTTCTCCAAAATGTACCATCTTTGACCCCATGTGCAGTTGCAAACCTAAGTCTGGCTTTTTTTATGCTGGTTTTGGAGCAGTGGCTTCTTCCTTGCTGAGCGGCCTTTCAAGTTGTCGATATAGGACTTGTTTTACTGTGGATATAGATACTTTTGTATCTGTTTCCTCCAGCATCTTCACAAGGTCCTTTTCTGTTGTTCTGGGATTGATTTGCACTTTTTGCACTTAAGTACGTTCATCTCTAGGAGACAGAACGCTTCTCCTTCCTGAACGGTATGACGGCTGCGTGGTCCCATGGTGTTTATACTTGCATACTATTGTTTGTACAGATGAACTTGTACATTCAGGCATTTGAAAATTGCTCCCAAGGATGAGCCAGACTTGTGGAGGTCTACATTTTTTTCTGAGGTCTTGGCTGATTTATTTTGATTTTCCCATGATGTCAAGCAAAGAGGCACTGAGTTTAAAGGTAGGTCTTGAAATACATTCACAGGTACAGCTCCAATTGACTCAAATTATGTCAATCAGAAGCTTCTAAAGCCATGACATAATTTTCTGGAATTTTCCAAGCTGTTTAAAGGCACAGTCAACTTAGTGTATGTAAACCTCTGACCCACTGGAATTGTGATACAGTGAATTATAAGTAAAATAATCTGTCTGTAAACCATTTTTGGGAAAATGACTTGTGTCATGCACAAAGTAGATGTTCCTAACCGACTTGCCAAAACTATAGTTTGGTTGAAAAACGAGTTTTAATGATTCCAACCTAAGTGTATGTAAACTTCTGACTTCAATTGTTCATCAAACACATGATTTGAGTGGCGAGTGACCGAGTGGCACAGCCGTCTAAGGCACTGCATCGCAGTGCTAGAGGTGTCACTACAGACCCTGGTTTGATCCCGGGCTGTATCACAACCGGTCGTGATCGGGAGTCCCATAGGGCGGCTCACAATTGGTCCAGCGTTGTCTGGGTTCGGGGAGTGTTTGGCCGTGGTAGGCCATCATTGTAAATAAGAATTTGTTCTTAACTGACTTGTTTAGTTAAATCAAGGTTAAATACAAAATAAATGGTTTGATGGCATTTCATTTGCTCCAGCCATTTTTATGAGCCCTTCTCCCCTCAGTAGCCTCCTGTGCTGTGAGAGGAATATGAACACGTGGCTCTCACAATTACTGCTGCACAGTAGGAGAGAGAAAGAGAGCGAGAGAAAGTGAGATCAAAGGTAAATCAAAACATCTAAAGAGACACTCATTTACATACTGCATAAGGTCTTTTGTAGTGTCAGTTTGGTTCCTGTACCGATGGCTTAATCATGCTACCGTATAGGCATTGTTGACCCTCATGATAGTCCCCTGGTACACAGCAAGCACTTAGAACACAGAGGAAGAGGGGAAGATTCACAAAGCCTTACAGGACTGGATAGAGGAGTAGAACTCAAGACTACAGTACAGTTCACATATACTAGGAGGAAAGGAATGGGAATTTGGTACACTCTTAGAAAAAAGGGTTCCAAAAGGGTTCTTCGGGGGTCCCATAGGGATCCAAAAAGGGTTCTCCTATGTGGAAAGGGTTTTTACATAGAACCCAATAGGGTTCTACCTGGAACCAAAAGGGTTATACCTGGAACCAAAAGGGTTCTATGGGGACAGACAAACCCTTTCAGGTTCTAAATAGCACCTTTTTTTCTAATAGTGTATTTAAAGAAAGTCTACCAAAGTCTACTACCATCCAAGACAAAACACCTTCAGAATAATCCTCCGTATCACAAGCAATCCAGGCAGAGTGCTTATAGGATAGAGGAAAGAGCCAGAGAGGCTATTGGCACCGTTGCCCTTTCCACTGATGAATGGGAGTCAGCCAGAAGTGAGATCAGACGATGAGACAAACAGATAAACCTGGAAGGAGAATACAGAAACAGAGACTGATCCTTTATTCCTAATCACAGTGCCCCTGTGACCACCCCAACCAATACCCCCTCCAGCATCACAATAGGAGCAGACAGTAGGGTGAGCGATAGGAGGGCCTCCTGCCTCCGGGGCCATAGAGGCTGGCCACCTTATCTCCCCTATCAAACACCTCAGCACATCTCCCCTGAAGGCCTCTGATACGCTTGTGTCTGGAAACAGCCTCCTCATTGTAACTATTCAACCCTCGATTGTTTAGCAATTTGTGCCCAATGAGACAGAACCATGATACCATCTCCAGTCTAGTGTGATCGGATTGACAGTAATTGAAAAGGGACACTCCCACAAACAGGCTCTGTTGTTTGCTGGGTTTACAAATCAACTTTTTGGTCACAGGATTTTCATTCATCATGGTCACAATGACAGTCCCATCACCTAAACTTTGTTTGTTTGTTTATTGACCTTGTTTGTTTACATTTACGTCCTCAACCTTCAGAGTAAGAGTTAAATGAGTGTAAGGTAAAGGCTAGATTCTGTTGATTTAAATTTTATGACATTTTTCCTGCTCGGAGAACCCGTGGAGAGATTGTTACAAGGGAGAAGTGGTACTGACTTGGCCATGTCTTTTGACTATACTGCTCTGTTGAGGTTACAGGTGGAGTTAGAGTTAGAGTCATCTGGCAGTATCGTGCTTTTTAGAACCTCAGTCTGACTCAAATGCCAAATCACTCACCTCTGCTCATTAAGGCAGCAGAGGACAATGTCAACACTACTGTATATTCTCTGGTAAAACGGCTAGGCACAAGGGCACTTCCATGGTAACAGAGCGATGCTGAGACTCAGATTTTTGTCTTTGAAATGTATGTCAATCACAAAACAATGATTGCAAAGTTAAACAAACCATACAAATAGTGCTTAATTTGTATATCGGGAGGTGCTGGAACAAAAAGTAAGCATGAGAGTGGTGTGACCTTTATAATAAAGCATTACATGCATATCATGGCATTTGCGTAGTGGCATAAAGCAGTAGAGTTGAGTCACATATGGGGAACATCTCCAGTAGCCTAGGATCCCGGAAGAATGTTGTGGCCTTTAATAAACACATTTCATACAATTCTATGTAATTTTACATGGCTGGAGACTTTGGCAGAATTCATTTTAATACCACACAAATGATCGAAATGGCAGGCTACTTTGACACAGACAATCAATAAAATGAGATCAATAAAAAACGACCTTGTCTTGAATACATCAATAGCCTAGGCCTTGGTGTGTGGAGACATATCGTATTGTACAATATGAGGAGGAAATATTATAGTCCTAAAAATGCTTTCCAGTTTCACTGATTCACCCAATGATGTGCAGCTCACTCGCCGGTGATGGCGAATGCCTTCATGACAAAGGCCTATCTCTCTCTTGTTTTACTTTGTAAAACTATATTTGGAAGTTAATCAAATATTTTGGTAGCCTACAGCATGCGGATTAGAGTCCTCTGTTTTCAGCGGGAGCTTTCCAACCTGGGTTTTCCTGCGATTTGAAATACTGTGAAAGGCCTGTATTGTCTGCAATGTTGTTCACTGACAGATTTGCGATCCCCACTGTAGGCTATGCCTTAATATTGGGCTACATGCAATCCACATCTAGGCTTTAAAAAAAAGAAGCTATTGATAATCTGTCAGTAAATGATAAGCCTTCTCATGGTGTAATAGGCTATTCTGAATGATTTCATTTATTTCTGAACAATCAGCATTAATTCTATAACTTTGGCAAATGTATTTCAATTTATAGGGGAGCTGCAGCCCCTCCAGAACACTATGCACGGCAGTGATTCTATAAGGAAATACATGATGAAGTGCAGTGCTGTAGAGATGAGTGTTGCAGGCTCATGTCTATCAGAGCAGAGAGAGAACACATACAGTGAATCTCATTCTAGTTCTGTGAGAGATACAGGCACGTTTCTCACACAGCCTGTTGGTTGTTGGTCTCAGACATAGGTTACAATGTTGTGCAAACCATAAGCCCTGGCCGGCCAAACCCGAATAAACTCTTAGAATATCAGGCCCAGGGGCTCAAATTAAGCACTGCATAAAACTATATGCACAAGGACTACTTTTAACAATCTCCACAGAACATTTGACAAAAACACATTTACTTGAAGAACAGTGCAGATGCAAAGTTTGGTAACAGAATGACGGTTTGTGCCATCATTCTGTTACCAAACTTCGCATCTGCAAATTCTGCTCTTCAAGTAAATGTATTTTTTGGGGGTTGTTAAAGGTCCAAATTAAGTACCTTACTGTGATTGTTTTCAATTAAAATGGTCAAAAATTAACAAAAATAGCTTCTAGGACTGTGGTCTAAGTGGGGAAGGGAAAACTAAAAACTAGCTGTTATTGGCAGAGAGGTTTGGAACTCTCTTTCTTATTGGTCTATTGATGCATTTACCGCCTGGTGATGTCAACAGGCAGGGCAAAACTCCATCCCACAAAAACAGGCTGAGATAACAGGCGGTCTTTTCAAACTTTTTCCGACCTCATAGTGTAGAAATATACACTGCTCAAAAATATAAAGGGAACACTAAAATAACACATCCTAGATCTGAATGAATGAAATAATCTTATTAAATACTTTTTTCTTATATAGTTGAATTTGCTGACAACAAAATCACACAAAAATGATCCATGGAAATTAAATTTATCAACCCATGGAGGTCTGGTTTTGGAGTCACACTCACAATTAAAGTGGAAAACCACACTACAGGCTGATCCAACTTGATGTAATGTCCTTAAAACAAGTCAAAATGAGGCTCAGTAGTGTGTGTGGCCTCCACGTGCCTGAATGACCTCCCTCCATGCCTGGGCATGCTCCTGATGAGGTGGCGGATGGTCTCCTGAGGGATCTCCTCCCAGACCTGGACTAAAGCATCCGCCAACTCCTGGACAGTCTGTGGTGCAACGTGGCGGCGTTGGTGGATGGAGCGAGACATGATGTCCCAGATGTGCTCAATTGGATTCAGGTCTGGGGAACAGGCGGGCCAGTCCATAGCATCAATGCCTTCCTCTTGCAGGAACTGCTGACACACTCCAGCCACATGAGGTCTTGCATTGTCTTGCATTAGGAGGAACCCAGGGCCAAGCACACCAGCATATGGTCTCACAAGGGGTCTGAGGATCTCATCTTGGTACCTAATGGCAGTCAGGCTACCTCTGGCGAGCACATGGAGGGCTGTGCGGCCCCCCAAAGAAATGCCACCCCACACCATGACTGACCCACCGCCAAACCGGTCATGCTGGAGGATGTTGCAGGCAGCCGAACGTTCTCCACGGCATCTCCAGACTCTGTCACGTCTGTCACATGTGCTCAGTGTGAACCTGCTTTCATCTGTGAAGAGCACAGCGCGCCAGTGGCGAATTTGCCAATCTTGGTGTTCTCTGGCAAATGCCAAACGTCCTGCACGGTGTTGGGCTGTCAGCACAACCCCCACCTGTGGACGTCGGGCCCTCATACCACCCTCATGGAGTCTGTTTCTGACCGTTTGAGCAGACACATGCACATTTGTGGCCTGCTGGAGGTCATTTTGCAGGGCTCTGGCCGTGCTCCTTCTGCTCCTCCTTGCACAAAGGCAGAGGTAGCGGTCCTGCTGCTGGGTTGTTGCCCTCCTACGGCCTCCTCCACGTCTCCTGATGTACTGGCCTGTCTCCTGGTAGCGCCTCCATGCTCTGGACACTACGCTGACAGACACAGCAAACCTTCTTGCCACAGCTCGCATTGATGTGCCATCGTGGATGAGCTGCACTACCTGAGCCACTGGTGTGGGTTGTAGACTCCATCTCATGCTACCACTAGAGTGAAAGCACCGCCAGCATTCAAAAGTGACCAAAACATCAGCCAGGAAGCATAGGAACTGAGAAGTGGTCTGTGGTCCCCACTGGCAGAACCACTCCTGTATTGGGGGTGTCTTGCTAAATGCCTATAATTTCCACCTGTTGTCTATTCCATTTCCACAACAGCATGTGAAATTTATTGTCAATCAGTTGCTTCCTAAGTGGACAGTTTGATTTCACAGAAGTGTGATTAACTTGGAGTTACATTGTGTTGTTTAATTGTGCCCTTTATTTTTTTGAGTAGTGTATATACAACACATGAAAATCTCATTTGTCACCACACTGGGCCTTCAAAGTACTCCTTGTGCATAGAGTTGTTTGGTTTGTTTAACATAGTTTGTCTCATCGCCACTCATGTCCCTCAGTTTCAGTCAGAACAAAACCCATCTCACAACCTCTACATAGGTTGAAGTGAACTGGCATTGTTCAGTACATGGCATACAAAAGACCTCTTCTCTACCTTTAAGTTCAGAGTCAAGCATCTCAGTGCAGAAAGGCTGCAGAGACGAGGAACCCCTCATGATTCAACCGAATTCCACTGAATATTTTGAATGAGGAACAACCAAGCTCTCATGGAGGAGTCAACAGGTCATGGACCCCTGTGGTACACAAAAGATGACAGAATAACCTCTCTGGATAGCATTTTACAAGGCCTTCTAAATGTTTCATACACTGGACATGGAATTGTGCCTTCGATAAATGCTAGAGCTGGTGTGGGCTACTTGTGGGAGTTGCTCTCTCCACCTTTGCATGCCCTCCTCTATTGCCCGGGTGTGTGTTTACTGCTTGCAGTGGAGTCCTCATTCACAGGCCCAGCAGGTGTGGAGCTGCGTCCAAGCTCCAGATGGTTTAGAGACACAGGTGCTCCAGCTGGCTGGCCAGTTTCAGGTGTTTTAGCCCCAGCCAGATTGATTCTCTTCGGTCTGGGCGGTAGTATAGAGGCCAGGCATGGGTCCATCCTGGTAGATGACTGGTTGGCTGGATAGCTGGCTGGCTGGCTGGATAGCTGGCTGGCTGGCTGGCTGGCTGGATGGCTGGCTGTCTGGATAGCTGATTGGATGGCTGGTTGGCTGGCCAGCCAAACACAGAGGGAGATATCTGGGTTGGTCAGTCCAGCAGGGAGGGAGCAAACTGCTGGCAGGGAAAAAAGAAGAGAGGAGAGCTGGCCACAGATCAAACAGAGATGCCAACATACATGAGGAAGAATTGCAAACACATGCTGAACACAGAAATAACTTCTCTCTTGGACTCACAGAAATGCACACAGGCACCCACATGACCCCCTGCCCGAATGCCTGCACGTACACTCTCTATGCTCTCTTACACATACCCTACGGTACAAACCCACATACCTAGTCACAAGTCACGCAAGAGACCAGGTGCTTTCTTCCTCTGTCTAATATCAGCTTTCCTGAGAATTCATATTGCCGTATTGATTTCCTCCAGAGGTGACATTTACAGCTGGCTCTGCCAAGTGGCTCTACTCTGCTCACCGCCTCCGGCCCTCATCAATGGAGTCACTCCTTTAATCACACTGCTGCCCTGTCACACCCGCTGGACACCTACAATAATGGGACTGCCACTCTGCAGCCCAGCCACTCATTCAGCCGAATGGAACAGGCCAACCCTACCTGATCATTACCAGCAGTGGGGCTGTCACTCTGTTGACCACTCATATAATGGGACCAGCCATCCTAGCTGTAATTAGTGGGGTCACACTCTAGCTACATACTCATGTAACTATTTGTTCTGCCGTTGTGGTGATCCTCGTTCCCTTCACGCCCAATGTAACATTCCATGTGATCATTGGAAAAGGCGCTGGGCTAGTAATCGAAAGGTCGCTGGTTTGAATCCCCGAGTTGACAAAAATCTATTGATGTGCCCTTGAGCAAGGCACACTCTTAGAAAAAAGGGTTCTGTCCCCATAGGAGATCCCTTTTTGGTTCCAGGTATAGCACCTTTTTTGCTCCTGTAAGTCACTCTGGATAAAATGTGTCAATATGTCAATGTAAAAGCAGAATGCATAGATTTTATTTCCTTGCTGCACAAATACAACTCACAAAATAAGTGTTTATCAATAGGTTGCAGTGTTGACTTTTTCACTGCAAAAAATCCATAGGACACAAAGGACCTCTTCCTGATCTGAGTGTGGTCCCTGTAATTGATTGTATAGAATATGGCACTATACTACGCTAACAGAGAGCGCAGTCTTTCTCTATTCTACAGCTCTGTTCTCTGGGACCAGGGAGGGATGCTGTGTAGTGTGCGCTCTCATAAAGATTTACTATATTACTTGTCTTTCAGTGCCAGCTGTACACTCAGATAGTCGTCCTTACAGGAGGGCGATGTAATGCATTCAATGAAGGCCTTGTATACATGGGATTTATTGGCTTGCCCCAACACTTAAATGTTACACCCCTGCCCTAGTTGCAACTATGCCCAGGCATTTATGATGTTGTAGAACACTCGTAATATACTCTAGACCTTACAGTAGGTTCATGTTGCACAGTAACAGTATATTTTGTGATGTACTGGAGATGAATTGAATACCCTTTTGCATCTGTGGGTTCTGGGTAATCCCCGGATCAGACTGAACGATGGAAACTATCTTGAGTGAGTGAGTTTCTCTCTCTACATGTACTGTACATCCATTTCGAATTATTGCTGCGTTTCCATTTTGCGGCATTAGTGATGAGTGAATATGCATGAAATCTGTGCTTGCCCCTGATAAAAGTGTCAACTCAGAGAATGGTGGCTGTTCGTGTCACCATCAGTGGCTCTGCTAATCCTGTCTCAGTGTGAGCGGGCCTCATATTGATAGAGAGCATCACATGTCACATTAGGCTTATTACCAGCAGGAGTTTTTGAGGGTAGACATGGATGAGGCTTGAAGCTCTCCAACTTACCCCGCCGCTCCCCATCTAACAAATAACAAACTAACAAAACACATCCCTAATGATTTGTTGTTTAAGCCCATTATATGACTATTTCCACTGAGGCCTCAAAAAGCACACAAGCAAGGATATGATATTATTACATTATGTAAAACATTTGTATGCTCTCTCCACTTCTGTTTTCTCTCTATTGTTCTACCCTTTCCGTCCAATCACACCTTCTCTCCAGGGGTAAAAATAGATTGAATTTCTTCCCGGTGTGGGACCTCCTGTGTGTGCATTCACCCCAAACATCTAGCAACACAGGCCCTGTACATTCTGCAGCCCTATCCCCTATTTGTTAAATGTGATACTCAGTGTGTAACGTCCATTTTTATAGTTTACTTTGCTACTTGAATCTCTCTCTCTCTCCACGCCGCTTTCCACACAGACCTAGCCCCGGCTCCTGTCACTCAAGGAGTGCATGTGTTGTTCCTCGACCACCAGACACTTTCATACAGTCTGCATGGTCAATGCAGCACATGCAAGATTGTTGATGACAATGATGCAGTTGTCACTTTGCTACAAAGTATTAACTTAAAGGGGCTGAATAATTTTGCACGCCCAATTTTTCAGTTTTTGATTTGCTTGTATGAGCTGAAAGTTTAGAGGGACGGCCAGGTCTTGGTAGATTTGCAGTGGTCTGATACTCCTTCCATTTTAATATTATCGCTTGCACATTTTTAAATTTTATTTCACCTTTATTTAACCAGGTAGGCTAGTTGAGAACAAGTTCTCATTTGCAACTGCGACCTGGCCAAGATAAAGCATAGCAGTGTGAACAGACAACACAGAGTTACACATGGAGTAAACAATTAGCAAGTCAATAACACAGTAGAAAAAATGGGCAGTCTATATACAATGTGTGCAAAAGGCATGAGGAGGTAGGCGAATAATACAATTTTGCAGATTAACACTGGAGTGATAAATGATCAAATGGTCATGTACAGGTAGAGATATTGGTGTGCAAAAGAGCAGAAAAATAAATAAATAAAAACAGTATAAAAACAGTATGGGAATGAGGTAGGTGAAAATGGGTGAGCTATTTACCTATAGACTATGTACAGCTGCAGCGATCGGTTAGCTGCTCGGATAGCTGATGTTTGAAGTTGGTGAGGGAGATAAAAGTCTCCAACTTCAGCGATTTTTGCAATTCGTTCCAGTCACAGGCAGCAGAGTACTGGAACGAAAGGCGGCCAAATGAGGTGTTGGCTTTAGGGATGATCAGTGAGATACACCTGCTGGAGCGCGTGCTACGGATGGGTGTTGCCATCGTGACCAGTGAGCTGAGATAAGGCGGAGCTTTACCTAGCATGGACTTGTAGATGACCTGGAGCCAGTGGGTCTGGCGACGAATATGTAGTGAGGGCCAGCCGACTAGAGCATACAAGTCGCAGTGGTGGGTGGTATAAGATGCTTTAGTGACAAAACGGATGGCACTGTGATAGACTGCATCCAGTTTGCTGAGTAGAGTGTTGGAAGCCATTTTGTAGATGACATCGCCGAAGTCGAGGATCGGTAGGATAGTCAGTTTTACTAGGGTAAGCTTGGCAGCGTGAGTGAAGGAGGCTTTGTTGCGGAATAGAAAGCCGACTCTTGATTTGATTTTTGATTGGAGATGTTTGATGTGAGTCTGGAAGGAGAGTTTGCAGTCTAGCCAGACACCTAGGTACTTATAGATGTCCACATATTCAAGGTCGGAACCATCCAGGGTGGTGATGCTAGTCGGGCATGCGGGTGTTGTAGAACATGTTTAAAGCTTGGGAAATTTTTTTGTATCCAAATCCAGCTTTAAACTTCTTCACAACAGTATCTCGGACCTGCCTGGTGTGTTCCTTGTTCTTCATGATGCTCTCTGCGCTTTTAACCGACCTCTGAGACTATCACAGTGCAGGTGCATTTATACGGAGACTTGATTACACACAGGTGATTGTATTTATCATCATTAGTCATTTAGGTCAACATTGGATCATTCAGAGATCCTCACTGAACTTCTGGAGAGAGTTTGCTGCACTGAAAGTAAAGGGGCTGAATAATTTTGCACGCCCAATTTTTCAGTTTTTGATTTGTTAAAAAAGTTTGAAATATCCAATAAATGTCATTCCACTTCATGATTGTGTCCCACTTGTTGTTGATTCTTCACAATAATATATAGTTTTATATCTTTATGTTTGAAGCCTGAAATGTGGCAAAAGGTCGCAAAGTTCAAGGGGGCCGAATACTTTCGCACCTTCTGGAGCGCCTGCTACGGGTGGATGTTGTTATCGTGACCAGTGAGCTGAGATAAGGCGGAGCAGAAAAGCAAAAGCTCAATTAATAGGGATAGCAGAGTACATTCTTCATCTCCTCGAATATTGAAGGTCGCAGCTCAGCCTCAGACGGTCATAGAGATGAATCGATATGTCCCCATATGCATCAGTCACGTCTTTTGTGGGCATTTTAAAGCTTGTTTCTAGCATAAGGCATCAAAGAGTTAAGCATTGTTATAGAACACTCTATATTATCTGGATACTTTTGATTGATTTATTTCAAAATATAAAGCTAACAATAGGGTATCATTTTTCTCCTTTTCTTTAAAAAAGGTTATGACATACCCTCATTCACTTGGAGCTCCGGTTTTAACCAAACACACCAAGCCCCTCAGACTATACGGAGTGCATGTTGACAAATCTATGGATAGCATAATAGTGTCGGTCTTACAGGAAGGCCTACCTCTTATTTATTAGAACGGGAAGAAATAGGCTCCAACAAAGCCGTTCTGTTGTGAGTGAAGTCGAATGAAAATAAATTGTTTAAATGAATGTCTTTCAGCACCATTTGCTGTCCACCTCTGTTTGATTATGCCGCAGCTGCTCCAAAGCTGATGTCACTTTCTCCTGCTTCTCTCTCCTCATTTTGTATTTTTTATTTAATATTGAAGATATATTGTGGCTTCAATCAATGTAATTGTCTGCATAATTTCGAAGCCCTCAAATATATATATTTTTTTGTAAATACAGTATATATATATATGGGCTACAGAACAATGTCATGGGGTACTACTCTTTCTACCGTAGGCTACTGTACATCATTTATGGTAAATTCATTTGATGGGGCGTTGGTAGAGCGCTGCAGCTCTGCGGTTCTGCAACAGTACCCTGGAGAGGCACGCTGGGCCTGGACAAGCTAAATATTTTGCACCCCTGCCTTTGGCAAAGTGGGCACTGCTCATCATAGGGCGGCATCAGTGCTCACCTATATATCCCTAATGCCACTGAGTGAGTTATCATTGTTTTGTGGGAGAATATTGTGAGGTATGTTTTGTTGTTGGTGTGTCTGGGGCAGTTTAGCTCGGGAAATTCCGCCCTCGTCAAACTGCCCCAAATATTGTCAAAGACTCCAGTCACCCAAGTTATAGACTGTTTTCTCTGCTACTGCATGGCAAGCGGTACCGGAGTTCCAAGTCTAGGTCCAAAAGGCTCCTTAACAGCTTCTACCCCAATCCATGAGACTGCTGAACAATTAATCAAATGGCCACCTGGACTATTTGCATTGACACCCTTCACCATTGTTTCTACACTGCTGCTCGTCGCTGTTTATTATCTATGCAGTCACTTTCCCCCTACCTACATGTACAAATGACCTCGACTAACCTGTACCCCGCACATTGACTTGGTATAGGTAAACCCTGTATCTAGCCTCATTATTATAGCCTCACTCGGGCTCCCGAGTGGCACATCAGTCTAAGGCACCGCTTCTCAGTGCTTGAGGGGTCACTACAGATCCTGGTTAGATTCCATGCTGTATCACAACCGGCCGTGATTGGGAGTCCCATAGGGCGGCTCACAATTGGCCCAGCGTCGTCCTGGTTAGGGTTTGGCCCGGGGTAGGCCGTCATTGTAAATCATAACTGACTTGCCTAGTTAAATAAAAGCATTGTTCTTCTATTGTGTAACTTTTTTGTATATATATAGTTTTTTACTTTAGTTTATTTAAATGTGTCATTTATCTTAAAATGAATGACCTTATATTGTGGCATAAATACAACCAGTCATGATGTTTTCATCTGATTGTCAAACAGTCACTTCAAAGGGCTCCTTTAATAGACTACCTGCATGTTCAACCTCTCACAACATTATTTCCATCCTCCAAACAGTGGTGAATGGAAGAGACATCTGTTACACAAAACACCAAAAAGTGTAAAGGCATTTGGTGATTGTCAGTAGGCCAGAAGGAATGCCTCCACTGCTGTCCTCGCGCGTCTCGGTTTGGACCTTGTCAAAATGCCGGTGTTTTCATCAAACCACATCGCATTTTGGAGCATAGGCTATACCACCCGTTTTCATGTTCAATTCATTATTTTTCATGTTTCTGACTTGCGGTAATGATAAATAATGGTCTAATAGCCTACAGTTTTCTCGACATTTTGTTTTAATTATTGTAATTGGCTCATGTTTTACCGATACGGCGTACCCCCACTATTTATGGATGCCGTACCAGACCGCCTTTCTTTCACCTTGCTTCTCTCACTCTGTTAGTCGCATGTAAAAGAAAGACCCTTTCAGTGATGTAGCTTGGAAATAATATTTTGTATGTTGACATCATGTTGTGTTTGTTCACCAAAGATCCTTTGTTGAGTGTCCAGTAATCCTTCCATGTTGTGTTCTGCTGTGTAGAAGTCCTGCTGAGCCAATCACAGCAAAACAATGCTGTCTTCACACAGACATAAAAAGCATGATATGGAAGATGAAATGTGAACAAATCAATTATTTTCTCCACTGCCCGTGCCAGGAGACAACTTACTGCAGGCCCATGGGATGTGTATCTGTTGACAGATTCAGTGTGTGATTGTTAGGCTTGGGTGGTATCCAGATTGTCATACCCAGGGTTCGTACAAGGTGCTTAAAGTACTTGAATTTGGCACTCTGATATTCAAGTACTGGAATACTTTCAAAACCAGACATTTTCTCAAGTTGGTACTTGAAAGTACTTGAAATAAAATGAGAGGAGATCAGAAAATGATCAAATATGTTAATACGAAAAATATTAGAAAAATGGATTGGTCCTCCGAATTAATTTCTCTGGTTGCCAGGCGAGCTCACCAATTCCACACACACTGCCACTCAGCCAGGCAGGTACAGAACTGTCTGATTAGGCACCGCCAAACTTCACATCGATAGCTAAAAGGCCGGGCAAATTTAGATTCAAACCTGTCTGACAGGATATTGATGTTTTGAACAGGTTTTGCGAGTCCCAACCAGGGATGTAACGGAGTGTAAACGCACAGGAACGCCATTTATGCACATTTTTATTTGTAAAATAGCGTTAATTCACCTTTTTATTTTTTAAATTATCGTTTAGCCACTTTTTATTACGTTCTCAGCGTCGATCAATGCTCAAGAGGCTTCTTGATCTGAGTTCTAATTGCACCTACCTCTGCAAACACGTGAAATCATGAGTGATTCATGTATGCTCATTATTGTTCACCTGCTCCCCCGGATTGGCCTTGTTAGCAACACCACAGATAGAATAATGAGGCAGATATTTCACAGGAAGTATAAATGTGAAGCATCCGGTTGCCGTTTCCACTCACTACCAAACATAGAGGTGAAAGGAAGCCCAGTGGCTGGCAGTGGGAGAAGATGGAGCGAGATAGATTTTGGCCGACATTCTACTAATTTTCTCATTAATGAAAAATTTGATCTCAATAGAGTTTTCTGTTTCCGAAACTAAAATCTTGCTACAATCAGAGTGGACTATGTTTTGTAGACTTGACTCTTTTGCAAAGTTGAAAAAAATAGCA
Source organism: Oncorhynchus keta (assembly GCF_023373465.1). Classification (NCBI taxonomy): domain Eukaryota; kingdom Metazoa; phylum Chordata; class Actinopteri; order Salmoniformes; family Salmonidae; genus Oncorhynchus; species Oncorhynchus keta. Next base: position 22,011,915 of record NC_068437.1, on the reverse strand, counting down.
TTGTTTAGAAGGAGTGCGAATTGACACGTGGACTTCATATGCAAATACATGCTAGAATGTGTCGATAGGCTCTCGCAAGCTCGTGCTTGGCTCTGCCCTCCTCCTTGCTTGTTCTGCTCTCTAGGATTCATTTGCTCCCATTGGAAATTACAGGCTGTGGTCTATCTTGGGGTAGTTATAAAAATCTTTGGCAGCACATTCATTCACCACTCTGTCCAACGGGAAACTCTTTTTACGACATAGGCAGAGAGGTGAAACAAACTACCTCATCCCAGATCTACAGTGGCAAGTAGCAGAGAGACGCCGCTGACAGTGGGAATTATTGTAAAAACCCTTGATTCCTGCCGTGTCAACAGACATCCCCAAACAAACCCCCCCACTCTCGGGAGGATGAGTGTACAACTTGTAAATAGTGGCTGATATTTCAGTCAGGTGTCTAGCTAGCTAGGTAGCTCAAGGGCTCTGGCTATTAGCCAGGTAGCAAGCTATAACTAGCTGGCTACAAGGAAGAAGTTCGAAGCTAACGTTTAACGTAGCCCGACCTCTGTAGGAGCGGATGACTGAAATTAAGCTAGCTATAATCAAAATATGGGCTACTATATGTTCTCATAACAAAATACCTTTTCTATATAGAGAGTAATGAGACAGACAGTGGAGACACATTACACAGAGAAGAGGAAGCATTGAAGCAAGTGGGTAGGGAGGTTAGTAGTACAGTGGTTCCCAAACTTGGGGTCGGGGACCCACATGGGGTCCCCTAACATGTAAATAGGGTCCCCTGAGAGAGTCTTTAATCTTATCAAAAACATTCTTAACTTGTTTCTCTTAAAATGGTTGCTGCTTTGCGTGATGTATTGTTGTCTCTACCTTTGTGCTGTGTTGTCAGGTGTTGCTGCCTTGCTATGTTGTTGTCTTAGATCTCTCTTTATCTAGTGTTGTCTCTCTTGTCGTGATGTGTGTTTTGTCATATATATATATATATTTTATCCCCGTCCCCGCAGGAGGCCTTTTGCCTTTTGGTAGGCCGTTATGGTAAATAAGAAGTTGTTCTTAACTGACTTGCTTAGTTAAATACTGGTTAAATAAAATAAATAAACAATTCTTGCCCTTTGTGCTGTTGTCTGTGACCAATAATGTTTGTACCCTGTTTTGTGCTGCTACCATGTTGTGCTGCTGCCATGTTGTGTTGCTACCATGTTGTTGTCATGTTGTGTCACTACCATGCTGTGTTGTCATGTGTTGCTGACATGCTATGTTGTTGTCTTACAGCAGGTCTCTCTTTATGTAGTGTTGTGGTGTATCTCTTTATGTAGTGTTGTGGTGTCTCTCTTTATGTAGTGTTGTGGTGTCTCTCTTTATGTAGTGTTGTGGTGTCTCTCTTTATGTAGTGTTGTGGTGTCTCTCTTTATGTAGTGTTGTGGTGTCTCTCTTTATGTAGTGTTGTGGTGTCTCTCTTTATATAGTGTTGTGGTGTCTCTCTTTATGTAGTGTTGTGGTGTCTCTCTTTATGTAGTGTTGTGGTGTCTCTCTTTATGTAGTGTTGTGGTGTCTCTCTTTATGTAGTGTTGTGGTGTCTCTCTTTATGTAGTGTTGTGGTGTCTCTCTTTATGTAGTGTTGTGGTGTCTCTCTTGTTGTGATGTGTTTTGTCCTATATTTTTATTTAATTTATTTGTATTTTTAAATCTCAGCCCCCGTCCCTGCAGGAGGCCTTTTGCCTTTTGGTAGGCCATCTTTGTAAATACGAATTTGTTCTTAACAGACTGCCTCGTTAAATATTGGTTAAATAAAAAAATATTAAGGGCCTTTTACACTGTCAAATTTCACTTTAAAGTCATTAGGGGTTGGGACAGCCTGTGGGACCTACAATTTTGTGAAATATTAAGACAATTTAAATAGGAAGACTATTAGGTACACTGAACAAAAATATGAACGCAACATGAAACAATTTCAAAGATTTTACTGAGTTACAATTCAAATAAGAAAATCAGTCAACATCATCAGTCCTGACTTACCACTCATGTATGTAACAAACAAGTTGTGAAACACTTATTATTGAGTAGAATTTATAAGTCTTTTTTTCATGAGGGTGTGGCAATATACTGCCATGTGTTGGCGACTAGAAACAATTGCATAATAGGAACTAATGCAAATTGAAAGTTCTTCAAAATAAACATTAGTGCTTGAAAAATTTGACTTGCCACTGTGTGTGTGAATCCTGCATACCTTCATACTGACCTTGTGCCATTCCAGGATATTCGGTAATACCGGCATCGTACACAAGGGATGCTATTTTTAAACTAAAAAATGCTACTCACAGTTTGCTGCACACACACAACAAATATTAGACAGCAATGCTCTTGATCCAGGAGGGGATTCTCTGCTGTTATCATGAGAAGCTTGATTTTGCAGGAAGATAACCACTTCGATAACTAGCTACTAAATTAGCAATTCAAATGCAGAGCATTTAGAACATTTTAGACAGTTAACTTAATAGTTATAAGATGTCGAGCTGGCAAACATTTAGTTGTGAATTCCATACCGTAACTAGATCCCCTGGTGCTTGCTGCACTACAGTGAGTAACTCACAAGGCCCGGTCTCTCGTCGTTTTGTGCTTGTAAACAAACACCATGTAACTGGGGACTACCGGTAAGCTCTATGATAAAACATGATGTGACAGGTGAAATAAAGAATGCAATCTGCTTTATCTCCTAACGTGTTGCACAAGTTGACTGCAGGTTAAAAAAAAAAATGTTTTAAGTAGCTACAAATATTCAAATTTATGAATAAAAATTAAGAAATAGTTTCAACTGTATTGATGGTATTGCAAAAACATGCTGTGGCTATTTGGAAATCCCCCTGTAATATGGTAACGTTATATACGTATACCGCACAAGCCTAGTGATTATCCGCTAGGCTAAGGCAGACAGCAGGTGGTTTCCACAGACAGAATGTGAGCTCCACACTTGCAGCATGACACCTCCACATGAAGGAAGGCCTGCAAAATAACGATGTGTCCCGCTTTCTTCCGTCTCACTTCAAACACACACAGACACAGAGATTTACACACATATGGCTGCACATACACTCTTGAGATCTGTCAAACTCCTATTTCACATCTGCCTGCCCACTCTTATGTTCATGCATATTTTACATGTATTACTCTTTTATCCCATTCCCTAAGCCCACAGTACTTCCAAATCCACCCACTCCCACTTGCCCAGACACTCTAGGATGCACAAATAGTGCATTCGAACACGCACACACGTTCCAATACATTCTTCTCAGCATGGTCACCCTGTCATAAAATACTCTACAGTTTTTCTTTAGCTTTCATATTTGAATACTAATTGAACACAGAGAGCAGGGGGCCAGGTAGTTCTCCACTGCATCAGGCAGATGTGTAGTGACGATATGACCATTCTTCGATATGACCATTCTTCCATTCTTCCTGTCTTTCACTGGAACGCCCTTTAAAATGTCGCCGTCGTAACGCTCAGACGAGACAATATGGCCACTGACTGTCTTCCAGCCTTCTAATGTTGTTGCCCTCCTGCTGTTCCAGATGTTCTTACTGTATGGTGTCTTATTTCCCTATAAATTGCTTTGATATTGTTTATCTATCCCCTGCCGAGGTTGAGCGGCAGTGACATTCTAAAGTGACAGTATAGGTTCTGCATGTCGCCAGGCTCTCGTCAGGCTCGGCTGTCCCATAAATGTGATTGAGTTCATGACTAACAAAGATTGTATCTATTCTGACAGTGGCCCCCAGATAGAATTGAATTAACAGTTTGACACCAGGAGGAAAGCACTTGTCCCTGGGGTATAGTGAATACTTAGCAGAGACATTACATCTAATGGGCCCTGTACCGGAGGACCTGCCAAACCCATATCATCCCCAGCATACTGTACTGTACACCTCATCTCCATATTACTGTCCTGCTAAATGGTTAGCTAATGGTTGACAGACCAAACCAAAACTACTATAAGTGTTTATGATTGACCCCCACCTCTAATAAGGATTTGTTACCAACCATCAATACCAGACATACAGTACAATCAGAGATCAGCCTAAGTGTTCTGCAGGAAGTCCTGTGCATATTCTCCTGCTGTGTAAGGCCGGGACGATACCAGTATTGCGATGCTCATTAGTATCGTGGCAAGGAAACAAAACACAAAGCGGATTTAACTTCTTTAGGAAAATCTCCCTAATGTTGCAAACAAACATCATTATATTGTCATCTAGTCACATTTGTTTATTTTCCAAGCTATATCACACAATATTTGACATACAGCAGGTTTTTAAAGGACCAAAGAGTTTGGTCTGCTTCGTGTTTTCTTTTTTTCCATGGAAAAAATATTGGTATCGTTACATCCCTACTGCTGTGCCATTACAGCACATTCTCCTAGCCACCCTGTGGCATCAGAAGACAGCATAATGATGACCTCTGGGATCCTCGGCTCCTGGATTAGCATATCTCCTCCCTTTTACATGATTATCAGGCTAATTTATTGTCATGAATCTCCTTTATGTCATCAACAAACGGCATCCTATCCCATAATTATCACATCCATATCCCTGACCTGATGATGAGTGAGACAAAGCATCTATCTGTTTCTCCACATGGCTGGCTACCTTGAGCTCTCTCTCTCTCTCTCTCTCTCTCTCTCTCTCTCTCTCTCTCTCTCTCTCTCTCTCTCTCTCTCTCTCTCTCTCTCTCTCTCTCTCCCTCTCTCTCTCTCTCTCTCTCTCTCTCTCTCTCTCTCTCTCTCTCTCTCTCTCTCTCTCCTCCTCCTCTCCCTCTCTCCCTCTCTCCTCTCCCTCCCCTCCCTCTCCCTCTCCCTCTCCCTCTCCCTCTCCCTCTCCCTTCTCCGGCCGGCCATTACAGTTTTGAGAAATGTCTTAATTGCATTGAACTTTTAGTTCAATAACAACAGAGAGGACCCAGCGACTGGAGTAGTGGATAAAGATGTCTCTGAAGAGGCTCTATTGATTCTAAAATACATTTTCCTCTCTTGTTATAAATGACATTTAAAATGGGATGATTTCTTTTCTGTTGCACAATAGGTTATGTAGGCTACTGCGACAGGTAGCCTAGTGATTAGAGCGTTGGGCCAGTAACTGAAAGGTAGGTGGTTTGAATACCCGAGCTGACAAGGTGAAAAATCTGTCGATGTGCCCTTGAGCAAGGTACTTAACCCTACTTTGCTCCAGGGGTGTCGTACTACTATGGCTGACCCTGTAAAACAATTTCACTGCACCTATCTGGTGTTTGTGACAATATAAATACATAATCAATACCAATAATATGCCCATTATGAGAAGAAGTATGTTGTGAATTTTCTAAACTCTTAGTACACAACTCCAAACTGGTAACACTCATATTCAAAACCTTTTATTTCTGCATTCGTTTTCTTTGAAGACTTCTTTCACTACACAACCATTGATCCAAAATATAAGGTTATTGTGAAATACCATAAGAACATTGGTTTAATCACCAAAACACAACACAGTGATATCTTCTCCCTTTACCAATTTAACAACCAGTTAATCCAATAGCAAAAGAGTGCAAGATACATGTTTAAAAACTGCCCTTTGAATGCAATATGCTATAGTACTGTAAATTACAGTACATTACACTGTTTTCACATTAGATAATACACTTGCACTACATCTTTTGCAATCATTGATCCAAAAAGTAAACGTATTGTTTAGATATAATTACAACAGGTGTACTGTAATCAAATGAAAAAAAAAATGAAAGAAACATCATGTTTAGCAGGCAGTCTTGAGCATTTGGCCATAGGTTCTCATCGACATCGCTCTAAATGTCTTCATTGTTCATGCACCTGGGGAAAAACCTCTGGGTCAGCAGAAGCTGGTGGGAGGAGCTATATGGAGCTATAGAAGGCAGGTTCATTGTAACGACTGGAATGGCATCAATGGAATCGTGCCAAACGCCATAGAAATAGAATCAATAGAACAGGTTTGGAAGCTCTAACCCTGGCAATTTGACTGGTAAACTCATAGATGTGGTAAAGAGGTCATTGGAACGCAGATCATGGGGGATAGAAGAAGGATGCCGGATTGGTGCAAATACAACAAAGTGGATATTTGTCAAATCCCTCATGATTGATTGATTGTAAAGCCACATGCTTCCCATCTGAAACAGTTCAGAACAGTTTGTATAGATATTCTGACTATGTTTTGTGAAATATTTGTTTGTTTTGGTGTTCGACAAGGTTTTGGTGTTCGACAAGGCTGTTCGTGAAACACATTTTTTGGGGGGGGGCACATTTCGAATCAAATCAAAGTTTATTTGTCACGTGCGCCGAATACAACAGGTGTAGGTAGACCTTACTGTGAAATGCTTCCTTACAGGCTCTAACCAATAGTGCGGATAAAAAAAAGTATGTGTGTGTGTGTGTGTGTGTGTGTGTGTGTGTGTGTGTGTGTGTGTGTGTGTGTGTGTGTGTGTGTGTGTGTGTGTGTGTGTGTGTGTGTGTGTGTGTGTGTGTGTGTGTGTGTGTAAGTAAAGAAATAAAACAACAGTAAAAAGACATTTGAAAATAAGAGTAGCAAGGCTATATACAGACACCGGTTAGTCAGGCTTATTGAGGTAGTATGTACATGTAGGTATGGTTAAAGTGACTATCCGTATATGATGAACAGAGAGTAGCAGTAGCGTAAAAAGAGGGGTTGGCGGGTGGTGGGACACGGCCCTTCGTCGGTGATTGGTCAACTGTAGGGGTGACACGAGTTTCTTCTTCTACTCGATTCAGCCCAAAACTCAGTGTTCATTCAACATGGCGACTGATAACTTCGAGCATCTATTGACCGAGGAGGTACAAAAGTACCTTCACCTCTACAATTCTATCCATGCATTATACAAAGACCAGAATGTAAAGACCAATTCATGGAGGGACATTGTGGTGACGCTGCGGTCGGACCCAACCACTTTGTTGAAAAAGTGGGGTAGGGTTTGAGACCAATGCGTAAAGGCAAATAAAAGAACCCAGGGCCACAGTGGAGATGCCGGCTTCCCTAGCTTGTTCGGCACGTGAAGCATGGGATGACTGAAAGTAATTTACTGTATTCACCAGAGGATTAGGTATTTGGTTGTATATTAGTCGAGTAGCCATGTTTTCTAACAATAGATAGCCAGCTAGCGCTATCTACTTGGCTGGCTAGTGGCTAGCTAACCTAGAAGCATACCTGTGCAGAGAAAGCAAGCTGGCAAATTAAACTAGAGAGCTTTGCAACTTTTTGATCAAACATAATTTTGTTCAAGAAACAATATCATAAGCTTCCCACATTCTTAACACCGAAGTCAAAGTTTGGTAGCAAGGTCCAGCTAGCTAAAAAGTTGCAAATGTTTAAGCAGAGTTGAGTAGCTGCAGTAGGTCAAGCCTACTCAACTCTGCTCAAACATTTGCAACATTATAATCTATTGTAGTCTCGGTTAATGATGTTTGATGTGATGTTCATTGATAGTTTGCGATGGTTTGGATGTGTACTATACAGTCCTCCACTTTTTTATTTTTCAAGGCACAAACACCAGCGAATGGAAACAGCATCCATTTTTGTTCTCTGTGCCCCAGCACTGCCTGTACACCGGCTCCCAGCACATCCTCTGCCCCCAGCACTGCCTGTACACCGGCTCCCAGCACATCCTCTGCCCCTAGCACTGCCTGTACACCGGCTCCCAGCACATCCTCTGCCCCTAGCACTGCCTGTACACCGGCTCCCAGCACATCCTCTGCTCCCAGCACTGCCTGTACACCGGCTCCCAGCACATCCTCTGCCCCTAGCACTGCCTGTACACCGGCTCCCAGCACATCCTCTGCCCCTAGCACTGCCTGTACACCGGCTCCCAGCACATCCTCTGCCCCTAGCACTGCCTGTACACCGGCTCCCAGCACATCCTCTCCTCCCAGCACTGCCTGTACACCGGCTCCCAGCACATCCTCTGCCCCTAGCACTGCCTGTACACCGGCTCCCAGCACATCCTCTGCCCCCAGCACTGCCTGTACACCGGCTCCCAGCACATCCTCTGCCCCTAGCACTGCCTGTACACCGGCTCCCAGCACATCCTCTGCCCCTAGCACTGCCTGTACACCGGCTCCCAGCACATCCTCTGCTCCCAGCACTGCCTGTACACCGGCTCCCAGCACATCCTCTGCCCCTAGCACTGCCTGTACACCGGCTCCCAGCACATCCTCTGCCCCTAGCACTGCCTGTACACCGGCTCCCAGCACATCCTCTGCCCCTAGCACTGCCTGTACACCGGCTCCCAGCACATCCTCTCCTCCCAGCACTGCCTGTACACCGGCTCCCAGCACATCCTCTGCCCCTAGCACTGCCTGTACACCGGCTCCCAGCACATCCTCTGCCCCCAGCACTGCCTGTACACCGGCTCCCAGCACATCCTCTGCTCCCAGCACTGCCTGTACACCGGCTCCCAGCACATCCTCTGCCCCTAGCACTGCCTGTACACCGGCTCCCAGCACATCCTCTGCTCCCAGCACTGCCTGTACACCGGCTCCCAGCACACCCTCTGCCCCGAGCACTGCCTGTACACCGGCTCCCAGCACATCCTCTGCCCCTAGCACTGCCTGTACACCGGCTCCCAGCACATCCTCTGCCCCCAGCACTGCCTGTACACCGGCTCCCAGCACATCCTCTGCCCCCAGCACTGCCTGTACACCGGCTCCCAGCACATCCTCTGCCCCCAGCACTGCCTGTACACCGGCTCCCAGCACATCCTCTGCCCCTAGCACTGCCTGTACACCGGCTCCCAGCACATCCTCTGCTCCCAGCACTGCCTGTACACCGGCTCCCAGCACATCCTCTGCCCCTAGCACTGCCTGTACACCGGCTCCCAGCACATCCTCTGCCCCTAGCACTGCCTGTACACCGGCTCCCAGCACATCCTCTGCCCCTAGCACTGCCTGTACACCGGCTCCCAGCACATCCTCTCCTCCCAGCACTGCCTGTACACCGGCTCCCAGCACATCCTCTGCCCCTAGCACTGCCTGTACACCGGCTGCCTGTACACCGGCTCCCAGCACATCCTCTGCCCCAGCACTGCCTGTACACCGGCTCCCAGCACATCCTCTGCTCCCAGCACTGCCTGTACACCGGCTCCCAGCACATCCTCTGCCCCTAGCACTGCCTGTACACCGGCTCCCAGCACATCCTCTGCTCCCAGCACTGCCTGTACACCGGCTCCCAGCACACCCTCTGCCCCGAGCACTGCCTGTACACCGGCTCCCAGCACATCCTCTGCCCCTAGCACTGCCTGTACACCGGCTCCCAGCACATCCTCTGCCCCCAGCACTGCCTGTACACCGGCTCCCAGCACATCCTCTGCCCCCAGCACTGCCTGTACACCGGCTCCCAGCACATCCTCTGCCCCCAGCACTGCCTGTACACCGGCTCCCAGCACATCCTCTGCCCCCAGCACTGCCTGTACACCGGCTCCCAGCACATCCTCTGCCCCCAGCACTGCCTGTACACCGGCTCCCAGCACATCCTCTGCCCCAGCACTGCCTGTACACCGGCTCCCAGCACATCCTCTGCCCCCAGCACTGCCTGTACACCGGCTCCCAGCACATCCTCTGCCCCCAGCACTGCCTGTACACCGGCTCCCAGCACATCCTCTGCCCCCAGCACTGCCTGTACACCGGCTCCCAGCACATCCTCTGCCCCCAGCACTGCCTGTACACCGGCCCCCAGTACATCCTCTGCCCCCAGTACTGACTGGTAATTGGCCTCGAGCCCATCTCCCACAATGAGCTGCAGTGCATAATTGGAAACAGTTCTCCTTGCAGGACCTGGGAAGCTCTATCCTGGGCCCACCTCCAAGACCTATGACACTGGCTTGCTCTTCACCAATAACACAGAGCAGCAGCAGTAGTAGCAGGGGTGTGAGGAGGAGGGAGAAAAGAGATGTAGACAGCCCTTATCACATGACAAAGGCAATGCAAATGATTGAAGACCGATCTCAAGATTTGTTCCAAAATATTCATATTGTACATAAATATTTGTATCTACACTGACACTTACATTTTATTCCATATTTGTTGTTGAAATTTGTTGTTTACATGTCTGTTCTTAGCAGAGACTCTTGTACTATGGTTCATAAATATTTATATTGTTCATAAATATTTGTATCTACGCTCTGACACTTTAATTTTATTCCATAGACACTTTTGTTGTTCACATGTCTGTTCTCAGCAGACACTTTTGTATTGTGGTTTGCTTACAGAGCCCAGAAGCAAAAATAAAGGTATATTTTTGTATGCTGCAAAACCTGAATTTCGTCATCTAAATACAAGGTGTTTCAATGCATTCTATTTGAATATCAAGTGCTGACAATGTAAAGAGCTGTGTGCCACATACTTTACAGGTTTTCTTCTATTGTGTGGTGTAGTTCAATCTAATCTAAATTAATGTAGACATCATAGAATCAGCTTTCATTTAATTAACAATATTAAAACTCTACATTTTAGTACAAAGTACTTTGTTCACAGTGCACACATAAATAAATGTGAGTCTGTGTGCATCCATTAAGAGGTGTGTGTGTGTGAGCAGTCAAAACAAAGTCCTATTCTGCATGATTTGCTGGCCTTGGGTTGAGTTTTCCACTCCTAACCATGTCTTCCTGCCATGGCACACATCCAGGGGGGGAAAGGAAGTCCATGAGCTTGTTTCCTGTTTTCCCTTGTAAGCTGTGTCGCTCTGGCACGAGAGAGTCTCCCTGGCTCTTGGAGATTGTTGTCCCCTGACACAACCCTCCTCCACTCTCCAGGTTGGTATTTTCCAGAAGGGAAGTACGTAATCTTGCTTTTGGCTGATGAACTTCATCCGTGGAGGAGGGGTAGTTGTGGAGGGCCACACATGCCTTCACAATGTCCTAAGCCTTTTACATTTACATTTAAGTCATTTAGCAGACGCTCTTATCCAGAGCGACTTACAAATTGGTGCATTCACCTTATGACATCCAGTGGAACAGCCACTTTACAATAGTGCATCTAAATCTTTTAAGGGGGGTGAGAAGGATTACTTTATCCTATCCTAGGTATTCCTTAAAGAGGTGGGGTTTCAGGTGTCTCCGGAAGGTGGTGATTGACTCCGCTGTCCTGGCGTCGTGCGGGAGTGTGTTCCACCATTGGGGAGCCAGAGCAGCGAACAGTTTTGACTGGGCTGAGCGGGAACTGTACTTCCTCAGTGGTAGGGAGGCGAGCAGGGTCTGCGGCGTTCTGGATGATTTGTAGGGGTTTAATGGCACAGGCAGGGAGCCCAGCCAACAGCGAGTTGCAGTAATCCAGACGGGAGATGACAAGTGCCTGGATTAGGACCTGCGCCGCTTCCTGTGTGAGGCAGGGTCGTACTCTGCGGATGTTGTAGAGCATGAACCTACAGGAACGGGCCACCGCCTTGATGTTAGTTGAGAACGACAGGGTGTTGTCCAGGATCACGCCAAGGTTCTTAGCGCTCTGGGAGGAGGACACAATGGAGTTGTCAACCGTGATGGCGAGATCATGGAACGGGCAGTCCTTCCCCGGGAGGAAGAGCAGCTCCGTCTTGCCGAGGTTCAGCTTGAGGTGGTGATCCATCATCCACACTGATATGTCTGCCAGACATGCAGAGATGCGATTCACCACCTGGTCATCAGAAGGAGGAAAGGAGAAGATTAATTGTGTGTCGTCTGCATAGCAATGATAGGAGAGACCATGTGAGGTTATGACAGAGCCAAGTGACTTGGTGTATAGCGAGAATAGGAGAGGGCCTAGAACAGAGCCCTGGGGACACCAGTGGTGAGAGCGCGTGGTGAGGAGACAGATTCTCGCCACGCCACCTGGCTTCCAGTTGAAGCTCGCATCCGCTACAAGACCATGGTGCTCGCCTACGGAGCTGTGAGGGGAACGGCACCTCAGTACCTCCAGGCTCTGATCAGGCCCTACACCCAAACAAGGGCACTGCGTTCATCCACCTCTGGCCTGCTCGCCTCCCTACCACTGAGGAAGTACAGTTCCCGCTCAGCCCAGTCAAAACTGTTCGCTGCTCTGGCCCCCAATGGTGGAACAAACTCCCTCACGACGCCAGGACAGCGGAGTCAATCACCACCTTCCGGAGACACCTGAAACCCCACCTCTTCAAGGAATACCTAGGATAGGGTAAGTAAGGGTAAGTAATCCTTCTCACCCCCCCCTTCTCCCCCAACAAGATTTAGATGCAAGTGGCTGTTCCACTGGTGGTCATAAGGTGTATGCACCAATTTGTAAGTCGCTCTGGATAAGAGCGTCTGCTAAATGACTTAAATGTAAATGTAAATGTAATGTAAAATGGTAGGAGCGACCTGTCAGGTAGGACGCAATCCAAGCGTGGGCCGCGCCGGAGATGCCCAACTCGGAGAGGGTGGAGAGGAGGATCTGATGGTTCACAGTATCGAAGGCAGCCGATAGGTCTAGAAGGATGAGAGCAGAGGAGAGAGAGTTAGCTTTAGCGGTGCAGAGCGCCTCCGTGATACAGAGAAGAGCAGTCTCAGTTGAATGACTAGTCTTGAAACATGACTGATTTGGATCAAGAAGGTCATTCTGAGAGAGATAGCGGGAGAGCTGGCCAAGGACGGCACGTTCAAGAGTTTTGGAGAGAAAAGAAAGAAGGGATACTGGTCTGTAGTTGTTGACATCGGAGGGATCGAGTGTAGGTTTTTTCAGAAGGGGTGCAACTCTCGCTCTCTTGAAGACGGAAGGGACGTAGCCAGCGGTCAGGGATGAGTTGATGAGCGAGGTGAGGTAAGGGAGAAGGTCTCCGGAAATGGTCTGGAGAAGAGAGGAGGGGATAGGGTCGAGCGGGCAGGTTGTTGGGCGGCCGGCCGTCACAAGACGCGAGATTTCATCTGGAGAGAGGGGAGAAAGAGGTCAGAGCACCGGGTAGGGCAGTGTGAGCAGAACCAGCGGTGTCGTTTGACTTAGCAAACGAGGATCGGATGTCGTCGACCTTCTTTTCAAAATGGTTGACGAAGTCATCTGCAGAGAGGGAGGAGGGGGAGGGGAGGAGGATTCAGAAGGGAGGAGAAGGTGGCAAAGAGCTTCCTAGGGTTAGAGGCAGATGCTTGGAATTTAGAGTGGTAGAAAGTGGCTTTAGCAGCAGAGACAGAGGAGGAAAATGTAGAGAGGAGGGAGCGAAAGGATGCCAGGTCCGCAGGGAGGCGAGTTTTCCTCCATTTCCGCTCGGCTGCCCGGAGCCCCGTTCTGTGAACTCGCAATGAGTCGTCGAGCCACGGAGCGGGAGGGGAGGACCGAGCCGGCCTGGAAGATAGGGGACATAGAGAGTCAAAGGATGCAGAAAGGGAGGAGAGGAGGGTTGAGGAGGCAGAATCAGGAGATAGGTTGGAGAAGGTTTGAGCAGAGGGAAGAGATGATAGGATGGAAGAGGAGAGAGTAGCGGGGGAGAGAGAGCCCCTTTTCAGGGGTACATGTGATTGGACGACCAAGAATCCAGATGTTTGCAGCCATGATGCTGAATCCATTCTCTATGACTCTTCGACAACGAGAGTGGCGGTAGTTGTAGGTAAGGCCAGGTTCATTGAGATGGACAGCGTTGAATGATCCCCTGTAGGAAAGGCTACAAAGTCATACTTCAGGGCAAGCCAAAGGGCTTTGCAAGACCTCCGATACAATACTGCACACCGTAGATTAATCAATTCTGTAGCTGCTCGCTACAGCCTGCTGTGAATTTCCAGAGGTAAGAACCCGAAGCGTCACGACAGTTTTTCAATAACATCAATTGGGGAACGCAGATTTGTTGGACCAGTATTGCATACACCCCATCCATTGTTCTTTCTCTGTGGAGTGCACTGACAATCTTATTTGTCTCCGTATCTCGCCTATTGTATGTGTTACTAGGTATATCAAATCTAGTAGATCCTGGGCAATTTGCACAACCTCCATTTTCTCGCAAGTGTCTCTGTGTGCACTATTTTATTTTTCCGCATGTTTTTTCCTTGTTTGGCTGTGTCGTCACTTCCTTGTTATGCCGTAGATGGCTATTCCCAGCTCATCGACCTCTACTGTCCCGGGGTAATGTTACCTCTTTCCCCCCTTTTTGTAGTTTTCCAAGCGACCGTCTTCGAATAAAATAAAGTTGTATGTGTCACATGCTTCGTAAACAACAGGTGTAGAATAACAGTGAAATGCTTGTTGTTAGTCTACACCTGTTGTTTACGATGTATGTGACACATTTTGTTGGCTAGCCGCCAACCAAACTGAAGCATGCTGATGCCTTAACAGGTCCACAATGCGTTTACGAAAGTCCAATTTTTATATATTTGTCTGTTTTCACTGGATTACCCCATTGACTCACATCAAATGTCTTGTTTTCTGCTTGTTTTAGTCAATTACAAAACTACATTTAAGCAAAGTGCAATATGTCTAAAGATTACTTTTTAGCATTGCCTTCTGCAGAGTGTTTTAACTGCTTACAAAACGTAATATTGTAAGGCTTCCCTCATGCCCATTTTCATGATGGTGCGAGCAGCCACATGAGTGACAACAACACAAATAAGCAGACTATACAGCTACAAGTAGTGAGTGGTGTTACAAACAGACTATACTAAACAAGTAGTGAGTGGTGTTACAAACAGACTATACAGCTACAAGTAGTGAGTGGTGTTACAAACAGACTATACAGCTACAAGTAGTGAGTGGTGTTACAAACAGACTATACTAAACAAGTTAAATGTCTTACCTGTGAGGAAATGTTTTCCACTCACATAGGTGGTACATGTAGCCTACTTGGACCCCGGGTCCCCACACATTTCCCACGCCAAATAGCCTGGGCTCTTCTAGCAGGCTCTATTATCCTACGTGGGAGCATTGTAATCCGTAGGTCGGGATTCTTGACCTGGTTACATGTACATTGAACAACACAGCAGCTTTTCGGCATGTTTTGTTATTTCTGTATAACAAAAAAACAACAATGAAGTTGGTTATTTTACAATGAGGGTAAATGGGAAAATGTTTGTTTTCCACAATTGTTTGGGCTTGTTCAAAGGGAATTCCTTATTATACATGAATATCGACTCAGACTATGGCTGCTTGCTATTATTATTGAGATGTGATCACTTCCATAGATGCGGGAAAGAGGTAAATCAGGCTCGACCAATGGATGGAAATGCGTGGGGGAAAGGGCCAATGGCGGATGGATAGATAGACATAGATTTATTTGACAATTTAAAACACAATACAACCACATGTGGATAATGCATTCACAATCATCAACGACACTATTTTTTTTTTAAATCTACAGCATTTCTATTGTGGGCCTATGGTTTTCGGCGCCGACAGAGATGGCCGCCGCGCTTCACGTTCATAGGAATCCATGCAGTATTTTTTTTACCTGTTATTTCTTACAGTGGTACCCAAGGTAATCTTAGGTTTTATTACATACAGTCGGGAGGAACTACTGGATATAGGAGCAACATCAACTCACCAGCATTACGATCAGGAATAGGACTTTCCCAAAGTGGATCCTCTGTTTTGCCCACCACTCAGGACAATGGATCGGATCCCAGCCGGCGAACCAAAACAACGACGCCGTAAAAGGGGCAGACGAAACAGTCTTCTGGTCAGGCTCCGGAGACGGGCACATCGCGCACCACTCCCGAGCATACTACTCGCCAACGTCCAGTCTCTTGACAACAAGGTAGATGAAATCCGAGCAAGGGTAGCATTCCAGAGAACGTTCTTTGCTTCACGGAAACATGGCTCACTCGAGACATGCTATCGGAGTCGGTACAGCCAGCATCGCGCCGACAGAAACAAGCATCTTTCTGGTAAGAAGGGCGGGGGGGTATGCCTTATGATTAATGAGACATGGTGTGATCATAACAACATACAGGAACTCAAGTCCTTCTGTTCACCTGACTTGGAATTCCTCACAATCAAATGTCGACCGCATTATCTACCAAGAGAATTCACTTCGATTATAATCACAGCCGCATATATTCCCCCCCAAGCAGACACATCGATGGCCCTGAACGAACTTCATTTGACACTATGTAAACTGGAAATGACATATCCTGAGGCTGCATTCATTGTAGCTGGGGATTTTAACAAGGCTAATCTGAAAACAAGACTCCCTAAATTCTATCAGCATATCGATTGTGCAACCAGGGCTGGCAAAACCAGTTAGAATACCAAAAATTGTTATTCTAACTTCCGCAACGCATATAAGGCCCTCCCCCGCCCTCCTTTCGGAAAAGCTGAACACGACTCCATTCTGTTCCTTCCAGCCTATAGACAGAAACTAAAACAGGAAGCTCCCGTGCTCAGGTCTGTTCAACGCTAGTCCGACCATTCTGATTCCGCGCTTCAAGATTGCTTTGATCACGTGAACTGGGATATGTTCCGCATTGCGTCAAACAACAACATTGACGAATACGCTGATTCGGTGAGCGAGTTTATTAGCAACTGCATCGGAGATGTCGTACCCACAGCAACTATTAAAACGTTCCCAAACCTGAAACCGTGGATTGATGGCAGCATTAATGCCCAAACTGAAAGTGCGAACCACAGCTTTGAATCATGTCAAGGTGACCGGAAACATGACCGAATACAAACAGTGTAGCTAGGCAATCAAACAAGCTAAGCTTCAGTATAGAGACAAAGTAGAGTCGCAATTCAACGGCTCAGACACAAGAGGTATGTGGCATGGTCTACAGTCAATCACGGATTACAAAAAGAAAACCAGCCCCGTCGCGGAGCAGGATGTCTTGCTCCCAGACAGACTAAACAACTTCTTTGCTCGCTTTGAGGACAATATAGTGCCACGGACACGGCCCGCTACCAAAATGCAGCCGACGTGAGTAAAACATTTAAACGTGTTAACCCTCGCAAGGCTGATGGCCCAGACGGCATTCCCAGCCGCGTCCTCAGAGCATGCGCAGACCAGCTGGCTGGTGTGTTTACGGACATATTTAATCAATCCTTAACCCAGTCTGCTGTTCCCACATGCTTAAAGAGGGCCACCATTGTTCCTGTTCCCAAGAAAGCTAAGGTAACTGTGCTAAACGACTACTGCCCCGTAGCGCTCACTTCCGTCATCATGAAGTACTTTGAGAGACTAGTCAAGGACCATATCACCTCCACCCTACCTGACACCCTAGACCCACTCCAATTTGCTTACCGCCCCAATAGGTCCACAGACGACGCAATCGCAACCACACTGCACACTGCCCTAACCCATTTGGACAAGAGGAATAACTATGTGAGAATGCTGTTCAACGACTACAGCTCAGCAGTTATCACCATAGTACCCTCCAAACTCATCATCAAGCTTGAGACCCTGGGTCTAGACCCCGCCCTGTGCAACTGACTTTGACTACCAACACCGATTTCTGTACTCTAGCTATGTTAACCAGTTTAAACAAATGGGAGTTAGCATTTAGCAGTCACTTCTTCTAATCCCGAAATGTTATGCAGCGAAAACAGCCACATACAGTGTGCATTTGGAAAGTATTCAGACCCTTTCCATCTTTCCACATTGTGTTACTTTACAGCCTTATTCTAAAATTGATTAAATACTTTTTTTGCTCATCAATTTACACACAATAGCCCATAATGACAAAGCAAAAACTGTTTATTTTTTGTTTTTTGCAAATGTATAAAACAATTAATATTAAAATATACATTTACATAAGTATTCAGACCCTTTACTCAGTACTTTGTTAAAGCACCTTTGGCAGCGATTACATCCTTGAGTCTTCTTGGGTATGATGCTACAAGCTTATCACACCTGTATTTGGGGAGTTTCTCCCATTCTTCTCTGCAGATCCTCTCAAGCGCTGTCATGTTGGATGGGGAGCGTCGCTGCACAGCTTTTTTCTGGTCTCTACAGAGATGTTCGATTGTGTTTCAAGTCCGGGCTCTGGCTGGGCCACTCAAATACATTCAGAGGCTTGGAAGGTAAACCTACGCCCTAGTCTGAGGTCCTGAGCGTTCTGGAGTAGGCTTTCATCAAGGATCTATCTGTTTGCTCAGTTCATCTTTCCCTCGATCCTGACTAGTCTCCCAGTCTTTGCCGCTGAAAAACATCCCAGCAGCGTGATGGGATGATGCCAGGTTTCCACCAGAGGTGATGCTTGGCATTCAGACCAAAGAGTTCAATCTTGGTTTCATCAGACCAGAGAATCTACGGAAAGATCCTTCAACCTCATGGCTTAGTTTTTGCTTTGACATGCACTGTCAACTGTGGGACCTTATATAGACAGATGTGTGCTTTTCCAAATCATGTCCAATCAATTGAATTCACCACAATCAAGTTGTAGAAACATCTCAAGGATGGTCAATGGAAACAGGATGGACCTGAGTTCAATTTTGACACTCATAGCAAAGGATCTGAATACTTTTATGCAAGTAAGGTATTTCAGTTTTTATTTTGTATATATTTTCACACACACAAAAAAAAAAACTATTTTCACTTTGTCATTACGGGTTATTGGTGTAGATTGATGAGGATTTTAAAAAAATGTAATCCATTTTAGAATAGTGCTATAACGTAACAAAATGTGGAAAAAGTCAAGGGGTCTGAATAATTTCCAAATGCACTGCATGTCTGCTGCAGTGGGACAAGAGAGAACCATGTGAAAACAAGTTTTGATCAGTCATGGAAATAGGAGCGCTAAAAACTGGCTCCCTATGGAGTTAAAATGAAGATGGAGAACAAGCTATCGTATGAAGGACAAATACTGGAGGTAGGTGCAGGTACAGGTAACTAATACAAAAATCAGATTGGGATATTGTCAAAACGATACGATATACCGTCAAAGGTAATATCCCGATACGTAACTGTATCGATTTTTGCCTCCATAACTATACATTAAGGTATTAGAGTACTGAACTGGCCTATGCAATTTTAGTTAAGCAGTTTCATGACATAAAAAAAGTAATGTGAGTAAAAGTAATGTGAGTAAGTAATATGAGCATTGCATTGTGAAAGACATTTGCTTTATGCACATGTATTGCCATGTGAAACATTTATTTCTAGATGAAACACTAATTAAAGATAGACTACGCAGAAATCACTCCGACAATTCCTGATTGTTTTTAAATTCTATTAGTTTGCCTAATTTTAGTTTGTGACAAAACAAGCAGTCATAGTGTAGAGAGTCATTGTACCATCTAAACCGCTGTGAAATATCTTTTCCAAAACCAAAAATATAGTATTTTTAGCTGTTTGAAGCTGGTGTACAAGATCGAAAGTAAAAGACTCAAAAAATGAAACTTAAAAACGGGAAGCACAGAAATAGCGCATACTGTAGAACAGATCTACCGCATCATAGACTTGCTTCCAAATAGAATGAACAATCTACTGTATAACTCACATTTCTATGTGAATTTAGTCGGGTAGCCCAAAAAGTTACATATTGTAGCTGGTGAAAAGGTGACTGTGTGATTTTGTGTATTGTACTTGAAAACAACTGCCTTTTTGATGAACTGTTTTGAAGTTTGTACTAAGAGTTGTGAAAATATACCACATATTTGTGATTGAAATAAACTGTAATAGTTTTCAGACTGCAATGTTAGTATTATTGTACAGTTTTGTTTAGGAGCTACCATCAGAAACTACCAATCATTTTGCACTGGGATGGTTGTCATGTCTGCCGCACGAAAAAAAATGTGAATAGAATCATTTGAATGACACCATGTCACTGCATGGGTGTGTGCAGTGATAATATTACATGACCCCTGTATGACCTCTCGTCTGAACAGTGATGAGATACAGTGACACCTTTTTAAATGATGCATGTGTCTTAGATAAGTCACAGAAGGTGAGAATGCTTGCTCCCTCTCTCCTTTGAGCAGGGGATTGATGGATGGATGAGAGAATGTGGGGTGAAAGAGTGATAATGGCAGGCGAGGGGACTGGGAGTGACGGGTGGATGGACTTGTAGGTGGGCCAGGACTGGCAGGCTACTGCCAAGCCTTCTGACGCCCCCTAGAGCCTCCCTCCACTGCTTTCCAATACCACCCCTGTCTGGCTGTCTGTCCCTGTTGTGGCCTTTCGCAGACAGATACTGTATACTAATACACAACTGTCCTGTCTGTGCTCCCTCTTAGCAGTACCCACTCTGCTCTCTGCCAAAGCACATAAAACCATGCTGATAGTCTATAATTACCTTAAGAGTGAGGCTATGTTCTGTGAGGACAAAAACTGATCTGAACAGCTCTCTGCAGAAAGGAAATGCATTTTGTTTTGTCTTGTGTTTTGCACAACAGCTGATAAAACACTGTGAAAGTATGAAAAAAGTGTTATTTCCTGATAGTTGCTGGTTGAAAATATAATCTACACAGGACCTTCTAATTACACCTGTTGCATTCATACAGTTGAAGTGGGAAGTTTACATACACCTTAGCCAAATACATTTATACTCAGTTTTCACAATTCCTGACATTTAATCCCAGTAAAAAAATCCCGATTTTTATGTCAGTTAGGATCACCACTTTATTTTAAGAATGTGAAATGTCTGAATAATAGTAGAGAGAGTGATTTATTTCAGCTTTTATTTCTTTCATCACATTCCCAGTGGGCCAGAAGTTTACATACACTCAATTAGTATTTGGGAGCATTGCCTTTAAATTGTTTAATTTGTGTCAAATGTTTTGGGCAGCCTTCCACAAGCTTCCCACAATACGTTGGGTGAATTTTGGCCCATTCCTCCTGGCAGAGCAGGTGTAACTGAGTTAGGTTTGTAGGCCTCCTTGCTCGCACACGCATTTTCAGTTCTGCCCACAAATGTTCTATAGGGTTGAGGTCAGGGCTTTGGGATGGCCACTCCAATACCTTGACTTTGTTGTCCTTAAGCCATTTTGCCACAACTTTGGAAGTATGCTTGGGGTCATTGTCCATTTGGAAGACCCATTTGCGACCAAGCTTCAACTTCCTGACTGATGTCTTGAGATGTTGCTTCAATATATCCACATAATTTTCTTCCCTCATGAAGCCATCTATCTTGTGAAGTGCACCAGTCCATCCTGCAGCAAAGAACACCCACAACATGATGCTGCCACCCCCGTGCTTCATGGTTGGGATGGTGTTCTTCGACTTGCAAGCCTCCCCCTTTTTCCTCCAAACATAAAGACGGTCATTTTGGCCAAAAAGTTATATTTTTGTTTCATCAGACCAGAGGATGTTTCTCCAAAAAGTATGATCTTTGTCCACATGTGCAGTTGCAAATCGTAGTCTGGATTTTTTATGGCGGTTTTGGAGCAGTGACTTCTTCCTTGCTGAGCGGCCTTTCAGGTTATGTCGATATAGGACTTGTTTTACTGTGGATATAGATACTTTTTGTACCTGTTTCTTCCAGCAAGTTCACAAGGTCCTTTGCTGTCGTTCTGGGATTGATTTGCAGTACGTTCATCTCTAGGAGCCAGAGCGTTTCTCCTTCCTGAGCGGTATGACGGCTGCACGGTCCCATGGTGTTTATACTTGCACACTATTGTTTATACAGATGAATGTGGTACCTTCAAGTGTTTGGAAATTGCTCCCAAGGATGAACCAGATTTGTGAAGGTTTTACATATTTTTTTCTGAGGTCTTTACTGATTTATTTTGATTTCCCCATGATGTCACCAAAGAGGCACTGAGTTTGAAGGTAGGCCTTGAAATACATCCACAGGTACACCTGCAATTGACTCAATGTCAATTAGCCTATCAGAAGCTTCTACAGCCATGACATAAGTTTTTCCAAGCTGTTTAAAGGCACAGTCAACTTAGTGTATGTAAACTTCTGACCACTGGAATTGTGATACAGTGAATGATAAGTGAAATAATCTGTCTGTAAACAATTGTTGGAAAAATTACTTGTGTCATGCACAAAGTAGATGTCCTACCCGACTTGCCAAAGCTATAGTTTGTTAACAAGAAATTTGTGGAGTGGTTGATAAATTAGTTTTAATGATTCCAACCTAAGTGTATGTACAATTCCGACTTCAACTCTATATAAATGGCTGCATTGGGCTTTAGTGCATTTCCCCAAAATTCTAAGATATTATGTTTTTCCACACCATAAAACATGCTTTGACCCAGTCTACCTTTGTGTGGCGGTTCTTTAAAAATGATGAATAAAGCATTTCTGGGAAAGAGCTTTTATGAAGATGAATAGGATGAAGCAGTCGGCTAATGATATTCTAATTGTCATTAAAGAAGTGCATCAGAGAAGACGCAGCTGTTTACCTGAGGGTTAACCTGTTGACTAAGTCTTGCTTTTTTCTTCTTTGTTGTCTCTCAGGTTGTCCATATTGGAGCCCAGAAGGAGGGGGAGGAGGGATGTGTGCCTGGCTTCCAGGTGAAGGAGTACCAGGTGGAGTACAACGGAGGTTTCCAGAAGGACCATCCTCTCACACAAGGTGAGTGAGAGACCTGATATCTTCCTGACAAGGGGAAGATTAGGGGATGTCATGCAGGTGCACATAACTTCAGATACAAATGTCCTCAATCAAATAAAAGAAACAAAAACAAAAAAGGTTGTTTGTCACATGTGTGTAGGATACAACAAGTATAAAACAGTACAGTGGAATGGGTGACAGAGACAGACAGAGAGACAGACAGAGACGTGTGTGTAGGATACAACAAGTATAAAACAGTACAGTGGAATGGGTGACAGAGACAGACAGAGAGACAGACAGAGACGTGTGTGTAGGATACAACAAGTATAAAACAGTACAGTGGAATGGGTGACAGAGACAGACAGAGAGACAGACAGAGAGACAGAGACGTGTGTGTAGGATACAACAAGTATAAAACAGTACAGTGGAATGGGTGACAGAGACAGACAGAGAGACAGACAGAGATGTGTGTGTAGGATACAACAAGTGTAAAACAGTACAGTGGAATGGGTGACAGAGACAGACAGAGAGACAGACAGAGACGTGTGTGTAGGATACAACAAGTGTAAAACAGTACAGTGGAATGGGTGACAGAGACAGACAGAGAGACATACAGAGACGTGTGTGTAGGATACAACAAGTATAAAACAGTACAGTGGAATGGGTGACAGAGACAGACAGAGAGACAGACAGAGACGTGTGTGTAGGATACAAATCAAGTATAAAACAGTACAGTGGAATGGGTGATATAGCCAGAGACAGACAGAGAGACATCTCAGAAGTGTGTGTAGGATACAACAAGTATAAAACAGTAAACAGTGGAATGGGTGACAGAGACAGACAGAGAGACAGACAGAGACGTGTGTGCCCTAGGATACAACAAGTATAAAACAGTACAGTGGAATGGGTGACAGAGACAGACAGAGAGACATACAGAGACGTGTGTGTAGGATACAACAAGTATAAAACAGTACAGTGGAATGGGTGACAGAGACAGACAGAGAGACAGACAGAGATGTGTGTGTAGGATACAACAAGTGTAAAACAGTACAGTGGAATGGGTGACAGAGACAGACAGAGAGACAGACAGAGACGTGTGTGTAGGATACAACAAGTGTAAAACAGTACAGTGGAATGGGTGACAGAGACAGACAGAGAGACAGACAGAGACGTGTGTGTAGGATACAACAAGTATAAAACAGTACAGTGGAATGGGTGACAGAGACAGACAGAGAGACAGACAGAGACGTGTGTGTAGGATACAACAAGTATAAAACAGTACAGTGGAATGGGTGACAGAGACAGACAGAGAGACAGACAGAGACGTGTGTGTAGGATACAACAAGTATAAATCAGTACAGTGGAATGGGTGACAGAGACAGACAGAGAGACAGACAGAGAGACAGAGACGTGTGTGTAGGATACAAAAAGTATAAAACAGTACAGTGGAATGGGTGACAGAGACAGACAGAGAGACAGACAGAGATGTGTGTGTAGGATACAACAAGTGTAAAACAGTACAGTGGAATGGGTGACAGAGACAGACAGAGAGACAGACAGAGACGTGTGTGTAGGATACAACAAGTGTAAAACAGTACAGTGGAATGGGTGACAGAGACAGACAGAGAGACATACAGAGACGTGTGTTTAGGATACAACAAGTATAAAACAGTACAGTGGAATGGGTGACAGAGACAGACAGAGAGACAGACAGAGACGTGTGTGTAGGATACAACAAGTATAAAACAGTACAGTGGAATGGGTGACAGAGACAGACAGAGAGACATACAGAGACGTGTGTGTAGGATACAACAAGTATAAAACAGTACAGTGGAATGGGTGACAGAGACAGACAGAGAGACAGACAGAGATGTGTGTGTAGGATACAACAAGTATAAAACAGTACAGTGGAATGGGTGACAGAGACAGACAGAGAGACAGACAGAGACGTGTGTGTAGGATACAACAAGTATAAAACAGTACAGTGGAATGGGTGACAGAGACAGACAGAGAGACAGACAGAGAGACAGACAGAGATGTGTGTGTAGGATACAACAAGTGTAAAACAGTACAGTGGAATGGGTGACAGAGACAGACAGAGAGACAGACAGAGACGTGTGTGTAGGATACAACAAGTATAAAACAGTACAGTGGAATGGGTGACAGAGACAGACAGAGAGACAGACAGAGATGTGTGTGTAGGATACAACAAGTGTAAAACAGTACAGTGGAATGGGTGACAGAGACAGACAGACAGAGACGTGTGTGTAGGATACAACAAGTATAAAACAGTACAGTGGAATGGGTGACAGAGACAGACAGAGAGACAGACAGAGACGTGTGTGTAGGATACAACAAGTATAAAACAGTACAGTGGAATGGGTGACAGAGACAGACAGAGAGACAGACAGAGATGTGTGTGTAGGATACAACAAGTGTAAAACAGTACAGTGGAATGGGTGACAGAGACAGACAGAGAGACAGACAGAGACGTGTGTGTAGGATACAACAAGTATAAAACAGTACAGTGGAATGGGTGACAGAGACAGACAGAGAGACAGACAGAGACGTGTGTGTAGGATACAACAAGTATAAAACAGTACAGTGGAATGGGTGACAGAGACAGACAGAGAGACAGACAGAGACGTGTGTGTAGGATACAACAAGTATAAAACAGTACAGTGGAATGGGTGACAGAGACAGACAGAGAGACAGACAGAGACGTGTGTGTAGGATACAACAAGTATAAAACAGTACAGTGGAATGGGTGACAGAGACAGACAGAGAGACAGACAGAGACGTGTGTGTAGGATACAACAAGTGTAAAACAGTACAGTGGAATGGGTGACAGAGACAGACAGAGAGACAGACAGAGACGTGTGTGTAGGATACAACAAGTATAAAACAGTACAGTGGAATGGGTGACAGAGACAGACAGAGAGACAGACAGAGACAGAGACGTGTGTGTAGGATACAACAAGTATAAAACAGTACAGTGGAATGGGTGACAGAGACAGACAGAGAGACAGACAGAGACGTGTGTGTAGGATACAACAAGTATAAAACAGTACAGTGGAATGGGTGACAGAGACAGACAGAGAGACAGACAGAGACGTGTGTGTAGGATACAACAAGTATAAAACAGTACAGTGGAATGGGTGACAGAGACAGACAGAGAGACAGACAGAGAGACAGAGACGTGTGTGTAGGATACAACAAGTATAAAACAGTACAGTGGAATGGGTGACAGAGACAGACAGAGAGACAGAGACGTGTGTGTAGGATACAACAAGTGTAAAACAGTACAGTGGAATGGGTGACAGAGACAGACAGAGAGACAGACAGAGACGTGTGTGTAGGATACAACAAGTGTAAAACAGTACAGTGGAATGGGTGACAGAGACAGACAGAGAGACAGACAGAGACGTGTGTGTAGGATACAACAAGTATAAAACAGTACAGTGGAATGGGTGACAGAGACAGACAGAGAGACAGACAGAGACGTGTGTGTAGGATACAACAAGTATAAAACAGTACAGTGGAATGGGTGACAGAGACAGACAGAGAGACATACAGAGACGTGTGTGTAGGATACAACAAGTGTAAAACAGTACAGTGGAATGGGTGACAGAGACAGACAGAGAGACAGACAGAGACGTGTGTGTAGGATACAACAAGTATAAAACAGTACAGTGGAATGGGTGACAGAGACAGACAGAGAGACAGACAGAGAGACAGAGACGTGTGTGTAGGATACAACAAGTATAAAACAGTACAGTGGAATGGGTGACAGAGACAGACAGAGAGACAGACAGAGACGTGTGTGTAGGATACAACAAGTATAAAACAGTACAGTGGAATGGGTGACAGAGACAGACAGAGAGACAGACAGAGACGTGTGTGTAGGATACAACAAGTATAAAACAGTACAGTGGAATGGGTGACAGAGACAGACAGAGAGACAGACAGAGAGACAGAGACGTGTGTGTAGGATACAACAAGTATAAAACAGTACAGTGGAATGGGTGACAGAGACAGACAGAGAGACAGAGACGTGTGTGTAGGATACAACAAGTGTAAAACAGTACAGTGGAATGGGTGACAGAGACAGACAGAGAGACAGACAGAGACGTGTGTGTAGGATACAACAAGTGTAAAACAGTACAGTGGAATGGGTGACAGAGACAGACAGAGAGACAGACAGAGACGTGTGTGTAGGATACAACAAGTATAAAACAGTACAGTGGAATGGGTGACAGAGACAGACAGAGACGTGTGTGTAGGATACAACAAGTATAAAACAGTACAGTGGAATGGGTGACAGAGACAGACAGAGAGACAGACAGAGACGTGTGTGTAGGATACAACAAGTGTACAACAGTACAGTGGAATGCTTACTTGCAAGATCTTTCCCAACAATGCAGTGTTCATTATCAAGGTAAGAAGAAATAATGTAAATACTTTTAAAAAGTATATAAATGGAGCTCTATACCAGTACAATAATTTTCATGTGTAGGGATACTGGAGTATGGAGGTCAATACTGTATATACTGTACATGTAAGCAGGGGTAAAAAAAAGTTGGACAAAGTGATTATTGAGATCTATCTTTCCTTCTCTGTCACACTCATGGACACACATGCACGCACGCAATTACTCACACTTACGCGCACACAGATTTTCATGCAAACTGTAGCTCAACAGTTGCTCATTGCGTAACTCCTAGTGTCAGGCAGTTTTCCCTAGGGTTGTAGAAGAGGTGATTCTGTGTGGGCTGGCTGTTATATTCCAAACATTCAGTATAATTCATGCAAATTCATATTAAAAACAGGAAATAAAAGCAATGGCTTCCAAACACAACAACAACCAAATGTTTCTGGGCTTATGAATTATTCTTCTTGATTGTGTGATGTTTACAAAAGCTTGCTAAGTGATCCTCACCCGCAGGCGTCCGTGGGTTGTGGTGGCTTTAACTGAGAAACACTCTGCTTTTGAGGGAAGAAACCACATCACATGGACACAACCTGATTGAGATGTTAACTGTTGCAGTAACATTAGAAATGTGTTCAGGTTGAACTAGCATTGTGATCCTCCCCAGTCAGTACCCCTAGAGTTATTTTACAGACTGGTACAATTAAAATCTCAGTGGATTTACAATCAAACCCATAAAGATGGATTTGAGAGGAGAGTCAGTGAGTTCATGACCAAGGTCATTGCCATGGAGACAGCAGTACCCTCCCTCTATCCCTCACTCCAACAGCCACCGTCTCGTAACTGCCACAATTCAATGGTCTGCCTCTCCTCTGGGATCTGTAGTAATGTCTGCAACTCGTCTCCTGCTCCTCTGGGATTTCCAGTAATATCTGCTGACTAGCTTCCTGCTCCTCAGGGAAATGAGATATGGCTGCTGGCTTGTCGTCTAGCTCCTCTGAGAGTGACAGGGATGTCAACAGGTTACACAGAAGCTGGCGTGTGAAGCGTTTCTTCGCAGCAGCAAGACAATAGTGAGAATGAGTCATTAAGGTTGAATTAGTCTCTTTAGTGTGTTGTGTATGTACATTACATGAAGTCATAGCTTGACATTTCATTCATGAATGAAAGGCCATGGTTTATATTGGCATTTGACTATAGAACCAACTTCTGAAGCGGCACTGCTGAGGGAGTGCTGCTTTTTAAGTAGAAAATAACATATTTTATATCCTCTACCGTAAAATGACAACTCTTCGCCCAAGTTCTCTTTCAAACTTTTTATTTCATTGTGTTTGTTTCGGAGAAGCATTTTGTCATCTTGAGGCCCAGCAATCCGGGCACGGTGAGACAGAGCTCAGTTCTGCTTTAGTGCACTGCTCTGGGACAACAGTGCACTTCCATTACCTTGAAAATGCTCCTGTCAGCAGAAACACAACACACCATGGGGGGTTAACTCACATACATTCCCACACACACACACACACACACACACACACACACACACACACACACACACACACACACACACACACACACACACACACACACACACACACACACACACACACACACACACACACACACTTCAACACGTGTAGATAGTCTACTTAACCACGCACCTTCCCCCGAGACACACACCCACAAACTCAAAAGTGTCTGCCCGATGAAGAGAAGCTGTGAGACACAGGTTTCTCTCATCTACAGGATCCTCTAGACCTGTTGGATGAGATGAAATATTACTGAACTAGTGTTAATAAGGAGATAAAAAGATCCAGAACGTATGCTGTGCCATAAGCCTGCATACAGCAAGGACAGGGAAGCAGTCAGATGGGCTATAGTAGACACGGCAGAGCAGACAGAGCTCCTGCATAGAGCTGTGCAGAGAGAGCTGTGCAGAGAGAGCTTTGCAGGTAGGCGGTGCAGTGATGCTAGCGAGACACTGTGACTCAGCCTGGGTGTCAGAGGTTGCTGGCTCTGCAGGTGACACATGCAGATTTATGTAAATTGTCCCAGCACCACTCCTGGCCCTTCCCGTATTCAGGCAGGGTAGTCCGGTAATTACCAGGATAGGGGCGGTCTGGAGGGGGCCCTCACCTGTTTGGTGAGGCCTAGGTCAAGGACATCCATCTCTCTAATGGGTGCTGGGAGAAAACAGGCAGCGACCAACAGACACGCATTCATGCTCACACTCAAGTACCATTACTTCCAAATGGACAGGACCTAATTGCATGAATAATTAATGGCAGAAATGCAAATAGAAATACATAAGCAAATGTGCAGAAAGTAGTGGCATGAATAAAGATGAAGATATCCCTGTCCCTGTCCCGCCCTGCCCCTGTCCTGCCCTGCCCTGCCCCTGTCCCGCCCTGCCCCTGTCCCGCCCTGCCCCTGTCCCGCCCAGCCCCTGTCCCACCCTGCCCCTGTCCCGCCCTGCCCCTGTCCCGCCCTGCCCCTGTCCCGCCCTGCCCCGCCCTGTCCCTGTCCCGCCCTGCCCCTGTCCCGCCCTGCCCCTGTCTCGCCCTGCCCCTGTCTCGCCCTGCCCCTGTCCCACCCTGTCCCGCCCTTCCCCTGTCCCGCCCTGCCCCGCCCTGCCCCTGTCCCGCGCCCTGCCCCTGTCCCACCCTGCCCCTGTCCCCTGCCCTGCCCCTGTCCCGCCCCTGCCCCTGTCCCGCCCTGCCCCTGCCCCTGCCCTGTCCCGCCCCTGCCCCTGCCCCTGTCCCGCCCTGCCCCTGTCCCGCCCTGTCCCGCCCTGCCCCTGTCCCGCCCTGCCCCTGTCCCCGCCCCCCCTGTCCCACCCCTGCCCCTGTCCCGCCCTGTCCCGCCCCTGCCCCTGTCCCCCCCTGTCCCCCCTGCCCCTACCCCTGCCCCTGTCCCGCCCTGTCCCGCCCTGCCCCTGTCCCGCCCTGCCCCTGTCCCCCCCTGTCCCGCCCCTGCCCCTGTCCCGCCCTGTCCCCCTGCCCTGCCACTGTCCCGCCCCTGCCCCTGTCCCGCCCTGTCCCCCCTGCCCCTGTCCCGCCCTGCCCCTGTCCCGCCCTGTCCCGCCCCTGCCCCTGTCCCGCCCTGCCCCTGTCCCACCCTGCCCCTGTCCCGCCCTGCCCCTGCCCCTGTCCCGCCCTGTTCCGCCCTGCCCATGTCCCGCCCTGCCCCTGTCCTGCCCTGTCCCGCCCTGCCCCTGTCCCGCCCTGCCCCTGTCCCGCCCTGCCCCTGTCCCGCCCTGCCCCTGTCCCGCCCTGCCCCTGTCTCCAGGTGACTGATGAGGTGATGATGAGCAATACATACACGAGCAGACGTCCTCGGAACAGTTCAATCTAAGATACTATAAAACACATTGTTCCAGACTCATTGTGCTTCTGGTATAGTAGGTAGCTCTGTCAGACTCTAAACTAGTTGGACACAAAAAAGTCCACTGGCTTGAACCTAAAGGACCTGACTGAAATGTTATGTGTGGCGAATTCTTTATTTTTTTACTCATAGTTAACCTTTCCTCACCATCAGCTTGGTCTGAAAGGCAACACTCAAATTTTTTTTAAATGCTTTGAAATGGAAAAAGTAAGAGTTCATTTAATAGAATAGACTTTGAGTGCTTTCATATCAGCGACGTTGAGAGAAGTTCAATCAGGTGTGGTAGTTTTAGTGCCGGAGTTTTAGAGTTGGGCAGATTGGAAATGTATGTCTGTTTGGTAATGAATCAAATCAAAATTGAGTTCAATTTATGAAAATCCAATGAAATTGATCCCGTAATCTCTTTGAGCACACTGCCACTAACTTACCATGACCTCCAGTATCAATAAGTCATTATACCTCGCTGAAATTAAATGTGACGGCACAAAACCAAACTGTATTCCGATACAGACCCCCACTACCAGGGGGGAATTAGTGTCACTTTCAAGCACATCACTAGAAAATCACAAACGAAAGGCAGTTTACATTTTCGACTTCTCAGCAATGAAACACACCAGGCAGCACTGCAATACAAATCACTTTGACTGAGCCAGAACTAAAGTTGGAGC
Organism: Oncorhynchus keta; assembly: GCF_023373465.1. Taxonomy (NCBI): domain Eukaryota; kingdom Metazoa; phylum Chordata; class Actinopteri; order Salmoniformes; family Salmonidae; genus Oncorhynchus; species Oncorhynchus keta. The sequence continues at coordinate 21,981,041 of NC_068437.1, read as the reverse complement.
CCAAAATTGCTTTGATAATGTAACTTTTTGCTCACCGGTTTATGTTTCATAGAGAAAAACAATGGAAGAGTGTATTGATTTGAGATGTATAGTGCATTCAGAAAGTAATCAGAACCCTTGACTTTTCCCTAATTTTGTTACGTTACAGCCTTATTCTAAAATGTAATAAATAGTTTTTTCCTCTCATCACTCTAAAAACAATACCCTATAATGAAGACATTTTTGCAAAATGTATATAAAAAAAATATAAAAAAACTTAAATATCACATTTACATAAGCATTTAAACCCTTTACTCAGTACTTTGCTAAACACATTTGGCAGCGATTCCAGCCTCAAGTCTTCTTGGGTGTGACACTACAAGCTTGGCACACCTGTATTGGGGATTTTCTCTCATTCTTTTCTGCAGATCCTCAAGCTCTGTCAGGTTGGATGGGGAGCGTTGCTGCACAGCTATTTTCAGGTATTTCAATCAGGTTCAAGTCCAGGCTCTGGCTGGGCCACTCAAGCACATTCAGAGACTTGTCCCGAAGCCACTCCTGCGTTGTCTAGGCTGTGTGCTTAGGGTCGTTGTCCTGTTGGAAGGTGGATCTTCGCCCCAGTCTGAGCGCTCTGCAGCAGATTTTCATCAAGGATCTCTCTGTACTAGGTTCTGTTCATCTTTCCCTCAATCTTTACAAGTTTCTCCCAATCCCTGCCGCTGAAAAACATTCCCACAGCATTATGCTGCCACCAGCATGCTTCACCGTAGAGACGGTGGTGCCAGGTTTATTGCAGACGTGACGCTTGGCATTCAAGCCAAAGAGTTCAATCTTGGTTTTCATCAGACCAGACAATCTTGTTTCTCATGGTCTGAAAGTCATTTAGGTGCCTTTTGGCAAACACCAAGTGGGCTGTCATGTTCCTTTTACTGAGGAGTGGCTTCCGTCTGGCCACTCTACCATAAAGCCCTGATTGGTTGAGTGCTGCAGAGATGGGTGTCGTTTTGAAAGGTTCTCCCATCTCCACAGAGGAACTCTGGAGCTCTCTTAAAGTGACCATTGGGTTCTTGGTCACCTCCCTAAGGAAGGCCCTTCACCCCCTGATTACTCAGTTTGGCTGAGCGGCCAGCTCTAGGAAGAGTCTTGGTGGTTCCAAAGTTCTTCCATTTAAGAATGATGGAGGCCACTGTTTTCTTGGGGACCTTCAATGCTGCAGGTATTTTTTGGTACCCTTCCCCAGATCTGTGCCTCGACACAATGCTGTCTCGGAGCACTACGGACAATTCCTTCGACCTCATGGTTATAGACAGGTGTGTGCCTTTCCAAATCATGTCCAATCAATTGGATAAACCACAGATGGACTCCAATCAAGTTATAGAAACATCTCAAGAATGACCAATGGAACAGCACCTGAGCTCAATTTCGAGTCTGAATACATATGTAAATAAGGTATTCTTGTTTTACATTTTTAATACATTTGCACAAAAATCTAAAAACCTGTTTTTGCTCTGCCATTATGTAGAGGGTGAAGGATTTTATTTTCATCCATTTTAGAATAAAGCTGTAACGTAAGAAAATATTGAAAAAGTGAAGGGGTCTGAATACTTTCCGAATGCGCTGTACCACACTTCCTTTACAAAACCCCCCACATGAGATAGCTGTTTTCACATGTTGAGCTTAAATGTCACATGTGAAACCATATTTTCACGTGTATTACACACCTTTTCAAATATGAGGAGAAAAACATGTTTTCACTGCAGCTGACCAACTGGCAGGTGTCTTCACTGACATTTTCAACATGTCCTGAGTCTGTAATACCAACATGTTTCAAGCAGACCACCATAGTCCTATAGACCACCATAGAATGCTATTCATTGACTACAGCTCAGCGTTCAACACCATAGTACCCTCAAAGTTCATCACTAAGCTAAGGATTCTGGGACTAAACCCCACTCTCTGCAACTGGATCCTGGACTTCCTGACGGGCCGCCCCCAGGTGGTGAGGGTAGATAACAACACATCTGACACACTGATCCTCAACACTGGAGCCCCCCAGGGGTGCGTGCTCAGTCCCCTCCTGTACACCCTATTAACCCATGACTACATGGCCACCCTACAAACACCATCATTACGTTTGCAGACGACACAACAGTGGTAGGCATGATCACCGACAACGACGAGACAGCCTATAGGGAGGAGGTCAGAGACCTGGCCGGGTGGTGCCAGAATAGGGGAATAGGCATTGTCATGCCCTCTTCACAACTGTCTTGGTGTATTTGGAATATGATAGTTTGTTGGTGATGTAGACACCAAAGAACTAAAGCTCTCGACCTGCTCCACTACAGCCCTGTCAAAGAGAATGGATGCATGCTCTTTCCTCCTTTTCCTGTAGTCCACAATCATATCGTTTGTTTTGATCACATTGAGGGAGAGGTTGTTGTCCTGGCACCACACTGCAAGGTCTCTGACCTCCTCCCAATAGGCTGTCTCATCGTTGACGGTGATCAGGCTCACCACCGTTGTGTCGTCGGCAAACTTAATGATGGTATTGGAGTCGTGCCTGGCTATGCAATCATGGGTGAACAGGGATTACAGGAGTGGACTAAGCACACACCCCTGATTGGCCCCTGTGTTGAGGATCCAGCGTGGTGGATGTTTTGTTACCTACCCTTACCACCTGGGGGCGGCACGTCAGGAAGTCCAGGATCCAGTTGCAGAGGGAGGTGTTTAGTTCCAGTGTCCTTAGCTTAGTGATGAGCTTTGAGGGCACTATGGTGTTGAATGCTGAGCTGTAGTCAATGAACAGCATTCTCACATAGGTGTTCCTTTTGTCTAGGTGGGATCTTTTGGGGCGGTATGCAAATTGGAGTGGGTCTAGTGTTTCTGGGATGTTTCTGGGATGATGGTGTTGATGTGAGCCAAGTGTGAGTCATGTGAAACTTCACATGATTTCGAAAAACCATGTGTCTGAAAAAAAAAAGAAAATGTCACTGAATTTAAAAAAAAATGTTAAGGGTTACCATGGCATGTCATAAAGTTGTACTCATTGCTGCAACAGTACACATACTGTACAGTGCCTTCAGAAAGTATTCATACCCCTTGACTTATTCCACATTTTGTTGTGTTACAGCCTGAATATACCATTTATAAAAATGTAAAAAATCTCACCCATTTTCACACAATACCCCATAATTACAAAGTGAAAACATGTTTTTATTTTATTTTTACAAAATGTATTGAAAATTAAATACAGAATTGTCTCATTTACTAGTCTTTGTGGTTGAGTCTGGGCTTGATATTCACTGCTCGACTGAGAGACAATTATCTGTGTGTGGGGTACAGAGATGAGGTAGTCATTCAAAATCATGTTAAACACTATTATTGCAGCGTGAGTCCATTGTACTTAGTATGTAACTTGTTAAGCAAATTGTTACTCCTGAACTTATTTAGGGTTGCCATAACAAAGGGGTTGAATACTTGACTCAATACATTTCAGCTTTTCATTTGTAATTCATTTGTTAAATAAATGTGAAAACATAATTCCACTTTAAATGGATGGGTATTCTGTGACAAAAACTACATTTAACCTATTTTAAATACATGCTGTTGAGAAGTAAGTGGTATGAATTCTTTCTGAAGGTGCTGTAAAACTGTCTTGAACCTTCATTGGCAGTATTAAAGTAGGTAGGCCCACACCTCAGTTGGCATTATGAGGGACTGTTCCTATGCAGATTAGACAGTGGACTGAGGATAGAGGATTGAGCCCTCTCCTTATTGGCTCTGAGCCATGGCTTATTAAGTGTATTGAGCACCTAAGTCCTCCTCTCTGGCAGGATCCCTGTGTTCACTGACCTTATCATCGAGACAATTTAAAAGTACTTGGAGTCTGATAAAATCATGGGTAAAATCACTTGGGGGGAAAAAAGCAATAGTACAACAACCTACAGTACCCGTCAAAAGTTTGGACACACCTAGTCATTGAAGTTTTTATTTTTACTATTTAGAATAATAGTGTAGACATCAAAACTATGAAATAACACATGTAATAACCAAATAATAACCAATAACCAAAAAAGTGAACAAATCCAAATATATTTCCCTTTGCCTTGATGACCGCTTTGCAACTCTTGGCATTCTCTCAATCAGCATCACATGGAATGCTTTTCCAACAGTCTTGAAGGAGTTCCCACATATGCTGAGCTCTTGTTGGCTGCTTTTCCTTCACTCTGTGGTCCAACTCATCCCAAACCATCTCAAACGGGTCGAGGTCATGTAATCAGGGACTGATTTATGTGTGTGTGCGCGTTCATGCAAGTAGAAAAACATGGTGTCTCACCCTGCTTGTACAGAAACGCCAATGTCATCCTCCTCTCTTTCATGTTGATGAAACGGTCTATCACTCTGTCATACAGTACACACTTTTATTTTTTGTTGTCCTAGGCTACCTGACTAAAATACTTACCCTCTAGCCTAACTTCCATTCGTGGGCAAAGTTAGGTAGTTAACATTGTCCTTCTACATCTAGCTGCATATTGAACTTCCATCCTTTCAGGCCAGGGGCACAACAATGTATGAATTAATGCTTGTGTCAGAATCGCTGTTATAGTCATTGTCCAGTGCAGAGAATTAAGTAAAACCACAAGTCCAAATCCATCTACATACATGCCCAATTTAGGAAAGGGCCAATTTTAGCTAGCTGGCTAGCTAGTTACCAGAGGACAATGACACAACATTTCAAGTTTCTGTCAATGGCGTATTTTTTTATTTCACCTTTATTTAACCAGGTAGGCCAGTTGAGAACAAGTTCTCATTTACAACTGCAACCTGGCCAAGATAAAGCAAAGCAGTGTGACAAAAATAACAAAACATAGTTACACATGGAATAAACAAACGTAGAGTCAATAACACAATAGAAAAATATATACACAGTGTCACGATCGTTATAAGGAGTGGACCAAAATGCAGCGTGGTATGTTTCCATCCTTTTATTTAGGAAGAGAAAACTCAAAGCACAGAAACAATAAAGCACAAACGAAACGTGACGCTACTGGTGTGCACACAGGCAACTGTAGACATGATCCCACAAAGTACAATGAGTAAATGGCTGCCTAAATATGATCCCCAATCAGAGACAACTATAAACAGCTGTCTTTGATTGGGAACCATACCAGGCCAACATAAACCATTAATCATCCTAGTCACTACCACACACAGTGTGGGCAAATGTAGTAAGATTAGGGCGCTAAAGGCAATAAATAGTCCATAGTGGCGAAATAATTACAATTTAGCATTAACATTGGAGTAATAGATGTGCAGATGATGATGTGCAAGTAGAGATACTGGGGTGTAAAAGAGCAAAAATAAATAACAATATGGGGATGAGATAGTTGGGTGGGCTATTTACAGATGGGCTATGTACAGGTGGAGTGATCGGTAAGCTGCTCTGACAGCTGATGCTTAAAATTAGCAAGGGAGATATAAGTCTCCAGCTTCAGCGATTTTTGCAATTCGTTCCAGTCATTGGCAGCAGAGAACTTGAAGGAAAGGCTGCCAAAGGAGGAGTTGGCTTTGGGGATGACCGGTGAAATATACCTGCTGGAGCGCATGCTAAGGGTGGGTTTTGCTATGGTGACCAGTGAGCTGAGATAAGGCAGGGCTTTACCTAGCAAAGACTTATAGATGACCTGGAGCCAGTGGGTCTGGCAACGAATATGAAGCGAGGGCCAGCCAACGAGAGCATACAGGTCGCAGTGTTGGGTCGTATATGGGGCTTTGGTGACAAAACGGATGGCACTGTGACTACATCCAATTTGCTGAGTAGAGTGTTGGAGCCTATTTTGTAAATGACATCGCCGAAGTCGAGGATCGGTAGCATAGTCAGTTTTACGAGGGCGTGTTTGGTAGCATGAGTGAAGGATGCTTTGTTGCGAAATAAGCCGTTTCTAGATGTAATTTTTTATCATCGACTGACACTAATTAGCATAACGCAACGGACATAATTATTCCTAGAAAATATTCCTATTCATGAAAATCACAAGTGAAATATATTGAGACACAGCTTAGCCTTTTGTTAATCACCCTGTCATCTCAGATTTTCAAAATATGCTTTACAGCCAAAGCTAGACAAGCATTTGTGTAAGTTTATCGATAGCCTAGCATAGCATTTTGTCCAGCTAGCAGCAGTTAACTTGGTCACGGAAATCAGAAAAGCAATCAAATTAAATCGTTTACCTTTGATGAGCTTCGGATGTTTTCACTCACGAGACTCCCAATTAGATAGCCAATGTTCCTTTTTTCCAAAAATATTATTTTTGTAGGCGAAATAGCTCCGTTTGTTCTTCACGTTTGGCTGAGAAAACGTCCGGAAATTGCAGTCACGAAAACGGCGAAAAATATTCCAAATTAGCTCCATAATATCGACAGAAACATGGCAAACGTTGTTTATAATCAATCCTCAAGGTGTTTTTCAAACCTTTCAAATCTATTCGATAATATATCCACCGGGACAATTGGTTTTTCAGTAGGACCGATTGGAATAATGGCGAGAATCACTCTGGGAGCCATCAGGTGACCAGTTGCGCAATGTAGCCGCTTACGGGTATTCTTCAACAGAAATGCATAAAACTACGTCACAATTCTGTAGACACCTTGGGGAATACGGAGAAAAAGTCATCTGGTTGGCATCCATGAATACATTTTTTGGGGAAGCCTTGCTTCCCTTGGAATCCACGAATACACTGCTGGTTTTAGATCAATTGAATGAATGGAATTTGCTCTCATCCGTTTTATTTTTACTTCTGGAGACTCAACTACAAGATTTCTCAGTTTACAGGATCAAGTGCTCTGTCCTTGTGCTCCAGGCACACACTCACATACACACTACAACACAGTCTCAGTAGCATGCAGGGCCTGCGCCAGACCTAATCAGTTGGACAGGCATTTGATTTCTATAGGCGGGCCTGCTTTTTGTTATGGGATATCCTGTGTGCACGCGCTTGTTAATGGGTGTTATAAGGAAAAGCAAAGGGCAGCTCGTGAGTTTAAAGTTTGGGGAAGCTTACAATTGATCCTATAATTTCTACCTATCTGCATGCTAGTTGTGTGCATTTTTGTGGAACAGGTTCATTTCAATAATAATGTTTTAGTTTCTCAAAATTGTCACATGGTTATTTATACAAATCTGAATTAAAATGATAAAAATCTAAAAGTTAAATGTCAACTAATTTAAGAGCACCAGACGTTGCCATATCAACACATTGTTAGCCTATACAGTGATAAAGAAATGACAGAAACTTACTAGGCCTACTGGTTACATATGCCATCTGGAATTGATCAAAATAAATCAAAGGGCAAACAATTCACACAATGAAACAATGAATGTGCAAGAATAGGTGGGAGACAGCTGAGTGCGTTTGGGAGAGCTGAGTGCATTCTGGAGAGAGACGCCTATATCTTCCCAGATACCCCTCCCTTTCCTGTCTCAACATTTAAAATTATACTCAAGACACATTACCTTCACACATTATCTGTCAGATTGTCACTGACAGCAGCAACTTTTTGGGCTCCCGGGTGGCGCAGCGGTCTAAGGAACTGCATCTCAGTGCTAGAAGTGTCACTACAGACCCTGGTTGTAAGACAATCGGCGGTGATCGGAAGTCCCATAGGGCGGCACACAATTGGCCCAGTGTCATCTGGATTAGGAGAGGGGTAGGCTGTTATTGTAAAATAATATTTTTTTCTTAACTGACGTACCTAGTTAAATAAAGTGAATAAGCAGCTAGACATATTGCTACTCGAGCTGCACAAATTGCTGGCTTCCCAAATAGGAATAGGCCCTTGCACTCGTGATTTGAAACAATCCAAAGCAAAAACCATTTAAGAAGCTAATGATGTTCTGTGGCTGGGTCAAGCCCTCTGGTAAAGTATTTTGACTGGTTTTATTTAGACAGGAGTAATTATATAGTTTTGACAAAACATCAATTTACTTTAGGGGAAGCCAGCATCCATCCGAACAGTGCACTGTAAAATGTCTCTGCCTGAAACCAGAGATCTGTATTTGAGATGAGATGCTCATGAATCCGCCCTAACAATGAGAGTTGTTGTCCCAAAGGTGTGAATGCAGACAATAAGCTTAGATCTGCATATTATGCCCATAGAAACACATTGGGCTTATTCAGGACAGATTTTGGCGAGAGTGAGCCATCTTGCTTTGCTACTTTCTCTCTGCTGAAACTAGCGAGCGAAACAGCACCACTCTGCTTTTCTGTATGTAGCCCATGTATCTGATACTATCTGGCCATTTAAAGTATGACATGTCATACTCCCTTTGTCCTTTTGCATCAGATACATGGTCTACATATACGGAGACAGAGGGGCGCTGTTTTGCTCGGATGCTTTATCTGAGATTGATGTGTCTTTCTGTCAGCGCGCGTCTCGGTCAAATAAATGATCGATATTCAAAAGATTTTATTTGGACAGGCAAGGAAGTACTGTATAGGGCCCGCCCATAATGCCAGCCCTGGTATCATGTTCATGGAATGACACACACACAAATTGAAGCTTTCAAGATATATTTGTTCATTTGATAAGCGCAGCCAATCTTGAGACCTATTCACCCCCAACAAAATCCTCTATCATGTTGTATATTAAAGAGGAGATTTGCAATTTATATTCTGTCTGTTTTTCCTTTTCACAGAACTTCAACTGCATTCCCATACAGTTCATGTATGCTTTTCTGGTGCTACTGGAAGTAGTCGTTTTTCAGTAGTTCCTTTGCATTGCCTCATGCTGCATTTGTCAACATGAAGTTTAACTTGAAGGACCTTTAAAATAGGAGTGGTTTGCTACAAAGCCAACTGTTGCTTAAAAGTTTGCTTTGAAAATAGTCTATAAGACTCGATAAACCTACTGTCATAGTAGGCTTTAACATGGATCATATGTTCCACTTGTTTTTTAACTGTTAGTGTAACCTGAATAGCTGAACTCTCATACTGTTGCTCTACTTTTTAACTCTGGGTGCGTTCTGTAGGACGTGGGTGACTCGGGGACTGGGGTTCCCAGTGTTTTCTGCATGGCAGGATACATATCCAGATCATTCCACTCTCATGGTTGTAGTAATTGTGCTACATTAATCACATCCCTCTGTTTCAGCAGGACCCACAGCCTCTTTTCCGGTGTATTTTTAATTGACTATAAATCAGGTGTGCTTTTGACAAATGACGGTAATTACAGGGGAGGCCATTATGGTGTGAGGGAGTATTTCCCTCAGAAAAAAAGAGGTGTCGGCGGGGAATGATCCTGTTGTGTTTGAAGGGTATAACCAGGCCTGTCCCTCTCCCTACTGAGGCACACTGACCTACTGAGGCACACTGACCCGGAGCAGTACTACTATGTGGGGCAGAATGTGACGGACTCTGCTGATGGAAGTTTGGGAGGGAGAGAGGAGAGAGGAAGCAGGAAGAGATGTACAATGTATACTATACTGTGGTGGAGAGGAAGCAGGGAAGTATTTTTCCACCTTCCTGCCAGGCTGCCACACCTGCAACTAGCTGAGAGCTGGCACCATTGGCTGGTGAGAGACAAAGCCTGGAGTGCGTGTCCACAGAAGCATCCGGAGCATAGGGCCAACCATGCCAGCAATCACCACACAGTTGGCTACCATTTGATCTGCTCTGATCGGCTTTCTTTAGAAGAATCTGCAGTGATCGCCTTTCTCTTCTCTGCTCACTAACCTACTTACCAGACAAATTTACATTTCTGATGCAAATCGTCGTACATCTGCTAGGACTAACAAACAACATCCACATCAACACTCTGGGGAACAATAACCAAACATGTTTAATTCAAGGAGGATGTTCACCAATTAGTAACATGAGCTTTTTAATTGCAGCTTTGAATAAGTATTTAAAGTCTTGCAATTTCTGTGCATATACAAACTGTCACAATTACTAACCTCCTGTGTCCAGCGTTCTGCCTCTGTTCTGCTCCTGAAATGAATTCACGTTCAGAAGTCAGCTGCTGCTACAGAGTGTTCTCTACCCAAATATTTTACTACAGTAAAAACATGATACTCGTTATGTATTCCTGATGCATTTGGTTTGGATTAAAGTAGCTGTCATCTTTGTACGTAGCTTCACCACCATGTAAAAGCAAGGATTAAATCCATGCTGTGCCCGTGATACATTTTACAATTTAGTCATTTAGCAGACACTCTTCTCCAGAGCGACTTACAATTAGTGCATTCATCTTAAGATACAGAGTGAGACAACAACACATCACAATCATATCTAGTACATTTTCCCTCAATAAAGTATTGATCAGCAAAGTCAGTGCTAGTAGGAAAAGACAAGTGCCTTTTTTGGAGGCAGGGGAAGGGGGGCGTCGGGAGGGCCGTGAGAGTTATTTAAGATACTCAGACATTTTCGGAAGCTGGGCAGGGACTCCGCTGTCCTGACTTTAGGGGTAAGCTTGTTTCACCATTGGGGTGCAAGGACAGAGAAGAGGTTTGACTGGGCTGAGCAGAGCTACCCTCCTGACCAAGAGACCAGAGGTGGCAGAATGGAGTCCTTGGGTTGGGGTGTAGGGTTTGAGCATAGCCTGAAGGTAAAGAGGGGCACTTCCCCCTGTTGGTCCGTATGCAAGTACCAGGGTCTTGAAGATGACATTTCTTTGACCGGAAGCCAGTGGAGTGTGCGGAGGAGCGGAGTGTTACATGGGAGAACTTATGGAAAGTTGAACAACAGGAGGGCTGCGACATTCTGGATAAGTTGCAGGGGTTTGATGGCACAAGGAGGGAGCCCAGGCAACAGAGAGTTGCAGTAGTCTAGAAGGCAGATGACACGTGCCTAGATTAGGACCTGCACCACTTCCTGTGTGATGAAAGGTCATACTCTATGGATGTTGTAGAGCATGAACCTGCAGGAGCGAGTCACTGCAGAGAATGACAGGGTGTTGTCCTGGGTTAGGCCAAAGATATGTTCTCTACGGTGAGGGGGAACACCGTGGAGTTGTTGAGGTTGAGGGGAGTGACTTTGACCATCTTGAAGTCAGAGGGTACGCAGCCAGTGATCAGGCATGAGAACGGAGGAGGGGATGGGGTCAATTGGGCAGGTTGTTGGGCGGCCAAACATCACTAGTCACAGGATTTAATCTGGAAAGAGACAGGAGAAAGCGGTCAAAGCGTAGGGTAGTTCTGTGTGAGAGGGATCAGTGGGCTCACTGAATGAGGATCGGATGTCGTCAACCTTTATTTAAAGAGGATTAAAGACAGAGGAGAAAGTGGAGAAACGTTTCCCGGGGTTTGAGGCAGAAGCTTGACATTTAGAGTGATAGTAAATATCTTTAGCAGCGGATACAGAAGACGAGAAGGTAGAGAGGAGGGAGTACAAGGATGATTGGTCCTCCGGAGGTTTGGGAGGGGAAGGTTGAGCCGGGTGGGAGGAAAGGGGACAGTGAGAGTCAAAGACTGCAAAAGGGATTCCGGTTCCGGTATTCCGGTTCCGGTGGCATGCATTGAAACAAGTGACTATCTCATGGCTTTTCTTTAGCAAAATAACTATTAATGGAGTTATTTTCAAATCATTTTCAACATACTGTATGCCATCACATTATGGTGTGGGACATTTACTGTATTACATGGTACAATAGCAGGTTTATTTCACTCCAGTACCTGGCATCTTTCCATTCACAATTCACCTGTGGGAACATGGCGGCTCTCAACACCCGACAACAGAAAGAGTTGGCCACTACTATCTGAGAGATTGTTTGTGAGGAAATTACCTCTGCCCTCGACTTGCAATTTAAACCGATAAATGAATCTCTTGCCCAGCTCACTTCCAAAGTGGATACCTACTCAAATAAAGTGGAACGTTTGGAGACAGCGGCCAATGTGACAGAGGGGCTACTCTATGAACTAGAAACAGCACAAACTAACCTAGAAAGGGAAATCAATTTCCTAAAAAAGGAAACAGAATAACTTGAAAATCATTCCTGTAAATGTGTGGATCACAGGACTTGAAACTGGTGTGGAAGCGCACAACCCAACTTCCTTCATGAGCAATCTTTATGAATTACATGGAACAATCTCAGCTAAAGCCCCACACATACAAAACAGTTAGAGAGCCTTCAGAAAGTTTTCACACCCTTTGACTATTTCCATTTGTGTTAGACTGAATTCAAAATGGATTAACACATTTATAAAAAATGAAAAGCTGAAATGTCTTGAGTCAATAAGTACTTAACCCCTTGGTTACGGCAAGCCTAAATAAGTTTAGGAGGAAATATTTGCTTAACAAGTTACATAATAGGTTAAATGGACTCTGTTTGCAATAGTGTTTAACATGATTTTTGAATGACTACCTCATCTCTTTAACCCCCATATACAATTAACTGTGGCCCCCCAGTCTATTTTAAACACAGATTCAAGACCAAGGAGGTTTTCTTCTAATATACAGTGGCGGTCCGCAAAAACCATCGTTAAAGGTGCATGCCGCCACCTACTGTGCTGGAGTGTGTGGTCAATCACGGTTTACAACATTTCTAAATCCTCCTACCTAACTCAGTACTTCTGAAAAAATTACTAACTTCTAATAGACCCTCCCCAAATCACTTCCAAAACCCCCAACCCCGTCCAATGACCCTACACTTCAATCTTTCCCTCTTTTAACATACTTACAACAATATAACAACACATGCTCCATTGTTTCATCGACCCTCCAGACACAAACCATTCACATGCTGCCAATCAGATGTAATGACGAGTTCAATGTACAATGTCCTAAGCACAATTGAGCAAACACCACCTCTTCCTTCCTAATCTGACCTGTGAATCTTGTTCCACCGACCTTTCTTTGGAGGACATCTAAATGCCGGCCCTTGGGCTCAGAGTCCCATCTCTTCTGCCACATATCTATCAAAATGGCTCTGATCTTACATCTGGCCTCACCTCTACCCAGTGGAACATTAATATCAATCATATCTTGTTTCAAAGCTCTTTTAGCTACATGGTCTACAATTTAATTCCCTTCCCCAAGGAGGTTTTCCAATGCCTCGCAAAGGCAACCTATTGGTAGATGGGTAAAAAAAAGCAGACATTGATCCCTTTGAGCATGGTGCAGTTATTACACTTTGGATGGTGTATCAATACAGCCAGTCACTACAAAGATACAGGGGTCCATCGTAACTCAGTTGCTGGAGAGGAAGGAAACCGCTCAGGGATTTCACCATGAAGCAAATATTTAATAGCTGCCAGAGTTTAAAAGCTGTAACAGGAGACAACTAAGGATGGATCAACATTGTAGTTACTCCACAATACTAACCTAACTGACAGAGTGAAAACGACACAACAGTGGTAGGCCTAATCACCGACAGCGACGAGACAGCCTAAAGGGAGGAGGTCAGAGACCTGGCCGGGTGGTGCCAGAATAACAACCCATCTCTCAACGTAACCAAGACGAAGGAGATGATTGTGGACTACAGGAAAATAAGGACCGAGCACGCCCCCATTCTCATCGACGGGGCTGTAGTGGAACAGGTTGAGAGCTTCAAGTTCCTTGGTGTCCACATCGCCAACAAACTAGAATAGTCCAAACACACTAAGACATTTGTGAAGAGGGCACGACAAAACCTATTCCCCCTCAGGAAACTAAAAAGATTTGGCATGGGTCCTCAGAGCCTCAAAAGGTTCTACAGCTGCAACATCGAGAGCATCCTGACTGGTTGCATCACTGCCTGGTACGGCAATTGCTCGGCCTCTAACCGCAAGGCACAACAGAGATTACGTATGGCCCAGTACATCACTGGGGCTAAGCTGCCTGCCATCCAGGACCTCTACACCCGGCGGTGTCAGAAGAAGGCCCTACAAATTGTCAAAGACCCCAGCCACCCCAGTCACAGACTGTTCTCTCTACTACCGCATGGCAAGTAGTACCGGAGTGCCTAGTTTTAGGACAAAAAGGTTTAACAGTTTTTACGCCCAAGCCATAAGACTCCTGAACAGATAATCAAATGGCTACCCGTACTATTTGCATTGTGTGCCCCCCCCCAACCCCTCTTGTTACGCTGCTGCTATTCTCTGTTTATCATATATACATAGTCACTTTAACTATACATTCATGTACATACTACCCTAATTGGGCCGACCAACCAGTGCTCCCGCACGTTGGCTAACTGGGCTATCTGCATTGTGCCCCACCACCCACCACCCGCCAATCCCTCTTTTACGCTACTGCTACTCTCTGTTCATCATATATGCATATTCACTTTAACCATGTCTACATGTACATACTACCTCAATCAACCTGACTAACCGGTGTCTGTATGGATCCTCGCTACTTTTATAGCCTCGCTACTGTATATAGCCTGTCTTTTTACTGCTGTTTTATTTCTTTACCTACCTATTGTTCACCTAATACCTTTTTTGCGCTATTGGTTAGAGCCAGTAAGTAAGCATTTCACTGTAAGGTACACCTGTTGTATTCGACGCACGTGACAAATAAACTTTGATTTGATTTGAAAATAATGAATCCTGTTCAGATTAACAATATTCTAAAACATGCAAGGCACTAAAGTAATACTGCAAAAGAAGATGCAGAAATCGCTCCGCCATTTTCCTGGTTGCTAGAATTATAGGTTTGCCTAATTTTCATGTGACTAAACAATCAAGTATAGTGTAGAGAATCATTATACCATCTAAACCGCTGTGAAATATCTTTTCCATAACAAAAAAACAATTGTATTTTCAGCTGTTTGAAGCTGGTGTACAAAACCAAAAGTAAAATACACAAAAATGTAACAGGAAGCATTTAAATAGCGCACATAGAGCAGACTTGCTTAGACTTGCTTCAATGAGAATTACAGATCTATAATGCACATTTCTACGTGAATTTTGTTGGCCAAAAAGTTGCATATTGCAGCTTTAATTTTTCTTCCTGAATACAACGTGTTTCAGGCAAATCCAATACAACATATTTTCATGCATAGTTGTGGCGGCATCACGTTATGCTTGTAATTGTTAAGGACTGGGGAGTTTTTCAGGATAAAAAAAGGAACGGAATGGAACTATGCACAGGATAACAGTTCCAGTCCCCATTCCCCTCTCTGAATCAGCTAACAAGCACTCACTATGTGGTTCCATGGGTTCATCAAGAGTGTGCGTGCTTGTGTTTGCTTGTGAGGATGCGTACATGTAAGCGTAGTGCTGTCTTTTACATAATAGCCTACTTAATCATTGCTGTTTGAATTGCCTGTGCTCAGTACTTGTGACTGTCGTTGTGGGCTTGGATTAGTTTCAGGCCTACAGTATATGGCTGCATTTACACACGCTGCCCAATTATGATATTTTTTTACTAACTAGTCTAATCAGATCAGCTCTGAAAAAGATATTATGTGAACCGATCTGTTTGGACAAAAGACCATTTAGTTAAAAAAAAGATCAGAATTGGGCTGCTTGTGTAAACGTAACCTTTGTGTAACAGTCTTGCTAATTTGTGGGCGGTTTTGTATTATAGGGGTTCACCTCTGCCAGGCAATCAGCAATCAGTCCTGCAGGTGTCTTTCACCTCTGCTAGGCAATTAGTTCTAGTACTTCAGTCTCCCCTGTTGTTTCAGCATCAGCTAAAAGGTCCCTTTTGTTTGGGCTGTTGGGCGTATAGGAAAATATATTGCATTTGATCTCTGTGTGTGTTGCAGTAGTGACGTCATAGTCAGTCAAACAGTAGGGAGCATGCAACAAAACTGCCACACACCTAGATGTTTCTGTTTATCCTCAAACTTAATCATGCACAATACTGTGTTCTACCCATCACAAATACCTTACTCATTATTTCTGATATCCTCTTAATAAGAGACAACCACATTCCATCAAATGGTCTCCAAAGTTTTTACATGTTCAAACATGAGTGATGTGGCAGTGGCTGGTTGTGTCAATACAGAACACTCTTTCCCTAATGAATTACACAGTGTCACCTGAGCTAACTGAAAGGAGATTGGGTTCTACGTTCACTTCAGAACAGAGGAGGCTGGTTGGAGCTATAGGAGGACACGCTCATTGTAAGGCCTGGAATTTACAAGCATTTCGCTACACCCGCAATAGCATCTGCTAAACATGTGTATGTTTACAATTTGATTTGATTTGATGGAATGAATGGTCCGGTATCAAACATTCCAAATCAAATATTATTGGTCACGTAGGCATATTTAGCAGATGTTATTGGTCACGTAGGCATATTTAGCAGATGTTATTGGTCACGTAGGCATATTTAGCAGATGTTATTGGTCACGTAGACATATTTAGCAGATGTTATTGGTCACGTAGGCATATTTAGCAGATGTTATTGGTCATGTAGGCATATTTAGCAGATGTTATTGGTCACGTAGGCATATTTAGCAGATGTTATTGGTCACGTAGACATATTTAGCAGATGTTATTGGTCACATAGGCATATTTAGCAGATGTTATTGGTCACGTAGACATATTTAGCGGATGTTATTGGTCACGTAGACATATTTAGCAGATGTTATTGGTCACGTAGACATATTTAGCAGATGTTATTGGTCACGTAGACATATTTAGCAGATGTTATTGCGGGTGTAGCGAAATGCTTGTGTTCCTAGCGCCAACAGTGCAGTAGTATCTAACAATTCACAACAATACACACAAGTCTAAAAGATAAAGAATGGAATTAAAAGATATATCAATATTAGGACGAGCAATGTCGGAGTTATTAGGACAAGCAATGTCGGAGTGTCATTGACTAAGATACAGTACAATAGAATACAGTATATACATATGAGATGAGTAAAGCAGTATTTAAACATTAGTGACTAGTGTTCGATTATTAAAGTGGCCAGTGATTCCATGTCTATGTATATAGGGCAGCATCCTCTAAGGTGCAGGGTTGATTAACCGGATGGTAGCCGGCTAGGGATGGCTATTTAACAGTCTGATGGCCAAGATAAAGAAGCGGTTTTTAGTCTCTCTGTCCCAGCTTTGATGTACCTGTACTGACCTCACCTTCTGGATGATAGCGGGGTGAACAGGCCGTGTCTCAGGTTGATGTCCTTGATGATTTTACATTTTTACATTTAAGTCATTTAGCAGATCTTTTTGGCCTTCATGTGACATCGGGTGCTGTAGGTGTCCTGGAGGGCAAGCAGTGTGCCCCCAGTGATGCGTTGGGCAGACCGCACCACCCTCTAGAGAGCCCTGCGGTTGCAAGCGATGCAGTTGTTGTACCAGGCTGTGATACAGCCCGACAGGATGCTCTCAATTGTGCATCTGTAAAGGTTTCTGAGGATCTTAGGGGCCAAGCCATATTTCTTCAGCTTCCTGAGGTTGAAGAGGCGCTGTTGCCCCTTCTTGACCACACTGTCTGTGTGGGTGGACCATTTCAGATTGTCAGTGATGTGGACGCCAAGGAACTTGAAGCTTTCCACCTTCTCCACTGCGGTTCCATCGATGTGGATAGGGGGGTGCTCTCTCTGCTGTTTCCTGAAGTCCACGATCGGATCCTTTGTTTTGTTGACATTGAGGGAGAGGTTATTTTCCTGGCACCACTCCGCCAGGGCCCTCAACTCCCTGTAGACTGTCTCGTCATTGTTGGTACTCAGGCATACTACTGTTGTGTCGTCTGCACACCTGATGATTGAGTTGGAGGCGTGCATGGCCACACAGTCATGGGTGAACAGGGAGTACAGGAGGGGGCTGAGCCCTTGTGGGGCCCCTTTGTTGATGATCAGCGAAGTGGAGGTGTTGTTTCCTACCTTCACCACCTGGGGCGGCCCGTCAAGAAGTCCAGGACCCAGTTGCAGAGGGTGGAGTTCAGACCCAGGGCCCCAAGCTTAATGATGAATTTGGAGGGTACTATCGTGTTGAAGGCTGATCTATAGCCAATGAACAGCATTCTTATGTAGGTATTCCTTGTGTCCAGATGGGATAGGGCAGTGTGCAGTGCGATTGCATCGTGTGTGGATCTATTGGGGCGGTAAGCAAATTGAAGTGGGTTTAGGGTGTCAGGTAAGGTAGAGGTAAAGAGATCCTGGTCAGTGTCCGCGACGTGGCTGGTTTTCCCTTTGCAATCCGTGATTGTCTGTGGAGATATGGAAACCTCTGCTTCAGAAGTCCTTTACTTTTTCTAGAGTTCAACAAATGAAGGGAAGGCTCCTAAGACATTGAATGTAACAGAATGTACACATCGAAAGCCATGGATAATGATGGATGTGATCGGAGAGTTGTTAGAATAACCTTTTGTTAACAGATCTGCCTTACCTGTGTTTTCCCACCTGATGGCAGTCAGAGCAGTTGGATGTGCTCCCAGGTCCGTCTCTCCTGAGTGGACACCGAAAGTGCTGAGTAACTTGGCCAGAGGAGCCAGCTGGGATGAACCTGCGTGTAGCTGGCTTCCTGAAAGGCTATCGATCTGCCTGTGTGTGCTGTGGGCCCTGAGCCTGGCATTCAGCAGAGAGCTGGAGCTGCCTGACCATATAAGTGACAGATCAGGGTGTTACTGCTGCAGGCAGGAAGTTTTTCCACTTGGCTGTTAAAGGAATACTTCAGGATTTTGGCAATGAGGCCCTTAATCTACTTCCACAGAGATAGATGAACTTGTAGATACAATTATGCCTCAGTGTCCAGTATGCGCCTGGCAGCTACTACCATACCCCGATCAAAGGCACTTAAATCTTTGGTCTTGCCTTTTCGACCTCTGAATTGCAAACACACAATCCATGTCTCAATTGTCTCAAGGCTTAAACATCCTTCTTTACCTCTCTCCTTCCCTTCATCTACACTGATTGAAGTGGATTTAACAAGTGACAATACGGGATCATAGCTGTCACCTGGATTCACCTGGTCAATCTGTCATGAAAAGAGCAATGTTTTGTCCACTCAATGTATATGACAATCAATATGTCAACATGTTAAGATTGCTCAAAACAAATTTGTGAAAAGGAGTGCCTACTGCTGTACTGCTGCCATACTGAATGATTAGGTGGAGAACTAAGGTTTCAGTTTCACCAGGGAAATCTGCTATTCAGTTGGCCATTTCTGTTTATACATTTAGACCCTTTGATTAATTCTGAACATTAATTTTAAAAAGATCTGGAAAAATATCTTTGCCAAAATCCGACATTCAGTGCCAAAATTACATTCACTATTGCGGTTTTCTATAGTGTGGTTTCTAGCGGTTTTTCGCAGTTTCTAGCGTCTATGTGGCATGTTGATAATTTTTTTCTTCATATGAATTATGATCTAGTGTTTGAAAGGTTTAAGCTACAAAATAGTTTGACCCCATTCCTGAAAGCTCCGACTTCTGTTTTCCTCTTGGATGCTCACAAGGGAAATGCATTCAAAGCATACTTCTTTCAGGCTGGAATTTGACACTACTTGATTTGACATATCTTTGTATTATTTATTGAGCAGCTTAGGTTTCAGATGATTTTAAAATGACCTAATTACTTATAATTAGCTATTAATAGTTGTTTCAATAAAATACAAAAAATGGTGAGCGAGTGTTGTGCCATTTCCTTTTGAATGATTATCACATTTTTTGGTTGCACCTCAACTTACGATGGTTGAGTGCCCTCCATTTCTTACGTTGGTTGAACGTCCTTCACTTCTTTCCTAATTACTTTTAGCAACATATAATTTGAAGAAAAGTGCTTTATTGGTGTGTGATTTTTTTATACAGTTCTTCTGAACAATAATTGCATGTGGAAAATGCAATTAATATATTTTTTTACATATGGCCCCTGTAGGAATGTAGTAGAATAGCCCCACTCTATAAAACACCTCTATTGGCCAGCTCCTTCTCCTACAGAGGAGCACATGCATGGAATTGAACACTTTATCAGAAGAACATCCTTGTCCCTATCCAAATATATATATACAGTGGGGCAAAAAAGTATTTAGTCAGCCACCAATTGTGCAAGTTCTCCCACCTAAACAGATGAGAGAGGCCTGTAATTTTCATCATAGGTACACTTCAACTATGACAGGCAAAATTAGGGAAATAATCCAGAAAATCACATTGTAGGATTTTTAATGAATTTATTTGCAAATGGTGGAAAATAAGCATTTGGTCACCTACAAACAAGGAAGATTTCTGGCTCTCACAGACCTGTAACTTCTTCTTTAAGAGGCTCCTCTGTCCTCCACTCATTACCTGTATTAACTGCACCTGTTTGAACTTGTTACCTGTATAAAAGACACCTGCCCACACACTCAATCAAACAGGCTGTGTAAGGACATCAGGGTTCAAATTGTAGACCTGCACAAGGCTGGGATGGGCTACAGGACAATAGGCAAGCAGCTTGGTGAGAAGGCAACAACTGTTGGCGCAATTATTAGAAAATGGTAGAAGTTCAAGATGACGGTCAATCACCCTCGGTCTGGGGCTCCATGCAAGATCTCACCTCGTGGGGCATCAATTATCATGAGGAAGGTGAGGGATCAGCCCAGAACTACACAGCAGGACCTGGTCAATGACCTGAAGAGAGCTGTGACCACAGTCTCAAAGAAAACCATTAGTAACACACTACGCCATCATGGATTAAAATCTTGCAACGCACACAAGGCCCCCCTGCTCAAGCCAGCGCATGTCCAGGCCAGTCTGAAGTTTGCCAATGACCTTCTGGATGATCCAGAGTAGGAATGGGAGAAGGTCATGTGGTCTGATGAGACATAAATAGAGCTTTTTGGTCTAAACTCCACTCGCTGTGTTCGGAGGAAGAAGAAGGATGAGTACAACCCCAAGAACACCATCCCAACCGTGAAGCATGGAGGTGGAAACATCATTCTTTGGGGATGCTTTTCTGCAAAGGGGACAGGACGACTGCACCATATTGAGGGGAGGATGGATGGGGCCATGTATCGCGAGATCTTGGCCAACAACCTCCTTCCCTCAGTAAGAGCATTGAAGATGGGTCGTGGCTGGGTCTTCCAACATGACAACGACCCGAAACACACAGCCAGGGCAACTAAGGAGTGGCTCCGTAAGAAGCATCGCAAGGTCCTGGAGTGGACAAGCCAGTCTCCAGACCTGAACCCAATAGAAAATCTTTGGAGGGAGCTGAAAGTCCGTATTGCCCAGCGACAGCCCCAAAACCTGAAGGATCTGGAGAAGGTCTGTATGGAGGAGTGGGCCAAAATCCCTGCTGCAGTGTGTGCAGACCTGGTCAAGGACTACAGGAAACGTATGATCTCTGTAATTGCAAACAAAGGTTTCTGTACAAAATATTAGGTTCTGATTTTCTGATGTATCAAATACTTATGTCATGCAATAAAATGCAAATTAATTACATAAAAATCATACAATGTGATTTTCTTGATCTTTGTTTTAGATTCCGTCTCTCACAGTTGAAGTGTACCTATGATACAAATTACAGACCTCTACATGCTTCTGTAAGTAGGAAAACCTGCAAAATCGGCAGTGTATCAAATACTTGTTCTCCCCACTGTATATATATTTATACATATAAGCTGAGAGAGGCTGGACTGAGGGCTTGTAGGCCTGTTTTAGGCAGGTCCTCACCAGACATCACCGGCAACAATGTCGCCTATGGGCACAGACCCACCATCGCTGGACCAGACAGGACTGGCAAAAAGTTTTGTCTCACCAGGGGTGATGGTCGGATTCACGTTTATCGTCGAAGGAATGAGCGTTGCACCGAGGCCTGTACTCTGGAGCAGGATTGATTTGGAGGTGGAGGGTCCGTCATGGTCTGGGGCGGTGTGTCACAGCATCATCTGACTGAGCTTGTTGTCATTACAGGCTATCTCAATGCTGTGCGTTACAGGGAAGACATCCTCCTCCTTCATGTGGTACCCTTCCAGCAGGCTCATCCTGACATGACCCTCCAGCATGACAATGCCACCAGCCATGCTGCTCGTTCTGTGCGTGATTTCCTGCAAGACAGGAATGTCTGTGTTCTGCCATGGCCAGCGAAGAGGCCGGATCTCAATAGTCTGGGACCTGTTGGATTCGGAGGGTGAGGGCTTGGGCCATTCCCCCCAGAAATGTCTGGCAACTTCCAGGTGCCTTGGTGGAAGAGTGGGGTAACATCTCACAGCAAGAACGGGCAAATCTGGTGCAGTCCATGAGGAGGAGATGCACTGCAGTACTTAATGCAGCTCATGGCCACACTAGGTAATGACTGTTACTTTTGATTTTGACCCACCTCCCTTTTGTTCAGGGACATATTATTCCATTTCTGTTATTTACATGTCTGTGGAACTTGTTCAGTTTATGTGTCAGTTGTTGAATCTTGTTGTGTTCATACAAATATTTACACATTGTTTTCTGAAAATAAACGCAGTTTAGTTTGTCTTAGCAAGTAGTTCATTCCTGTGGAGAGGTAAAGCAGGAGATGGTGTTGGATTCTTTCTCTCGTGGGTGGTTTTGTCGTATAGATGCTGGCTCTCTGTCAAAATATAGACATACATTTAATCTATTTCTGAATAGCTTTTATAAGCGCTTGGGTGCATATATGCATATCGTCCCTCACTGTGCACGCAGCATAACTAATTCAGCTCTCACTGAATTCATTTGAAAATAGAGGTGAAGAGAAAAAATGGCCGAATCCCTCTCCTGAGACACAGAGGATTGTCTCAGTTTCTCTGAGTCCTTTTTCAGTGTCTGCGTGTCTTTAAATTGCCTGTTGCTGTCTTTCCTGTGGCATTGTTATCTGTAGGTCTACTCCTTTTTCTCAGCGTTTCTTCATTAGACAGTGACATGGTGCAGTTTGTCCTGGCATTGTCAACAGCTGTCCAGAGCTCCACAGTCTTGGGGGGTCAGAGCTTTCCTCCTGGCGAAGAGAGGGGAGAGAGGTGGTAATGGTGTAGGAGAGGGATGACTCCTTTCAGCCAGAGTGGGAGTTCATCTGTTAGCCTGGCCCTTGCGGTGGGTGATGATTTTCTACAACAGAGACAGTACCTTGTGAGCAGATCCATCACGATCACCTCCTATTACAACGCTGTTCCCGCCAGCCATGCAGCCCCCGCCAGCCATGCAGCCCCCGCCATGTAAAAAGACTGTCTCTCTCTGTGTCATAGGTACAACCAATTTCCTCCACTGTTCGAAAGGGCCGTGTCATTTCTCATGGAGAGGAAAATGGCAAGAGTGGCTGTACCTCCAAGTTCGAGGACATTGTCTGTGGGTTTGTTTTCAAGTGTTTACATTGACAGCATTCATTAGGCACAAATTCGTCATTATTATTCATTAGGCACCTCAGTTGCGCTTATGTGGTTCCTGTTAAACACAACCATGGGGATGGCAATCCTTATCGCCACAGATTAAGCTCACCTGGGTTTCTGAGGTCTTCTTCTGGAAGGTGTCTCTAGCAACACTACCAATGCATGCGAAGGGAGGTGTTAAGACAGAATGGTTCATATGTAATGTAAATGTTCATGTAATTAACGCTTTAGGGACCTCCATTGTAATTTTCTTGATAACTAACTCTGGTGCTCTGATAGTTATCAAGGTATCCACATCCTGGCAAATACACAAATTATTATGATTTAACAGATTGTATTATTTATTTTGTTGGTTCCTAAACAGGTAGTGGGTGTTATAATGGTCACATATTTTTCTGCCCTGGAATGGCTTTTGTGCCTCTGTCAAGACAGCTGATTGGCTGCTTCTGTCCTGACTGAATACACTACCTCAGCCTGGACCTTGGCTACTCCACCCCTCATAATTTTGATAGGGGTCTATTTTTTTCTCAACCAACATGACAGTTTATACTGTTCATATTACATTTGATATACTACTCTATGCACATGAATTTAAACATGTTAACCAACTGAATCAATGTAAATAAAATATTCCTAATAACACAATAAATGAATCAATTCAGGCTGACAGACTCTCATTTCCTGTAACACAAGTCAAATTAAGTGCAGTTTCCAGACGCTACATGCATTTTGTCAAAATACTGAAGGAAAATGGAAGAAATCTATAATAATTAGGCCATGCACTGGAATATTCCTTTGTGATTGTGTGATTTTTTTATTTTTTTACTGGTTGCGGAGGAGAGAGGCTTCCGGGGTGTATGGGGAGGGAGCCAGCACAGTTCGTCTGTGAATTCAGCGGCTCTACGCCGATAACAAACAAGAGCGCTCGTCCCCATAGGGGAAATACACAAAGCAATTACGGGAGGGTGGAGTTGCCGGGAGAACCTTATTAAAATTTAACAAGCCCAAGGTTCTTTTTTAGCTGTTGTTCTGTGATGGCAGAATATTATGTTTCCCAACTCTCAAATTAAATCGGAGAAGGAAAGAGAGTGAGGGATTTTGACAATCGAGTGAAAGAGAGGAATACTACAACAGGGGGACAACAATGGCTTGAGGAGCCATGCAGAGGGAGCCCCCACTGTGCCATGTTGCTCAGAGCCTCTTGCTCCCCCTGCTGCATCTCTCTGTGCCAGTGTGTTATGTGATGTGTATTTACCCAGAGTGAACTTTGTCACAAAAAAATGGTCCACTAACTGAAAGTATGGCTCTTGATGTGATTGGGATCATGTGTAAAAATGCTGTATGGCTTGGCTTTTGCCTTAGCGATGCATAAGCCATGGCTTTTGTATACTTATGAGCATTTGCCTCTGATCATCAATGATTTGACCTGAAGAGGTAACTGCTTGTTCATTGTAGAAAAAGGGACTTTAATAGAATAGCAGTGCTGGGATGCATGAGGAGGGCCTGAGTATATCACTCACTACTGTGTATCTGTGTGCGTGTGTGTGTTAGCGTGAGTGCTTGCGTATATTGGTGAATGTGTATATGTGTGTGTGCGTACATGTGCATAGGTGTCTATGTGTGTCTGCGTGCATACAGATGTGTGTGGGTGTGTGTGTGAGTTTGTGTGTGTGTGTGTGTGTGTGTGTGTGTGTGTGTGTGTGTGTGTGTGTGTGTGTGTGTGTGTGTGTGTGTGTGTGTGTGTGTGTGTGTCGTTGTGTGTGTGTGTGAATGGTGTGTGTGTGTGTGTGTGTGTGTGTGTGTGTGTGTGTGTGTGTGTGTGTGTGTGTGAATCGGTTGTGTGTGTGTGTGTGTGTGAATCGGTTGTGTGTGTGTGTGTGTGTGTGTGAATCGGTTGTGTGTGTGTTGGATTGTCTCATGGCTGAGCCCTGACACAGTGGCATGGTGAGGAGAGGATTGGCCTGGTAGCTCAGAGAGAGAGAGATAACGAGGAGCTAAGCACCATGAGCCTCCAGTTACAGAGCAGAGCGAGGCCTCATTATTTCCCCATCATTACACACCACTCTCCTCTCCCGCCCTTGGTGCACATTTGGGTAACAAGTAGAGGCTGACCCAAGCCTGATGTAATGAAACTGTGAACACCTGCTGCACTGGGTTTCCTGTGATTTCCTGGGCATTCACAATGGCAGCAAGGTTGTACAGAATAGTACCATGCACTGTAGTTGTAATCAGGTCAACAGAAAGCACCACTGTAAAGGCGTCCGCATACTCAGTTCACTTTGTTTTTAGGAAACTCGGCTAGGCGAAGCAGTAATACTGTTTGACGCTCTTGAGACGCCGTAGCAACAACATACAGTAACACTTCCTTGAGAAATCTGTAATACATTTTGACGTTTTTGCAGAGGTCTTAGTCGCGCAACTTTACATCTACCTAAGACCTTTGGTGCAGTATTTAGTCTTTTGTCTTTCGTTGAATGACAAAGAAACACTTCATTGAAGAATCCCTACTGTTGACCAATCACCGACAAAGGGACGGTGACTTCGGCTACCAAACTTCGGCTCGAGCAGACGGAAAAAAATGGCTGAACGCTGCCGAACACCGAAACAAACGATAACGTCACAAAATGTTATCATTATATATATTCAATAGTGAAGCATACGGTAAGGTTTGGGTGTTCTGTGGTCACCATCACTCATTTAAATAGTACATACTGGATGCAACCCATTATAGCATGTGTATAATTATAAGTCTTCTTTCACCGCAATTAAACTGGTAATACAAGTCCAATGTGGCTTGGGTAGAATACAAATGAGCAATGACTCAACTCATAACAATGGAGGTAACGTTTTCTAGGCTTGTGTATGTGTGGAAGGCAGGAGGAAGGATTTATGGAAAAGAGTATAGTGTTATTTTTGTCTAGAAAACCTCATAATGTCAGCTTTGTAGGTTCAAAGTCTCTTGGATCTTTTGTTGTAGCCCCAGCCTGCATAGTGTTTTACCCTCAATGCTGTCAAGTGTGCTCTTAAAACAGTGCATCAGTGGTTATGCAAGCTTCACTAGGAAAAGGCTCACCATTAAATTCAATACATGCAGTACATACTGCAAATACACACATTCATTAGTTAGAATATCCGCATAGCACCACAACAGATCCACAGATGACGCAATCTTAATCGCACTCCACACTGCCCTTTCCCACCTGGACAAAATAAACACCTACTGTATGTGAGAATGCTGTTCACTGACGGCAGCTCAGCGTAGGCAACAACACATCTGCCACGCTGATCCTCAACACAGGGGCTCAGGTGTGCATGCCTAGTCCGCTCCTGTACTCCCTGTTCAACCACGACTGCATGGCCAAGCATGACTCCAACACCATCATTAAGTTTGCTGATGACACAACAGTGGTAGGCCTGATCACTGACAACGATGAGACAGCAAATAGGGAGGAGGTTAGAGACCTGGCAGTGTGGTCCCAGGACAACAACCTCTCCCTCAACCTGAGCAAGACTAAGGAGCTGATCGTTTACTACAGGAAACGGAGGGCCAAACAGGCCCCCATTCACATCGACAGGGCTGTAGTGGAGCAGGTTGAGAATTTCAAGTTCCCTGGTGCCAAGAAACTATCATGGGCCAAACACACCAAGACAGTCAAGAAGAGGGAACGAAAACACCTTTTCCTCCTCAGGAGACTGAAAAGATTTGGCATGGGTCCCCAGATCCTCAAAAATGTTTACAGCTGCACCATCGAGATCATCCTGAACGGTTGCATCACTGCCTGGTATGGTAACTGCCCTGCTCCAACCGTAAGGCATGACATCACTGGGGCCAAGCTTCCTGCCATCCAGAACCTATATACTAGGCGTGTCAGAGGAAGGCCCAAAACATTGTCAAAGACTCCACTCCAGTGGAATTTAATGCAGGGAAACTTAAATCTGTTTTACCAAATTTCTATCAGCATGATAAATGTGCAACCAGAGGGAAAATAAATATAGACCACCTTTACTCTACACACAGAGACGCGTACAAAGCTCTCCCTCACCCTCCATTTGGCAAATTTGACCATAGTTCTATCCTTCTGATTCCTGCTTACAAGCAAAAATTAAAACCGGAAGCACCAGTGACTCGGTCAATAAAAGAGTGGTCAGATCAAGCAGACGCTAAGCTAAAGGACTGTTTTGCTAGAACAGACTGGAATATGTCCCGGGATTCTTCTGATGGTATTGAGGAGTACACCACATCAGTCATTGGCTTCATCAATAAGTGCATTGATGACGTCGTCACCACAGTGATCCAACGTACATACCCCAACCAGAAGCCATGGATTACAGGCAACATCCGTACTGAGCTAAAGAGCTGCCGCTGTCACGGAGCGGAACTCTAACCCGGAAGCTTATAAAAAATCCTGCTATGCCCTATGCTATGAACCTTCAAACAGGCAAATCATCAATAGAGGACAAAGATTGAATCGTACTACATCGGCTCTGATGCTCGTCGGATGTGGCAGGGCTTGCAAACCATTACAGACTACAAAGGGAAACACAGCCGAGAGCTGGCCAGTGACACGAGCCTACCGGTCGAGCTAAACTAATTCTATGCTTTTCAGAAGACTGAAAATATTTGGTATGGGTCCTCAGATCATCAAAAGGTTCCACAGCTGTGGTTCCACAGCTGCACCATCGAGAGCATTGGTTGCACTGGTTGCATCCCTGCCTGGTATGGAAACTGCTCGGCCTCCAACCGCAAAGCACTACAGAGGGTAGTCCGTACGGCCCAGTACATCACTGGGGCCAAGCTTCCTGCCATCCAGAACCTCTGTACCAGGCGGTGTCAGAGGAATGCCCTAAAAAATGTCAATGACCCTAGTCATAGACTGTTCTTTCTGCTACCGCACGGCAAGCAGTACCGGAGCGCCAAGTCTAGGTCCAAGAGGCTTCTAAACAGCTTCTACCCCCAAGCCATAAGACTCCTGAACATCTAATTATTTGTCTCCCCAGACTATTTGCATCCCCCCCCACCTCCCCCTCTTTTACGCCGCTGCTACTCTCTGTTATTATCTATGCATAGTCATTTAAATTACTCTAGGTACATTATTCATAAAGCCATTTTTACATCAGCCGATGTCACCAAGTGCTCTACAATGCACATGTTGAACCACGGTGGCTAGGAAAAACTCCCTAGAAAGGCAGGAACCTAGGAAGAAACCTAGAGAGGAACCAGTTTCTGTGGGGTGGCCAGTCTTCTTCTGGCTGTGCCAGGTGGGGATTATAACAGTACATGGCCAAGATGTTCAAATGTTCATAGATGACCAGCAGGGTAAAATAATAATAATCACAGTGGTTGTAGAGGGTCCACCAGGTCAGCACCTCAGGAGTAAATGTCAGTTTACCTTTCATAGCCGATCATTCAGAGTTAGAGACAGCAGGGGACAAGGTAGCACGTCCGGTGAACAGGTCAGGGATCCATAGCCTCCGGCAAAACAGTTGAAACTGGAGCAGCAGCAGGTGGACTGGGGTGGACTGGGGATAGCAGGTGGACTGGAGACAGCAAGGAGTCATCAGGCCAGGTAGTCCTGAGGCATGGTCCTAGGGCTCAGGTCCTCCGAGAGAAGAGAGGAAGAGAGAGAGAGTTAGAGGGAGCATACTTAAATTCACACAGGACACCGGATAAGACAGGAGAAATACTACAGATATAACAGGCTGATCCTATCCCCCCCCAACACAAACTATTGCAGCATAAATTCTGGAGGCTGAGACAGGAAGGGTCGGGAAACACTGTGGCCCCGTCCGACGATAACCCCTGACACGGCCAACCAGGCAGGATATAACCCCACACACTTTGCCAAAGCACAGCCTCACACCACTAGATGGATATCTTCAACCACCAACTTACTACTCTGAGACAAGGCCGAGAATAGCCCACGAAGATCTCCCCCACTGCACGAACCCGAGGTGGGCGCCAACCCGGACAGGAAGATCACGTCAGTGACTCAACCCACTCAAGTGACGCACCCCTCCTAGGCACAGCATGGAAGAGCACCAGTAAGCCTGTGACTCTGTTATCGTAATAGGGTTGGAGGCAGAGAATCCCAGTGGAGAGAGGGAAACTGGCCAGGCAGAGACTGCAAGGGTGGTTCGTTGCTCCAGTGCCTTTCCATTCACCTTCACACTCCTGGGACAGACTACACTCAATCATAGGAACAAGACAGAGTCTGCGTCTCTCACATGGATAGGCAGACCATTCCATTCAAATGGAGCTTTATAGAAGAAAGCCCTGCCTCCAGCTGTTTGCTGAGAAATTTGTGGGAAAATTAGGAGGCCTGCGTCTTGTGACCATAGTGTACGTGTAGGTATGTACGGCAGAACCAAATCGGAAAGATATGTAGGAGCAAGCCCATGGAATGCTTTGTAGGTTAGCAGGAAAACCTTGAAATCAGCCCTAGTCCTAACAAGAAGCTAGTGTAGAGAGGCTAGCACTGGAGTAATATGATACAATTGTTTTGGTCCTCGTCAAGATTCTAGCAGCCGTGTTTAGCACTAAAGTTTATTTAGTGTTTTATCTGGGTAGCAGGAAAGTAGAGCATTAGCATTGGCAGTAGTCTAATCCAGAAGTGACAAAAGCATATATTTTTCTGTATATGCACATTTCCAGATATCATCAGCAGTAAAACAATCAGGGAATGGCAGAGGACAGGGAGAGCTCTGCAGAGTTGATTTATGGCATTTGAATGTGCATTAGGATGGCAACAAGATTGTATTGTACTGCAATTTCATCAGGTTACAGGAATACAAAGACAGCTAGAGGTGGTTAGAATAGGATGGAAGGCCAAGAGTGCGTGTAACCAATAGAGAGTCCTGAGTGTGGACAAATATAGTATGTCCCACAGTTGGTAAACAAGCAAGTTCCTAGTCAACAAAGCACACAGGAGTAATGAGGCAAATAGCATAAAGCACAAGAAAAATATATAATGACTTGGGGCTAGCCATTGTAAGAGTCAGAGTCACTCACTCCAATAGGGCGAGTGTGCTGGAGGTGAGCGAAAGCTTGGGAGAGAGGGGGGAGTGTGGCGTGGGTACCTATACCGGACAGGGTGAGATAGGCCAGGGCAGACTGTGAACAGATCACCAGGTGGAATCCAAGCAGCAGTGCATCAGGCAACAGGATGTCACACCCACTTGGGAGAAGCTTTTTTCGGGAGGCAGATTCCTTGTAGAAAATCCCAGCTAGCTAGCTAACGTAGCTAGCAAGTCTCTGTCCACCATTTTTTTCCATGTGGAAAAGGAGGTCATTAGCTAGGTATATCTCTTCAGTTTCGGCGAATGGACCTTTACGACGTCCAAACAAAGTTGTCCTGTGGCTGTTGTATTTTGGAGATTGTGAGCAGGATATCTTCTGATGTGCTCAAAGCAGCAATATTGTTTCTTACTGAGGTAATTTACAATTGAAATGTCCTGGCTGCATATCAGTTCAAAATGATGATGACGACTGCTAGCTTGCCAGCTAAGATTTAGAAAGTATGATGTTGACATGATCAGTCGAATCAAAGCAATGTGACAGTTTAGTCAGTCACATTATTGTTTGTAAATAGCACAACGTGAGACGGTCCATAGCATTCTATATCTATCGACAAGTCTCTGTTTTGTGGCACACATGAGGTGATAAAGTTACACATGTATTCACTACTAAGTGTTTGCCATCAGATATGTTATAATGGTATTCTTCCCGAAGTCAAAGACCTCTGAATGAGTTATCTGTACAGCTGCCATTTTTTCCCTCTGCTTCCTACTAGCATTTTTTTCTCCTCCATTCTTCTTCCCTCTGCTGTGTACACATGCCACTCTTCCTTCAGAAAAGCATGAATCACAACTTCACTTGCACAATTTATCTCGTTCACTTTCACTTGTAAATATCCAATATCCACGTTCACCGAAAATGTCATTCAGGAGCTACAGTACTAGCAAATCTTTTATAACCTCATGAGCTGTATTTGCCTGTCTTTGCAATTTGTTTATGTTCATTTTCGCCCATTAGCATTTTGTTAACGGCATCTATGTGATTTTGCTATTAGTTTGTGCATGTTTTGTTAACATTCTGGTAATAGAGGCCCAATGGGATTTTCTTGCATTTTTAGCGCCCTCTTGTGTGCTATGTCAGAAATATCATAACTCCCGGGATGAGAGAAGGATGGATGACGGTATGAAAATCTGGATACTGCCCAAGCCTAATAGCTAGACATTGCATAGTACAAACATCTGCTAAATCTGTCTATGGTTTGTGTAGTAGAACATTTACATTTCTTGTTGGAATTACATCATAGTGGACTTGTACTATCATCCCAAAATAATAATAAGCTTCACTGTGAAGAGGGATGAGTTGAGTTCGTTGCAATGTAGTATTTCTAGACAGACAGGTTGCTTCTGGCAATGTACCAATGCTCCAACTTAACACTTCTGTAGAAGTTCCAGCTTCACTTGGGACGGAGAGGACAAGTCGGAAATGGGAAGCGCATTACTGGTAACATCATTGTCGGATCCTCTTGTTGCCCTAGCTAAACATGCATCTCGGCCTCCTTGGGTTATTCCTTTTCATGGTTTTGAGTGTGAGGACCTTTTGAACTATCTAGCTTAACTTGACCACAATTCCCGCCCACATTTTAAACCATGTCTACCCAAACTCTGTCTGAAGACAACCCTCACTGAACATTTTTTTTGTCAAAGAAAGCCGACACCCCCCCCCCTAGACCTTGTGCTGTTGCCTAGCTTATGATGCTCCAAGGTGTGGGATATCTGGAATTAGTTGGGATGCAGTGCATCTTCTGAAGTGCCAAACACATTTAGTAAAGCAGTTAGCATGCATGGCTGACCTTTAACTGTGGATGAGAGAACTTTCTGTTCGAGGCTGTCAGTGATTAAGATGTTAAATGTACTTTTTAGTATGTCTGTGCAGCAATCGGTCAGCCAATGCAGTAGATGTGTACTGTCTGATGAATCCCCCTGCGCCCCCCTGCTGTAGCCTCTCCCTGAGGACACACTGGGGGACACCATTAGCCTATAGAGAGTGACATGATAAATACAAGGCTGTCTGCAACCAGCTCATACTTAGCCCACTTCACCAGCTATTCATAAAGTTATGAATTCTAACTTTATAGTATGTCTGTGTTTGTGTGTGCACGCGAGTGCGCGAGCGCGCGCGTGTGTGTGTGTGTGCATCTGGGTATGCGTGTGTGAGAAAGAGAAAGTGTGTAGTTATTATACCTGTGCTTGGACAATTTTTCTCAGGTTTCCAATGTGCTTTTGTGAGGCTGGGCTATTCTTCTGAGTATGGTATTGTATAAGACCCACATCAGAGTACCAACCACATGGAGATTCTACGAAAAGCATTATGCTATGATTGCAATCAATAAGAAGAAATCTCTACATGCCTTTCTATATTATTGCTCTAGGTGCACTGGAGAGATGTACTGTAAAAGGCACAGAGAGACTTGAGACTTCAACATGATGATGATTTACCACATCCGTCAATGGCGTCATTAATAAGTGCATCGACGCCGTCGTCAACACAGTGACCATACGTACATATCCCAACCAGATTACAAGCAACATCCGCAATGAGCTAAAGGCTAAAGCTGCCGCTTTCAAGGAACGGACACTAATCCGGATGCTTATAAGAAATCCCACTATGACCTCCGACGAGCCATTGAACAGTGAAAGCGTCAATACAGGACTAAGATCGAATCCTACTACGCCAGCGCTGATGCTCGATGGATGTGGCAGGCCCTCAAACTATGACGGATTACAAAAGGAAACCCAGCCACGAGCTGCTCAGTGATGCTAGCCTACCAAACAAGCGAAATGCCTTCTATGCTCTCTTCGAGGCAAGCAACACTGACCCATGTGTGAGAGCACCTGTTCTGACTATGTGATCTTTCTCTCCATAGCCAATGTGAGTAAGAACTTTAAACAAGTTAACATTCGCAAGGCCGCGGGGCAAGACGGAATACCAGGACATGTACTCAGCAAGTGGGAAGACAAGTCGGAAATTTCTTCACTGACATTTTCAACCTATCCCTGATCCGGACTGTAATACCAACTTGTTTCCAGTAGACCCCCGTACTCCCCATGTCCAACATCGCCAAGGTAACCTGCCTAAATGTATATCACCCTGTAGCACTCACATCTATAACCATTAAATACTTTGAACAGTTGGTCACATCAACACCATCATCCTAGACATCCTGGACCCACTCCAATTTGCATACCGCCCTAACAAATCCACAGATGACGTAATCTCTATTCCATTCCACACTGCCTTCACCTACCTGGACAAAATAAATACCAACAGTAAAAGTTGTGAGCTCACGCCGTGGGTCATAGAGGTAATGTGTGGTTAAGTACGGTACCCTGAGGCACCACTTCATTGCTCCAGACCAGTGCTAAAGGGGAGTTAGAGCACTGATTATGCTTTTGGGTCCTACTGTATCTCCAACTGACAATGAATGGGCAACATAAACCTAAATAGAAACATATAATTGTGCACAACTTCAGTAATACTTACTAAAACTGTTGTTATACTAACGTTTTTATTCTTTTATTTTATTAGGATTATTTACCTCTCACTGTAGTACTGTAGGCCACTCCGGTCACATTGTACAGCGCCTGATTGGCACAATGGTCTAAGACACTGCTTAGCAGTGCAAGCTGTGATGATATAGATGCTGATTCAATTCCCATGCCGGCCTCAACTGGGAGACCCATGAGATGACTGTAGGTTTTTGGTTTTTCTCCCTCTAAAAACAGAACTAAATCATTCTAAATAACAAACTGGCTTTATTTACAAATTAGTAACTATGTCTCACCCCAAGTTCAAGAATGGTCTTTTTACATTATTTAAAAACAAAATTAGTTTAAAAAATGTTAAGGGTTATTGCACTTAATAATGGTGCTGACTAGGGAAACGTTCCCACGGTTCTGTCCTTAGTGCCAGTCTGCACGTTCAAACTAAAACAGTGTAACTAATAATGGCATCTTTATGCATTCATTAATAAAATAATGATGAAAATGAAAATACTCTTTCAAAATACCAATGTTTATCTAGTTATGGATCCATAACAAATTACTATGGGAATAAATATCACTGAATTACAGAAATATCCTCCAATCCTCTGTATGTAATTATTGGCGGAGAGTCACCTCATATTATTAGATATACTGTAGGCCTACCGTAGTCAACACGAGTCTCACTAGTGTTGAGTAATGTGCTGTTAAAAGTGGGGTAGGTCTTATTTATTTAAAGAGCATATTGAAGTTAGAAGCAATAGGATTTCAAGCAAAAGCCTACAACTATTTCAGCACCGTTTCGTGCTGCTCTGAGACAAGCATGGGGACTGGTCTTGGTAAATCAATGTGATTTTTATTTTCACTTAATCTCCGTTTGGGTTTTGGTTACACTAGAATTAAAAAATGAGGGTGCCGAAATGTTATGCTCTTAGTGTAACCTTTGTTTAACTAGGCAAGTCAGTTAATAAGAACAAATTCTTATTTACAAGGACAGCCTACTCCTTCCTATACTGACAACCGTTACATTGTACAGCGCCATATTTTCTGTTCCATCCTAACGGAAACCCAGAGGGTTTTTGTTTTTCTTGGAATAGAAAACACCATAATATGAATCAAATTAATTAGGCAAGTACCAATCAAAAGTTCACACACATATACTCATTTCAGGATTGTTCTTTATTTTTTACTATTTTCTATATTGTAGAATAATAGTGAAGACATCACAACTATGAAATAACACATATGGAATCACAGTAGCCTAATAAACAAATGCAGGTGGCTTATAATGTATCTTCAAAATGCTTTAAATGCTTTAATATCCAAATGTAAAAGCATATACTGTACAGTACTGTATTTTTTCATCATTATCTTTATGCTTTCGTTAATAATATAATGATACAAATACACTTTCAATATGCGGATATTGTTTTAGTTATGGATCCATAGCGAATTACTATGGAAATAAATATCACTGAATAACAGAAATATTGCAACAAAGTTGTCTAATGAAGGCAAACTCTTTCAAACAAACATGGTCACGTTGTACATCGTCATTATGGATTAGCAGGGCTATATTTTGGCGTTCATTAATATTATTTTGGCCTTTGTTCAGTTTACAATCGCTCACAGTCAATTTTTTGAAAATTAAATAGCAACCTCTCCCTCAACCTCAGCAAGACAAAGGAGCTGATCCTGGACTACGGGAAATGGGGGCTTTAGTGGAGCGGGTTGAGAACTTCAAGTTTCTCAGTATCACTAAGAAACTAACATGGACCACACATACCCACACAATTATGAATAGGGCACAGACAGTGCCTTTCCCCCCCTCAGGTAGCTGAAGAAATGAGGCATGGGCCCTCAGATCCTTAAAAAGTTCTAGATCTGCATCATTGAGGGCGTTATGACTGGCAGCATCACGCTTGGTACGGCAACTGCAAGGCACCCAACCGCATGGTGCTACAGAGTACGGCCCTGTACATCATTGCGACCAAGCTCACTGCCATCCGGGACCTATATACCAGGCGGTGTCAGAGGAAGGCTCAAAGAATTGTCAAAAACTCCAGACACCCAAGCCATAGACTGTTCTCTCTGCTACCACACAGCAAGTGGTACCAGTGCACCAAGTCTGGAACCAAAAGGAACCTCAACAGCTTCTATCACCAAGCCATACGGCTGCTAAACAAGACTGCTAAATAGCTAATCATA
This sequence comes from Oncorhynchus keta, assembly GCF_023373465.1. Taxonomy (NCBI): domain Eukaryota; kingdom Metazoa; phylum Chordata; class Actinopteri; order Salmoniformes; family Salmonidae; genus Oncorhynchus; species Oncorhynchus keta. Next base: position 21,945,112 of record NC_068437.1, on the reverse strand, counting down.
TGGCTACCCGGACTACCTGCATTGACCCTTTTTTGCGCTAACTCTCATGCACTGACTCCGTGCACACACGCTGGACTCTACCGACACACTCACACATATTTACACTGACAACCCAACACACACATACACACACAAACACTACATACGCCCACACACACAACACGCGCACAAAAAAAGATATATACTATATACTGCCACACACACACTCATACACACTTTCACACTCACACACATACGCTTCTGTTACTGTCTTATCTATCCTGTTGCTTAGTGACTTTATGTATTTATTCTTTGTGACACTATTTCTATTATTATACTTTTTAAATTTTTTATATTAACTCTGCATTGTTGGAAAAGTACCCGTAAGTAAGCATTTCATTGTTAGTTTACACCTGTTGTTTACGAAGCATGTGAAAAAAACAATTTAATATGATTTGATTTGATTACAGTGATTTTGTGCCAGTCAGATGTTATTCAAATGTATGATTTAAATAACTTCAGTTTCTCATTTTCTTATGGTCTGCCTGTTCTGTTTCCTGGCTTGGACTGTGTTTTCAGTCCCTAGAGCTACACTAAGATCAGTGGTCTGTTTGAACTTATCTTCATCGACCATATTTCATATTTTGGAGTGAGTAAGAGAGAGAAATAGAAGGAGAGAGAGCAAAAGAAAGAGAGCAAGAGAGCGAGAAGCAGGGACCAAAAGAGAGAGATTGCAAAAGCACAAGAGAGACAGATAGAGAGAGAAGAAATGAGAAGAAAGGGAGATTAAGCATCAGAGAAGTTTGATATGGAATCAGACATGCTGCTTCTACTTTTTGGAGAACTTGTCTGAAATCCACAGATTCCAGCTCTCTAAATGTCCTCCTAACAGTGAGACCCTGGTGTGAAAGCCTCCTGGGACGTTCTGCTCACAGTTGAAGCACAGCCTTGTTCCAGCTTAAAGGCTGTGTGTGTTGTACACAATGCTCCTCGCAAATGAGAAACTCTGGCAGTAAATGGAATTACGTTTCAAAAGTTTCAAAAGCAGCACAACGCTGTAATGCCGGATTACTTAGCGACATGATTTTGCGAGGCCTTTTGAGGCAGAGCACACTCTAATAGGACACAGCTATCAGCTCTGATGCAGACACTGTCACCTTTCAGATTAGTCTTCAGATTCCCATCTCTCCCCATCATAACATCTTGACATTTAGTTAGGAGGCAGAAAATTGTCTTCACAACACTGAGCAGGAAAACCTTATTACCTGACATAAAAAAAAATGTATTTCGTGCCTGACAATAAAAAGGAATCCAAAGTAAATATGAGTTGTTAGATGTAATCCCATTTCCCTCGATCAAAGCCAAGCAGAAAAGGTTACACATCTGAAGCTTCCTGTTGTCTTCAAAATTATTTCTCAACAGCCTATCAAAGACTTGTTGTGTTTCTTCCGTACCCTTTTAGGATGCACACAACATAACCGTAATGCTTTCAAGAGACAGCGTTGGATGATCAGAATGCTTGTTAGATGAAAGGAGACGGTAATGTCAAGCATCATATACAACTACACCTCCATTTGTTTATTAAGGCATAGGAGTTTTGAGAAAACAGAAACTGTTTCGGGTGAAGTATTGACTAATGCCTCAAAATACATTGACATTACTTACATATAATGACCCCAGCAAATTGGTTTCGAAATGATTTATTGTCATTTCGAATGGAATTAAACATCTGCAATAACTAACTGCACAAGCAGCTCTATTTTATATTTGAATATTTTTGCAGGTTTAAATTCCCAAAAGTACAAAGTGTAAGTACTACCATATGTATGACATATGCTTCAAAATAAGTTTACATTACTAGTCATTACTTACATGTAATGAACCCAGCAATTTGATTTATAAATGATTTATTGACATTTTGAATGGAATTAAACATCTGCAATAACTAGCTGAATGAGCAGCTCTGTGCATAATTTGAATAATTTTGCAGGCTTAAATTCCAAAAAGTACAAATCGTAAATACTACCGTATGTATGACATTTAATTCCATTCTGAAAGTGTCATGCAGGATTTTCAGTAGCTATACAGTAATACCATATTACTTAGCTACGGTGTCCTAAAGGACCAAGCACAGTCATGAGAGGACAGATCACCATTTTACATTACCATGATTGGTTTTATGGCCTAAAAGGAACTCATGTTAAATTGGCTGACTGTAAAAAAAGCAAGCCCACACAGTTCTCAGTTAGGGGTTTTAGCCAGCTAATCCGTGTTGTGCAGTGCTGTTTAAACTCATAGCCACTTCTTGGAGGACGAGGGGGCCAATGCCATTGTCACTTGACATCAAAGCACATCCCGCCATGCTCCCACTGAAATCCCCCCAAAACCTGACAACATTAGAATACCATCAAACGCTCGCTGCTTGCCTTTGAAATTTCTGACACTGTTTGCAGGCTATGAAGAGTTGTATGGGGATAGAAATTAACATTTTTATTTTATTTAACTAGGCAAGTCAGTTAAGAACAAGTTCTTATTTACAATGACTGCCTACCGGGGAACAGTGGGTTAACTGCCTTTTTCAAGGGTAGAACAAGAGTTTGACCTTGTCAGGTCAGGGATTCGATCCAACAACCTTTCGGTTACTGGCCCAACACTCTAACCACTAGGCTACCTACCTGCCATGCTTTTTGTTAGCAATGAGAATTGAATATAGAAATGGAGTTCTGTTGACTCTCTCAACCTCTACTGGCATGGTGAAGCCTTGCCTTTCTTTCCCTCCTCTCCTGTCAGTCCATAGACAGAGTGAGTGTGTGATTGTGGCCAGAGGGGAGATTTAAAGTGGCTGTGGTGGAGAGAGCGATAAAAAGGCCCCACAACAGAGTTGAAAAGGTTAAGTGCATTGAGCGAGTACGTTGATAGATTTGATTCCTATTGATTTGGTAGGCACACAGCACTAACTGTAGAGTTTTCCAATTTCAGATGGTCCTGAGGTGTAGAGAGTCTGCAAGAAAGAGAGACCCAGTTCAGCTTCACACAACAAATACAGGAGACACACTGCTGAGGGCCTAAAAAAGGCTTCATCAATGTTGGAGGAAGACTTCCTTCCATCTCCTTTATCTTCTGTCCACAACAAAAAGGCATTGATCTTATTATGGCAGCATTCATAGATATCCCCCCCCGCCAACCTACAGTACAGACTGACTAAGACAGGAGAAGAAATTGAGAGGGGAGTGAGAGAGAGAGAGATAAAGAAAGGGACTGAAATAAACATAGGATAATCCATTTTTATAGATGCACAGCCAGTGTGTTCTGCTGTGCCCCCCGTTCCTCATAATGCCAGTAATTCTAATGACAGGGACGTTGGCAGGGCAGGGTGGGCTTGTTAGTGTTACAGTGATCAGTGGGAAGCCCAGAACAGAACATCGCTGCACATGAGACACACCACCATGTAGCTGTAACTGTTCATCAACCTCTCATCATGTCCCTTCTGTCACTGCACTGTCAGTGTCACAGTGTGCCAGCCATCCTCGTAAAACCTGGCCTCCCTCCATAAAACCTGCCTTTTATGGCCCGCTGCTCATCATAATGTCTGCATGGACAGCTGGGTGTGTTTGGGTGTTTGTTTGGGTGTATTTGGCTTTTTGTCATAATTACAGATGGCGATTGTGTGTGTTGATAATCCTACCAACCGCTTAACCTCTCGCTTTACAAATGATATACTGTATTCAAATAAATAAATAAAAGATAATAATTAAGGTGTGTCATTTTCTGCAGTTAAGCAACAGGTGCTAATTGTTGCAGTGGGTTACCATGGTGGTTGAATGGAATGAAAGTGTAGCTCCAACTGTTTGATAATAAGTGGTAATGAGAGTTTAAAGAGGGTTTTTAAACATTAAATGTACAACACTACAATTAGCTCAGCATCTGGCCCAGGGTTGCTGGAAGTGCCACCAGATGTACATGTACATTTAATGTGAGTATTGTAAGCTGATGAGAGCAGGAATATAGGTTGATTCATGGCTAAACTAAAAAGGAATGCTTTCCCATTCTTCCCACTTGAGAGTCAGTTTTATCCGAGGGTACTGTATTGAAGACTGTCCTTGGCTCTCCATTATAAACAGAATGTGCAGATGAGATGTTCAGTGTTCTTCAGTTTAAGAGTTCCCAGGGCTAGGGGGTATACGCTGCTAAGGATATTTCTGTTATGTAGAGAAAAGAAGAAAAGAGGAAATTCATTTATTATGGATGTATTATGTAGAACATTGTCTCGACTGTAAAGCAAAGGGATTTTCCATAAAGCATCAGCAGTGGATTCCTTCTGAGGAGGAGTGAGCTCATTTGTAAATGGTGTTGTTATTAACCTAGCCACTGCTGGCTCAGATTTCAGGAAACAGTATCAGTTACCTCGTACCCCAGCACATCCACCCAGAACTGCTACTCCCTGTATATAGCCATATTATTTTTACTCCTTATTGTTATTTGTTATTCACTGAGTATTTATTCCTTGTGTCACTATCTATTTTTAGTTTATAGTTTTAATTTCAATCTTTAAATCTGCATTGTTGGGAAAGGATTAAGTTAGCATTTCACTCTTAGTCTACATCTGTTGTTTACGAAGCATGTGAAAAATACAATTGGATTTGATTCAAATATATGGATATCCCAGAAAACATCATGTTTTTCAAACAACTATGATCTCAAATTGAATCATACCATTTAATCATGAACTGGTATAAGGTTATGTTCATGCCTGAGGCAGTATGTGATAACTCTCATTCAAGACAAGTCAAAGTGTCTACAGTCCAAACGGAGGTATTGTCTTCTCACCCCCACCACCTTCCTCTTGGGCTCCTCACAGTGGAAGGGGGAGGGGGGTTGAGGGAAGGGTACTTGATGGGCCAGGAAGGGGAGTGTGGCAAAGCAAGATAAGGATAGGATCAACACGATCAGAGAAGATAAACCATGGTGGAGTGGCGCTATCTCTCTGTCAGACGACAATGGCATTTTACACATATGTGTACAGGGTGGCATACACACACACGCATGCAGGCATGCACACACGCACGCACACACTCACACAGAGTGAGATGGCTCATGAACATCTTATTTACCACACCATGTCCCTGGTAAAGACATGGAATGGCAGCAAGTGAATGGTGAGGGGTGGAGAGGGACATTTAGGCAAAGCACATGGCTTTGATAAAAGCTCATTGAAGTGTTAATGATCACTATTAAATGAAGGAAAACAATCACACTCACACAGCATACTTATGAAGGTACAGCATTAGCAGATGCGGATATGTGCGTGTATCTATTCATGTGTTTATTTGTAATTGACAGAGGGAACCTAATGTTATCGTATTTGAATAGCTACCTTGGTCATTCCTGTGACGTTGCTCATGCATATAGATCACTGAACCCTAGAAGAGACTACTGCTGATCAGAGACAGCACATGTAGATATGTAGAATAGGTAGAGACCCTGGAATGCACAGGAACGCAACACAACCATGTAGAAAAGCTGTCTAAACAGTGTTGGTAATAGCTGTGGTCTTTTGTTTCTCTCTCTCTCTCTCTCTCTCTCTCTCTCTCTCTCTCTCTCTCTCTCTCTCTTCTCTCTCTCACAGTGTTCTTTGATGACTGTGCGGGGAATGAGGGCTTGGCGTTCGAGGTGTCCCACCCGGACTTCCAGGTGGACGAGGAGATGAACCTGGTGGCCAGACGAGACGTGATGGACAGCGGCACTGTCATGTTTATCCACGGGGTCAACGAGCAGGCTGATGACATGGCACAGGTGGACATTGTCGGAGCTCCACCTAGATCTCCTCAAACACTCAGGGTGAGTAGCTGGCCAATGGATGCCTCTGACTATGGCAGATAGATACTCTCCTATTAATGTTGCTGTTCAGAGATCATCATTTAATAAGATAGCTGTGGAAAGAAGTGTGCAACAGACTGCACAACAAAGCTTTGAAATGACAGCTGTGTCTTTTCATTGTATTTTTCTACAATGTACACTTATTTAAAGTGACTTCCTCTTTCCACTGGGTGGATGAGTGGACTTAATTTGGGTTTGGAGAGCCGGTGGTTGGTGAAAATGACTGCATCTCACTTTTGTCATTCAAGTACAGTTCCCAGAACTGCCCACTGTGCTCATTGTCACCAAACTTTAACCACTTAAATCTTCAGTTTCATCTTAAAATAAAAATGTGTTCCTTCTATACATGGTGTTAGTATTCAAAATACCAAATACAGTAACAAATTCTGTTTAATGATCCACAAAACCACCTGTATCAAAGTCACTCCATTCATTACCCCCTCCACTTGCCTTCCAGCCCCTTCCTGTCCCCGCCCTCCAGGCCAGCACTAGTGCTGCCAACTTGATTAAAACATTTCCCAGGGCCATCTCAAATATTCCGTTACCTCCCCTCCAATCATCGCTCTTCCCTGCTCCCTGCCCAGGTGTCCCACTGGTGTAGTTTCTCCGGTTCCCAGCCTAATGAGTAGCTCTCTCACTGTCTCTGTGCGTCACCTTGCCTTCATTTGTTTATGCTTCTCCCATTATTTATTTCGTTTGCCAGTCCACGGCTATGTCTTTGGCAAGCCTGGGAGGACATAAGGGAATGAGTCATCTCCATTCTGTGTGTGAATGGGGAGAGAAGGTTTCCTCATGAGTAATGTCACCATAATGTTCTTCTTGGCGAGTACGAAGGCGCTCTGTTTTAAAAACATTTTTTTTTGTCTCCCGAGTTAAAAGAAGCTTAGCTAAATAAAATGTTTCTAAAATGTAATTTGCTTGTCGTAGGTTAACAAGACATTATGCATATTGACATGACTAAGTGCTATAATGAAATAAAAAGTTAAGAAAAGTTGGGTGGCCGTGGCCCAATAACCAATTTTTCTTCAGAATTCATTCTGTAGGAGAGAACTCCCAGCAGTGTCAGACCAGCTCCGATGCCAGATCATCCATTGTCTCCTCCCTTTGTTCTGGCTCTTTGATATCTCTCTGCTGCTCTAGGCCTACCCAGTGGGGGATATTAGTGTTAATGGCATAGAATACATGAACCTCATTAATTAGGCAAAGAGGGAAAGTAAGAATAGAGAGACAGAGGAGACTATTGGACATAAGAGGGTTATGGTTGAGGAGGAGGAAGAGAAAGAGAAAAGGATTGAACACAAAAGGGGCAGAAAGACAGGCGAAGAAAAGGAGGGAAAACAGGCAGATGAGACTGGATGAGTCTTTTAATGTGGATTGGTAAAGAGCTCTCATTATTTCACAATCAATTAATCTACAGAGGCTCTCTGCTTTGAGAAGCAGAACCAAAGAACAAAGCAACAGAACCATCACCCTCATCTCCGCCTCTATCATACACTGTATATCTCTGTGATGTAGACTTCAAGACTCAATCATCATAATTATTCCCCAATAGAGGCTTGCTGTCTCTGGTGAAAGCCCCAAAGTCTGGAAAGGGTTTTGTAAGGATTGTGTTTGGAGGTTGTGTTGGGCAAACCAATCGTACCAGGCTGAGGTCATGGCAATTTGATTTGGTGTTTGGAACAGAGCTTTTATAGATTAAGAGGAAATAGAATCAAATTGAAAAATAGAAATGGGTTTCACATTTTACAGTGCCATCCTGTAATCACAATTAATATCAACCACAGCAAATGACAGTACAAAACTGTTTTGTTCCCTTAAAACACGTCTCTGTTGCCAAGCTTTCATGACTCCAACCCCTCCATTTCTCCACTAATGTCGAGCGGAAATGTCCCTGGGTCTATATATTGATGTAACTGCCAAAATAATGGAAACACTTGAGCAAATCAGGGAAACAAAGTATATTGAAAGCAGGTGCTTCCACGCATGTGTGCTTCCTGAATTAATTAAGCCATTAACATCCCATAATGCTTAGGGTCATGTATAAAAATGCTGGGCAGGCCATTATTTTGGCTACCAGGGCTATGTCCTCATAGGATGACATCCATCCACAGGGCATAAGTTGTCACTGAATTATTTGATAAGCATGTAAAGGATGTAAACTATATGCCATGGCCGTCTCTGTTACCAGATCTCAACCCAATTGAACATTTCTGTGAGATTCTGGAGTGGCGCCTGAGACTGTTTTCCACCACCATCAATAAAACACCAAATATGGAATTTCTTGTGGACGAATGGCGTCACATCCCTCCAATAGTGTGCTAGACACTTGTTGTAAGGGTCGACGCTGGTAGAGACGAGAAGCAGGTACAGGGAGTGAACATTTAATGGCGACAGACATGGAACAGGACAGGACAGTGTCTGGACGTGAACACATAACAACATTAATGCTGACACAGGGAACAACCGGGGGAGCAAACAGTTCTAGACGGGGCAATCAACAAAGGGAAGGAGTCCAGGTGAGTCCAATGAGCGCTGCTGTGCGTAAAGATGGTGACAGAGCGCCCTCGAGCACCAGAGAGGGAGAGCGGGAGTAGGCGTGACACTTGTAGAATCTATGCGAAGGTGCATTGAATCTGTTCTGACCTGTGGGGGCCCAATGCCCTCGTAAGACACTTTATGTTGGTGTTTCCTCTATTTTGTCAGTTACCTGTATAATTCATATTATAGTATCTTTATAATGTCTTTGTTGTAGATTTATTGGCTTTTGATAATTGATAAGTGCTGTCTGAGTGGGGGTAGAATATGTTTTTAATTCCTCAGAGGAGGACGAGATGGTAATGTGGGCTTCAGCTTGAGGGAGGGAGGCTGCTGATAAATGATTGCCATTACGAGGAAACTCTGAATTCACAGAATAATGTATTATCTTTTGCTGGGGATCAATGTGAGAATTAATGGAAGAAAGCATTTTCATTTTTAAAAAATGCACACGCTAAGATATGGAATTTTGTTTATTTTTCTGTTATTTTCTTTCTGTTACATTATATAGTACAAGGGTTGCCCTCTGGGAAATAAATAGCCATATTTAAATATAACAATTGATAAGAGCAAAATAAAACTACTTAGTTGGCTTAGTTATTTTTCTTCCATGCCATCTCACTCTGAAATAAATGTAATATTGCATACAGAGAAATGTTTTGATCAAGTCCTCACTTCCTTCCATTAGTCTTTGATGGATAACAAACAGTTCTACAATGCTGCCACAACACAGCAGTTGACGGTGCATACTACACCCGCTCCTATTGCAGTGTAAAACCTGCTCCCTCACTTGTTCTTTCCGTTAAAGTACTGTGTTGTTTGTCTCCGTCAGCAGTGCAGTACACAGTACCATCAGTACACAGTACCATCTCTCCTCTACTCAGCCTCTCTGTTGCTCTCCTGGTTGTTCACCTCACATGGGCTCTTTGTCATATGCATGTAGTTACTAGTGGTAAGTCATGTCCAGGCCTGCCCCTCAGCCATTTCTGTACTGAAGAATCATGGCAGGGCAGTTAGAGATCTGAGTCACTGTGTCAGTCTGCCTGGTGCTGTCCTCATCCCTGTCTGGCAGTATTGCCGAGTTAAGTGGTCTTTAGCAATCTTACAAACTGCTTTGCTGAACTCTTCAGGTCACAGCTGGTGGTGATCCCTCTGTGTGATAACAACAACCAGGCTTGTTGTTTTTATTTAATTTCTTGTGATGTTTGGTTGTGTATGTTGTGTTGTGTCTCAGTGCTGGCTTGTTGTGGCTGGAGACTAACATGTGTTCTGTGTCAATAGTGTAGTCCCAGGTTACACTCTGACATTCTCTCTCTGTTCGTACTGAGCACCACTCCAACAGACAGTCAGGAATGACTAATGAGACTTCTCAATATAGTATTCAGGGGAAGAATGGCAGAATGGACAAGGACATGACATTGCTGCCGCAGTAACTCTGCTCTCAGTCTGTGAGTGACGAAGACTCTGTCTGTCGCAATGCCTGTAGATCCTAGGTCAAACAAAAGCCCCCACCATCAACACTTCTCTCACTCCTCTTTGTCGTCCTGCACTGAAATAGGACAATTTTGGTGCTCACTTCCCTACTGAGAATTCAAACATTCTGAGAGAGAGAGAGAGAGAGAGAGAGAGAGAGAGAGAGAGAGAGAGAGAGAGAGAGAGAGAGAGAGAGAGAGAGGTGTTGCAGCAGCAGTAATTTATGGACAGGAAACAAAGATTCATGACTAACTTCTCGTGGGGTGTTAGTGTCACAGAACTGAGCCCAGCGCTAGGCCTATTCATCACCTGCACAGCGAGGCAGGAGAGGGGGACACACGTTATGTTTAGTCTCCCAGCATTCAGTGCGAGCTTCACGCCTCTCTGGCCTTGACAATGTAGCTAGGTATGTGTATCAAATGGAGTGTGCTCATCAATATCCCCAATGACCGCATGCAGAGCATTGATGGGTTTTAAGCCCCCATCCCTTCACTGCACCCTTCATCTCTCAGCACAGGAAAGAGATAGTGACAGTATGTTCCATCTTCAGTGTAATGCCTGTCATCACTCTGCTGTTTTCCATTGAGCTGCTAAAAATAAAGGTATCGTACTGTATCATAGCAATAAAGCAGCCAGGAGCAATGCATTCTGGGATTGATGTGGTCATACTTACGGAAGTTAGGTTTTACAGGGCCACCCAAAGGCCAGGAGCTAGCTTTGGAACCCAATCATAGAAGACAACCCACCTATGAATTTGCATTTAAATACATAATAGTCCATTTAATCTGGAGTAGTTATGTGACACTCTGGTTGACTGCGTCAGGGATTTCAGAGTCAGTCAGTGGCTGGAAAACACTGTCTGTTACAGGACACTATGTACATTATGTACCTTGTTCTGGTTGTGTTGATAGGTTTCATATGACCTCTGAAGGTTGTCTGGAACAGGAAAGTAAAGTGAGTTGGAGTGAGTTGCCAGTATAGCAGTCAGTGTGCTCTCTCTGTCTCCGTGTCAACGTACAGCTTTGTAAACAACTGCCTTCAGCACCCACCCCTCCTACCTCGTCCCTCTCTGTCATTCTAACAGGGACGAGCACTGCCAGCTCACAGCGCAGCACAACATTGCGTACAAGATTGTAACTGTATGATGTGCCATAAAAGAGGAAGGACAACTGCTTCTTCTGGTTGTTGACCGGACTGTCGCCAAACTGTTGTTTCTGATAGCAGCGTGGACATGGACCTGCTGTTTTAAACTCTCTAGAGAAAGCAGGTGCGGTAGAGATACTCTGAATAATCGGCTATGAAAAGCCAACTGACATTTACTCCTGAGGTGCTGACCTGTTGCACCCTCGACAACTACAGTGATTATTATTATTTGACCCTGCTGGTCATCTCTGAACATTTGAACATCTTGGCCATGTTCTGTTATAATCTCCACCCGGCACAGCCTCTCTAGGTTTCTTCCGGCCCTCTAGGGAGTTATCCAAGCCACCGTGCTTCTACACCTGCATTGCTTGCTGTTTGGGTTTTAGGCTGGGTTTCTGTACAGCACTTCGTAACATCAGCTGATGTAAGAAGGGCTTTATAAATACATTTGATTGATTGGATACCTCATGCCAGGGCGGGGATCAGGAGGACCTCTACCGAGTGGGCACAGAGCTGTCACGGAGGAGGGAGGCAGAGATAGATACAGAGAGGGGGGAAGGGTGAGAGGGAAGGGACAGAGGGAGAGGGAGAATAAGAGAGAGTAAGTCAAAAAGACAGTGTATGTAAAACATAGAGAGAGATGGTGACTGCTGGATGTTCTCTCATCCCTGACATGTCATGTTGGTACTGCGGCTGCTGCTCACCCAGCCAGCACAGCACAGTGACACTCTCCTCTCCTATCCTGGCCCTATTCATACATGTGGCGATTACACTGTGGTAATAGAAATGCTACATTTTTCTGTAATTTTGCAATATACAAAAGCATCAGTCAATTTGAACAATGTAAATTTGCCATGTTTAAAACTCCTCCAATGTCCTCCACTGTCATATATACTGCATGTTAAGAGTCATATCAGCTCCCCGCCTGCCACTGGTCACTTTACAGGTGAGTGATCCAACTATGCTTCTCCACCATCTGTTCTGTGTGTTCGCTGTCTCTAGCTATTATATTGTATATCTATGAGTGCACAAAAGCACGAGTCTCCTTTGAAGTCTTAGGCTCTCACATTGCTCATGCAGGCGTTTTGCCTGTGTATGTGTTGGCGGGCAGTGAGGCAGCATTATGTGACCATGTGTCCTGCTGAATTGACAGCCAGCGCCTGGTGCTCTCACTTGGGTCATTGCAGCTATGCAAATGTGTTCAATTTGAGTCCTGAGTCGATAGCGTGAATCTAATTGTCACCAAAACGTTAGAATTTACAAAAGGAGAGGGGGAGAGAGAGACGAGGAGAGGAAAGAAGAAGAGAGAGGTACAAGGGGGAAAAGCTACTTATCCATACCACTTATTACGTTTACATACAGTTGCAAATGCACATTGGCTAATGAGTGTGAGCCACACATACGCGCATACACACATATAAATGGAATGTCTTTCCATACTGTGACAGAACTAGAGTCACAAAGCATGACACTTTTTCTTGTTCCTCTAGATTCTGTAGTGTTCTGAAGATGGAAATTAACATTTCAAATAGGCTCTGGCTGAATCAACAATAGGTTAAAAAAAAGTGAGTAAATAGGTTTTCTTCGTGAGAGCATTGTCATCTTTCATCTTTCTCTCCTTCGGTCTTTCTTTTCATATCGCTGTATCTCTCTCTTTCAATCTCCCTCTCTTTTTCTACTCCCCCAAGTCTGAAAGGATCGAGTCAATTAGATTGTTGAAGGAAGCATAACAATGCAATTACATCAAACCTAATGACTTACTGTTCAAGGTTATAACAGTCTAATTTTGTTGTTAGATTGTAATTCCATCCAAATGAATGTCTGTTGCTAAAGACTGTACTGGTTGCTGTGTCAGTCTTAGATAGCCTCCTCTCTTCACCGCCTCTCCTCTGACAGCTGCTGACAGGTGTTAGAATGACAGTATCAATGTACATGTAACTGTCGAAATAAAGGAAACACCAACATATCGTCTTAATAGAGCATTGAGCCACCACAAACCATCAGAAAAGCTTCTATTCACTTTGGCATACATTCTACGAACCATAACTGTGTGGAAACACCTGCTTTCAATAGACTTTGTATCCCTCATTTACTCAAGTGTTTCCTTTATTTTGGCATTTGCCTGTATGTCCTTTCTTCCACCAATCAGTGGTCATCATGGTGGAGATGAGAGGAGGATAGGAAGCCATATGCCTACAGAGTGTGTGTGTGTGTGTGTGTGTCAGAGCTTACAATACTGTACAGCCATTACATTATGAGTGTTGTGACACACTCTTCAATGTGGGCAAGAAATACAAGAGCAGCACAATGAACTGTACAGTGACTTGATTGTATTGTGTGTATGAATGGACTCATGCTCAGTGTGCATTACTGTACATCCTTCCTATTCAATGTGATGTGTTTTGAATGCCACCCCTCTCTCTTTGTGTTTGTTTGTGTAGGAGATCCTTGGCCTTGGGCAGATCCAGCCCTACAGATCGAAGAGAGCGCTGTTCGCCCCTCGCATGCATGTCAATGAGAACATGGAGCCGCCCTTCCCCAAAGTCATTGGCACGGTAAGCCTCACCCGTCCGTCCCACCTCGGGCTCCACTAATACACTGACTGCTTGACCTTCTGATTAAGTGTTATTCACAGTCAAGCAAGGCGGATATCCATATTCCAGTGAAAACATGCCTCTTCTCATATGTGAACTGTGAATAACATGAATAATCAGTATTTAAACATTAAACAGTACACAATTACACCTAACGAATATAACAACAGTGCTTTGATTTGAGATTTTTGTAATAATAAAAAATCTCAACTTTGGGTGGCTTGATGAATAGAAGGAAACATTTGTGTGCATACTCGAGGAATTCCTTTGATGGATAGAAGGAAACATTTGTGTGCATACTCAAGGAATTCCTTTGATGGATAGAAGGAAACATTTGTGTGCATACTCAAGGAATTCCTTTGATGAATAGAAGGAAACATTTGTGTGCATATTCGAGGAATTCCTTTGATGGATAGAAGGAAACATTTGTGTGCATACTCAAGGAATTCCTTTGATGGATAGAAGGAAACATTTGTGTGCATACTCGAGGAATTCCTTTGATGGATAGAAGGAAACATTTGTGTGCATACTCGAGGAATTCCTTTGATGGATAAAAAAAAGATCCTTGATGTGTTTGAAACTGGACACCAATACATTTGGGGAAAGTTACCAGAACTTTTTTAACCCTAATGGGAACCAGCTATTGGACTTTATACCTTCCATAATTTACTCCTCACAGCCTCATTTGCAAAAGAACACTAAGACATGAACAACGCGTCTGTGTGTGTGCATTTAGCCGATCAGATTAAAGGATCAACCATATCTCAGAACACCCAGAGAGTCTGAAAATGAAATATTAAAAGAGAGACTTTTTTCTTCATTTTTTATTTTTTACATGTTACCTTTATTTAACTAGGCAAGTCAGTTAAGAACAGATTCTTATTTACAATGACAGCCTACCCCGGACGATGGTGGGCCAATTGTGCACCACCCTATGGGACTTCAATCACGGTCAGATGTGATACAGCCTGGATTTGAACCGGGGACTGTAGTGACACATCTTGCGCAGAGATGCAGGCGCCACTCGGGAGCCAAGCTGAGCCTTGCACATAATGGATAATTGCACAATGTTCTTCTAAAGCCATGGCATCTTTATTCCCCCTCTGTCCTGTTGTATCTGGGGCCCTGGAGGGTCCGTGGCGGAGCCGTACTGTATCTCTCCCGCTCTGTCCTGTTGTATCCGGGGCCCTGGAGGGTCCGTGGCGGAGCCGTACTGTATCTCTCCCGCTCTGTCCTGTTGTATTTGGGGCCCTGGAGGGTCCGTGGCGGAGCCGTACTGTATCTCTCCCGCTCTGTCCTGTTGTATCTGGGGCCCTGGAGGGTCCGTGGCGGAGCCGTACTGTATCTCTCCCGCTCTGTCCTGTTGTTTCTGGGGCCCTGGAGGGTCCGTGGCGGAGCCGTACTGTATCTCTCCCACTATGTCCTGTTGTATTTGGGGCCCTGGAGGGTCCGTGGCGGAGCCGTACTGTATCTCTCCCACTCTGTCCTGTTGTTTCTGGGGCCCTGGAGGGTCCGTGGCGGAGCCGTACTGTATCTCTCCCACTCTGTCCTGTTGTTTCTGGGGCCCTGGAGGGTCCGTGGTGGAGCCGTACTGTATCTCTCCCACTCTGTCCTGTTGTATTTGGGGCCCTGGAGGAGCCGTACTGTATCTCTCCCACTCTGTCCTGTTGTTTCTGGGGCCCTGGAGGGTCCGTGGCGGAGCCGTACTGTATCTCTCCCGCTCTGTCCTGTTGTTTCTGGGGCCCTGGAGGGTCCGTGGCGGAGCCGTACTGTATCTCTCCCGCTCTGTCCTGTTGTATTTGGGGCCCTGTTGGGTCCGTGGTGGAGCCGTACTGTATCTCTCCCACTCTGTCCTGTTGTTTCTGGGGCCCTGGAGGGTCCGTGGCGGAGCCGTACTGTATCTCTCCCACTCTGTCCTGTTGTTTCTGGGGCCCTGGAGGGTCCGTGGAGGAGCCGTACTGTATCTCTCCCACTCTGTCCTGTTGTTTCTGGGGCCCTGGAGGGTCCGTGGCGGAGCCGTACTGTATCTCTCCCACTCTGTCCTGTTGTTTCTGGGGCCCTGGAGGGTCCGTGGCGGAGCCGTACTGTATCTCTCCCGCTCTGTCCTGTTGTTTCTGGGGCCCTGGAGGGTCCGTGGTGGAGCCGTACTGTATCTCTCCCACTCTGTCCTGTTGTTTCTGGGGCCCTGGAGGGTCCGTGGCGGAGCCGTACTGTATCTCTCCCACTCTGTCCTGTTGTTTCTGGGGCCCTGGAGGGTCCGTGGTGGAGCCGTACTGTATCTCTCCCGCTCTGTCCTGTTGTTTCTGGGGCCCTGGAGGGTCCGTGGTGGAGCCGTACTGTATCTCTCCCACTCTGTCCTGTTGTTTCTGGGGCCCTGGAGGGTCCGTGGTGGAGCCGTACTGTATCTCTCCCGCTCTGTCCTGTTGTTTCTGGGGCCCTGGAGGGTCCGTGGCGGAGCCGTATTGTAGCTCTCCCCGTTTACCTCTCAGTTTCTGAGTAGTGAAAACATTTTTATTGTCACATACACCAGATAGGTGCAGTGAAATGTGTTATTTCACAGGGTCAGCCAAGTAGGGTTAAGTGCCCTTCTTAAGGTCACATTGACAGATTTGTCAGCTCAGGTATAAGAACCAGCGACCTTTCGGAGTCAGGCCCCCAATGAGAGAGAGACAGGTAGATCTACAGTCAGCAGATTCATTTGGTTTACAGGAGTTCAATAGGTGTTCTAGAACATTTTTAAAATTAGTTTTAAAAAAAACCACACTACAGCTTGTAAATTGTGTTCTTTAGTCACTACTGATTACATACTGTACATACTGTACATCATACCTCATCTCCTTCCATTTCTGCCCATACAAGATTAATTTCACTGTTACGAGAATCATGTAATGGCATACATCAGTGATGTGCCTCCACTGATGGCAGAACGAGGGTTGACTAGCTCTGTGATATTTTGAAGTAGTCATCCCTTTATAGAGAGATTATGTTAGAATCCTCTGGTACAGAGTATGGAGAAGCTCTGTAAGACTCTGGTGGGAATGACCCCCTACCAACCCCCATCTCTCTCTGTCTCTCTCTCTGTCTCTCTCTCTGTCTCTCAATCTCTCTGTCTCTCAATTCAATTCAAGGGGCTCTGTCTCTCTGTCTTTCTCTCCCACTGTCTCTCAATTCAATTCAAGGGGCTCTGTCTCTCTGTCTTACTCTCCCTCTGTCTCTGTCTCTGTCTCTGTCTGTCTCTCTCTCTCTCTCTCTCTCTCTCTCTCTCTCTCTCTCTCTCTCTCTCTCTCTCAATCTCTCTCAATCTCTCTGTCTCTCAATTCAATTCAATTCAAGGGTCTCTGTCTCTCTCTGTCTTTCTCTCCCTCTTTCTCTCCCTCTGTCGCTCTGTCTCTCTCTCTCTCTCTGTCTCTCAATCTCTCTGTCTCTCTCTGTCTCCCTCTGTCTCCCACTCTGTCTCTCTCTTTCTCTCTCTCCCTCTGTCTCTCAATCTCTCTGTCTCTCAATTCAATTCAATTCAAGGGGCTCTGTCTCTCTCTCTGTCTTTCTCTCCCTCTCCCTCTGTCTCTCTCTCTCTCTCTCTCCCTGTCTCTCAATCTCTCTGTCTCTCTCTGTCTTTCTGTCTCTCAATCTCTCTGTCTCTCTCTCTGTCTCCCTCTGTCTCCCACTCTGTCTCTCTCTTTCTCTCACTCTTTCTCTCAATCTCTCTCTCTCTCTCTCTCTCTCTCTCTCTCTCTCTCTCTCTCTCTCTCTCTCTCTCTCTCTCAATCTCTCTGTCTCTCTCTCTGTCTCCCTCTGTCTCCCACTCTGTCTCTCTCTTTCTCTCTCTCTCTGTCTCTCAATCTCTCTGTCTCTCAATTCAATTCAATTCAATTCAAGGGGCTCTGTCTCTCTCTCTGTCTTTCTCTCCCTCTCTCTCTCTCTCTCTCTCTCTCTCTCTCTCTCTCTCTCTCTCTCTCTCTCTCTCTCTCTCTCTCTCTCTCTCTCTGTCTTTCTGTCTCTCAATCTCTCTGTCTCTCTCTGTCTTTCTGTCTCTCAATCTCTCTGTCTCACACTCTCCCTCTCTCACACTCTCTCTCTCTCTCTCTCTCTCTCTCTCTCTCTCTCTCTCTCTCTCTCTCTCTCTCTCTCTCTCTCTCTCTCTCTCTCTCTCAATCTCTCTGTCTCTCAATTAAATTCAAGGGGCTCTGTCTCTCTCTCTGTCTTTCTCTCCCTCTTTCTCTCTCTCTCTGTCTCTCAATCTCTCTGTCTCTCTCTGTCTTTCTCTCTGTCTCTCAATCTCTCTGTCTCTTTCTCTCCCTCTTTCTCTCCCTTTGTCTCTCTCTCTTTCTCTCCCTCTGTCTCTCTCTCTGTCTCTCAATCTCTCTGTCTCTCTCTCCCTATCTGCTCTCCCCTCTTCTCCCCCAGTGAGTCCTGCATGAGGAGGCAGGCTAATGTGGGCTATTTGACATGACGGAAGCTATACATCGGAGAGCAGGCAAAATGGATTTACCACATGGATACAGCTTCTCCTCCTTATGCTCCTCACTACCAGCATGACAGCCATTCATTTCTCATAAGTGTTACCCCTCTGAGGGGGAGCCTGGTAAAGGGGAACATTTTGATCTTAAATGGCCTGTATTTTGGTGTTTCTACTCCAGTGCATTTTGACCAGACGCGGCTTCGGCAGGAGTAGTTCCGCCCCCATTCATTTTTAATGAGAGCATGCAGAGAAATTGTGGGAAGGTGAGTGGCGAGAACCCTGCTAGCAGAGTGGTAGAAAAAGTTGAGCTCTGCTCTACTTTATGCAAATTATGGCCGTGTCTGGTTTTCCAATTCTATATTAGCAGGTCAATGGCATGGAAGAGGATTGCAGAGATTGTTAGTGGTGGGTGTAGAGATTTGCACAACACTGTTTGCTTGAACCTCAATCAACCTAAACCTAAAAGCAGTGATCAAACCATTTGTGAATGTGTTGACGAAATTAAATTGTGATATTTGCCCACTGAAGGATGGAAACCACCAGTAACACACATTCTAAGATCGTAAATGCATGAATTTCCCGTGTAATATGCTACCGATTGGATAATGGTATCTTAACATTATGATTCTCATATAGTATAGCTTAAGGCACTTTCATTATACCTGTGTCAGGATGATTATAGTTTACTACCTATACTAAAAGATATACAGTGCCTTGCGAAAGTATTCGGCCCCCTTGAACTTTGCGACCTTTTGCCACATTTCAGGCTTCAAATATAAAGATATAAAACTGTCTTTTTTTTGTGAAGAATCAACAACAAGTGGGAGACAATCATGAAGTGGAACGACATTTATTGGATATTACAAACTTTTTTTAACAAATTTAAAAACGGAAAAATTGGGCGTGCAAAATTATTCAGCCCCCTTAAGTTAATACTTTGTAGCGCCACATTTTGCTGCGATTACAGCTGTAAGTCGCTTGGGGTATGTCTCTATCAGTTTTGCACATCGAGAGACTGACATTTTTTCCCATTCCTCGCAAAACAGCTCGAGCTCAGTGAGGTTGGATGGAGAGCATTTGTGAACAGCAGTTTTCAGTTCTTTCCACAGATTCTCGATTGGATTCAGGTCTGGACTTTGACTTGGCCATTCTAACACCTGGATATGTTTATTTTTGAACCATTCCATTGTAGATTTTGCTTTATGTTTTGGATCATTGTCTTGTTGGAAGACAAATCTCCGTCCCAGTCTCTGGTCTTTTGCAGACTCCATCAGGTTTTCTTCCAGAATGGTCCTGCATTTGGCTCCATCCATCTTCCCATCAATTTTAATCATCTTCCCTGTCCCTGCTGAAGAAAAGCAGGCCCAAACCATGATGCTCCCACCACCATGTTTGACAGTGGGGATGGTGTGTTCAGGGTGATGGGCTGTGTTGCTTTTACGCCAAACATAACGTTTTGCATTGTTGCCAAAAAGTTCAATTTTGGTTTCATCTGACCAGAGCACCTTCTTCCACATGTTTGGTGTGTCTCCCAGGTGGCTTGTGGCAAACTTTAAACGACACTTTTTATGGATATCTTTAAGAAATGGCTTTCTTCTTGCCACTCTTCCATAAAGGCCAGATTTGTGCAATATACGACTGATTGTTGTCCTATGGACAGAGTCTCCCACCTCAGCTGTAGATCTCTGCAGTTCATCCAGAGTGATCATGGGCCTCTTGGCTGCATCTCTGATCAGTCTTCTCCTTGTATGAGCTGAAAGTTTAGAGGGACGGCCAGGTCTTGGTAGATTTTCAGTGGTCTGATACTCCTTCCATTTCAATATTATCGCTTGCACAGTGCTCCTTGGGATGTTTAAAGCTTGGGAAATCTTTTTGTATCCAAATCCGGCTTTAAAATTCTTCACAACAGTATCTCGGACCTGCCTGGTGTGTTCCTTGTTCTTCATGATGCTCTCTGCGCTTTTAACCGACCTCTGAGAGTATCACAGTGCAGGTGCATTTATACGGAGACTTGATTACACACAGGTGGATTGTATTTATCATCATTAGTCATTTAGGTCAACATTGGATCATTCAGAGATCCTCACTGAACTTCTGGAGAGAGTTTGCTGCACTGAAAGTAAAGGGGCTGAATAATTTTGCACGCCCAATTTTTCAGTTTTTGATTTGTTAAAAAAGTTTGAAATATCCAATAAATGTCGTTCCACTTCATGATTGTGTCCCACTTGTTGGTGATTCTTCAAAAAAAATACAGTTTTATATCTTTATGTTTGAAGCCTGAAATGTGGCAAAAAAGGTTGCAAAGTTCAAGGGGGCCGAATACTTTCGCAAGGCACTGTATATAGATAGGTCTACTTGTAAAATGCACATGAATGGGTACTTTGGATAAAGGAAATTGTGGCTTTGACTTGCAAACTTTTTGTTTGCAAATCTCTCTTCACCATCAACACCAACAATCTCCACAATCCTCCTCCATGCCATTTTATTTTATTTCACCTTTATTTAACCAGGTAGGCTAGTTGAGGACACCTTTATTTAACCAGGTAGGCTAGTTGAGAACAAGTTCTCATTTGCAACTGCGACCTGGCCAAGATAGAGCATAGCAGTGTGAACAGACAACACAGAGTTACACAGTAAACAAGTCAATAACATAGTAGAAAAAAATAATCTATATACATTGTGTGCAAAAGGCATGAGGAGGTAGGCAATAAATAGGAGTGAATAATTACAATTTAGCAGATCAACACTGGAGTGATAAATGATCAGATGAACATGTGCAGGTAGAGATACTGGTGTGCAAAAGAGCAGAAAAGTAAATAAAATAAAAACAGTATGGGGATGAGGTAGGTAAATTGGGTGGGCTATATACCGATGGACTACAGTATGTACAGCTGCAGCGATCGTTTAGCTGCACAGATAGCAGATGTTTAAAGTTGGTGAGGGAGATAAACGTCTCCAACTTCAGAGATTTTTGCAATTCGTTCCAGTCGCAGGCAGCAGAGAACTGGAAGGAAAGGCGGCCAAATGAGGTTTTGGCTTTAGGGATGATCAGTGAGATACACCTGCTGGAGCGCGTGCTACGGGTGGGTGTGACCAGTGAACTGAGATAAGGCGGAGCTTTACCTAGCATAGACTTGTAGATGACCTGGAGCCAGTGGGTCTGGCGACGAACATGTAGCGAGGGACAGCCGACTAGAGCATACAGATCGCAGTGGTGGGTGGTATAAGGTGCTTTAGTAACAAAACGGATGGCACTATGATAAACTGCATCCAGTTTGCTGAGTAGAGTATTGGAAGCTATTTTGTAGATGACATCGCCGAAGTCCAGGATCGGTAGGATAGTCAGTTTTACTAGGGTAAGTTTGGCGGCGTGAGTGAAGGAGGCTTTGTTGCGAAATAGAAAGCCGACTCTAGATTTGATTTTGGATTGGAGATGTTTGATATGAGTCTGGAAGGAGAGTTTGCAGTCTAGCCAGACACCTAGGTACTTATAGATGTCCACATATTCTAGGTCGGAACCATCCAGGGTGGAGATGCTAGTCGGGCGTGCGGGTGCAGGCAGCGAACGGTTGAAAAGCATGCATTTGGTTTTACTAGCGTTTAAAAGCAGTTGGAGGCCACGGAAGAAGTGTTGTATGGCATTGAAGCTTGTTTGGAGGTTAGATAGCACAGTGTCCAAGGAAGGGCCAGAAGTATACAGAATGGTGTCGTCTGCGTAGAGGTGGATCAGGGAATTGCCCGCAGCAAGAGCAACATCATTGATATATACAGAGAAAAGAGTCGGCCCGAGAATTGAACCCTGTGGTACCCCCATAGAGACTGCCAGAGGACCGGACAACATGTCCTCCGATTTGACACACTGAACTCTGTCTGCAGAGTAGTTGGTGAACCAGGCAAGGCAGTCATTAGACCTTCTGATGTTGTCTCTGTATTGTAAAATCATTCTCAGCAAATAAACCAGGTATAATTACGCTCCCCACACCCCATTATTTCCCTTTTGTAATTTTTTTTATTAGCCTACATATTGTCTGCTCCTTATTTTCATTTACAGTAATGTGCCTAGAATACAAGTGTCGGATTTGCATGAAACAATTTCGCGTCAGATAAATCATGTAGAAAATCTGGTTTATGGTTAGCTTCATATACATCATCTACTGGTATCATATTACATTGAGAACATATAGCTCAACAATATGCAAACAATGTGTGAGTTTAGCTGTTCTCTGCTTCAGATGTACAATGACAAGGGGTGCATTACACATGCTCATACCATAAGGCCATTAATGCCATCGTACTGTAGGCCTGTGGCTGCATTGGTGATGCATGGCATTATAATTAGCAAAATGGGTTCACTTCAGCTGATATCCTGAGATGGTGACAATCAAATACAACAGATTGGAGAGCTCACAACTGGACTAAAAGGTCATGTTCATTTGAGAAAGCAAGACAGAAACACAAATTAGAGACAGATCCCCTTCACCCATTGTATTGCAGAATTGTGATCTGTGATGAATCAACATTGACATTAGTTCATCCTGAATAATAGTTTTAAGTTAACGATTAAAACAAGTTTAAACACTCCACTTCAATGAATCAACATTGAATGAATCAAAATATAATTTTAAAATAAAATTTACAAATAAGCTAACTCATTTGTAAATGTTGGACCATTATCACTAAAGCAACATTTCAGGTGAACTAAAAATATTCTGGAGCAACTAACCCTTACCAAAAAAAAACAGGCTTCTGGCAAAGAGTTGTGGCAAGGCTTTGCCACATATCTTCACCTGCAATTTAGTTTTGTGGCAAACTGTTGTGGCAAATATGCAGCGACTTCTGGCAAACAATTATGGGAAACTTGTGGCGAATTCTGTAAATTTGCTGCAAACTCATTATGAATATGCAAATTTCATCAGGTTTTTGGTTACTTTGAGAATACGGAAAACAAATAACATAACTTAAAATGAACTTGCTTCACACAGAGAAAACTAAACATGTATTCAATGTCTTAACAAATAAAAAATAAATCCAATACTTACTCTTATCTATCTCACAATTAAACATTATGCTAAGTGGTGCAATACTATACTTGAAATCCTCAGAATTCTAATGAAAAAAAGAGCAAATACTGAGTATTTCCCAAATAAGTTGTTTATCCTTTTGTGACTAGGGGGCAGTATTTTCAATTTTGGAAAAATAACGTTCCTGTAGTAAATGGGATATTTTGTCAGGACAAGATGCTAGAATATGCATATAATTGACAGCTTAGGATAGAAACACTCTAAAGTTTCCAAAACTTGAAGAATACCTGTAAGCGGCTACATTGCGCAACTGGTCACCTGATGGCTCCCAGAGTGATTCTCGTGTAAAATACAGAGGTAGCCATTATTCCAATCGGTCCTACTGAAAAACCAATTGTCCCGGTGGATATATTATCGAATAGATATTTGAAAAACACCTTGAGGATTGATTATAAACAACGTTTTCCATGTTTCTGTCGATATTATGGAGCTAATTTTGAATATTTTTCGGCGTTTTCGTGACTGCAATTTCCGGGCGATTTCTCAGCCAAACGTGAAGAACAAACGGAGCTATTTCGCCTACAAAAATAATATTTGTGGAAAAAAGGAACATAGGCTATCTAACTGGGAGTCTCGTGAGTGAAAACATCCAAAGCTCATCAAAGGTAAACTATTTAATTTGATTGCTTTTCTGATTTCCGTGACCAAGTTACCTGCTGCTAGCTGGACAAAATGCTATGCTAGGCTAACGATAAACTTACACAAATGCTTGTCTAACTTTGGCTGTAAAGCATATTTTGAAAATCTGAGATGACAGGATGATTAACAAAAGGCTAAGCTGTGTCTCAATATATTTCACTTGTGAGTTTCATGAATAGGAATATTTTCTAGGGATATTTATGTCCGTTGCGTTATGCTAATTAGTGTCCGTCTGTGATTACGCTCCCTCATGCGGGATGGGGAGTCACTAGAGGTTATTTAGTCTTTTTTAATTACATGAGAGAAATGTGAACACCTTAGGATGTTTAAACGGGCAACTACAGAATTTACATGAGCCAAGTGATAACTGAGCAATGACATTTTAACCAATGGAAGTTTAAAAGAGAATGACAACATTTAAATAACAACAACTAAATCCAGTTCGGAGCCCCTTTTGAGTGCACTTTGGAGATGTGCACTGTGGAAGTCCTTTGTCCAAATTGTTGAATGCATGCACTGAAACATTCAGAAAACACAAAACAAAAACAACATTAAGATACTGAAAACAATTAGTGAAAACACTTTGACATCTTTAAAGGTAGTTGAGGTAGATATGTACATATAGGTAGGGATAAAGTGATTAGGCAACAGGGTAGACAATAAACAGTAACATCAGCGTATGTGATGAGTCAAAAGAGTTGGTGTAAAAAGGGTCATTACAGATAGTTAACCAATAGCTACCCAGACTATTTAACTATCTATTTAACTAACTATTTAGCTGTCTTATGGCTTGGGGGTAGAAGCTGTATTATGGCTTGGGGGTAGAAGCAGTCTTATGGCTTGGGGGTAGAAGCTGTATTATGGCTTGGGGGTAGAAGCTGTCTTATGGCTTGGGGGTAGAAGCAGTCTTATGGCTTGGGGGTAGAAGCTGTCTTATGGCTTGGGGGTAGAAGCTGTCTTATGGCTTGGGGGTAGAAGCTGTCTTATGGCTTGGGGGTAGAAGCTGTCTTATGGCTTGGGGGTAGAAGCTGTCTTATGGCTTGGGGGTAGAAGCTGTCTTATGGCTTGGGGGTGGAAGCTGTCTTATGGCTTGGGGGTAGAAGCTCTCTTATGGCTTGGGGGTAGAAGCTGTCTTATGGCTTGGGGGTAGAAGCTGTCTTATGGCTTGGGGGTAGAAGCTGTCTTATGGCTTGGGGGTAGAAGCTGTCTTATGGCTTGGGGGTAGAAGCAGTCTTATGGCTTGGGGGTAGAAGCTGTCTTATGGCTTGGGGGTAGAAGCTGTCTTATGGCTTGGGGGTAGAAGCAGTCTTATGGCTTGGGGGTAGAAGCTGTCTTATGGCTTGGGGGTAGAAGCAGTCTTATGGCTTGGGGGTAGAAGCTGTCTTATGGCTTGGGGGTAGAAGCAGTCTTATGGCTTGGGGGTAGAATCAGTCTTATGGCTTGGGGGTAGAAGCAGTCTTATGGCTTGGGGGTAGAATCAGTCTTATGGCTTGGGGGTAGAAGCAGTCTTATGGCTTGGGGGTAGAAGCTGTCTTATGGCTTGGGGGTAGAAGCAGTCTTATGGCTTGGGGGTAGAAGCAGTCTTATGGCTTGGGGATAGAAGCTGTCTTATGGCTTGGGGGTAGAAGCTGTCTTATGGCTTGGGGGTAGAAGCAGTCTTATGGCTTGGGGGTAGAAGCAGTCTTATGGCTTGGGGGTAGAAGCTGTCTTATGGCTTGGGGGTAGAAGCAGTCTTATGGCTTGGGGGTGGAAGCTGTCTTATGGCTTGGGGGTGGAAGCTGTCTTATGGCTTGGGGGTAGAAGCTGTCTTATGGCTTGGGGGTAGAAGCTGTTCAGGGTCCTGTTGGTTCTTGACATGTTTCATTGGTACCGCTTGCAGTGCGGTAGCAGAGAGAACGGTCTATGACTTAGTTGGCTGGAGACTTGTTTAGGGCCTTCCTTAGGCCTCAACACAATTGATTCAAACTAATAATCTAATTATAATCTTCAATCTAGACTGCGGACATCATCCAGAGCCAGTTGTCTTCTTGCTGACTTGAGTGGAAGAAAAGCAACATAAAATAAAAGGAAACTCTTTTCCACCTTAATCTTCCACCCCCTCCCCCCTCCTTCTCTGTGGGCAACTTTGTTAGCCAGGTTGATGACATCCGTTACTCATTCACTCATCCTATTCAGTCCACTGGTCTCACTCACACAGGACTACTCTACGCCTTGACCTCTTTCTCCCCTCTCTCTCCAGATGACATCCTGCGACTAGTGAGGTCTGGCCGCCCGACAACCTGCCCAGCTCGACCCCCTCCCCTCCTCCCTTCTCCAGACCATCTCTGGAGACCTTCTGCCATTCCTCACTTCCCTCATTATCCCATCGCTGATCACTGGCTGTGTCCCCTGGCTGTGATCACTGGCTGTGACTTCAAAATGGCCCAAGTCGCTCCCCTCCTCAAGAAACCAACACTCGACTCATCTGATGTCAAAAACTGTAGACCTGTATCCCTTCTTTCTTTTCTTTTCTAAACACTTGAGCGTGCTGTCTCTGATCAACTTTCTCGTTATCTCTCTCAGAACGATCTTCTTTACCCTAACCAGTCAGGCTTCAAGACGGGTCACTCAACCGAGACTGCTCTTCTCTGTGTCACTGCCAAAGCTGACTCTCTGATCTGTTATCATCCTCCTAGATCTATCACTGCCTTAGACGCTGTGAACCATCAGATCCTCTTCTCTACCCACTCAGGATTGCATCCTACCTGGTAGGCCACTCCTACAGTACCAGGTGACGTGGAGAGGATCTGTGTCTGCAACACATACTCTCACTACTGGTGTTCCCCAAGGCTCGGTTCTAGGCCCTGTCCTCTTCTCTCTACACACCAAGTCACTCGGCTCCGTCATATCCTCACATGGTCTCTCCAATCATTGCTATGCGGATGACACTACTTTCCTCCTTCCCCCCTTCTGACACTCAGGTGGCAACACGCATCTCTGCGTGCCTGGCAGATATCTCAACTTGGATGTCGGCCCACCATCTCAAGCTCAACCTCGAACGGAACTGCTCTTCCTCCGGGGTTGAACTCTCCATCACCGTTGACAACTTCAGTGTTGCCTTCACAGAGAGCAAATAACCTTTGCGTGACCCTGTACAACACACTGTCGTTCTCTGCAAACATCAAAGCAGTGACTCGCTCCTGCAGGTTCGTGCTCTAAAACATCAGTGTACTACGACCCTACCTCACACAGGAAGCAGCGCAGGTCATAATCCAGGCCCATGTCCTCTCCCGTCTGGACTACTACAACTCACCATTGGCTGGGCTCCCCACTTGTGCCATCAAACCCTAATCCTCTGCACAATCCACTGGCTTCCAGTTGAAGCTCGCATCCACCACATGACCATGGTGCTTACCTACGGAATAGCAAGAGGAACTGCCCCTCCCTACCTTCAGGCTATGCTCAAATACTACATCCCATCCTTACAGGAGGGCAGCTTCCGTTCAGCCTAGTCCAAGCTCTTCTCTGTCCTGGCACCCCAATGGTGAAACCAGCTTCTCCCTGATGCGAGGACAGCAGAGTCCCTGCCCATCTTCTGAAAACATCGGAAACCCTAACTCTTCAAACAGTATCTTAAATAATCCTCCTCCTCACCTCGACCCCCCTTCCAGGGTGTGACTCTACTGATAGGTACTTTATTGAGGAAAAATTTACTTTCTATGCCTGTGACATGTGGTTGTCCCACCTAGCTGTCTTAAGAACAATATACTAACTGTAAGTCGCTCTGGATAAGCGCATCTGCTAAATTTCTAAAATGTCAAATGTAAAATTGAGTTATGCCTAATATGGCAATTCATAATATTTTTTCCAAAATTAATTATTGTTAATTCCTTACACTTGTGGAAATGGACCTATATGGATATGTCCAAATTTAAAAGTTTCTAACATTTAAAAAAATAACTAAACCCAGTAGAGTCGATGTCTACAACCCACAGAAATCGAATTAGCACAATAAATAATCCCCATAAATATCTGTCAGTTTAAGCTAGAGATATCTATTTTTTGTGCATTCGATACGTCTCAATCCACCGCATCCGCCAATGTCGCACTTCTGCATCTGCGGTGAAAGGTGACAGAGCTAGAGCGGTGTTTGTCAGACCAGGAGACATCACGAAAATGTGTCTTCTCGCAAAGTCGTCTGTAGTGTTCCGAACAGTTTGGCCTGCAAACTATTATTTTTTCCATTTAAAAATAATAATTAGGTTACTAGTCCAACGCTCTAACCACTAGGCTACCTGCCACCTCTACACTCTAACCACTAGGCTACCTGCCACCTCTACACTCTAACCACTAGGCTACCTGCTGCCCCTTTATGACCCCTTTATGGAAAGACGAACACGATTGTGTTCCCCGTTTTGCTCTGCGACCCCCACAAGCATCTGAAGTCGGTACAGCCGATCTGCCAACGTCTGTCTGTAGCGTCCGAACAGTTTGGGCTACACACAAATATGACTCCTCTGGTGAGACTCTCATGAACACGTCCATGTTGGTTATTTTGCTCTAGGACACCCTCACAAGTCTCGTCTGAAGGTCCCCCGGAAACAGTTGGAAAAAATGAATGGAATTACTGTATATATATATGGAGACTGTTTGGTGCCATTAAACAAGGGGTTAAATGCATTTTTTTAAACATACAACATACATGTTTCCTGATCTCTCAGATATAGGACAGACTATTCAGAAAAACTTCCTTTACATTTTTTGGGGGGGACAAGCTGTTGTTCCATGTAGTGAATCTATTATTTTGTGCTAATAGCAGTAAGGAAAAAAAACATGTTTAATCAAATAATTGTTTTATATATTTTTTGGGATACTTTAAGGGGTCTTAATATTCTAAATCAAATAGCAAAATGATCCTTGGTATGACCTTTTTTTGTGGTCTCGCCTTTAGGGGGTAAGGACACAAAGAAGGTCATACCAAGGATCATTTTGCTATTTGATTTAGAATTTTAAGACCCCTTAAATTATCCCAAAAAACATTTAAAACAATGATTTACCTGACACAAGACTGAATCCAAACATTACACTGTTGATTTTATGTGCATTTTACATTTACTGTAATTTTCAAAGCATTTGTCAACAACGAAATCTGAAAATACTCTGGATACATTCAGTAACATGATAATAATATTAATAGAATTTGTGAAGTAGAGGTGCAAAATAAGAAAAAATGATTACAAGGGTTTGAAGTTCTAGCTCATTAGCCATTAGGTGGTTTGCCTTAGCCAGCTGCTAGCTAGCTAGCTAATAATACATCGTTTTTTACTTTTTCTAAATGTATTTACTTACTTGAATAGGTTCACTCCCACGCGCACGAAGCAGACAATCTTTTGGAGAGAAGCGATGTCATGTGGAGGCACCACTTCTGGTCAAAACCCAGAGATCCAGGATTAGAGGAGCACCTCATTGGTTTTGAAGACTCTCTCTCCATTTCTTTCTCTCTTTCTTACCAGGAGAGGAATTAAGCTACCATTTATTATAACTATTCCAGAGCAGCAAGTGGGCGTCCAGGCGGTTTGCTCAGTGCGCAGGCTTGCTGCCTGGGGCCTTGTTCATTTAGTCTAATTGATTGTGTTAATTGTGTTAGGATGACTGTGAGGGCAGGAATCCCACTCTTCCTTCCCTTCTGTTTTTACACACGTTAATCCTCACTATGGTGAAATGTGCAAATTCTGGACTAAACTGTCTCGAACGGTCTCCTTTACAGAGAAACCTAGATGAATCAAAGTGACGTGAAATCCATTTTGATGAGACGAGCTTCAGGGAGGGGAAAAGCAATAAAGAACACGTTTGCCTGGTTTGCACACTCCCAGTAGCCTACAGTAATATCTATGAGTACTGATGGGTTCGGATTTATATACTTTAAATATTGCTAATCGTCAGTTATACTAGAGACATGAGGGGTGCCGTAGTCTAGGGTCTACACCAGAAGTTAATGGTTATCTGTAGGAGGAATGTATATGCTAGATGCAATTAAGCTTGGAATGTACTGAGTGCAGGGCAGACGATCACATGTTGGCAGGCACTGATAAGGATGGAGAGCTGTGGATGTGACAGTACCCCCTGACGCGCGGCTCCAGTCGACCAAAAAGACGATCCCGGGGATCGGGAGCGGACCAGTCACCTCTGCTGAGGCGCGGGAAACCTGTCAGTCCGGCTGATGAGGTGGAGCACCGGAGAGAGCATGCATGACGGTACCCCCTCCCCGGTGCTTTTGGCTCCAGCCACAGGACGCCAACCAAAGGGACGTTCCCGGGGATCAAGTGCGGACCGGTCAGCCCTGCTAATGTGCGGGAACATGTCACCGGCTGGTGCGCGGGAACCTGACAGACAGGCTGAGGCAGGGGAACCTGACAGACAGGCTGAGGCAGGGGAACCTGACAGACAGGCTGAGGCAGGGGAACCTGACAGACAGGCTGAGGCAGGGGAACCTGACAGACAGGCTGAGGCAGGGGAACCTGACAGACAGGCTGAGGCAGGGGAACCTGACAGACAGGCTGGTGCGCGGGAACCTGACAGACAGGCTGAGGCAGGGGAACCTGACAGACAGGCTGAGGCAGGGGAACCTGACAGACAGGCTGAGGCAGGGGAACCTGACAGACAGGCTGAGGCAGGGGAACCTGACAGACAGGCTGAGGCAGGGGAACCTGACAGACAGGCTGAGGCAGGGGAACCTGACAGACAGGCTGAGGCAGGGGAACCTGACAGACAGGCTGAGGCAGGGGAACCTGACAGACAGGCTGGTGCGCGGGAACCTGACAGACAGGCTGAGGCAGGGGAACCTGACAGACAGGCTGAGGCAGGGGAACCTGACAGACAGGCTGAGGCAGGGGAACCTGGCAGACAGGCTGAGGCAGGGGAACCTGACAGACAGGCTGAGGCAGGGGAACCTGACAGACAGGCTGAGGCAGGTGAACCTGACAGACAGGCTGAGGCAGGGGAACCTGACAGACAGGCTGAGGCAGGGGAACCTGACAGACAGGCTGAGGCAGGGGAACCTGACAGACAGGCTGGTGCGCGGGAACCTGACAGACAGGCTGAGGCAGGGGAACCTGGCGATCCGGCTGAGGCATGAAAGCCTGACGAACCAGCGGAGACATGAGAGCCTGTAGCGACTCCCGGACCCGACGTCATTGCCACCAAAACAAAAAAAAATCCCTGATGCTTCTCTTAGGTGAGGCGTCATTCTGTAACAATGTGCGTTGAGTTGGGCAGCAAGTTCAGAGTGTGTGTGTTAATACAATAAACGGAACAAAACAAGAAACACTAACAGCACACAGACATGAAACAGAAACAATGACGCCTGGGGAAGGACCCGAAGGGAGTGACATATATAGGCAAGGTAATCAAGGAGGTGATGGAGTCAAGGTGAGTCTGATGATGTGCAGATGCGCATAACGATGGTAACAGGTGTGTGCCATAACGAGCAGCCTGGTGACCGAGAGGCCGGAGAGGGAGCACATGTGACAATACCTCTATTAATGGTCACATTGAAACATTAAGTTCAGAGTAATGCATTTAGAGATATGTTTAATGCAGAACTGTATAATAGTTTGTGACATTGACTAAACATAACACCATAGTGAAAGATGTACTGGGTGGAAGAAAAGGAAGAAAGTTTGTCGAAAGGGTGGAGACGAGGAATGAGAAATGTAAAAATGTTCGGCTCAAGCTTTATTTCATATGCATGGAAGTCTTCTCTTCTGAGTGCTCTGGTGATTACTGTGCAGGGATAGCAGTGGGGGTTTCAGTACCAGAGGCTATATATACTGTTGGAGGTCAGTGTAGCAGACAGCTTAATTCAGAGTCGATCAGCATGTCTCTCATGAAAATAATATAACTTCACCGAAGTTACTGAAGCTTACAGTACCTTCAACTTTCTTTGAGCAAAAACTAGTGTTAGATTATTTCATCACATCTGAATGTTCCTCACCTCCACCTTCACCTTGGCTGATTTCCTTTAATGAGGACCTAACAGCTAATCAGGAGGCACTAATTGTGCCATTGTTTCCCCTACTGATGTGAGTGGATGGACATTGTGCGATGAGGATGAGCCAGGCTCATCACCACCTCAAAGGCCAGTGGGGGTTACAGGGGTTCCAGGGACAGGGGGCCCCTCCAGCTACTTCTTGCTAATTACCAGCAGAGTAGGCGGACAATCAGTTCGATCTGAGTCTCTGATTGCCATTAACAGCTGCTGCTTTGACTTTGTAAGGACATCTGAAGCACCACCGGGGAACGGAGCTCTCCACCTGCCTGCCATAAAGCAAACAGAGAGACGCTCCTTTTGTGTGGCTTCTGTTCTGAATATGTCCCAGAGCTGTGAAGAGCTCCTTGGGGACATCTTGGTGCAGTCTGTTTGCTCGCTGGAGAGACTGCAGCTCCCCTCTTCCCTAACACGGAAATATACTCTCTGAGACAAGGAGTGTGTGAGTGTTCACTCCCTCTCTTCTGTTTCCTCGTTTGCCCCCGAGTTTATGTCACAGGCAGTGTACAGATGTTGGATCTTAACTTGATCGATGACAATTTTCCTGCTCCATCAGGAAATTCAAATGATCCTTGTGATTCCTTGAAAATGAGAAGTTATCTTTCTCTCCATGTGGGGGCAGTCGAGTCATTGGGATCAGGCCTGCTGCCAAAATAATATTCTCTCTCGCTCTCTCAAACGCTAGGCCTAGGTCCTATTACTGCAACATTCAAATGCACAAAAATGTATCTGAAATGCAGCCATACACATCGACAAATGTCATTTTATATGCCTTAATAACACAAGATAGATATTGGTCTCCACTAGGCTGAATGAATGGTCAAAAATGTGTTCAATCGTCGTAGACTGGGGTGATCTAGTGGTTAGGGCCGTAATTTTCAATGCACACATATAGGCCTACCGTGTTGGCGGGGGTTTGATTCCAGCCCATGGCCTTCTAATCAAATCAAATTGTATTTGTCACGTATAAAACAGGTGTAGACCTTAAAGTGAAATGCTTACTTACAAGCCCTTAACCAACAATCCAGTTTTAGAAACAAAAAGTGAAAAGTGAAGAAAAAAAGTGTGAAGAAAGTATGTTCTAAAACAAACTGAAGTAAAAACAATAAAAATAACAGTAGCAAGGCTATATACAGGGGGTACCGGTACAGTCAATGTGCAGGGGCACCGGTTAGTCGAGGTAATTGAGGTAATATGTACATGTAGGTAGAGGTAAAATGACTGCATGGATAATAAACAGAGAGTAGCAGAAGCGTAAAAATGGGGGTGGGGATAATGCAAATAGTCCGGGTAACCATTTGATTAGCTGTTCAGGAGTCGTATGGCTTTGGGGTAGAATCTGTTAAGAAGCCTTTTGGACCTAGACTTGGTGCTCCGGTACCGCTTGGCGTGCAGTAGCAGAGAGAACAGTCTATGACTAGGGTGGCTGGTATAGAGGTCATGGATGGAGGGAAGCTTGGCCACAGTGATGTACTGGGCCGTACACGCTACCCTCTGTAGTGCCTTGAGGTCTGCGGCTGAGCAGTTGCCATACCAGACAATGATGCAACCAGTCAGGATGCTCTCGGTGGTGCAGCTGTATAACTTTTTGAGGATCGGAAGACCCATGCCAAATCTTTTCAGTCTCCTGAGGGGGAATAGGCATTGTCTTGCCCTCTTCACGACTGTCTTGGTGTGTTTGGACCATGATAGTTTGTTGGTGATCTGGACACCAAGGAACTTGAAGCTCTCAACCTCCTCCACTACAGCCCCGTCGATAAGAATTGGGGTGTGCTCGGTGCACCTCTTTCTGTATTCCACAATCATCTCCTTTGTCTTGATCATGTTGAGGGAGGGGTTGTTATCCTGGCACCACACTGCCAGGTCTCTGACCTCCTCTCTACAGGCTGTCTCATCATTGTCGGTGATCAGGCCTACCACTGGTGTGTCGTTGGCAACCTTAATGTTGGTGTTGGAGTCATGTTTGGCCATGCAGTCATGAGTGAACTGGGAGTACAGGAGGGTACAGAGCACACACCACTGAGGGGCCCCCATGTTGAAGATCAGCGTGGCAGATCTGTTGTTACCTACCCTTACCACCTGGGGGCGGCCCGTCAGGAAGTCCAGGATCCAGTTGCAGAGGGAGGTGTTTAGTCCCAGGGTCCTTAGTTTAGTGAGGAGCTTTGAAGGTACTATGGTGTTGAACGCTGAGTTGTTGTAAATGAATAGCATTCTCACATAGGTGTTCCTTTTGTCCAGGTGGGAAAGGGCAGTGTGGAGTTTATTTTAATTGTATTTATTTTTTATTTAACCTTTATTTAACCAGGTAGGCTAGTTGAGAACAAGTTCTCATTTGCAACTGCGACCTGGCCAAGATAAAGCATAGCAGTGTGAGCAGACAACACAGAGTTACACATGGAGTAAACAATTAACAAGTCAATAACACAGTAGGAAAAAAGGGGAGTCTATATACATTTTGTTCAAAAGGCATGAGGTAGGCAAATAATTACAATTTTGCAGATTAACACTGGAGTGATAAATGATCAGATGGTCATGTACAGGTAGAGATATTGGTGTGCAAAAGAGCAGAAAAGTAAATAAATAAAAACAGTATGGGGATGAAGTAGGTAAAAATGGGTGGGCTATTTGCCGATAGACTATGTACAGCTGCAGCGATCGGTTAGCTGCTCAGATAGCAGATGTTTGAAGTTGGTGAGGGAGATAAAAGTCTCCAACTTCAGTGATTTTTGCAATTCGTTCCAGTCACAGGCAGCAGAGAACTGGAACGAAAGGTGGCCAAATTAGGTGTTGGCTTTAGGGATGATCAGTGAGATACACCTGCTGGAGCGCATGCGACGGATGGGTTTTGCCATCGTGACCAGTGAACTGAGATAAGGCGGAGATTTACCGAGCATGGACTTGTAGATGACCTGGAGCCAGTGGGTCTGGTGACGAATATGTAGCGAGGGCCAGCCGACGAGAGCGTACAAGTCGCAGTGGTGGGTGGTATACGGTGCTTTAGTGACAAAACGGATGGCGCTGTGATAAACTGCATCCAGTTTGCTGAGTAGAGTGTTGGAAGCAATTTTGTAGATGACATCGCCGAAGTCGTGGATCGGTAGGATAGTCAGTTTTACTAGGGTAAGTTTGGCGGCGTGAGTGAAGGAGGCTTTGTTGCGGAATAGAAAGCCGACTCTTGATTTGATTTTGGATTGGAGATGTTTGATATGAGTCTGGAAGGAGAGTTTACAGTCTAGCCAGACACCTAGGTACTTATAGATGTCCACATATTCAAGGTTGGAACCATCCAGGGTGGTGATGCTGGTCAGGCGTGCGGGTGCAGGCAGCGAATGGTTGAAAAGCATGCTTTTGGTTTTACTAGCGTTTAAGAGCAGTTGGAGGCCACGTAAGGAGTGTTGTATGGCATTGAAGCTCGTTTGGAGGTTAGATAGCACAGTGTCCAAGGACGGGCCGGAAGTATATAGAATGGTGTCGTCTGCGTAGAGGTGGATCAGGGAATCGCCCACAGCAAGAGCAACATCATTGATATATACAGAAAAAAGAGTCGGCCCGAGGATTGAACCCTGTGGCACCCCCATAGAGACTTCCAGTGGACCAGACAACATGCCCTCCGATTTGACACACTGAACTCTGTCTTTACCTTGAGCAGGGCTGAGGTGCACCCGTGACCGGCTTGGAAACCAGATTGCACAGCGGAGAAGGTAGGGTGGGATTCGAGATGGTCAGTGACCTGTTTGCTGACTTGGCTTTCGAAGACCTTAGATAGGCAGGGCAGGATGGATACAGGTCTGTAACAGTTTGGGTCCAGGGTGTCTCCCCCTTTGAAGAGGGGGATAACTGCGGCAGCTTTCCAGTCCTTGGGGATCCCAGACAATATGAAAGAGAGGTTGAACAGGCTGGTAATAGGGGTTGCGACAATGGCGGCGGATAGTTTCAGAAATAGAGGGTCCAGATTGTCAAGCCCAGCTGATTTGTACGGGTCCAGGTTTTGCAGCTCTTTCAGAACATCTGCTATCTGGATTTGGGTAAAGGAGAAACTGGAGAGGCTTGGGCGAGTAGCTGCGGGGGGGCGTTGAGAAATGGCCAGCCGTTGAGAAATGCTTGTTGAAGTTTTCGATAATCATGGATTTATCGGTGGTGACCGTGTTACCTAGCCTCAGTGCAGTGGGCAGCTGGGAGGAGGTGCTCTTGTTCTCCATGGACTTCACAGTGTCCCAGAACTTTTTGGAGTTGGAGCTACAGGATGCAAACTTCTGCCTGAAGAAGCTGGCCTTAGCTTTCCTGACTGACTGCGTGTATTGGTTCCTGACTTCCCTGAACAGTTGCATATCGCGGGGACTGTTCGATGCTATTGCAGTCCGCCACATGATGTTTTTGTGCTGGTCGAGGGCAGTCAGGTCTGGAGTGAACCAAGGGCTATATCTGTTCTTAGTTCTGCATTTTTTGAACGGAGCATGCTTATCTAAAATGGTGAGGAAGTTACTTTTAAAGAATGACCAGGCATCCTCAACTGACGGGATGAGGTCAATGTCCTTCCAGGATACCTGGGCCAGGTCGATTAGAAAGGCCTGCTCACAGAAGTGTTTTAGGGAACGTTTGACTGTGATGAGGGGTGGTCGTTTGACTGCGGCTCCGTAGCGGATACAGGCAATGAGGCAGTGATCGCCGAGATCCTGGTTGAAGACAGCGGAGGTGTATTTGGAGGGCCAGTTGGTCAGGATGACGTCTATGAGGGTGCCCTTGTTTACAGATTTAGGGTTGTACCTGGTGGGTTCCTTGATGATTTGTGTGAGATTGAGGGCATCTAGCTTAGATTGTAGGAAAGCCGGGGTGTTAAGCATATCCCAGTTTAGGTCACCTAACAGAACAAACTCTGAAGCTAGATGGGGGGCAATCAATTCACAAATGGTGTCCAGGGCACAGCTGGGTGCTGAGGGGGGTCGGTAGCAGGCGGCAACAGTGAGAGACTTATTTCTGGAGAGAGTAATTTTCAAGATTAGTAGTTCGAACTGTTTGGGTATGGACCTAGAAAGTATGACATTACTTTGCAGGCTGTCTCTGCAGTAGACTGCAACTCCTCCTCCTTTGGCAGTTCTATCTTGACGGAAGATGTTATAGTTGGGTATGGAAATCTCAGAATTTTTGGTGGCCTTCCTGAGCCAGGATTCAGACACGGGAAGGACATCAGGGTTAGCAGAGTGTGCTAAAGCAGTGAGTAAAACAAACTTAGGGAGGAGGCTTCTGATGTTGACATGCATGAAACCAAGGCTTTTTCGATCACAGAAGTCAACAAATGAGGGTGCCTGGGGACATGCAGGGCCTGGGTTTACCTCCACATCACCCGCGGAACAGAGGAGGAGTAGTATGAGGGTGCGGCTAAAGGCTATCAAAACTGGTCGCCTTGAGCGTTGGGGACAGAGAATGAAAGGAGCAAAATTCTGGGCATGGTAGAATATATTCAGGGCATAATGCGCAGACAGGGGTATGGTGGGGTGCGGGTTCAGCGGAGGTAAGCCCAGTCACTGGGTGATAATGAGAGAGGTTGTATCTCTGGACATGCTGGTTGTAATGGGTGAGGTCACCGCATGTGTGGGAGGTGGGACAAAGGAGGTATCAGGGGTATGAAGAGTGGAACTAGGGGCTCCATTGTAAACTAAAACAATGATAACTAACCTGAACAACAGTATACAAGGCATATTGACATTTGAGAGAGACATACAGTAATCACAGGTGTTGAATTGGGAGAGCTAGCTAAAACAGTATCTAAAACAGTAGGTGAGACAACAACAGCTAATCAGCTAGCACAACAACAGCAAGTAAAATGGCGTTGGCTAGGCAGGGAGGGTCGGATTAACTACACACAGAGCCCGAGTGCGGCTGGGGCCGACAGATAAAACATAAACAAACAGAATGGAGTACCGTGATTAATGGACAGTCTAGCATGCATCAGCTATGTAGCCAAGTGATCAGTGTCCAGGGGGGCAGCGGTGGATGGGGCAGGGAAGCTGGACTGGCGAGTGTTATCCAGGTTAAAAAACAGTTAGCAGTGGCTAACAATGACTAAATAGCTTGTAGCTAATTAGCTGGTTAGCTTCTGGAGGTTCTTGAGTGTGTTCTAAAAATTTAAAATAATGGCGATTCCGTATCACATTGGGTGAGGCAGGTTACCGGAAGGTATATACAAATTAAAAATCGAAAAGAGATAGAAAGTAAATATGTGTCCAGTGAGTGTTTGGGACGCGGCGATTCAGACGGTTAGCAGGCCTGTGCTAACAAGCTAACAGTTAGTAGGCCAGGGCTAAACAAGGTAGCAGTTAGTGGACTGGGGCTAAACAAGCTAGCAGTTAGCAGGCCGAATTAGCTAGCAAGGAGATAGCAAGGGCTGGAAAGTTAGCCTTCGGGGGACGTCGTGATGAGTCCGTTTATTCCTCTTCATGCGGTGACATCGATAGACCGGTCGTGGGTCCGGATATTGTAGCCCAGGAGTATGCTTCGGTGGTAGCACAGGAGCTCTGGCCGTGCTAGCTTCAAGCTAAGTGGGTGGAAACGCTAGCCAGGAGTAATCATCCGGGGTTGCGGTTAGCTATATAGCTAGTTGTGAAGAGTCCAGCTGAAAATCCGGTGGGAATCCGGGGATAAAAAATAATAGGTCCGTTATGCACTGGTTAGAGTCGCGTTGTTCGAACTGGCGAGAGCTTTCCCAGCTAAAGGTTAGCTGATGACCGGTTAGCTGAAGACCACTAGCAATGGTTTGCTGACTGATAGCTGGTAGCTAGCTGGCTAGCTTCAGTTGAGGGGTTCCGGATCCAAAGTCGATATAAATACTTTTGAAGAAAATAGCTACATTGGGTGAGGCGGGTTGCAGGAGAGTATTTAGAAATTGAGGTTTAACAAAATGTTTTAAAAGATATGCGAAGAAAAATATGTTAAAATTCTTTTTAAAAACGATATATACAAGGGACACGACATGACGTTCGACTGCTACGCCATCTTGGCTATATGGAGTGCAACAGAGATTGCATCATCTGTGGATTTGTTGGGGCGTTATGCAAATTGGAGTGGGTCTAGGGTTTCTGGTGTTTATGTGAGCCATGACCACATCATGACCTTTCAAAGCACTTCTTGTCTACAGACTTGAGTGCCACGGGTCGGTAGTCCTTTAGGCAGGTTACCTTGGGCATAGGGACGATGAAACATGTTGGTATTACAGACTTGGTCAGGGACAGGTTGAAAATGTTAGTGAAGACACTTTCCAGTACATGTCCTGGTAATTTTATTTGACTAGGCAAGTCAGTTCAGAACAAATTCTTATTTTCAATGAGGGCCTAGGAACAGTGGGTTAATTGCCTGTTCAGGGACAGAACGACAGATTTGTACCTTGTCAGCTCGGGGGTTTGAACTTGCAACCTTCCGGTTACTAGTCCAACACTCTAACCACTAGGCTACCCTGCTGCCCCATAGTGTTTCAACAGTCAAACAACAAACAATATCTAGATGTCTCTATCAATCATGTTACTAGTATGCAAATCAGACACATTTCAGCATTGAATTAAACATCAAGGTAGATATTCAGGTAAGAATCATGTAAGTAATAAATAATCAAACAGTACAGATATAAATTCCCATAGTCAAGTCAATCATATTTCTTTCTGCCAAGGTAGGATTTACCTGCCATGGCTAGGTGGGATGCAACTTTTGTCAAATTGATGTCAAAAGTTGTATTTGTTTTTGTATTTTAGCTAACCCTAACCCTTTTCCTAACCTTAACCTATTCTTCCTAACCTACAACGTCAATTATCCTAACTTGCTTCATAAGTTATAATAACTTGCTATGAAAAGTACATTTTTTACAAAAAGCCGTATCGCTTCTAGACAAAACTGGATTTACCCTCCATCCTCTTTCTCTTCCGAAACTGTCCTTTCCACTTTGAAGGGTATTTTAATTGTTTGGCTGGCCCTTTCTCCTCCCCCTCTGCCCTGACGCTACAAGCTGTAAATAAAAAGACACACACACAAAAACTTGATTTCGCGTACATACAAAAAGCTTACTGAGATGATACACTTGAGTGTATGGCAGATGTGCCTTGTCATAAAAACAAAATGATATTTAGACAGACACAGAGTGAGAGAGAGCAGTGGAGTGGGAGGATGCTGTGCTCAACCAACCCATTGATCTACACTACCGTTCAAAAGTTTGGGGTCACTAAGAAATGTCCTTGTTTTTGAAAGAAAAGCACATTTTTTGTCCATTAAAATAACATCTAATTGATCCGAAATACAGTGTAGACATTGTTAATGTTGTAAATGACTATTGTAGCTGGAAATGTCATCCCATTGTTAATGGATATCTACATAGGCGTACAGAGGCCCATTATCAGCAACCTTCACTCCTGTGTTCCAATGGCACGTTGTGTTAGCTAATCCAAGTTTATCATTTTAAAAGGCAAATTGATCATTAGAAAACCCTTTTGCAATTATGTTAGCACAGCTGAAAACTGTTGTGCTCAATAAAGAAGCAATAAAACTGGCTTCTTTAGATTAGTAGAGTATCTGGAGCATCAGCATTTGTGGGTTCGATTACAGGCTCAAAATGTCCAGAAACAAAGTACTTTCTTCTGAAACTGAAGGGTATTCCATGCAAGAAATTTCCAAGAAACTGAAGATCTCCAAAAACGCTGTGTACTGCTCCCTTCACAGAACAGCGCAAACTGGCTCTAACCAGAATAGAAAGAGGAGTGGGAGGCCCTGGTGCACAACTGAGCAAGAGGACAAGTATATTAGTGTCTAGTTTGAGAAACAGACGCCTCACAAGTCCTCAACTGGCAGCTTCATTAAATAGTACCCGCAAAACACCAGTCTCAACGTCAAAAGCGAAGCGGCGACTCCAAGATCCTGGCCTTCTCTAGGCAGAGTTCCCCTATCCAGTGTCTGTGTTCTTTTGCCCATTTTAATCTTTTATTCTTATTGGCCAGTCTGAGATATGGCTTTTTCTTTGCAACTCTGCCTAGAAGGCCAGCATCCCGGAGTCGGCTCTTCACTGTTGACTTTGATAATGGCGTCTTTTCATTGAGAATATTTTACATTTTTGTATTGTTTGTTGGTTTGGCAATGCAACTGTCAGCCAGAGAAATATACTGAAAAGGAATATCACCACAGCAAACAAGGAGTCAAACAGACAGGCCTGGATGAGATCTTTAAGGTCAGGGCCCTCTGCAAGGCTCTCAAAATAATTTTAGATCCAGCCACCCCCTGTACCCAGACTTTGAACTACTCCCCTCTGGGTGCAGGTATAGGGCACCCCTCGGCAGGAAAAACAGAACTAGACAATCATTTGTGCCAGGTGTGATATCCCTCCTTAGTAGCTCACGCTAATGTTCCTATCGACCCAGAAAGTTCAGCAGGCTAGTCACTTTTATTGGTAACTGTTAGTAAAGTTGTTTTGTGAATTTGCTTTGTATTTTAAATGCTACAATAAAGCCAGTAAAGTAGAGTTTTCAAATGAGCAATTCTTGAAGTTTCAAAACAGCTTTTAAGCAACTGGTTTCACAAGCAATTTGATAACTATGTTTATTAGCATCTCAGTTTAGAGCATCCAACCATTGGTGAAGGTTCTAAGGCCATTTTGTAAGAAACAAGGCAATGACTTTGCTTAACGCACACACATCTATACATTCAGATGGACTTATCCTATGCATAGTGCATATGGCTAACACATGTTATTTGAGTTGCAGGAGCCATTACATTTTGTCTAGAAAAACATTCACAAAAGTAACCTACAGTGGGGAGAACAAGTATTTGATACACTACCGATGTTGAAGGTTTTCC
The DNA here is from genome assembly GCF_023373465.1 of Oncorhynchus keta. Lineage (NCBI taxonomy): Eukaryota > Metazoa > Chordata > Actinopteri > Salmoniformes > Salmonidae > Oncorhynchus > Oncorhynchus keta. Next base: position 21,903,481 of record NC_068437.1, on the reverse strand, counting down.
TACTTACAAAGCATGTAGAGGTCTGTAATTTTTATCATAGGTACAGTTCAACGGTGAGAGATGGAATCTAAAACAAAATTCCAGAAAATCACATTGTATGATTTTTAAGTAATTAATTTGCATTTTATTGCATGACGTAAGTATTTGATACATCAGAAAAGCAGAACTTAATATTTGGTACAGAAACCTTTGTTTCCTGTAGTTCTTGACCAGGTTTGTACACACTGCAGCAGGGATTTTGGCCCACTCCTCCATACAGACCTTCTCCAGATCCCTCAGGTTTTGGGGCTGTCGCTGGGCAATACGGACTTTCAGCTCCCTCCAAAGATGTTCTATTGGGTTCAGGTTTGGAGACGAGCTAGGCCACTCCAGGACCTTGAGATGCTTCTTATGGAGCCACTCCTTAGTTGCCCTGGCTGTGTGTTTCGGGTCGTTGTCATGCTGGAAGACCCAGCCACGACCCATCTTCAATGCTCTTACTGAGGAAAGGAGGTTGTTGGCCAAGATCTCGCGATACATGGCCCCATCCATCCTCCCTTCAATACTGTGCAGTCGTCCTGTCCCCTTTGCAGAAAAGCATCCCCAAAGAATGATGTTTCCACCTCCATGCTTCACAGTTGGGATGGTGTTCTTGGGGTTTGACTCATCCTTCTTCTTCCTCCGAACACGGCGAGTGGAGTTTAGGCCAAAAAGCTCTATTTTGTCTCATCAGACCCCATGACCTTCTCCCATTCCTCCTCTGGATCATCCAGATGGTCATTGGAAAAATTCAGACGGGCCTGGACATGTGCTGGCTTGAGCAGGGGGACCTTGCGTGCGCTGCAGGATTTTAATCCATGACGGCGTAGTGTGTTACTAATGGTTTTCTTTGAGACTGTGGTCCCAGCTCTCTTCAGGTCATTGACCAGGTCCTGCCATGTAGTTCTGGGCTGATCCCTTACCTTCCTCATGATCATTGATGCCCCACGAGGTGAGATCTTGCATGGAGCCCCATACCGAGGGTGATTCCATTTTCTAATAATTGCGCCAACAGTTGTTGCCTTCTCACCAAGCTGCTCTGTGGCCCGGCAACCTGCCTAAAATGTGCAGGAGGATTTCCAATAATGTGTCCATGAACAAAGGGGTGTCAAAATCAAAGGTAAGTCAGTATCTGGTGTGGCCACCAGCTGCATTAAGTACTGCAGTGCATCTCCTCCTCATGGACTGCACCAGATTTGCCAGTTCTTGCTGTGAGATGTTACCCCACTCTTCCACCAAGGCACCTGCAAGTTCCCTGACATTTCTGCGGGGAATGGCCCTAGCCCTCACCCTCCAATCCAGCAGGTCCCAGACATGCTCAGTGGGATTGAGATGCGGGCTCTACGCTGGCCATGGCAGAACACTGACTTTCCTGTCTTGCAGGAAATCACACACATAACGAGCAGTATGGCTGGTGTCATTGTCATGTCAGGATGAGCCTGCAGGAAGGATACCACATGAGGGAGGAGGATGTCTTTCCTGTAATGCACAGTGTTGAGATTTCCTGCAATGACAACGAGCTCAGTCGGATGATGCTGTGACACACCGCCCCAGAACATGACGGACCCTCCACCTCCAAATCAATCCCGCTCCAGAGTACAGGTTTTGGTGTAACGCTCATTCCTTCGAGGATAAACTCGAATCCGACCATCAACCTTGGTGAGACAAAACCGCGACTTGTCAGTGAAGAGCACTTTTTGCCAGTCCTGTCTGGGCTAGCGACGGTGGGTTTGTGCCCATAAGCGACGTTGTTGCCGGTGATGTCTGGTGAGGACCTGCCTTATAAAAGGCCTACAAGCCCTCAATACAGCCTCTCTCAGCCTATTGTGGACAGTCTGATCACTGATGGAGGGATTGTGCATTCCTGGTGTAACTCGAGCAGTTGTTGTTGCCATCCTGTACCTGTCCCGCAGGTGTGATGTTCGGATGTACCAATCCTGTGCAGGTGTTGTTACATGTGATCTGCCACTGCGAGGGTGATCAGCTGTCCATCCTGTCTCCCTGTAGCGCTGTCTTAGGCGTTTCACAGTACCGACATTGTAATTTATTGCCCTGGCCAGATCTGCATTGGTCATGCCTCCTTGCAGCATGCCTAAGGCACTTTCACGCAAATGAGCAGGGACACTGCGCATGTTCCTTTCTGTGTTTTTCAGAGTCAATAGAAAGGATGCTTTAGTGTCCTACGTTTTCATTGATAACCGTCTGTAAGCGGTTAGTCTCTTAACGGCCGTTCCACAGGTGCATGTTCATTAATTGTTTATGGTTCATTGAACAAGTATGGGAAACAGTGTTTAAACCCTTTACAATGAAGATCTTTGAAGTGATTTTTACAAATTATCTTTGAAAGACAGGTTCCTGAAAAGGGCTGTTTCTTTTTTGCTGAGTTTATTTAACTTCATAAAGACTGAGTGCTAAGTTAAAAGGCTTCCAAGTGTTCTAGGAAAGACAATCAGCACAGAAGTGTGAAGTGAGATGTGTGGAGCCCCCACCCAAATGCAGAGGCCTCTTTGGCCTCTGCATTTGGTACAGTACACCTTGGATATAAAAAATGACAAGGCACAGAAAGATTAAAAGAAAAGCTCCTCAAAAATCAGAAAACTGTAAAAAGAGGTCCCTGAGACTGAGCCACCCGCTGTCAACCTTTACAAGAATGGAACGGTGGTGGTGCAGGGCAACTTCATACATCACCGAAAGTACTTACACACAATCAAAGTGAGAGCACGGCAGGAGAATCTTTCTCTTGGTGATGACTCCGAGCAAGTCTGGTAAAAACCTCTTCAACATTTCCAGCAGATGAGGATAGCCCCCCCCAACACTGAACACAACCAGGTCACACAACTGCACTGCTCCTCCATAATTGACAGTGATAAATTCACCAAGCTGGAGAGAGACATGGTGGATCTCAAAGAGTTAGTCAACACACTCCAGACAACACGGACACACAAAACAGACCAGCACAACACCACCACACCTATAGTACCCAGAGGGCTAAACGTGGAGATATATGGCTGTCTGAGAGAGCTAACAACAATGAAAAATGGTTTGTTGAAGAATGCAACAACCTAAGAAAGAAATTAAGAAACATTTCCAACCAAAAAGATAAGGACCTGGAAAACCTGAGTCTACGCCTTCACTGTGGTGAATCACTAAAACAACACAGAAATACACCACGGAAAAAGGAGCAGCAAGTCAGAAATCAGCTCAATGTAATTGAAGAATCCATAGAACTGAATCACTTCTGGGAAAATTGGAAAACTCTAAACAAACAACAACACAAAGAGTTATCTAACCAAAACAGAGATGTATGGATAAACCACTATAAACAAGAACAAACAGCAAAAACATATAAATGATCAAATACAAATCTTAGAATCAACTATTAAAGATGACCAGCACCCACTGGATTCTCCAATTACATTGAATGAACTACAGGACAAAATACAAACCCTCCAACCCAAAAAGGCCTGTGGTGTTGATTGTATCCTAAATGAAATCATAGAATACAGACTACAAATTCCAATTGGCTATACTTCAACTTTTAACATGGTCCTAAGCTCTGGCATCTTCCGCAATATTTGGAACCAAGGACTGATCACCCCAATCCACAAAGGTGGAGACAAATTAGACCACAATAAGTAACATAGGATATTCAGCAACCTTTGGAAAATCCACTACATTATCATTAACAGCAGATTCAGACATTTCCTCAGTGAAAACAATGTACTGAGCAAATGTCAAATTTACTTTTGACCAAATGACCATAGAACAGACCACGTATCCACACTGCACACCCTAACTAACAAACAAATAAAGCAAAAAAATGCAATGTCTTCTCATGCTTTGTTGATTTCAAAAAAGCTTTTGACTCAATTTGGCATGAGTGTCTGCTATACAAATTGATGGAAAGTGGTGCATTGGGAAGGGGGAAAAACATTAACGTTATAAAATCCATGTACACAAACAAGAGCGTGCAAAGCTTTCATCAAGGGAATGGGTGGCTACTTTGAAGAATCTAAAATCTAAAATATATTTTATTTAACAATTTTGGGTTTACTACATGATTCCATATGTGTTATTTCATAGTTTTGATGTCTTCACTATTATTATACAATGTAGAAAATCTTAAAAAATAAAGAAAAACCCTGGAATGAGTAGGTGTGTCCAAACCTTTGACTGGTATTGTATATATCAATGAATTTGCGAGGGCACTAGAACAGTCTGCAGCAAATGGCCTGACCCTACTTGAATCTGAAGTAAAATGTCTACTGTTTGCTGATGATCTGGTGCTTCTGTCCCCAACCAAGGAGGGCCTACAGCAGCACCCAGATCTTCTGCACAGATTCTGTCAGACCTGGGCCCTGACAGTAAATCTCAGTGAGACAAAAATAATGGTTTTCCAAAAAAGCACCAGTTGCCAGGACCACACATAGAAATTCCATCTAGCCACTGTTGCCCACACAAAAAACTATACGTACCTGGGCTTAAACATCAGTGCAAGAAGGGCTTTCTACTCCATCAAAAATAACATACAATTCTGAATACCAATTAGGATCTGGCAAAAATACTTGAATCAGTTATAGAGCCCATTTTTCTTTATGGTTGTGAGGTCACCAACCAGGGATTCACAAAATGGGACAAACACCCATTTGAGAATTCTGCAAAAATATTTGCCATGTACAATGTAAAACACTAATGCATACAATGCATGCAGAGCAGAATTAGGCCGATACCCGCTGACCAACCAAGAATTCACAAAATGGGACAAACACCAAATTGAGATTGCATGTAGAATTCTGCAAAAATATCCTCCCTAAACAGAGAGTACACAGTGGCAGAATGCCTGACCACTGTGACTGACCCCAAATTAACGAAAGCTTTGACTATGTACAGACTCAGTGAGCATAGCCTTGCTACTGAGAGAGGCCACCGTAGGCAGACCAGGCTTTCAAGAGAAGACAGGCTATGTGCACACTGCCCACAAAATGAGGTGGAAACTGAGCTGCACTTCCTAACCTCCCGCCAAATATATGACCATATTAGAGACACATATTTCCCTCAGATTACACAGGCCCACAACGAATTTGAAAACAAATCCAATTTTGATAGACTCTCATATCTATTGGGTGAAATACCACAGTGAAATACCACAGCAGCAAGATGTGTGACCTGTTGCCACAAGAAAAGGGCAACCAGTGAAGAACAAACATCATTGTAAATACAACCCATATTTATGTTTATTTGTTTTTCCTTTTATAGTTTAACTATTTTCGCATTGTTACAACACAATATAAAGCCATAATATGACATTTGAAATGTCTCTATTCCTATGGAACTTTTGTGAGTGTAATGTTTACTGTTTTTTGTCATTGTTTATTTAACTTTTGTTTATTATGTATTTCACTTGCTTTAGCAATGTACACAAACAGTTGAAGTCGGAAGTGTACATACACTTAGGTTGGAGAAATAAAAAAATTAAGAACATCTACTTTGTGCATGACACAAGTAATTTTTCCAACAATTGTTTACAGACATATTATTTATATCACTTTATCACTTTTTTTTTTTTTTTTCGGGACTTAAAAACGGTGACCCCGGACATGCCGAATTTGCGCCATTCTGGAAAGGACCCCGAAAATATTTTTTTAACCATTTTCACAAAAAAGTGATTATTTATTATAATTCACTGTTTCACAATTCCAGTGGGTCAGAAGTTTACATACACCAAGTTGACTGTGCCTTTAAACAGCTTGGAAAATTCCAGAAAATCATGTAATGGCTTTAGAAGCTTCTGTTAGGCTAATTGACATCATTTGAGTCAATTGGAGGTGTACCTGTGGATGTATTTCAAGGTATACCTTAAAACTCAGTGCCTATTTGCTTGACATCATGGGAAAATAAAAAGAAATCAGCCAAGACCTCAGAAAAAAAAATTGCAGACCTCCACAAGTCTGGTTCATCCTTGGGAGCAATTTCCAAATGCCTGAAGGTACCACGTTCATCTGTACAAACAATAGTACGCAAGTTTAAACACCAAGGAAACAGGCAGCCGTCATACCACTCAGGAAGGAGACGAACATATTTTGTTGTGAAAAGTGCAAATCAATCCCAGAACAACAGCACACTTTTAAAGAACAACCAGGCATCCTCTACTGACGGGATGAGGACAATATCCTTCCAGGATACCCGGGCCAGGTCGATTAGGAAGGCCTGCTCGCAGAAGTGTTTTAGGGAGCGTTTGACAGTGATGAGGGGTGGTCGTTTGACCGCTGACCCATTACGGACGCAGGCAATGAAGCAGTGATCGCTGAGATCCTGATTGAAAACAGCAGAGGTGTATTTGGAGGGCAAGTTGGTCAGGATGATATCTACGAGGGTGCCAATGCTTACGGATTTAGGGTTGTACCTAGTAAATTCTTTGATAATTTGTGCGAGATTGATGGAATCTAGCATAGATTGTAGGATGGCCGGGGTGTTAAGCATATCCCAATTTAGGTCACCTTGCAGTTCGGACTCTGATGATAGATGGAGCGCAATCAATACACATATGTTGTCCAGGACACAGCTGGAAGCTGAAGGAGTCTATAACAAGCGGCTACCGGGAGGGACTTACTTCTGGAGAGATGGATCTTTAAAAGTACTGTTTGGGCATAGACCTGGAACTGTTTGAGCATAGACCTGGATAGTATGACAGAACTCTGCAGGCTCTCTCTACAGTAGATTGCAATTCCGCCCCTTTAGCAGTTCTGTCTTGACGGAAAATGTTGTAATTGGGGATGGAAATTTCAGAATTTTTGTGGCCAGTATTGAGACACGGCTAGGACATCAGGGTTAGTGGAGTGTGCTAAAGCAGTGAATAAATCATACTTAGGGAGGAGGCTTCTGATGTTAGCTTTCATGAACCCAAGGCTTTTACGGTTGCAGAAGTCAGCAAATGAGAGCGCCTGGGGACACACAGGGCCTGGGATAACCTCTACATCACCAGAGGAACAGAGGAGGAGTAGGATGAGGGTATGGCTAAAGGCTATAAGAACTGGTCATCTAGTGCTTTGGGAACAGAGAATATAAGGAGCATATTTCTGGGCGTGGTAGGATAGATTCAGGGCATAGTATACAGACAAGGGAATGGTAGGGTACGAGTACAGTGGGGGTAAACATCGGCATTGAGTGACAATGAGAGAGGTTGCATCTCTGGAGGTGCCAGTTAAGCTAGGTGCAGTCTCCACATGTGTGTGGTGTGGGACAAGGGGGCTATCTGAGGCATGTTGAGCAGGACTAGGGGCTCCGCAGTATAATAAAATAATGAGAGCTGCCCTAAACAACAGTATACAAGGCATATTGTCATTAGAGAGAGGCATAAAGCAATCACAGGTGTTGATTGGTAAAGCTAAGACAACAACGTGTGAGACAACAATGGATAAACAGCTAAGACACCAACAATGGGCAAATGGCGATAAATGGGCAGAGAGGGTCAGTTAGCTACACACTGTGCCTGAGTTTGAGGCTGAGGCTGACAGATAAACAAAATGAAGTACCGTGTTAATGAACAGTCCAGCAGGCATCAGCTGTGTGGCCGAGTGATCATAGGGTCCAATGAGCAGCAATAGATGAAACAGGGAGCCGTTCGGTAGTCGATTACTACGCTAGGCGAGAGCCGGAGACAGTGTTCAAATTAATATCCGACATCTGTACAGTTAAGCCTTTAAATGGCTTTGCGACTGGAAAACTGCACTGCATTTGAAAATAATTGACATTCATCCAAGAGAACACTTATCAGTCAACTTCATAGTGTTACAGTAGAGCTCACTTGTCCTCCTCTGTTGTGTTGTGTGGATATGGTGAGAAGATGGAGAGAGGAGCCACACCCCCTGTCATCAGCAGGCTGTATCAGGAGCACTGCACTCTTTCATGTTGGCTGGCATGGTAATGAGAGGTGATAGAAATAGGTGAGCTTCTCCCACTAGGCCTCCCACACAGGGATTGCCAAGACTATGGCGTGGGCCGTGTGTGTGAGTGTGTATGTGTGTGTGTATCCCACAATTCTTCCTGAAATGAATCGCCTCAGCAGCTCAGAGGATCACGCTCCCCCTTCAGACATCCTTAATCCCTCTAAACTCCTCATGACACTTGCTGTTGATCTATTCATCTCAACTTATTGCCTCATTGTCACTATCCTCTCCCGCTGCCTGCCTGTATACTCCATTAAGATGCTACAGGAGCAGACAAACTTCGACTACATATTGGCTCCTTTTTTCATGTGACCCAGTTTGCCACTCACTGTTTTAAAACATATATCTATAATCTAGTTGTTAGTCGCTGTGTGTGCATAACGCAGTGTAGCTATCGTGTAAGAGAAAAAAGGGTCAACTTGGTATTCTCCAAGAGAAGCATTCCCTTAGCAACCTCTCACAGGACTCTTTTAAGGCCATTCCAGAGTCTTGCGGACGGTAGAGTCTCACACATGGGAACGGGAGGTCAAGGAAAAGGATGATGCTGTGTGCTGTAGTTTTCTCTCCCCTCCCACAGACTCTTGCGGCTTGAGACTGTTGCTACTTCAAACAGGACACACGGATGGAGAGAGGGAGAACAGGGGGAGTAGTGGGGGCCAATAGATCATGTACCCAGCCTCAGAGAGAGGAAAGATAAGGGAGGAAAAGAGGAGAGAGAGAAAGAGAGAGCGAGAGAGGGGAAGTAGGGCCAAAGGAGAGAGTTGAGTAGAAAAGAGTGGAAAGAAAGGAGAAGGACCTGAGGTAAGGCTCGTCATGCTGGCCTCATCTCAGATGAGTAGATTTGAAACTTCTCAGATGAAGTTTCAAGTCTACTGCAGCACCATCTCCTGACTGGCTGCATCACCGCTTGGTTTGGTAACTGCTTGGCATCCGGCGACAAGGTGCTACAGAGGGTGGGGCCGATGTCCCTGCCTTCCAGAACCTCTATAACAGGCGGTGTCAGAGGAAGGCCCAGAAAATTGTCAAAGACCCCAGCCACCCAAGCCATAGACTGTTCACACTGCTGCTGCACGGCAAGTACTGCAGCACCAAGTCTGTGATCAAAAGGCCCCTGAACAGCTTCTACCCTCAAACCATAAGTCAGCTGAACAGTTAATCACATGGCTACCCAGACTATTTGCCTTGACCCTTTTTTGTACTGACTCTCTTGCACTTATGCTATACACACACACTGGACTCTGCCCACACACTCACACATACTTACACCTTGAATATGTGGACATCTATAAGTACCTAGGTGTCTGGCTAGACTGCAAACTCTCCTTCCAGACTCACATCAAACATCTCCAATCAAAAATCAAATCAAGAGTCGGCTTTCTATTCCGCAACAAAGCCTCCTTCACTCACGCTGCCAAGCTTACCCTAGTAAAACTGACTATCCTACCGATCCTCGACTTCGGCGATGTCATCTACAAAATGGCTTCCAACACTCTACTCAGCAAACTGGATGCAGTCTATCACAGTGCCATCCGTTTTGTCACTAAAGCACCTTATACCACCCACCACTGCGACTTGTATGCTCTAGTCGGCTGGCCCTCACTACATATTCGTCGCCAGACCCACTGGCTCCAGGTCATCTACAAGTCCATGCTAGGTAAAGCTCCGCCTTATCTCAGTTCACTGGTCACGATGGCAACACCCATCCGTAGCACGCGCTCCAGCAGGTGTATCTCACTGATCATCCCTAAAGCCAACACCTCATTTGGCCGCCTTTCGTTCCAGTACTCTGCTGCCTGTGACTGGAACGAATTGCAAAATCGCTGAAGTTGGAGACTTTTATCTCCCCTTACCAACTTCAAACATCAGCTATCCGAGCAGCTAACCGATCGCTGCAGCTGTACATAGTCTATAGGTAAATAGCTCACCCATTTTCACCTACCTCATTCCCATACTGTTTTTATACTGTTTTTATTTATTTACTTTTCTGCTCTTTTGCACACCAATATCTCTACCTGTACATGCCCATCTGATCATTTATCACTCCAGTGTTAATCTGCAAAATTGTATTATTCGCCTACCTCCTCATGCCTTTTGCACACATTGTATATAGACTGCCCATTTTTTCTACTGTGTTATTGACTTGCTAATTGTTTACTCCATGTGTAACTCTGTGTTGTCTGTTCACACTGCTATGCTTTATCTTGGCCAGGTCGCAGTTGCAAATGAGAACTTGTTCTCAACTAGCCTACCTGGTTAAATAAAGGTGAAATAAAAAATAAAATAAAAAACACGGACACTCCAACACACACACACACACACACACACACACACACACACACACACACACACACACACACACACACACACACACACACACACACACACACACACACACACACACACACACACACACACACACACACACACACACACACACACACACACACACACACATGCATATTGACACCACACACACTCACACATACACTCACTTTCAAACTCTTTACACAACCTAGTGCTACTCTGTTTATTATCTATCCTTATTGCCTAGTCACTTTTACCCCAACCTACATGCACCTATTATTACCTTAACTACCCCTGCACATTGACTCTGCACCGCTACTCCTTCTATATAGCCTCGTTATTGTTATTTACTGTGTTACTATTTTATATTTTTATTTGTTAATTTTCTTACTTTATAACTCTGCATTGTTGGGAAAGGGCTTGTAACTAGGCATTTCACTGTAAAGTCCACACCTGTTGTATTTGTCGCATGTGACAAATAAAATGGATTTGATTTGAAGTGAAGTGAGAGTAGAAAGGCTGCATTTTAGCCCCAGTCCCTAGGAACGGTTGACACACTCTTTCACTAGACGTGACTTCCTAGCAGTGGTGTAAATAACTTAAGTAAAAGTACTTTAAAGTACTACTTAAGTAATTTTTTTTGGTACCTGCACTTTACTTTACTATTTATATTTTTTACTACTTTTACTTTTACTTCACTACATTCCTTAAGAAAATATTGTACATTTTCCTCGACACCTACAAGTACTCATTACATTTTGAATGCTTAGCAGGACAGAAAAATAGTCAAATTCACAAGTTTATCAACCGATCATCCCTACTGCCTCTGATCTGGCAGACTCACTAAACACACATGCTTCGTTTGTAAATGATGTCTGAATGTTGGAATCGTGGCTTTCCGTAAATAAAATAAAACAAAGAAATGGTGCCATCTGGTTTGCTTAATATATGGAATTTGAAATTATTTATACTTTGACTTTTGATAAATACTTTTACTTTGATACTTTTACTCAAGTAGAATTTTACTGGGTGACTTTTACTTTTACTGGATTCATTTTCTATTTAAGGTATCTTTACTTTTACCTACGTATGATAGTTGTGTACTTTTTCCACCACTGCTTTCTAGCTCCCTGAGTGGTGAATGTGGGGTGGAGGCATGGCTCCTTACGCATCTGTAGTGGTGGGGGAGATGGCACACACTTATCTACGAAGACTTACAGACACTTAGGCCTACAGTTCATGATGAAAATGGCCAACATCAATGATTCACAGCCCTGTGAGCTACGGCTCAGGGGCCTCATTTATAAATGTTGCGTATGCACAAAATATTTATATATCTGACACAAAAGTAGGCATTTGCTGAACTTGACCTGAAAAAGTGCTTGTCCTCCCGCAAATGTTAAACCATGCGTAAGCACAGTAGCCTTGTAGCCTTGTGCAAATGGGGAATATATGATGACGTATTCATAACAAAAACACTGGTAACAGGCATACATTTCTTATTATTTAGGTTATTTCATTTCCATGATCATTGCAGAATAAATTCCTCACCTTTTCTGACTGTGATGGTGTCATAGACTACAGGTCTACAACAAGTTAGGATAGGCTACCATCTCTCATTTAACTGGACCCATATCAAGGTAGTAAATCAACTGAACAAATATATAAATGCAACATGCAAAAATGTCAAATTTACAGTTACAATTATAAAGAAATCAGCCAATGTAAATAAATTCATTAGGCCCTAATCTATGGATTTCACATGACTGGGAATACAGATACGCATTTGTTGGTTACAGATACCAACAGATGGTATCTGGGTTGGGGTGTGGATAAACAAATCAGTATCTGGTGTGACCACCATTTGCCTCATGCAGCGTGACATCTCCTTCACATAGAGTTGATCAGGCTGTGCTATGTTGTCCCACTCCTCTTCAATGGTTGTGCAAAGTTGCTGGATATTGACAGGAACTAGAATCAAATCAAATCAAATGTATTTATATAGCCCTTCTTACATCAGCTGATATCTCAAAGTGCTGTACAGAAACCCAGCCTAAAACCCCAAACAGCAAGCAATGCAGGTGTAGAAGCACGGTGGCTAGGAAAAACACCCTAGAAAGGACTAAACCTAGGAAGAAACCTAGAGAGGAATCAGGCTATGAGGGGTGGCCAGTTCTCTTCTGGCTGTGCGGAGTGGAGATTATAACAGAACATGGCCAAGATGTTCAAATGTTCATAAATGACCAGCCTGGTCAAATAATAATAATCACAGTAGTTGTCGAGGGTGCAGCAAGTCAGGACCTCAGGAGTAAATGTCAGTTGGCTTTCCATAGCCGATCATTAAGAGTATCTCTACCACTCCTGCTGTCTCTAGTGAGTTGAAAACAGCAGGAGTGGGACAGGTAGCACGTCCGGTGAACAGGTCAGGATTCCATAGCTGAAGGCAGAACAGTTGAAACTGGAGCAGCAGCACAGCCAGGTGGACTGGGGACAGCAAGGAGTCATCATGCCAGGTAGTCCTGAGGCATGGTCCTCGGGCTCAGATCTGATGTTTAAACAGATCTCCAACCTCCTCTTCTTCCTCCTCCTCCTCTTTCAATGTGACAGTCATCTCCCTCTCCTCCTCTTTCACTCCAATAACTGCACCCCCCTCTTTCTCTGCCCCCTCTTCCTTTACAGTAACATCCTCCTCCTCTTTCACTCTGAATGAATCTTCCTCTTCTTTCACTGAAACGTCTTTCTCTTCTTTCACTGAAACGTCTTTCTCTTCTTCTTTCATGGTAACAGCCTCACCCTCTACTTGTTTTTGTATTGTAACATCCTTCTCTTCCTCATCTTCCTTGACAAGAGCTTCTTTCTCTGTCCAGCAGACCTCCTCTTCTTTAGCAGGAGGAGAGTAGCTTAGTGAACTCATGGTCGGGGATGTTAGCTAGTTAGCATTAGCGACTAGCCTAGTTCTAAGCTAACTTAGCAAACCAGCTAGCTGACAAACAACGTAAATATATAATTAAATGAATCAACAAGTACATACAACAGAAGTGTGTTTAATACACAGCGCCTAATATACACCAAAACAGTGTAAGTGCGTTTTTAAAAATTATATATTTTTTTATTTTACCCCTTTTTCTCCCCAATTTCGTGGTATCCAATTGTTGTAGTAGCTACTATCTTGTCTCATAGCTACAACTCCCATACGGGCTCAGGAGAGACGAAGGTTGAAAGTCATGCGTCCTCCGATACACAACCCAACCAAGCTGCACTGCTTCTTAACACAGCGTGCATCCCAACCCGGAAGTCAGCCGCACCAATGTGTTGGAGGAAACACCATGCACCTGGCAACCTTGGTTAGCGTGCACTGTGCCCGGCCCGCCACAGGAGTCGCTGGTGCGCGATTAGACAAGGACATCCCCACCGGCAAAGCCCTCCCTAACCTGGACGACGCTAGGCCAATTGTGCGTCGCCCCACGGACCTCCCGGTCGCAGCCGGTTACAACAGAGCCTGGGCGCGAACCCAGAGTCTCTGGTGGCACAGCTGGCGCTGCAGTACAGCACCCTTAACCACTGCACCGCCCGGGAGGCCCAGAGCGTGAGTGTTGTAGCTATGTTTGCTAGAAAGCTACCGAGGTGTCTGACATGCTGTCGTACACGTCAATTCAGTGCATCCCAAACATGATCAATGGGTGACATGTCTGGTGAGTATGCAGGCCATGGAAGACCTGGTAAATTTTCAGCTTCCAGGAATTGTGTACAGATCCTTGCGATATGGGTCTGTGCATTATCATGCTGAAACATGAGGTGATGGTGCATCAAGGTGCATTCGAGTTGCCATCGATAAAATGTTATTGTGTGTGCTGTCTGTAGCTTATGCCTGCCCATACCATAAGCCCACCGCCACCTTGGGACACTGTTCACAACGTTGACATCAACAAACCGCTCGCCCACATAACGCCATACATGTGGTCTGCGGCTGTGAGGGCGGTCAGACATACTGCCAAATTCTCTAAAATGACGTTGGAGGCAGCTTATGGTGGAGAAATGAACATTCAATTCTCTGGCAAAAGTTCTGGTGGACATTCCTTCAGTCAGCATGCCAAATGCAAGCTCCCTCAAAACTTGACACATCTGTGGCATTGTGTTGTTTGACAAAACTGCACATTATAGAGTCTCCTTTTATTGTCCCTATAGCACAAGGTGCACCTGTGTAATGATCATGCTGTTTAATCAGCTTCTTGATATGCCACACCTGTCAGGCGGGTGGATTATCTTGGCAAAGGAGAAATGTTCACTAACGGAGATGTAAACAAATGTAAAACATTTGAGAGAAATAAGGTTTTTGTGCATATGGAAAACTTCTGGGATCTTTTATTTCAGCTCATGAAACACAGGACCTTACATGGTGAATTTATATTTTTGTTCAGTAACTAGTATTTTGCTCTATGCGATCCAAAGCTTCTAGTTTAACGGTAGAACAGACTGTTCACCGTTTCCATAGATGTTTATAGACTATGTCTGAATACTGTAATGACAAATTCCCAGAGTAAACAGTGTATAAGGGCACAAGGTGAGACCCAGATGCAGACGGTTAGTGTCCAAGATGTTTATTAACAATCCAAAAGGGGTAGGCAAGAGAATTGTTGTGGACTGGCAAAAGGTCAAGACCAGTTCAGAGGTACAGAATAGAATGGCAGTCAGGCTCGAGGTCAGGGCAGGCAGAATAGTCAGGCAGGCGGGAATGGAGTCCAGAAAAACAGGCAAAGGTCAAAACAGGGAGGACTAGTAAAAGAGAATAGAAAAGCAGGAGCACAGGAAAACCACGCTGGTCGACTTGAACATTCAAGACGAACTGGCACAGAGCTAGGAAACACAGGGATGAATACACCAGGGAAAATATGTGACACCTGGAGGGGGTGGAGACAATCACAAGGACAGGTGAAACAGTTCAGGGCCCAATGTTTCATTTATAAGCATAATACATAATACAGATATCATAACCACTGCTGAATAAATGTCTAATCTTTTCTGGCCATGATGAGTTCATATTTCGGTACTAGCTATACAACCCCCATACGCATCTGTCATTTAATTGGGCCTATTAGATAGGTCCTGTACCATTATTTTATATTATATCATTTTATAGTTAGATGAAGATAATTTACCTCAGCTGAATAAAATAGAAAGGATATTTTTTTGCATAAGAAGTAACTAGGTTTAGCGTAAAAGTGATAATTTGAAACAAGCCCTAAACACTAGATTTAGAGTTATTCGGCAACTGTAGTTTTGATTTGATTTGATTAGGATCTCTTTTAGTCCTCATGTGGACTAATCTTCCAAGAGTTCTTAACAGCTCTGAATGAGACAAACTTTAGAATGTCTTAGAAATTAAAACAAATATGAGCTGCATGGTGCGACTATAGGCTATTGATGATTTGAGAAAGTCACAAAAAAGCATGCCTCAGGCTGCACACGCTGATCTCACATCAATTGGTCATATTTGCACCCATCAAACCATTCTCAATTTAATCTTGTCTTTAGTAATATGTAAAATTAGATCTGATTTATTATGTCCCATTATTAAATGGGCAGAAATAGGGGCAGGGGAAAAGTACATGTCATCCTTATGCACTGGAATAGCAAAAGGAGGCAGCTTTTCCCCAGTTTCTTTTTCAATCGTGTTGGGTAGGCTACACTGGTTTTAGAGCTGAGCAATGTGCGTAATATGAGCAGTTGATAAATAAATATAGTAGCAGCTGGGATGCTCCTCTTTTTAGTGGCATCAGAATGATGCTTTCACATGGGATTGCATATAGAAATGTCTGGGCTGATCAGAATGATGCTTTCACATGGGATTGCATATAGAAATGTCTGGGCTGATCAGAATGATGCTTTCACATGGGATTGCATATAGAAATGTCTGGGCTGATCAGAATGATGCTTTCACATGGGATTGCATATAGAAATGTCTGGGCTGATCAGAATGATGCTTTCACATGGGATTGCATATAGAAATGTCTGGGCTGATCAGAATGATGCTTTCACATGGGATTGCATATAGAAATGTCTGGGCTGATCAGAATGATGCTTTCACATGGGATTGCATATAGAAATGTCTGGGCTGATCAGAATGATGCTTTCACATGGGATTGCATATAGAAATGTCTGGGCTGATCAGAATGATGCTTTCACATGGGATTGCATATAGAAATGTCTGGGCTGATCAGAATGATGCTTTCACATGGGATTGCATATAGAAATGTCTGGGCTGATCAGAATGCTTATTTCACTCCACGCATCAACCACTGTTTGAGGACAGGTAATATTCCGTATGCCATGGCCTCGCCAACCATGTTGAATCAGCTACCCAGTGCTTAATTGGGAAACCAAGTGAAATCTGTTTGGGAACATGTTTTCACAATGAAACATATTTCAATTAAACTGTTGACAGACCCTCACTGTGTGCACTCGAGAAAGGAATGAAGGAGAGAGAGGGGGAGATGGAAGCGAACAGTGATGTGATATTCTGTAGCTAAAGGTAATGTGTCAGCTTATTAATTAATTATAGGAGAAGAAAAAACTATTACTAGGCTATTCAAAGTCAAATACTAATTCACTGTAATTGTAGGCTAACCAGCCTACTCTGTAGCCGCCCTGCACAATCAATGAACCAACAGCATCACCTAGGCCTGTAGGTTCTCTCGCAGACTCATGGATAGTAATGTAGGAGCGTAGCATAAGGTAAACAGTCCATCCAGTATGTATAATAATTCAGTTCACACTCAAAGGCAAATACTAGAATTTGGTTAATTTATAAAATAGGCTAGACCAATTATGTACCAAACACATGTTAAATAGTTGTTGTTTTTCTGCTGTGCGTAATATGCGGAAGGCTATGTATTGTATAACGGCACAATCATTATTTTAATTCAGGCTTTTTTTCTCAGGCTTGATCATATATAGGTGTTTGCCTTAAGCTCTAACAGTATGGGTGTTTTGAATGAGTCATCACCTTAGAACGCGCTGTCCATTTGGTTGTGTTAGGCTTTGAAACAACATCCACCACGACAATGTTTTCCACTCAGTTTCAACCTGTAGTTGAACTTCTTTCTTCAAATGGATCGATCACAGTGAAGTGAGTTTCAAAAGCATGATACTGTTTTGATGATAAGTGTTTGATGTGATTTTAGATTACATTTTCAGGATGTCAGTGTGGTTAGAGGGACAATAGAGCGCTGAGTGCCAGGCCATTAGCGACATGACGATCATTAGCGAGTTGGGTACTATTAAAACATGTCCAGAGTGCATAAGATAAGATTACAGTGAATCATGGAATTTTACTGCAGTCATGACTAATGACTATTGGTGTGGTGGTAACACAGTCACCACAACAGCTCGAGTAGGGGCCAGAGACTGTTTGATGACATGGAAATGTCCCTGAAAGAGGCAGTTTGCTTTCATTGCCTAAGTAATGATGTGGCTGTATTAGTAGTTCAAGTTGTGTTCATTGTCATAGAGACAGTGAGGCAGTGAAAAGAGTGCTGTCTGCTCTGAGAACCAACTCACCTATAAAGACCTCCTTTATCCATCACCCCCCAGACTAACTCTAGAAGGCAGTGCGATTTGAAAGCTGATCTATTATTTGTAATATCTGAAACCTGTAGAAGTCAGCGAACTGTTGTTCCTATGCTTTCCTTTAGGTACTGTAGTGCTGAAACAAGCTACAGATTTGGTGCAGGGGTTAAACAAGCCCAGTTGGATTTCCTCTTAGAGCAGTAACTGTTACAATGGCTCTGAAAGGAAAACTCTACCATTATATTATACATTTTAGATTATTCGAAGTATCCACACTTTGCCTTGATGACAGCTTGGCACCCTATTGGCATTCTCTAAACCAGCTTCATGGAATGCATTTCAATTAACAGGTGTGCCTTGTTAAAATGTAATTTGTGGAATTTCTTTCCTTCTTAATGTGTTTGAGCCAATCAGTTGTGTTGTGACAAGGTAGGGGTGGTATACAGAAGATAGCCCTATTTGGTAAAAGACCAAGTCCATATTATGGCAAGAACAGCTCAAATAAGCAAAGAGAAACGACAGTCCATCACTACTTTAAGACATGAAGGTCAGTCAATCTGAACAATTTCAAGAACTTTGAAAGTGCAGTTGCAAAAAACATCAAGTGCTATGATGAAACTGGCTCTCATGAGGACCACCACAGGAAAGGATGACCCAGAGTTACCTCTGCTGCAGAGGATAAGTTCATTAGAGTTACCAGCCTCAGAAATGTTTGCCCAAATAAATACTTCACAGGGTTCAAGTAACAGACACATCTCAGCATCAACAGTTCAGAGAAGACTGTGTGAATCAGGCCTTCATGGCCAAATGACTGCAAAGAAATCACTACTAAAGGATGCCAACAAGAAGAAGAGACTTGCTTGTGCCAAGAAACACGAGCAATGGACAGTAGACCGGTGGAAATCTGTCCTTTGGTCTGAAGAGTCCAAATTTGAGATTTTTGGTTCCAACCACCGTGCCTTTGTGAGATGCAGAGTAGGTGAACGGATGATCTCTGCATGTGTGGTTTCCACCATGAAGCATGGAGGAGGAGGTGTGGTGGTGTGGGTGTGCTTTGCTGGTGACACTGTCAGTGATTTATTTAGAATTCAAGGCCCACTTAACCAGGATGGCTACCACAGCATTCTACAGCGATACACCACCCCATCTGGTTTGCGTTTAGTGGGACTATCATTTAACTATCATCAGAACAATTAAATGTAAATGTAAATGTAACAATTACCAACACAACACCAGGCTGTGTAAGGGCTATGTGACCAAGAAGGAGAGTGATGGAGTGCTGCATCAGATGACCTGGCCTCCACAATCACCTGACTTCAACCCAATTGAGATGGTTTGGGATTATGAGTGTGACCAAAGAGTGAAGGAAAAGCAGCCAACAAGTGCTCAGCATATGTGGGAACTCCTTCAAGACCGTTGGAAAAGCATTCCCCATGAAGCTGGTTGAGAGAATGCCAAGAGTGTGCAAAGCTGTCGTCAAGGCAAACGGTGGCTACTTTGAAGAATCTAAAATCTTAAATCTATTTTGATTTGTTTATTAACCCTTGTTTTGGTTACTACGTGATTCCATATGTTATTTTATAGTTTTGATCTCTTCACTATTATTCTTCATTGTAGAAAATATAAAAAATAAAGAAAAACTCTTGAATGAGAAGGTGTGTCCAAACTTTTAACTGGTACTGTGTGTGCTGTGTTTGTTTGTTGTTAAATAAATGTAGGTCCTTTTTTAGGGTGCATAGTCCATTGTGAGAGTATAATGTAGCTGGGCTATTCTGTAGCTGTGTGTGAATACACTGATTCTCCAAGTGAACTCTCTGTGAGAAGTCCTTCCAAAATGTCCTTAAACAGCCCCATGTTTTACTGTAAATACACAGAAAATATGTGCTTTGCTGCTCATGGGTTAGGACAACATATGTTCTACATTCTACAGGCATCGTCTGTTGGCTAAAAGACATCAAGGATCTTCTGGGAAAAATGTCAAACGGCATAACATCAATTGGATCTGTGTTTGAAACTAACGAATGACCTACCCATAACCTTTCTGTAGCCATTTACTGCAGTCAAATGACAAATTTACTTTCTAGTGGCTTCATGGATGGAATGTTACTCGTATTTTTCATAATTTCATAATTAATACACTTTTTTTTAAACACACAGAAAATCTGGTGTTTCTATTTGAAACAGTTGTGTTATAATTCACTCTTCTGTGATGTATATAAAGTGTAATATCGGGATGCAAACTCAAAATGTAATACATTTAAACTCTGTATCTGACATGGAACAGGTGTCTTCTGTTTTTTAAGCCCATAACCATGTGTGTGAGGTGGATACTTTTGTTTCAAAGTTGATTTGTTCAAGACTACCAAGAATCACTTTGTGTGACCCTGACTAAGCCCATTGCAGTAAAAGGTTAGGTTTGAAGGACATACATTTTTTTCAAAAATATAGTGTATATCCTCATATAGTCTGGGGTGAAAGTTAGGAGGTCCAGTATGGCGTCCCGGCAAAAGACTGTAAATAGTGGGGGTACGCCGTACCAGTAAAACATGAGCCTATCACAATAATTATAACAAAATGTTAAGAAAACTGTTGGCTGTTACACCACTTTTTAATATTACCGCAGAGTCAGAGGCATGAAACATGTGTGTTGTAGCCAATGCTCCAAAATTAGATGTGGTGAGATGAAAACAGACATTTAACCAAGGCAGTGGACGCAAAAATTCTGGCCTAAATACAATCACCAAATGCCTTTACACTTTTTGGTGTTTTGTGTAACAGATGTCTCTTCCATTCACCACTGTTTGGAGGATGGAAATATGTTGTGAGAGGTTGAATGAATTTTACTTTCACCCCTGCATACAGTATCATAGACATTGTGGCCTGGTTCCAGATCTGTTTGTAGCATCTTGCCAACACCTATGGTGTTTGATATGAGTTGGTTATACAGCACAGACAGATCTGGGAATGGTCTGTAAGCACTGGTTTTACATGTCAAACCAATCTGGGTTTGACATGTACAGCCTTGCATGGGCATGTGAGTGTGTAGTGCAGTGTGAATCTAACATCCTCTGATCTCTTTTGCCTTTAACCTTCCTCCTTCTGCTGGGACCTGTGGATGTTGCTGCATTTGCTAGCTTATTGTGAGTACACATCGGATTACACATCTGATTACACATCTGGTTAAACATCTGATTACCTATCTGGTTACACATCGGATTACACATCTGATTACACATCTGGTTAAACATCTGATTACCTATCTGGTTACACATCGGATTACACATCTGATTACACATCTGGTTAAACATCTGATTACCTATCTGGTTACACATCAGATTACACATCTGGTTACACATCGGATTACACATCTGATTACACATCTGGTTACACATCTGGTTACACATCGGATTACACATCTGATTACACATCTGGTTAAACATCTGATTACCTATCTGGTTACACATCGGATTACACATCGGATTACACATCTGATTACACATCTGGTTACACATCTGATTACACATCGGATTACACATCTGATTACACATCTGGTTACACATCTGATTACACATCTGGTTACACATCTGATTACACATCGGATTACACATCGGATTACACATCTGGTTACACATCGGATTACACATCTGATTACACATCTGGTTAAACATCTGGTTACACATCTGGTTACACATCTGATTACACATCTGGTTACACATCTGATTACACATCTGGTTACACATCTGGTTACACATCTGATTACACATCTGGTTACACATCTGGTTACACATCTGATTACACATCGGATTACACATCTGATTACACATCTGATTACACATCTGATTACACATCGGATTACACATCTGATTACACATCTGGTTACACATCTGATTACACATCTGGTTACACATCTGATTACACATCTGGTTACACATCTGATTACACATCTGATTACACATCTGATTACACATTTGATTACACATCTGATTACACATCTGATTACACATCTGATTACACATCCGGTTACACATCGGATTACACATCTGATTACACATTTAGTGGCACATCTGATTACACATCCGGTTACACATCCGGTCACACATCCGATTACACATCTGATTACACATCTGATTACACATCTGATTACACATCTGACCAAACCATGTTTTCATCTGAATTGTTCTGCTGATACACACACTTAACTGAAAGCAGTCGTGTTTTGGTGTTACATTTGCTTGGAAGATTTTGCATTATTTGAATACATACAGTATGTAAGGAATACATCATCCATATTTTCAGTGGTACATTGCTCATGGCGGCTTGTTGTTTTGTGTGACTCCAGGTGATGTCGCCAGGCATGGAGAATGACCACATCTTCCATATGACTGGGTCCGGTGCTGACCAGGACCCCAAGGGTGTGTTCACCATCAACAGGGTGACCGGAGAGGTGTCCGTCAGCCAAGAGCTGGACAGAGAGGCCATCAGCTCCTACACGGTGAGTATATACCTCACACAGCCGAAAGAAAGACAGACATTTTGATTCCATCTCCTGATGCTTTTATTCATTCATGTACAACAAAATATGTGTCAAACGTAACATTAGAGAGAAAGTAGAGGTGTTTGGGTTTCAACTACAGACTTAGATTCCAGATCTAGGCTGTGAATATATCTGGCAGAATCTGTCTGAGAGAAAATGGACTCAAATTCTCTCATGGGTGACTTGATGCTATCAGTCACAAGTTGAAGGTTTGTGATAAAAGAGTCATAAGAAGACTGCGGGAATCTAGTTTATTCAAATGCCTCTGGGGTGTCTTCCTGACTAAAGCATTTCCTTGCAAAAGAGAGTGATTCTTTCTTCAAGTCACACAGAATAGATTGTATCCCACTTGCAGTGATAGACACAAGTCTAGTCAGTTGAGTGCATGTTCGTAGATGAGACTTTGCTTTTTTTAATGACTGTCAATGGAGTGTGTGGCTAAACATAAGTGTCTGGGGTGTTTGATTGGTGGTGAAGTAGAAGGAAGGAGCAGGCTTCTGAGAGAGGGGCAGAGGGAGACAGCAGGCCCAGGTGGGATTAAACCAGAGACACAGCCAAGCACTTGACATTTACATCTCTTTCCTGCGTTCTCCCCAGCTACACACAACACGCAAGCACATACAGTGCATTCGGAAAGTATTTAGACCCCTTTACTTAAAAAAAAAAAATCCTGCTCGTATGTCTACACACAATACCCCCTAATGACAAAGCACCATTTATTAAAAATAAAAAAACTGAAATATCGCATTTACATAAGTATTCAGACCTTTTTCTCAATAGTTTGTTGAAGCATCTTTGGCAGCGATTACAGCCTTGAGTCTTCTTGGGTATGACGCTACAAGCTTGGCACACCTGTATTTGTGGATTTAAGAATGATGGAGGCCACTGTGTTCTTGGGGACCTTCAATGCTGCAAACATTTTTTGGTACCCTTCCCCAGATCTGTGCCTCGACACAATCCTGTCTCGGAGCTCTACGGACAATTCCTTCGACCTCATGGATTGGTTTTTGCTCTGACATGCACTGGCAACTGTGGAACCTTATATATAAAGGTGTGTGCCTTTCCAAATCATGTCCAATCAATTGAATTTACCAGAGGTGGACTCCAATCAAGTTGTAGAAACATCTCAATTTCGAGACTCATAGCAAATGGTCTGAATACACACACACAAACACACACACACACACACACACACACACACACACACACACACACACACACACACACACACACACACACACACACACACACACACACACACACACACACACACACACACGCACACACATGCACACACAGCCCCCAATCTCAGTCCCCACTGGCAAGTATGCACACATCATTTTTTTGTTTAAATTGATTTTATTGAACCTTTATTTAACGAGGTACGTTTTTAAACCACTGCCATTTCACTTGAGTTAAATGTAGATTTTCGATTAAGGATTATGACTGTGTCCACCCGCGTGAGTGTCTGAGGTGTTGTGTAGTTGTCTGTGTTCGATGGTTTAAGTTATGACATATCAGTGGTTTAACAGTTTGTGTAGGTGTTGACTCTTTCATTGGAAGGTGCTGTTTGTATTTAGTTGCTTACGTCCAGATGGTCTGTTGTCATGGATGTTGCACTGTTAGTCACATTAGATCCAGAGAAAACATTGCTAAAAGGATAGCATGCAATTACTCTCTCTCCCTCTTGGTCTGCTACCAATGCACTGCCCAAATTCATTCAGAAATGTGGAAATGAGTCATGGATTGATTCCCAGGAGCGGCAGCATTATGATAATCCATTGCCTCCCCTGCTCTGGGCTGCTATGTTTTAGAGCCTGCCTGGCCCACTCATAACACATTGTGCTACTGGAGCTCCACGCTAACTGCTCTATCAGTCACACAGATGCAAAGTTTGGGGCTTTCACCTGACTTTTCCGTAACGCACGCACGCACACACACACAGAGAAACAGAAACGGACAGACACACAGTGGCTTCAGTGTTGAAGCACTCATCACCTAATTTTGTTGTATCAGGGCAGAATAACTGCATTTCCGGATAATCCAGTAGCATCACATCAGGGATAATTATATGGCTGCTAATTCAGCAATCACAGACACTCTCTCTCTCATTCACCCTCTATACAGGCTGTTTACCAGAGCCCACAACAGCATTCTGTTTTCTCTCTCTCTCTCTCTCTCTCTCTCTCTCTCTCTCTCTCTCTCTCTCTCTCTCTCTCTCTCTCTCTCTCTCTCTCTCTCTCTCTCTCTCTCTCTCTCTCTCTCTCTCTCTCTCTCTCTCTCTCTCTCTCTCTCTCTCTCTCTCTCTCTCTCTATGTTGTTATTTATTCATCTCTGTTGTAAACAGGACCGTTGATTGTTCTAGGCTGACGCATTGTATTGTTAATGGTCTGAAATGTGAGGAAGGAACCACAAGCTTTCCGCTGTTATGAAACACTCAGATAATATTCAGAGTTGAGAGGAGGGAGATAGTGTATAGAAGAACAACACAGACAACAGACAACGAGGAGACGGGATCAGCAACTTCCCATGATTCGTAGTTTTTAACCTCTGCACTATTATAGTAATTGTATTTGCAGTTTTCTGCTGCTTACCCAAATCATTGACTTACTGCTGTTCAGTTGCTACCACCATACACAGAAGTGAAGAACACATTTAGAATGTTATTCATTGACAATCGAATGCACTCATACAAATAAACGCAGGCTCATGTAAACAAAAACAAATGAAAACAAAAGTTTAAAACACCGACACAGTTTGTCCATGTGATACTTCCTGTGTCAGAACATTCATCTTTCTGTCTAAGCAAGCGTGGAATTGATATCTAGCAATCTCTCACACACTCTCCTTCCTATCCTCTCTCCTCCCTCTCTCTCCATCTCTCTCCCTCTCATTCGATGCAAGAAATCTCTAATTTCTACACTGCTTCTGAACTACACTGCTCAAAACAATAAAGGGAACACTTAAACAACACAATGTCCAAGTCAATCACACTTCTGTGAAATCAAACTGTCCACTTAGGAAGCAACACTGATTGACAATAAATGTCACATGCTGTTGTGCAAATGGAATAGACAACAGGTGGAAATTATAGGCAATTAGCAAGAGTCCCCAATAAAGGAGTGATTGTGCAGGTGGTGACCACAGACCACTTCTCAGTTCCTATGCTTCCTGGCTGATGTTTTGGTCAATTTTGAATGCTGGCGGTGCTTTCACTCTAGTGGTAGCATGAGACGGAGTCTACAACCCACACAAGTGGCTCAGGTAGTGCAGCTCATCCAGGATGGCACATCAATGCGAGCTGTGGCAAGAAGGTTTGCTGTGTCTGTCAGCGTAGTGTCCAGAGCATGGAGGCGCTACCAGGAGACAGGCCAGTACATCAGGAGACGTGGAGGAGGCCGTAGGAGGGCAACAACCCAGCAGCAGGACCGCTACCTCCGCCTTTGTGCAAAGAGGAGCAGGAGGAGCACTGCCAGAGCCCTGCAAAATGACCTCCAGCAGGCCACAAATGTGCATGTGTCTGCTCAAACGGTCAGAAACAGACTCCATGAGGGTGGTATGAGGGCCCGACATCCACAGGTGGGGGTTGTGCTTACAGCCCAACACCGTGCAGGACGTTGTTCATTTGCCAGAGAACACCATGATTGGCAAATTTGAAACTGGCGCCCTGTGCTCTTCACAGATGAAAGCAGGTTCACACTGAGCACATGTGACTTACGTGTATACTGACGTGATAGCTCGCCAGAGGTAGCCTGACTGCCATTAGGTACCGAGATGAGATCCTCAGACCACTTGTGAGACCATATGCTGGTGCGGTTGGCCCTGGGTTCCTCCTAATGCAAGACAATACTAGACCTCATGTGGCTGGAGTGTGTCAGCAGTTCCTGCAAGAGGAAGGCATTGATGCTATGGACTGGCCCGCCTGTTCCCCAGACCTGAATCCAATTGAGCACATCTGGGACATCATGTCTCGCTCCATCCACCAACGCCACTTTGCACCACAGACTGTCCAGGAGTTGGCGGATGCTTTAGTCCAGGTCTGGGAGGAGATCCCTCAGGAGACCATCCGCCACCTCATCAGTAGCATGCCCAGGCGTTGTAGGGAGGTCATACAGGCACGTGGAGGCCACACACACTACTGAGCCTCATTTTGACTTGTTTTAAGGACATAATTTTGAGTGTGACTCCAAATCCAGACCCTCCATGGGTTGATACATTTGATTTCCATTGATAATTTTTGTGTGATTTTGTTGTCAGCACATTCAACTATGTAAAGAAAAAAGTATTTAATAAGAATATTTCATTCATTCAGATCTAGAATATGTTATTTTAGTGTTCCATTTATTTTTTTGAGCAGTGTAGTTCTCCTTTAAAGGCTCTATTATCATTTGGTTGGACTGCAGCCTGTCCCCATGCCCATACCCATGTCAGGCTTGGTAAATCCCCCTCAGATGGAGTCTGGCACAGGGTAGATGACAGATGACAGTAGCCTCTTCCTCTGCTCCTGGAGACTCTGAGCTCCCAAATGCATTGGAGTGTTTTTTTAGTCTGTCTGATCCCCAGTGCAGCACAGAGCACATGAGCAGGTCACTCACTCCTGTATAGGACTTGAGAGGGATTTCATGATTACTCACAGTTGTACAGTTGGAGATGCAGCCATTTCCATAGAAACAAGACACAGAAGAAGTTGAAGAAGAGGATTTAGGGAAGATGAAAACAAGCAGAAGCTCCTGGGTATAAGGATATAAGTGAGCTGTTATCGTTGGCCGAGGTGTGTGAAGGTATGAGAGAGCTGGAGGAGAGTTTAAAGGACTGGACATCCGTCTGTAGCCAGAGACACAGCCAGACTCTGAGATAGAACGTGAGGAGATAACAAACACTACACACAGTTTAAAAGGTGTGTTTGAGGACGTTTGGCTATGCATGTAGGTGTATGTTTGACTGTGTGTGTGTCAGTGTGTGTATGTGTATCTGACCAGTCAATGCTCTGTTCTTTTATAGATAGTCTGGCCTCTGTTGACCTAAACAATCTTTGGCAGCGCATTGATGTTGTTGGACAGGATAGTGTGAGTGTGTGTCTGCTTGTTGTGCATGTATGGTCAGCACACTGTGAAATAGCTTCCTGGCAACAAGGCTAACCAATTCCCTGTTATCTGAAAGGAAGGTTAACTCATAATAGTTGTTCCTTCTCACTACCAAAAGGCTGACAAAAAAAGGTTTTTACAGAGTCTTCCAGCTGGGTTGACTGGCACATGAAAGCTGAGAGAATGGGGAGCAGGGGACAGAGACATGCTCCCGATGCCAGATCAAATTACTGCTCTCAGATAAGACCTTATTCCTCTATGCTCCCAGACGCCGCTGTAGAATGACACAATGGCAGCACAAACTCATCCCCCAGTTTACTGCAGTCTACACAGCCTCATAGATACTGACAGCAGGGCGATGAGAGACAAGGAGGAGGAGCCACAGGAGAGAACCGAGTGAGATGGAGATGGAGAGAAAGACAGTAAGAGAGCAATATGTATATATATATATATATACTCCATACTCTCAATACATGTATATACATATATATGTGTGTATGGAGTAAGAGAGAGAGGGAAAGAGAGCGAGGAAGAGAGAGAGAGACGGAAAAAGAGAGCGAGAGAGAAAGAGAGAGAGATTAGGAGTGAGAGAAGAGACAGATAATGAAAGAGAGAGAAATTCAATAATCCATCAGGAATAATATAGGTTTGCTGTTGTCTCTTTGTATGAGTTAAGGCACCACACTGTTCCCACTCTCTGTACTATTGCTGCTACAGAACATTACTGCATATTTTCCTGATGACTTATCTGACAGTGTGCTGCAGCTTGGGGTCTGACGATTTCCTCCACATAGTTCAGGAGCACAGTAGCAGTGATTTCTCCTCCCCTTCCAGCTAGTTGAGGTTTTCTCGGTGTGGTGGTGCTGCTCTCCTGCTGTCACCATAAGCTCAGCCACCAGAGGGGCAATATTGTTTACATTTGCCAAAAGGAATGTTTTGATCCACTATAGGGTAGTAATGGAATCACTGTATCCAACAGCTGTTTGTTCACCATCGATCTGCCTCCCTCCCCTCTGTGGTCCTCAGGCCCTCGACAGTTGGCACACAGCTTTGCTCTGTTCAGTGGTGCAGTCTTGCTCTCTCTCTCTGCCGGGGTCTCACATGGCCTCCCATGGCCTCATCAGGGTAACTCATACCCTTCCTTACTTAATTACACACACAGTGTGTGCTCTACACCACGTCTGTGGCTCTGGAAGAAGACCAAGAGACAAAACAAGTTGAGTTTGAACAAGTTGTGCAAACTGTGTGTGTGTATGAAGCTTACATGCTTTTGTCCCACTGGGATGTGAGGGGAGTTAACCATTTTCAGCTGATAACGGAATATAACTTTTAAAGTGGAAAGTCCAATGTCAGTTGCACGTAGAATCAGTTATGGCTCTCATCAGGCACATGTTTGTTGCACACAGTTTTTGTTGTTGTTCCTCTGAACCCACCTCCCGCAAGTTGCTGTGACATTGTCAAGTTCGCCCCCACCCCAAGCAATACGACTGATAAATAGCTAACAACATAGCGACACAGACTATCTGACTTAATTAACCTTGTATCTTTATTGACCTTTTATTTCAATAGTTTGCCTCTTTGCACACTCACAGGGCCCTACACACTCACAGGGCCCTACACACTCACAGGGCCCTACACACTCACAGGGCCCTACACACTCACAGGGCCCTACACACTCACACACACTGTCACTCCAACACGCACTCACTCCGTCATCATTTGTTCTCTCACACATAATAGGCACATACATTTGTACTGACTCAACACACCTGCGCACACACTAATATGCAAGCTGCACTCACGTCGGTAGCCATGAAGTGCTTTGAAAGGCTGGTCATGGCTCACATCAACACCATCACGTCAGAAACCCTGGACCCACTCCAATTCGCATACCACCCCAACAGATCCACAGATGATGCAATCTCTATTGCACTCCACACTGCCCTTTCCCACCTGGACAAAATGAACACCTATGTGAGAATGATGTTCATTGACTACAGCGCAGCGTTCAACACCATAGTGCCCTCAAAGCTCATCACTCATCGCTAAGGACCCCGGGACTAAACACCTCCCTCTGCAACTGGATCCTGGACTTCCTGATGGGCCGCCCCCAGGTGGTAAGGGTAGGTAACAACACATCTGCCACGCTGATTCTCAACACTGGGGCCCCTCAGAGGTATATGCTTAGTCCCCTCCTGTATTTCCTGTTCACCCACGACTCTGTGGCCAAGCACGACTTCAACACCATCATTAAGTTAGCTGACGACACAACAGAGGCCTGATCACCGACAAGACAACAATGAGCCAGCCTATAGGGAGGAGGTCAGAGAACTGGCAGTGTGGTGCCAGGACAACAGCATCTCTCTCAATGTGAGCAAGACAAAGGAGCTGATCGTAGGCTATAGAAAAAGGAGGGCCGGACATGCCCCCATTAACATCGACAGGACTGAAGTGGAGTGGGTCGAGAGTTTCAAGATCCTTGGTGTCCACCTCACCAACAAATGATCATGGTCCAAACACACCAAGACAGTTGTGAAGAGGGCCCGACAACACCTTTTCCCCCTTAGGAGACTGAAAAGATTTGGCATTGGTCCACAGATCATCAAAAAGTTATACAGCTGCACCATTGAGAGCATCCTGACTGGTTGCATCACCGCCTGATATGGCAACTGCTCTGCATCTGACCATAAGGCGCTACAGAGGGTAGGGATAGATCTTATTAAAAACTGTAGTTTATTTAGTATTTATTCAGCATCACCACCATCACCATGGTGACGAGCTCGGGGTCGGGAGGTGAGGGATACAGCGTGCTGATTGGTGGGAGGATGATGGGCAGGCAGAGTGTGGAGTGGTAAATAACACACTCATTTAGCCAGGTGACATGTTGAGTGTTCTGTCCTGTTGAGTGTTACTCACGTGTTAAGACAGCCACAACATGCCTTGAGTTCAGTGTGTGTGTGTGTGGAGGGCGGGGGGATGCTGGGGGCGCGAGGGGCTCTAAGTCTTGAACTGTATTGTTGGTTAAGAGCTTGTAAGTAGGCATTTCATGTTTCATTTCATATTGTATATATTTGGCGAATGTGACTATTACAATTTGATTTGATTTTATACTGTTGCCTAGCCCCCTTACCCCTATACATATCTACCTCCATCACTCTAGTATCCCTGTCATCTTACCCCTATACATATCTACCTCCATCACTCTAGTATCCCTGTCATCTTGCCCCTATACATATCTACCTCCATCACTCTAGTATCCCTGTCATCTTACCCCTATACATATCTACCTCCATCACTCTAGTATCCCTGTCACCTTCCCCCTATACATATCTACCTCCATCACTCTAGTATCCCTGTCTCTTTCCCCCTATACATATCTACCTCCATCACTCCATTATCCCTGTCATCTTACCCCTATACATATCTACCTCCATCACTCTAGTATCCCTGTCTCCTTCCCCCTATACATATCTACCTCCATCACTCCAGTATCCCTGTCATCTTACCCCTATACATATCTACCTCCATCACTCCAGTATCCCTGTCATCTTACCCCTATACATATCTACCTCCATCACTCCAGTATCCCTGTCACCTTACCCCTATACATATCTACCTCCATCACTCCAGTATCCCTGTCACCTCTCTATACCCCTCCATCACTCCAGTATCCCTGTCATATATACATATCTACCTCCATCACTCTAGTATCCCTGTCACATTACCCCTATACATATCTACCTCCATCACTCCAGTATCCCTGTCATCTTACCCCTATACATATCTACCTCCATCACTCCAGTATCCCTGTCACCTTACCCCTATACATATCTACCTCCATCACTCTAGTATCCCTGTCACCTTACCTCTATACATATCTACCTCCATCACTCTAGTATCCCTGTCACCTTACCCCTATACATATCTACCTCCATCACTCTAGTATCCCTGTCATCTTACCCCTATACATATCTACCTCCATCACTCCAGTATCCCTGTCACCTACCCCTCTATCTACCTCCATCACTCTAGTATCCCTGTCACCTTACCCCTATACATATCTACCTCCATCACTCTAGTATCCCTGTCACATTACCCCTATACATATCTACCTCCATCACTCCAGTATCCCTGTCATCTTACCCTATACATATCTACCTCCATCACTCTAGTATCCCTGTCACCTCTATACATATCTACCTCCATCACTCTAGTATCCCTGTCACCTTACCCCTATACATATCTACTCCATCACTCCAGTATCCCTGTCACCTTACCCCTATACATATCTACCTCCATCACTCTAGTATCCCTGTCACCTTACCTCTATACATATCTACCTCCATCACTCTAGTATCCCTGTCACCTTACCCCTATACATATCTACCTCCATCACTCCAGTATCCCTGTCATCTTACCCCTATACATATCTACCTCCATCACTCCAGTATCCCTGTCACCTTACCCCTATACATATCTACCTCCATCACTCTAGTATCCCTGTCACCTTACCCCTATACATATCTACCTCCATCACTCTAGTATCCCTGTCACATTACCCCTATACATATCTACCTCCATCACTCTAGTATCCCTGTCATTACTATACATATCTACCTCCATCACTCCAGTATCCCTGTCACCTTACCCCTATACATATCTACCTCCATCACTCTAGTATCTACCTTACCCCTATACATATCTACCTCCATCACTAGTCCCTGTCATCTTACCCCTATACATATCTACCTCCATCACCATCATATCTACCTCCATCACTCTAGTATCCCTGTCACCTTACCCCTATACATATCTACCTCCATCACTCTAGTATCCCTGTCACATTACCCCTATACATATCTACCTCCATCACTCCAGTATCCCTGTCATCTTACCCCTATACATATCTACCTCCATCACTCTAGTATCCCTGTCACCTTACCTCTATACATATCTACCTCCATCACTCTAGTATCCCTGTCACCTTACCCCTATACCTACCTCCATCACAGTATCCCTGTCACCTTACCCCTATACATATCTACCTCCATCACTCTAGTATCCCTGTCTCTCTTACCCCTCCATCACTCTAGTATCCCTGTCACCTCCCCTATACATATCTACCTCCATCACTCCCCTGTCATCTTACCCCTATACCCCTCCATCACAGTATCCCTACCTTACCCCTATACATATCTACCTCCATCACTCTAGTATCCCTGTCACCTCCCCTATACATATCTACCTCCATCACTCTAGTATCCCTGTCACCTTACCCCTATACATATCTACCTCCATCACTCCAGTATCCCTGTCATCTTACCCCTATACATATCTACCTCCATCACTCCAGTATCCCTGTCACCTTACCCCTATACATATCTACCTCCATCACTCTAGTATCCCTGTCACCTTACCATACATATCTACCTCCATCACTCTAGTATCCCTGTATCCCTGTCATCTTACCCCATATCTACCTATCACTAGTATCCCTACCTTACCCCTATACATATCTACCAGTATCCCTGTCACCTTACCCCTATACCTACCTCCATCACAGTATACATATCTACCTCCATCACTCCAGTATCCCTGTCATCTTACCCCTATACATATCTACCTCCATCACTCCAGTATCCCTGTCACCTTACCCCTATACATATCTACCTCCATCACTCTAGTATCCCTGTCACCTTACCCCTATACATATCTACCTCCATCACTCTAGTATCCCTGTCACCTTACCCCTATACATATATACCTCCATCACTCCAGTATCCCTGTCACCTTACCCCTATACATATCTACCTCCATCACTCTAGTATCCCTGTCATCATACCCCTATACATATCTACCTCCATCACTCTAGTATCCCTGTCATCTTACCCCTATACATATCTACCTCCATCACTCCAGTATCCCTGTCATCAGACCCCTATACATATCTACCTCCATCACTCTAGTATCCCTGTCATCTTACCCCTATACATATCTACCTCCATCACTCCAGTATCCCTGTCATGAGACCCCTATACATATCTACCTCCATCACTCCAGTATCCCTGTCATCAGACCCCTATACATATCTACCTCCATCACTCCAGTATCCCTGTCATCTTACCCCTATACATATCTACCTTCATCATTCCAGCAATATGTTATTGGAATGGACTTTTAAATGTTTTGCTGTATGGAGTATGCTTACTTACTTCCTTGCTTTATTGTGTATTTCATGTCTTTTTTTATCGTAATGCATTGTTATTGATTAATGCATTGCTGGGTTTTGAGTTGGCAAGAAAGGCATTTCACTGTACCGGTGTCCAGACATGCCTGGATTAAGATACGGTCACTGTACCGGTATCCAAACATGCCTGGATTAAGATATGGTCACTGTACCAGTATCCAAACATGCCTGGATTAAGATACGGTCACTGTACCGGTGTCCAAACATGCCTGGATTAAGATACGGTCACTGTACCGGTGTCCAAACATGCCTGGATTAAGATACGGTCACTGTACCGGTGTCCAAACATGCCTGGATTAAGATACGGTCACTGTACCGGTGTCCAAACATGCCTGGATTAAGATACGGTCACTGTACCGGTGTCCAAACATGCCTGGATTAAGATACGGTCACTGTACCGGTATCCAAACATGCCTGGATTAAGATACGGTCACTGTACCGGTGTCCAAACATGCCTGGATTAAGATACGGTCACTGTACCGGTATCCAAACATGCCTGGATTAAGATACGGTCACTGTACCAGTATCCAAACATGCCTGGATTAAGATATGGTCACTGTACCGGTGTCCAAACATGCCTGGATTAAGATACGGTCACTGTACCGGTGTCCAAACATGCCTGGATTAAGATACTGTACCGGTCACATGCCTGGACCACTGGTGTCCAAACATGCCTGGATTAAGATACGGTCACTGTACCGGTATCCAAACATGCCTGGATTAAGATACGGTCACTGTACCAGTGTCCAAACATGCCTGGATTAAGATACGGTCACTGCTATCCAAACATGCATGCCTGGATTAAGATACGGTCACTGTACCGGTGTCCAAACATGCCTGGAGCCCTGAAGCAAACATGCCTGTTAAGATACCACTCCCCAAACATGCCTCTCTTTATGTGTGTCTGAGGCCTGCAGCCCTGAAGCATGCCTGTTCCCTCCCCCTGGATTAAGATACTCACTCTTTATGCCTGTGTCTGAGGCCTGCAGCCCTGAAGCCAAACATGCCTGGATTAAGATACCACTCCCCAAACATGCTCTCACTTACCGGTGTCCAAACATGCCTGGATTAAGATACGGTCACTGTACCGGTGTCCAAACATGCCTGGATTAAGATACGGTCACTGTACCGGTGTCCTGCCTGGAGCCCTGAAGGTGTCCAAACATGCCTGGATTAAGATACGGTCCCTCCCATGCCTCTCTTTATGTGTGTCTGAGGCCTGCAGCCCTGAAGCAGATATGGTCCTCCTCTCTCTTTATGTGTGTCTGAGGCCTGCAGCCCTGAAGCAGTCGTTCCCCCCCCTCTCTTTATGTGTGTCTGAGGCCTGCAGCCCTGAAGCAGCCGTTCCCTCCCCCTCTCTCTTTATGTGTGTCTGAGGCCTGCAGCCCTGAAGCAGCCGTTCCCTCCCCCTCTCTCTTTATGTGTGTCTGAGGCCTGCAGCCCTGAAGCAGCCGTTCCCTCCCCCCTCTCTCTTTATGTGTGTCTGAGGCCTGCAGCCCTGAAGCAGTCGTTCCCTCCCCCCTCTCTCTTTATGTGTGTCTGAGGCCTGCAGCCCTGAAGCAGCCGTTCCCTCCCCCTCTCTCTTTATGTGTGTCTGAGGCCTGCAGCCCTGAAGCAGCCGTTCCCTCCCCCCTCTCTCTTTATGTGTGTCTGAGGCCTGCAGCCCTGAAGCAGCCGTTCCCTCCCCCCTCTCTCTTTATGTGTGTCTGAGGCCTGCAGCCCTGAAGCAGTCGTTCCCTCCCCCTCTCTCTTTATGTGTGTCTGAGGCCTGCAGCCCTGAAGCAGCCGTTCCCTCCCCCCTCTCTCTTTATGTGTGTCTGAGGCCTGCAGCCCTGAAGCAGCCGTTCCCTCCCCCCCCTCTCTCTTTATG